>NC_056744.1:884640616-885285616 GCF_019279795.1 Protopterus annectens | reverse complement strand
TGTAATGTAAGAACTTGGTAAGTACATTTCAGTTTGTGTGTATACACTAAAAACTTTCTTGCTTGAATAAAAAGGTTACTTAGAAGGAATGGAAGCAGCAGAGTGGTATGTAGATGGAAGGTCTAGGTCCTGCTTATTCCCAGACCCGACTTAAACTACCTAACCTCTCTATATCCCAAATATCACACTTCAGATATCTCATGCTTCTACCTCCATACTCATCCTCTCTGTAAGTTACCTTCCTGTATACAATTCCTGCTCTAAACTACAAATTATGGAATATACTAAAAACATTTTGCCATGTATAAATGTTATAGTTCACACTCAATGTATTTTTCCTGTCTAACTCATGTATGTAGCTGTATGCAACCACTTTTATGCTCTGTTTTATTATGACTAAGCATTTTATGTGTGTATTTGTTTACCTATACAATATGGATCTTTTCTCCTCGGGCCTCCATTGAAAAAGGGCTATTGCCCAGTCAGACTAACTTGATCAACAAATGTCAAAATAAATAAACAAATAAATAAATAAATGTCTAAGACCCCCAAATTGGCTCTTACTGGGGACCCCCAAAATGCTAACACCAGCCCTAGAGACAATTTGAGGTTTTCAGCAGTACCAGGAAAAAAAATGAAGGGAAGATTGTAAAGACTTTATGAAAGAATGCCCCAGCTCATGGACTGAACTTTCTACTGACGATACTAAAACAGAGAAAACTCATACAGTAAAACAGCCTAGACCTAACTGATTAAACTACAGACATATCAGCTAAAGCAGGAAATTATTTCTATTTTGGGGTGGAAGGGAGCAAGCTCAAAAGTTGGAGATACAAGTGTTTATATTAATAGTGACTTTTCATTACAAACACAAACTAACAGAAATGCTTTTCTTCCATCTTTCAGACCACTTTACCAGCTGTGCAGCATTCCAACAGTAGTGTGCGTGCCTCCTATAGTAACAGCTATCCCAGGAAACATCCCTGCATTGAATCCAAGCCAGAAAAACTCCTCTGCTCATCCCTCTTAAACAGTAAACAAAATACAGGAAACCTATAGACTATAGTAGAGGCCATCCCAGGAAACATCGCTGCATTGAATCCAAGCCAGAAAAAACTCCTTTGTTTGTCCCCCACAAACAGTGAACAAAATACAGGAAACCTACAGACTATAGTAGCGGCCATCCCAGGAATCATCCCTGCATTCAATCCAAGCCAGAAAAACTCCTTTGCTTGTAACACACAAACAGTGAACAAAATGCAGGAAACCTATAGACTATAGTAGCAGCCATCCCAGGAAACAACCCTGCATTGAATCCAAGCCAGAAAAACTCGTTTGCTTGTCCCCCGTAAACAGTGAACAAAATACAGGAAAACTACATAGTATGTTCAAAGTACTTTTCAGTCTTAACCTTCAACTTGTGTTTACTTTACTGAAAATAGTTGTTTAATTTACTTGAGTCAGTTGCTGTTAACCTGTAATTAGCTATCTGCTTAGAATTATTGTACAGACATGCACACTACTGTGACCCACTAATGCTCCCGTAAATTTGACCTTTTCAGACATAACCTTTACTTGTCTGTTTTAAAACAGTATGGCCCTTCACCTAAAACACTTCATTTATCTATTCTCTTTGTCTTCCACTCACACTGTCCCGCCTTCTACTCTACTGCATATAACTGTCCATACTGGCATTAATGACTCACTCTCTTAGAAAGTGCTCCAGCAGGATGATATACTATCAAACCTACCTCCGAAGAAACTGATTGTTTTTTCTTCCACACACAGCCATGCCCATGCAGGACACTACTGGACAACCATTCTGTATGCATCTGACCTTATGGTCAGCCATCACGTCTTGCTTCCCTGTATTTTTCTTTTTTCATCTTTTTTTCACTCTCATTTTTTTTCCTCCCGCTCCATCCCATGTCCACAGCCAAAAGTGTCCTTCCCTCCACCCCATCCACTGCTATAAATGCCCCTCATGTCCCTGGTGACACCATTCAGAGTTTACTTATCCATCTGCCTAACATTAACGCCATTTTTCAAATCTTTTACCAGTTGCGCGGCATCCCAACAGTAGTGTGCGTACCTCATAAGTTCAGTTTTTGTGTTATTTTCTGCAGATGAGCTGTAAATCCATAAATATTGTTAACAATGTTTGCATATCATACTTGACTGAACCAACTCAATTCTCTATTGCTTTTTTACTTTATCTGGTCTTACTGACTGCATGTACTTATAAGCATCTCCCAACTTTCTAGTCCACTAAATAGATTGCTAGTAACAAGGAACTTTCTGCTCTTTTTAATTCTGTCTCATGTTATGTTGATTAAGGCTAAGAATAACCTATAAGAATGCCTAGCATTATGTTATCTCCTATGTTGATAAGTGTTGTTACCCTACATTAGTGGACTGTAATTGAGACGTAAATGCTCATACATGTTGTGCTGCTATAAGTCTCATTATCTTAGACTGTTTTTTTTCTGTGTTAGAAAACATAATTACTATAACTCAGAAAGTGATTATTGTGCATAGTTATGACTTGGCAAAAAGTTACACATTGAAAAGGGCTCCATAGTCCTGCTGTGTTTGTGTGCTATACATACTAAAGTGCTGATACTGGTTGCATATGGAAGACATTACATTGTAGTTTGCACATACTCTTCTTAAGCTCTTTGTTAGTAGAGACCAACTTAGTAGTACACTTATACCTGCCCCTCTCTCGTACTAACACTCACTCATTACCTTCCACAGTCTTCTTTTGGCTGTTTTACCTGTGTTTTGTTGTCTTTTTTCCCCTCTATTTCCACCCTAGTACAAATCCTCCTCCACCTTAACATAATCTCTCTGTATCTGCTTTTTTCTTTCCAGCTATAGTAGCAGCCATCCCAAAAAACAATTGAATGCAAGCCAGAAAAACTCCTTTGCTTGTCCCCTGAAAACAGTGAACAAAATACAGGAAACCTACAGAGTATGTTCAAAATACTTTCATTCTTAACCCTTAACTTGTGTTTACTTTACTGAAAACAGTTGGTGTTTAATTTACTTGAATCAGTTGCTGTTAACCTGTAATTAGCAATCTGCTTAGAATTATGGTACAGACATGCACACTACTGTGACCCTACTCCTTCCCCTGTAATTTAGACCTTTTCAGACATAACTTTTACTTGCCTCTTTTAAAACAATATGGCCCTTCAACACAAACACTTCTCTTATCTGATCTCTTTGTCTTCCACTCACATTGCCACCCCTCTTTCTACTCTCTTGCATATAACTGTCCTTACTGGCATTACACACACTGTCTTACAAAGTGCTCCAGCAGGATGATATACTATCAACCTTACCTCCAAAGCAACTGACTGTTTTTTCTAGCACAAACAGCCAGTCTCATGCCAGGCTCGGCCCGCTCAGTTCACCTTCGCTACAGTCAGGCTCAATCCGCTCCCCTCCCCAACCCCCATCCCCACCCATGCCCACCTTCATTACATTTATAGCCAACCACTCTGTAACTGCACCCACATCCCTTTACATCAACCAACCGCATCCCAAAACAAACACCACACCCAGTACTACTCTTCCAATCTTCCCAGCCAATCTCACGTCTTTTAATTAACAACCCCTTTCAGCCATCCCTTATAATCAATCACTACCAAGTAATACACCCCCTGCTGACCACCTTATTTGCTCACAGCCCCAAAGTAACAATCACACCACCTAACTAATAACTACTATCCATCTTACACTTAAAAAAAACCAATACCATACTTCCCTACTATTTAACTGATTACTAATACACTAACTTCCATACAAACTAACAGATTACTCATACAACTCAACTTACTACTAAACTCCCCACAACAGCCACTACCTTTAATCTTGGACTTAAACCCTAATGTACTCCTCTCAGTATAACACCGTGTATCTCCTACTAACCACACTGATACTATCTCTTCCCAGAGCTACCTTACTTACCTCATACCAACATTCTCTCAGCCTGTATCTTTACTCTTATTCTCCCACCAAAGCTAACTACCTAACACCTCACCCAGAATTCTTCCACATTGCACGTGGCATATTCATTCAATCCCTACTATATTTAGCCCCATTTAAAATCCATCACTACCACTCTAAAGATAACCCCAGAATACAGTACAATCTATTTATTTCCAAATACCTGGTGACTCTTGCAAACTTAGCATCTCAACTGATACTCAATGGGGATATTCATCCAAATCCAGGACCCCTACATACCTCCCCATTCCCCTCAATCCCAAACTTACATCATCTGAACTCCATTAGAAAACAGCCTAACCTACTAATATTTAGCCTCAATATTAGAAGTATGCTGAACAAAATAGATGAACTCCATGCCAACCTTTTGCTCTACACCCCTGGCTTAGTACTTCTTACAGAAACATGGCTCAAGCCACACAACAAAGACAATGGAATCCTTCCACCTGAGTACAACATACTCAGAACAAATAGGTTACATAAGAGAGGAAGCGGTGTCACCCTTCTCTTTAAAAACAGCCTCACCATCGACCTTATTAACATGGACATCCCTGCATTTCAGAATGCAGAGACCCTTTTTACCAATGTTATAATTAACCAACTATATATATATATATATATATATATATATATATATATATATATATATATATATATATATACCCCAGGGACAACACTAATACACTTGAAGCCATAATACCATAATACACTGGTCATCCTAATCCCTCCCACAGGAAACACTCATCTTAAGGGACTTGAACTTAGACTGGTCCTCCTTTAACTCACCCCAACCCTGTAAACATACAAATCTCTATGTTTTTAAGCAGCTAATACAAACTCCCACCCATATAGATAAACCTACAAACAAAGAATCCATACTTGACTGGATCCTCACTAACCATCCTTCCTCAACCCATCACTTTGGTACTCTACCCAACACACTAAGCGATCACCTCCCCACTTTTCTACTAAGACAACACATTAAACCCACAAAAAGTCATCCCTCTAACAAATACACTACACAAAAAAAATTCAAACCAGAATATTTCATATCAGCTTTAAATTACTGCACCTGATCTCCTCTCACCTGCCTTTCATTGGACTTAACAGCTGACCACTTTAACTCTACCTTTCTAGGCATACTTAATCAACTAACCCCTCCAAGAACCAAATCCAACTACGCCCCCTGACTCACCAGAACTACCTGCTTACTTTTAAAAGAAAGAAAGAGACAAATTCTGGTTCACTGAGTGTTATACAAAAACTAGCTCAAATAGACAATTATTCCTTGAACTAAGAAATAAAACACACAAAAAAAAAACAAATAAGAAATGTTATAAAACACTGTTCAGACACCTAAACTAAATACAACACAAACTCTCAGAAATTTTGGGCAGCCATTAACAAAATTCTACAACCAGGTAAAACTAGCACCCCACTCCCAAACACAAATGACACCCCCATCAACACTGCAACTCAATTCAATAACTACTTTTCCAACTCACTTCTTTAATTGATAACTCCCTCTTCCCCCACCAGTCTCCCAGATCTAAACAACCTCTCCAACAACCAGAACCTCTTTTCACTCAAACCGATCCCTACCTGTCTAATCTACAAACACTTGTCCAAGCTAAAAGCTACTACCCCTGCACCAGACAAACTCCCAGCTGAATACCTATGAATCGCTGAAAAACCATAGCATACACTATCTCTATTCTCATTAATAGATCCATAGCTGAGCAATCAGTACTTACCTTCTCTTTGGAAAATCTCTCACATAATTCCTTTACATAAAATTGGTACCTCAACAGAATTATCCAACTACCAACCAATAGCCATACTCTCCCAATTGGCTAAAATCTTAGAGAAATGTATTCACTCCCAAATTCTAAACTGTCTCTTAGCCAACAACTTATTGCCAAAACACAACACAGATTTTGCCGACACCATACCACACGATTGCCCTCATAATTTTTGCCAAATTTCAATCAACAACGGAATCAAGGTAATCAAATCTCAACTGTCTTTCTAACCCTGTCTAAAGTATTTGATGCAGACTGTCATAACAAATGTCTCACTGTCCTCTCAGAGTTCAATCTTGATTACTCCACCCTGCTCCGGTTTAGAGATTACCTCTCCAACTGCCAGCAGTCCATAAAATGGATGGACTCCCTATCTCCACTCCTCTCCTTCCAGTTACCCTAGGCATAGACAGGGGTCTATACTTGGACCCTGCTTTTCATCTTATTCACAAACAACCTACATGCAGCCACACTTCATGGAAACCTGGTACAGTATGCAGATGATGCTACACTAATCTGTTCTGCTCCCTCTCTCCAAATTCTTCAAGAAAAAAAAAACAGGAGTCATTCATCGCCATCCAAACCTGGCTGTCAGATTCTCAGTTTATCCTAAATTCCCCCCGAAAAAAACCCTATGCTATTCCACCCCTCAAAGGCAGTTGACCCCATCCCCCCTTTTCAAATAACCTCAAAGGACAACACCCTCATCATCCCAGTACCACAAACCAAACTCCTAGGAACAAACATTGATCAAAATCTTAACTTCAATAAACATATAGCCCAAACCATAACCAAAGTTCACAAAAAAAAAAATCATCACCCTTTATCGTTATAAAAACTACCTAACCACTGACAGCAAAGCCATCATAGTTAAATCTTACCTAATTTCCACATTACTATATGTATCCCCTGTTCTTACCAATCTAAAAAAAGGTGACTTCAAAAATTAATCATTTGCTACAACAAGATAGCAAAATGTGCTACCAACTCCTCCTATTACTCACATCACTGCCTAGCCCTTAAACAATTAGGCTGGCTAGAACTACCTAACCTACTTCAATCAACTTACCATGGCACATCAGATAGTATACCACCCTAATAAAATACCAGCCATATCAGGTCTACCCAATCTCTACAACAACCACTAACTAAGATCCACAAATAAAATGCTCCTAGAAATATCCAAAAGCAAATTCATGTCTGGTGACTCCCTCTACTCCAGTTCAGTTGCCAAAATCTGGAATTCCCTTCCTTATAGAATCAGAATGCAAAATAACAAACTCAACTTCAAAAATCAGCTAAAGTCTTATCTATCCAATTCTTGGATATGTAACTGTCAAGACCCTGACTAACTAATCCATACCCAGCACTTTCTCACTGGTAACCGCATATGGTGCTTTACAAGTTAAACGTCTTCTGTATCATTGACTGGATGCATCAAATTGTATCATACTCCATGTTATCCACAAGTATTTCTCTTTCTGTGTATTGTTTGAATGCTCATCTAAAGGACCACAATGAGATTTTTCTTGTACAGAACTTATAGTAATGAGCTTGTTTATTTACTATTGTTTAAATGATCCTAAAAAAGGACTAACTGAAAATCTCTTGAACAGAGCTGTACAAACTAGACAGTTTTTTTTGTTTCTTTGTAGCATGCTGTCTGTATTGCAAAATGCTTTGTAATTTGTTGAACTCTGTGGAGCTTTTCTCCCCAGGCCTCCACTGAAAATGGGCAATTAATGCCAAGTCAGACTTTCCCGGTAAACAAATGTAAACTAAATAAATAAATAAGACTCTGAAAACTTCATTTTTTCATAACATAACTTGAAATAGGGACTGGTGCCCCTTAATTTCTACTTAGCTCTTAAGGATGGCTTACATGGGGTGCCAGGCCACCCTTACAAATAATATTAGAAAAAACACATTTTGCTGAAAATGTAAGTCATTATAAATTAAATTCAGATTAAATAAATAAATAGTAAATATTGCAAGCATTAAAGTGTTTATATTAATGTATGATTATGTACAAAACAGTAAAGTAAATGGTGCTGCCATTATTCTTCAGGACCTTGTCAAATGGTCAGGCAGTGAGGTGACCCAATTACTGAACAGTAATTATGGTATTTGTGCAAAATGTCATACTCCTATTGGTCATGGTATGATCTAATATTCTTAATTATCACTGTGTATCCATTCAATGTATCACCCCTAATTATGTTTTCTAGCATCACATTTGCCTGTGTATGTCTCATAAAGTGTGAGATTTTCTGAAACTAACAAAAAGTATTAGGAAGGATTATTGAGGCTAGGCAGGATGTGAATATAAGAATAACACATGATAAGTATTCATAAGGCTAGGCAGGATAGCACAGCAAATTATGGTAAAATATATACTTGTCAGTCTTAGATTCTTTTTGATACAGTGAAATTGAGCTTTATTATTTATTATTTTTAAGAAAATTCAGTACTCTATTCTTCTAACTACATAGCTGTTGCAGGAGATAATATCACCTAAAAGCCAGTTCCAGTTTGATGGTGGCACTATAAGCAATTAGTCTGCAAGTTCTGTAGTACAGATTTAATAAACTGCAAATTCCCATACTTAAAAGTGAACAGTTTCTATAAGATTGTGAACCTAAGCAAACATATGTCTACTAACAAGTCAGCTGAAAAGAAAAAGTAAAAAAAATGTGCTTGATAATCTCAGAGATAAAAATTCAAAGCAACCTGCAGACAACAAATGGCAGGAAATGCAAACTGACATCCGAAATGTTGAATCATCATGGTTGGCCCTTCTGTGGTATAGCTCCGTAAGGTAAGTGTGCGATAGTTACGGACCTTAGGGTTAGGGTGCGGGTTAAGGTAAGTGCATAGAGAGTAATAGTGTGCGATAGTTTTGGCCTTTAGGGTTAGGGTGCGGGTTAAGGTAAGTGCATAGACAGTAATGTATGTAAGGTTTAGTGTAGGGTTTTGATTAGTGTATGTATGTGGTTTATTTATTTTGTTTGGGTAGGCAGTATGTAGTGTGCGGTGAGGTTGGACAACTATGGTGGTTCGAGATTTTGAATTTCGCGGTTTAGGGTGTTCGGTGTATTTGCGGTTTGGGTAATACGTGTTGATGATTCTGTACTTGCTGTTTAGGACTTTTGTGGTTGTAATATAGACCCCTAATGGACTACAGTGAGGCAACTAACAAGAAATTTACAGCATTAGAGGAAGCCCTAACAAGGCAAGAAAATGATCTTACTTAGCTCCGAACCTGAGACAGAGAGCCGAGTGAGAATGTTATGGAACAAGAAGCTAAATGGGGAGGAACTGAATCAAAAGATAGGGATGGAAGACAGATCTAGAAAAGACAATCTTAGATTTAAGGAGATACCTGAAAGGGTTGAGGATAAAGACTAAAGGTTTTATGAGAAATTGTATTCATCATTAGACATATATCTCTTTACAAGATATTCTTATAGAAAGGGCTCATAAACTAAGCTTGCCTGGAACAAGCTCTATGAAATACCCAAGGCAAATATAAGTAAAAGTCCCTTCATATAGCTTAAAAGAAGAAATTCTCACTAGCCTGTGGAAAAAAGGCACAGTTATAAAAATGGAAGAATCAAGAGTTTTTGTGGTCAGTGACTAACTGAGTCAAACACAGGCTCTGAGAAATGCTTTCTTTCTGTGTTTTAGAAAATGTAGAACACTAAAGCTTAGATTTAAACTGATGTAAACAACAATCCTTAAAGTATTTTATCAACTAGTGTCCAAAACATAGAATTATCAAAAAAAGCCTTGAAAGATCATAAAAAAGGGAAGCTTAACAACGGGATGGACTGCTGTCTGCAGATGAGAGATCATTAAGTGAGGGTAATGAAGGGATGAAAGATCGCAGAATGAAGAAGCATACTCCTGTGCAGCCATTCCCAGTTTTTCAAAAACAGATGCAGGATAAACTAAGTGAAGTCTAGGAATTCTCCCAAACAACAAGGAAATACCTACAAACCATTACCCTTTACACTAGAGGCACCAGAAGAAGACTGTTAATTATCAAACTATCAAAAACAATATTGATGTTTAAAGACTTAACCTTTTGCATTATAAATAATCTGGATGGACTGACTCCATGTAAGTAAACACAACTGAATAAAATATAATCATAAGATACAGAAGACCATAGATAGCAAGCATACATGTCAAAGTGGTAATCAAATAAAAGTGAACCCTATAAATTAACTCACATGAACTGTGGAAAGAGATTACCACAAAAGTGACTAGACTGACTTGAAAATGACCATTGATAAAGGACACAAATAGAAGAAAAGGGATTAAAACAATGCTTTATTGAATGTAATGGTAACATTAACGTGGATGAAGGAGGATTTGGCAAAAATAAGCACAGGGAAATGGAAATTGTTCTCACTGCATGATTCATTGAGGAAAAAGAAATCTACACATAACAAGGTAAAGGGATATATAGGACATGAAATCAAACAAGACAATAGGAAAATAAGGGTTATGAGACTCACAGGGACTAATGCAGAGTAGATCTGTGATGGAATTTGCAAGGAAAGAATAAAGTGAGCGTATGCTCAGAGCACTAAGAATGAGCAGGTGCTCAATGAGTGTTTCCAAAACTATCAATTACCTGTATATAGTTTGACTAGTTTATTTTAGTTGGTTAAAAGTTTTAAAAAGACAAAAAATACAAAAGATTTTTATTGAGACACTCTAAAGCTTGACAAGAAGGACGGTAGAAAAAACTCGTAAAGAAAAATATGACTGGGAGAACTTTAAAATTAACTCAAATGCAGGAAGGGATAAAAGTAAATGTTATGCAATTGAAAATAAATATAAAGAGAGAGAAGAAGCAAAAAAAAAACATAATGAGAAAAAACTGACATTACTTTCTTGGAACATTAATGGAATGGTCAGAAAGAGAAAAAGAAGGAATGTCCTAACATTTATAACACAAAGTAAAAGCAGACATTGCTTTATTTCAAGAAACTCATCTCAGTAAAAGAGATCATGCACAGCTAATTAAGAAGGGTGAAGTGTTAGGCTTTTATACAGAATAAGATAAAGAAATGAAAAGAGGAGTATTTATACTGGTTAGGAAAGGAATGTAAATGTGAAAACAGAGGAAGTAAAGAGAGATAAACATGGATGGTATATCCTAGAAAATGACTTTGGCAAGGATTGAGAATTACTCTATTCTCAATATATCTACTCCCAGGAAATAAATGGGAAGATTTAAAAAATGCCGGCTGCCATTTTTGGAATTCCTTAGAGAATTGACTATACTGGCAGGAGATTGGAATCTGGCAGCAATTAACTCAAATGTTACAAGAGGATCAAGAAGAGAAATTGTGAGTAGGGTAGGTGGGTGTTTAGGAAAGTATATGAAAATATATGGGTTTAAAGATGTAATGGAGGTGATAGAGAATAAAAAGCGTTTTACTTTTTATTCAGGGAAATATGGCACATGAACAAGACTGGCTAGATGTTAAATATCACAAAGAGCATTCACATTTGCTAAGTTACTTAGAAAGAAATCCGATCTCCTTATCGGACCAAATACTGATTCAAGTGAGATCACCTAAAGCAAAAAAAATGGAATACTATGGGAACTACTGGCATTTCGCAACATATTTACAAGGAAAAAGACACTTTGGGGATTGGCTTAACCAACTTTTTTTGCAAAACATTGAGAAAATAAAGAAAAGCAACAATGACTTAGCTAGAGGATGAGATGTAGTCAAGACAAAAAAATGTCATAGTAGATATAAAGCAATAGAAAATGTGGGATACTTGTTATAACAGATAGTTGCAGGCAATAAAAGAAATTAAAGAGGCTCAACTCACAATGTGTGTATAAGGAACACATGTAATTGTTAAAAATTAATATATCCAAATATTTAAAAACCCTAAATAAATATAGAGCTAAAGCACTAAAATGCCATTATGTAGAGAATAACACAGTGATGTCCAAATTATCAACACAAACGTTAAGGCAGAGGAAGGTGCACACAATGATGCTTAGAATTATAGATAAGAACACTGGAAAAATTGGTGAGGACCCAGATAAGGTATTAAAGATAATAACAGAATATTACCAAGCATTATGTGTGTCAGATGAAGAAGAAGAAAGAAAAAAGGGAAGAAATAAGACAGTATTTGGATGACTTACAATTACCTCTAATAAAAGAAGAAAAATGAGAGGTGCTAACTCACAGAAGAGAAGATAAAAGTGATTAGACACCAAATGACAAGGAAATTTACAGCAGTAAGTTGGATACCAACTGAAGTGTGGAAGAAGATAGGGGAGAGATGATCCAAATTTGATGAAAATATGTAATAATATTATAAAGGGGTGTGATATGCTGACCCAGTGGAATGCATCTGCTATGATAGTATTACCAGAGGAAAGTAGGCATGTGACAGATCTGAAATCTTATAGACCACTTCTGTTTTTAAACCATGATTATAAAGTCTTTGCAACAACAAAAATAACACAATGATTAACTATAGTTTTTCCAAGATTAACACACTCGGATCAATGTGGCTCAATGTAGACAAACCTTTGATAATATTAGTAAAACACTAATACAAAAAGATGCCAATGATACAGAGAAAACCAGTGTTAGAGTTAGTTGGGGACTTCTGAAGATGATTATGTAAGTAATGGATTTTTCAAGGGAATGGATAACATTAATTTTCAGACTTTATGTATAAGCCAAAGTAAAAATAAAATGCAGTCTAAGAATATTAAAGGTAGTTCAAATAAAAAGAAGAATAAGAGACTCCGTTGTCTGGATTATACCTAGAGCATCTAGTAAGAGAAATAAGGTCAGAAATAGTAGATTACAAATGGGGATGATTTTATATTTATAGCAAAAGGCCGCAAAATATCTCAGAATTATATCTGAGAAATTGAAAAGGTATAGGAAGTTGACTGGATATAAAATAAATGAAATGAAAACAAAAGCAGCTATGAATTACACTCCCACCCATTATGTAGTACAAGAATTTCCTTTTTTGTGGAGACATTAGCAAATGAAATACCTAGGAGTCTGGCTGAAAAGAACATCAAAAATTGCTTAGAATGGAATTCAGATATATTAGCAAAATACAATAGAGGAAGGTGAAGGGGTTCAGTAATACTTGTGAACAGAGTGGCCCTTGTAAGGTATCAGCAATGCCTCGGATGCAACAGACAAAAACAGTATGCAAAATCTGAGATGGCAGAGTACATATCAACTCAGATTGGTCTATATTTGCTGCCTGGTGCCTTTGGAAATGTATTTGCATTTTAGGAGGGGGTCTTATTGATATGCAGAAATTGGTTCCTTGTAGCCACTGTATCAGAAGTGCAAGTGGGGCATGGAAGGCGTGCCATCCGTAAAAGTGAAATTCTTTTATCTGTATTGTAGATCTATGAGTCTGGTGGATGAGGTTTCAGTGAAAGGAATAATGTGTGCTGACCCTAACCCCAGTCTTACCCTACTCCTGTCCCAAGCCCTGAATTACTCATTCGAGTACTAAACATCCTTTCCAAAACACTAGCAGTGACACAATACACACGAATTACATCAGCAAGTTAGTAATGTTTTTCTTATTAGATCCAAAAAGGAAATTGTTTTCCTTTTTTCAGTCCATTATTTATTTGTAGAGGTACCATGGTAGTGCAGCAGTTAGCGTTACCGCCTCACAGTAAGAGGTTCTCCGGTTCGATCCTCAGCTGGGGTGCCTTCTGTGCGGAGTCTGCATGTCCTCCCTGTGGTCGCGTGGGTTTCCTCCGGGTGCTCCGGTTTCCTCCCACATCCCAAAGACATGCTGTAGGTGGATTGGTCACACTAAATTGGCCTTAGTCGTGAGTGCGTGCATGTGTGTGTGTGTGTGTGTGTGTGTGTGTGTGTGTGTGTGTGTGTGTGTGTGTGTGTGTGTGTGTGTGTGTGTGTGTGTGTGTGTGTGCCTTCTGTGGAAGGTTGGGCGCCGGGCTGGCAACTCAACACCATAAAACTCCACTGTCAATCATGAGTGGACAGTGATCCGCTGTGGTGACCCCTAACTGGGAAAAGCCAAAAGAAGAAGAAGAAGATTTATTTGTAGAGGTACAAGTTTGACAAAAGGTAGGTTCAATGTATATTTTTAATCAACTATGATTTGTTTTAGCAATTCTTCATTTATTTATAATATACCCTTCCCAGGATACTATGATTTTTTTAAAATAAAGTTATAATTACACTTACCAATTGACTGTGGAACAACAGATAAGATGTGTATATATTGAACTAAACTTAAAGCATGTGTTTGAATTTTTTTTTCTTTCTTGTTAATTAAACACTTGGTGTGCAAAAGGAAAAGGTGGTATACAGTATATTAGCGTGTAAGGTGGACCACGAACTGTGACATTTTTAATGTTACATCAATGTTAAGTTGATAGATGTGCATAAAGAATATGGATAAAATAAAATAAAAAGACAATATTATACTACAAAGTAAACACACAAATTATGTATTAATGGTGGTTGTTGCTTTATCTGATTGCAGCTCCCAAAGCACTGTTGTTTCTGAGTGAGACTAAGAATAGCCTAGTAATGGCTTCACCAGGGGAGATATAATCACTGGCTTATCTAACTTAAGTCAGATTTTATTATGAAGGTGAGGTCGTTCTCCAGTTATACGTATTTAGTCAGTTACCCTCTGTGTCACACAGCTACATCATTTGTGCCTGTGTGTCTGTCATAAAAATGTGAGATTTTGACAACAAAACTTATGTTTGTATGAGACATAAGACAGTTTTAATGAAGGAAAGGATAATGCAGGCTATTGCTTAATTGTAATCAGCAGTTCATCAGAGAAACAGGAATGTAAGCAGGATGTTGAAATAGTGGCAAATATTAACATGTAAACAAAGTTACAGTGAAGTGATGAAATCTTAATTACCTTAACTTACCTCACCTCAAGTGCTAGTGGCTAAGCAAGGTAGGTTGGGTAGGTTGTTGCTGAGACTAAATGCTAATTAAGCAATAAATCACCTGCCTTAAAAGGCAATTCAAGATTAGTGTATACTTACAAATATATGACATTATTTAATTTATAGAAGCTTCAATATATGGCACAGTGCTGAAGTCTACCTTTTCATTTTTCTGCTGATAAATGCTTTATTTTGATTCTGCACTTCATACATATAATCCCTCCGACATTGTAATCACACACACATATTCCTATAAGCTTTACAAATATAGTAGAACTGAGATGCAAATTCATCGTAGTTCTCATTGTGTTCCTTTAAAATTATTAACTCAACAAATGTAATGCTGGCAGCAAACACCAGACAACTGAATGAATTAAAAAACTTTTATTAAGTGCTTTTGTGGGCAGCCACAGTGGTGCAGCAGTTAGCATTGCCACCTTACAGCAAGAGGTTCTCCGGTTCGATCCTCGGCTGGAGTGCCTTCTGTGCGGAGTCTGCATGTCCTCCCTGTGGTCGCGTGGGTTTCCTCCGGTTTCCTCCCACATCCCAAAGACATGCTGTAGGTATATTGGACACTCTAAATTGGCCGTAGGTGTGACTGCGTGCATATGTGTGCCTTCTGTGGAAGGTTGGGCACCGGGCTAGCAACTTGACACTGTAAAATCTCCACTGCCAATCATGAGCGGACAGGTGATCCGCTATGGTAACCCCTAACTGGGAAAAGCCAAAAGAAGAAGCGCTTTCGTCCTTTTACTTTCAGGACTTCTTCAAAATAAAAATACTAGTTTAAAAACTTCATTTTATGCCCTAGCACAGCTGAACTTTTTAATTAACAAGACTAATAAAACCACATTATTTAAAGGTACAGTACTACATTTAAAAAGTTCCTACTCATACATAAAAATGCCATATCAAAACTCTAAGAACATCCAAAAATTAACTTATCAAAAAGATTTTTTATAAAAACCGTATGTAAAAATACATTAACTATAATCTGCCTACAAATTCTATGCATATATAAAGGGATCTCATTCTTAAAAGAGGTTGTATAGAACTATATTCATTTAAACGAGATTCTTTAAAGGCATGTAGTTTAAACTGCCACTTAACCTCTTGTGCCTCTGATTTGGCATTCACATTCCTCCCTATAAGATTCTGTTTTATTTTTTCTAAAATACAGAACTGAAATTTGTTGCAATTTGTGCACCTAACAGAATGCTTATACAAAGCATTCTTGTCATTCCTTTACACTATTTCATAATGGTGATCATAGATTAATTTCCAGAGACATCTTTCCGTTTTGCCCACATAAAAGGATGGGCAATTAGAGCACTTAGTGAGATAGACAACAAACTCTTGACTGACAATTCCCTGCACAGAATTTAAGGGAAGAATACAAATAATTCTCTAAAATAAGATCTTTAATTTCAAGAATATAAGAACATTGTGCACAACTTCCACATTTAACTGTTCTTCCTTTAAGGTGTTTTTTTTATCCCTTGTCTACATTCAAACCATTCTTTTAAATTATGTTCTGTCTTAAAGCTAAATTTAGGTTCAGACCCTAGTAAATAAAAAATTGCTCTTAATATATTCCATTTTTTTATAATAATAGTGGTGATTTCACTGGTCTGAGAGCAATGTTGTATAACCATAGCCCTTTCATAGTTGTTTCCACCTTTATTGTGTTTTCCTGAATCTAGCCCTATATCTAAAAGAGGTTTATAATGAATGCCCCATTGATATTGGACGTAATTCCTTATTTCTGTAACCATTTGTAAAGGGTATCCCTTTGCTATAAACATTTCCACCACCACATCTAATTCCTTGGGTACATCTTCAAAGTGGGATGTCATTCTAGCTATCTGTATACACTGACCCTTAATTACGCTCCACTTTTGACTAAGGGGGTGACAGCTAGTAAACTTTAAATAGGAGGTACTATAAGTTGGTTTCCTGTAGACTTTAGATTTGAACACATCACTAGTGTGTGCAGTTAAGGCGTCAAAATGATTTATCTTTTGTTTGTCAAAGCTGTAGGTAAATTTAAAAAAAAGCAGAAGTTTGATTCAGATAGTTAATAAACTTTGGTATAATATCCTCAGGGCTTCCCATAAAATAAAAAATACTCCAGTTTAAAAACTGATCTGGTTTCCCAGTCCAATAATACTAAATTGGCACAAATGGGGGCATATGACGGCCTCATAGCTACCCCTTTGTTTTGTTTGAATACTTCCCCTTCAAAATAGATATAATTGTTATCCAAAACTATGGACATAAAGTCCATCAACAGATTAACCCTATCATTTGAAAAGGATGTGCACTTTGTAATATTGTTGTAAAAAGACTCAAGTCCTTATTCTTTGGGAATTGCTGTGAATACATTTATTTCATCTATGCTTAAAAATATCAGTTATTTTGACCATATTTCATGTTTTAACCTTCCAAAAAATCCCAAGCATCTATAATCAAATGAAATACCTTATGGTATACTGGTTTAAGCCATTTATCTATAACTACACCTAAAGGGTGTGTTTTAGATCCTCTGGCTGCCACTAATGGTCTAAACAGGTGTTTCTCTACATTTTTGTGGATCTTGGGGATGCCAAAAATGGTGGGGATGATGAGTTTCTCTGTTCTTACAAATTTGTAAATCTCTTCGGTTTTTCTCTGATCTAAAAAAATATTCTTCGATATAAGAATCTATCCTTCGATAGGCAATCTTTACCTCATTTGTTGACACCTTAGAATAAGTTTCACTATCATGCAAAATGTTATTCATTGCTTCAGAGTAAGATGAAGCCTCAAACAAGACTATCCCCAACGTTTATCCGGTTTCATAATTCTGAAAGGAACCTTCATCCATTAAATTATAGAATAATTATTTTTCTTCCTTTCTAAGATTAGCATAATTGGACTTCATTTTAGAGTTGGCATATAATTTATATAAATCTTCCTCTACAGATTTGTAAAATACATTCAAAATAGGGTGAAGTGGAGGGTTATAGGTACCCCTCTTAGTCAAAGTATTTATGTCCAGTATAGACTATTCTGAACACCAGAAACCTTTTCATCAAAATACATTTCTAAGTTCAGCTTCCTAGTGAAATATTTTGTTTCATTAAGGGAATCTAATAAATCAAATTTTTTTGTAGGAACAAATTTCAAGCCTTTTTCAAACAAGGAAAAATTGTTTTTTGTAATAATCTTGCTGGTGTAATTATATATATGAAATCCCTTATATGAAGATCCTATTCCATTAGGGCTGGTTGTTAAAAGTTCCTTTTCCCCTTTTGTACATCCCACAGCAGTGCCCAACTTCTGTATGACTCCTGTCCTGAGTTCCTGTATTGTGGGTTCGGATTTGCTGTCTTCATGGGATATTGGGAACTAATAAAAAACCTGTGCCCTATCATTCTTTTCCCTTATTTGTAGTCTAGCATGTCTAGGATTAGTGGAGGTAACCCCAATATTCCCCTTATTCGTACCCCTACCTGGTTTACATACATTGTTTTTTAATAGGATAAGCCTCTTTCTTATTATACTGCTCCAAATCATAGGTTCATAGGTTCATGCTAGGCTATCTGCCCTAGGGCATTTATAAGCCTAGCCAGAATGTATTTGGCTTTCGCCACCCATTTTAAATTAATTTTGCTATGCCCTTTTTTGAGGTTAGTATACTGTGCCTCTGTCTAACAGTGACACAGAAGTGATACCCAGGGTAAACCTACGATCTCCCATCCACTCATCAAGATTCCTCTTGAAGAGAGTCAATGAGGGACTCTGCTTAACCTGGACTGGGATTTTATTCCAGAGTGAAGGGAGCCTCTGGGTTATGAATCTGTCCCTCCAGCATGTCCTATTTATTTCAGTGCTGAGGTTCAAGTCTCTCGAGCGTGTAGCTCGATGGGATTTGGATTTTGTGAGGTGTAGCATGTCCATTAATTCCGGGTTGGACATGGCTTTATACGTCAGGCACAGATCACCTCTGAACAGGTGATATGCCACTGAGTAGAGCTGGAGTTTCTTTAACCGGGCAGCATATGGCATCTGTTTGAGCCCTTTGATCCTCTTGGTGAGGTACTTTTGGGGTCTTTCCAGTTGCTGCAGGTGTCTGGTAAGGTACATCCCAAAAGGGGCATTGTACTCAATTATGGGCCTGATGAGGGATGCGTAAAGAGGCATGATGACCTCCCCTGATCTAGATGTGAATACCTTCATGATTAGGTGGGCTATATAAAATGTTTTTCTAACCACTTTGGCCACGTGGTTGTCATAGGTCCCCAATTACTTCTTCTGTACTTAATGGATTACCACCTATGTGGTAATTTGTGGGCACTTTGTTTTTGCCAAAGGGGATGACTATACACTTTTTGGCGTTTAGCTTGAGGCCATGGCTCTGGCACCAGTTGTCTGTTTCTATGAGGCCCTTTTGGAGGATGCTTGTGTCGGCTGGAGAGTCGATTATGGTGCCCAGTTTGCAGTCATCTGCGAACTTGGTCAGCCACAGTCCTGCCATGTTGGCCTGTACCTCCGAGAAATATATACTGAACAAGAGAGGTCCCAGGACTGAGCCTTGTGGGACACCACAACTGGTTTGGAGTCTGACATGGCTCCAGCAATTCTAACTATGTGGGTTCTGTCCTTGAGCCAGTTTGCAACCTATCTAGTGACATAGGGGTTTATATTTAGGCTGGTGAGCTTATCTATAATGCCCGAGTGGGGTATTGTATCGAAGGCTTTTGCGAGGTCCAGGTAGGCTGTGTGGACCACCTTCCCCTTGTCAATGGCCTTGGTGACTGTTTCAAAGAAATCGACCAGGTTTAAGAGGCAGGATCTGCCCTTAACAAAGCCAAACTGGGTAGGATCCAGTGTCTGTAGGTCCCCAATATCTTTATTTATGAGGTCCATGATGATCCTTTCCATAGCTTTGCAGACCAAGCTAGTCAGGCTTATGGGGCGATAGTTTCCAGGGTCCGTTGAGGCACCACCTTTATGGAGAGGGATCACTGTTGCTGTATGCCACTCTTTGGGTACATATCCTGTAGTAAGGCTGAGATTGAACAGTAGTTTTATGTTTGGGTTTAAAATCCCTGTCAATTTTCTTTTGTTTTTTCCTAAAAACATTCTCACTTTTCTTTTCTACCATAATCACTCTTCGATTGTATAAATCACTCAACTGATCAAAAATAAGATCATTTAAAATACATTGATCATGAACCCATGCCCACATACAAAATACCCACACCAAATATGATGTGTGACCAAGTTTATTACTACACCAATAAATAAAATATGTAAGAACAGTTCATTAAAAATTGCAAGAAGTAGAACTGCAAGCTATATCAGTAATAACAATGCACGTCCTTAAACACTTTGGGGAGTGTTCAAATGCTACTCACCCCTAACCTGCATAAACTTTCAAGCAACATTAAGGACGACTCCCCCTTAAACAACTCCACTTATGTATATCCCAGAAGCAGTGACCTGGACTACTGAGTCCTAACACTTTAACAATCCGCCTTGGAAAGGAAAATGGGGCTCGTCTTTTACAAGATTCCATCTTACCCACAAGCTATCCCACTCATCAACTTAATTGAATACCATCATATTTGGGTGGTAAGAAGGGCTTGCCATACTCTCCCACTCCAAAGAAACCATTAACCCTATGCTGCTTAAATACTCACTTCCCCTTACATCTTGCTTGTCTACCCCTCTAATTACATTCCCACTCACCTCCTGTCATTCCTCCCTTTCTAATTTCCCTACCTACCATATCAAAAACCTCAAATCCATAAGCAGGGGTCCCCAAACTAAAATGCCTGGCTGGACAAACCCTTCTTAATTGCTTAAAGTGTAGTGTATATATAAATAGAGTGGCTTACATGTCACCTTTCACTGATTCACACATAGACAAAAAATGTTGAAATTTTGCTTTTACTACTGAACAGCGTTTGTTGATGCCCTGACTTTGTCTTGAAAACCAGTGAGATGTCACTGTAACATATTCCAAAGGATTCCAGTATTGGAAGATAGTCTAATGGGTCAAAATTGTCTCATCTCTTTCTCCATGCAGTGTGAAACTAAAATTGTATACCTCAGGTATGTACTTATTATACAGATTTAATGTTAACAGCTTGCATATATGCATTATAAAAGGTTTAGCTTAAAAGTATTTTGGTTACTGTTTGGTATAAGGGCCCATCATGTCTGTCGGCAGCATATACTGTCACTGCATTTTTCAGGGTATCTTTCTCCAGCTGCTGTTTGTGGTCCTGTGATTGTCGCTAGTACAGTATATCTGATCATCTTCAATAAAGGTTAACACTCATTGTTTAGTTGTAAGATCACAAATTTTTAGGAAAGGACGTATATAAATTCAGAGGCACTATCAGAAATATCCCTGAAAAAACAGGAATATTGAGAGGTATGAGGACTGTGTTCTGTGCAAATTATCTCTGTGATACCAGTCATGTCTTGATGCATTTGGATTAATCATCTGAAGGATAGAACATGAGAGCACACTAAATATCCATTTAAAGGGGTGAATTATAAGTAGTGCCTTAGATGGTTAAGTACATGGTGGTGCACATACCATATTTACACAAGCAGATATGGAGCACCTGTGTTCATTTAAGATGTGAAGCCTGAACCTGTGAATGTAATACTCCACAATGTCTGATATTTACTATGGATTAACATTCCTGGGCACTCCTGGTATGCAAATAATCGCTAATGACCTTCAAACAAACTGCATTTTTCTTCTTGAGATGCATCACTGTTCGGACAAATGTGGCATGAATCCTACAAACTATTGTACAAAACATATTACAAAAGTAACAAGGACATCTCATAGTTTGAAAGCGTCACTATTCTACATACACATTTTAAGGTGAAACAGTATTCATTGAACTTGGTGAGTGAAGTTATTTTAACTCAACTGTTTGGTTTTATTTTGTTTTCCACCATGCACAGTATGTTCCTATTACTGACAATCAAATTAGGTTAAATAAAAAAAAATAAGAGTACAGGACTGTGTGACCCGTTTTTTTATAAGGAGGCAGCAGTGTATCTTCCAAACAGATGAAAGTGAACATCCAGAGCTGCATTCAGAGTGCAAGTAAAATTGTATGTCCTTCATCATTTTCATCGGAAAAGACAGGATCTGAATAGTTTTATGTCAGGTTTGTTGTCTCCAGCACCAGTGAAGTTTGCATTCTCATAGCTTACAGATGAAGAGTATTTATTCCAATTTTATTGCAATTCAAGACAAGGAATATTAGACTGCATAGCCTGATGCATGTTATAGCTGATTTAGATTATGACATCTATCTTTTGAGCTAAATAGTCGAAGGAGTGGCAATTGTAAATTGAGGTATGTTACTTGCTTGTTACAGACTATGAGCCACAGTGAGTGTTGAAGTTCAACAGCTTCCATTAGAGATGCACTAGAATCTGCTGATGGGACTCCATGCAGTGACCTAAATCCTGAACATGACCATTCTGATAACGTCAGTATGTAATGTTCTTTTTCGGCATGATGCTGACACTGACAAAGGCATCATTTTAATTATCTTATGAATTAATTAAAAAATACAAAATACAACTAAACATGAGAAATGAACAACAGAAATATTCAACATAATATCTGCAAATGTAATGAGTTTTTGTCAATTATACTGAAGCAGATTAGAGAGGAAAAGCAGAAAAGACTGTACAAAAGCCATAATACATGGGATGTAGAATAGTCTGTTTCTTGTATTATTTTTTTTTTGGATTGAAAGGCATGTTGCCTGATTGTCTGAAAAGTTGTTTATTTTAAATCACAAAACACAAAATTTTCATTTTTTTATGTTGGGGCTTCACCCCCACCCACATACATATACACCTTGTGCATGAGAGACATCAGATAAAATCAACTCTGAAATCACAGCATCCCTTGGAAAAGGATATTCTATGTTTGGATAATTAATGACTTACAGAGTCAGCCACAATTATATGAAACCACAAGACTGATCTTAAGAAAATTATATGAGTCCCTGATATATGCGTAACATAGCTTAAAATCAGTATGAATAAAAAAGTTTTGTAAGATATGCTCATATGTACACTGTATTGCTGATTATCAGTGCAATTGTAGGTTTTAGCACCTATAGCAGTTAGAACCAGCTGAGGTCGGAACATTACAGGTTAGGTGGGACACATGCTGCTCCTATCTAACAATATTAATTTACATATTGTATGTTTTATTGACTAAGGTTTTCCAATCATCACCTGTTAGTGGTATTAAAGATTTCCATTTTCTACTAATAATTTTCATAACTGCTACTGATAACAGCCAGTAGATCTGTTTCTAAAACATATGGACACATGCTGGCACTAAACAGAACAATATGATTGGCATGTTTATTGTCTTCACTCAAGGAACTGACTGAAATTTTCAAATCCTTTTCAAAACTATCACAATGAAACACTGGTAAAACATGTTTCCAGTTAGCAGGCATATTTTCACATCATTGCTACCACTTAGAATTATAATTAGGAAACATCTCTAAGGGTTGATATAAAAAAAAACCCTGGGTACATCTTAAAACTGAAAAAGAAAAAAAGTACTTGTTAACTTCATTCATTATCACATATGATTCCTGAAAATGCTTTACTATATAACATGCAGTTTATATCATGAAATGTTTTATACAAATATTTTTAAGAACATAAATTATCAACAAAGACATGAGACCTCCAGAGACTGGATCCATCCCAGTTTGGCTTTGTCAAAGTAAGGTCATGCTTATGGAATCTGGTGGACTTCTTTGTAAAGGTCATTAAAGCAATGGATGAAGGGAAAACAGTGCACACTGCCTACTTAGATCTGGCTAAAGCATTTTATACAATACCCCACTTGGGTATAGTAAACAAACTTATAGAACTAGGTATAAATCCCTTTATAATGTGCTGGATAGCTAGAAAGCTCACTGATAGGACCCAGGAGGTTAGAATCAGTGAGACTACCTTCACAAAGAGGCTGATCACAAAGACTCTGTGCTAGTCCCACTCCTCTTTAGTATCTACTTTTTAAAGGTCAAGGCCAATTTCAAAGGCCTCTGGTTGACCATCACAGATGATTGCAAACTGAGAGCAGTCATTGAATCCCCCAGGTGAATCTCCCAGGATTGCAAACTGGGAGCAGTCATTGAATCCCCCCCCCAAGATGAAAACACCATTCAAGAAGGTCTACCACGCATAGCACTAAATCTCTTAGAGTAAGAAATCTAGACAAATCCATAAATAATAGGGGGACAAAGGCCCAAAAATAGGGACAATTTTGAAATATTGTTCTTACAAACTTAGAAAGTTGATAGAATAACAGGTTTGGCATTAGTATAACTTTTCTGACATATATGAAGTCTGAAACTGAAATGTCTGTCATTATTTTCTGACTTCAGTTCTCAAAGATTTGGTAATGATAAGCCAGTAAACCACAATTTTATGAGTAACAGACCAAAATATGAGGCAAAAAATCTGGACATTATGCAAAAATTTATACAGTTGAGAGGTATGCTACCACAGACAAACACATGATGCCAAAGCCATGGCTTAAAATTCATTGCCAGGAAATGCATTATACTATTTCTTGGGGAAGTTGGCTACCCTAGGTAACTTCATCATCAATAAAACACTCCTAAAATTTGAGTCATTAGTCTGGGGATCTGGGAACTCAAGTAGATAGTAACCTAGCCATTGACCAACAAGCGGCCAAAGTAGTAAGAAAATCCTTCTGTGTTGCTCTACTTATAAGTAAGAGCATGGCATCTAGAGCATGGCATCTAGGTCCAGAGAGGTCACTATACTACTGTACTCAGCCTTCATCAGACCCATCATAGAGTATAATTTTCCCTTTGGTATGTACCTGTATAGACACATGCAGCAACTGCCAACTGGAATTCCAGAAAGTTTTCTTAAAAAAAAAGAATACAGGGAGTAAACACAATGCCCTACACTGATCGCCTCAAGGCCCTATCTCTTTACTCAGTATCATACTAACTACTGAGACATGATCTTTGCCTAGGTATTCCTGGGCCCTGTGTGGATTATCCTTTTGCACATCCACAAAACAAACAGGATCAGAACTACTATATCAAATGACAAAATGTTGCAACATAAACAGGACATGTTGGAGAGCTAGATATGTTTCTCAGAGAATTTCCCATCTCTGGAAAAGGCTCCTCATCCATGTAAAGCAGAGTTCCTCCCCAACCATATTTAAGTGCAACTTGGACTAATGGATGTATAATTGGAAATTCATCCCTGGACTAGCACCTCTGTCTATGGTGGACAGAGGCAGTCAGTAAATCACCCCCTATATAAATCAAATTTGTGGGTCACATTTGGATTGCATCGCTAAGCTTAAAAGAATCTACTCCAACCCTATCGCACCACCAGACCACTAAGATCCAGCAACAAAAATCACTTGCAGATCACTAAAGCCAATAACTCTGCTGGTGAAGCACTATTCTCTTGCGCCATAGCCAAATTATGGAACTCACTCCCACCCACAATTACCTCCGTACCATCATGCACCAACTTCACAACTTTATTAAAAGCGCACCTAAAAACATGCTGGCTATGCCCTTGCAACTCCCACTCTAATATCATCCACCCCACCCAACTACTACCTTTCTTTCACCTCCACTAACTACCTTGATTATAGCAAGCTCAGATGCTCATAAGCCTAGTACTTATTATACAGCAGGAACTTCTCATTGTTACATTTGTTAATGCCTGTTATGTACTTCACAGATAAAGATTCTAGTTGTCTACTGATGTACTATGTTCTTCATCTCTAAATATGTTGTAAGTAATTTCTATGTTAAATTGTTAATTGCTATGTAATCCAATGTAACTACTGTCTGTTTATTTTTCTGTGGAGCTTTTCTCCCCGGGCCTCCACTGAAAATGGACCCACGTCCAGTCGGACACTCCCGGTCAACAAATTTAAATAAATAAATAAATAAAAAGAGCCCTTGTGGTCATTAGCCTAGTATACATGTATAAATCTATATGTGGCACTTTTTTTCCTATAGGGACAAAGTCTGAGGCATCTGTAGTTACATACTGTGCTGGAGCTGGATAAAAAAATGGGAGACCTGGAGTCAGATAAAATTACTCTTTGCGAAATGATAACCCTTCTCATAAACCCCAAAACTAGAATGTGGAATATCAGGGGATAGTGCTGTTGGGACTGTACTGATTTTAAGTAAAACTGAATTTTTCTTACATGGACTCTTGCTAGAGGACTTAAGAGAATTATAGATGACATAAATCCTAGTATACCGAGAATTTCCCTTAATACGAGTGGAAAAACGCAGGTATAGATCTAGATGCAGGTCATCTTTTTCCTGAGGAAGAACAGCTGTTTGAACTGAGTTATCTAAGAGACTCTCCAGCATAGCAATCTGTGATAAGAAGTTATACAAGACTTTTGAATGTTCTCTTGAGACCCCAGTCTGTACAGAAAGTCTCTCAACCAAGTGAGAGATTCCCGACACTATAAAGAAGACTCTGCAAAGATAAGCATGCCATCTAAATAAAGAACATATGAATACCTTGCAGTCTACAGTATGCTACCACTGGGGCTATACACTTTGTAAATATCCTTGGAGCAGTGAATAGCCCAAAGGGTAGTGCAGAGAACTGAAAGTGTGATCCAGACACAGAAAAACTTAAGAAACATCTGACGTCTGGAGCCATAGGACTGTGATGATAAGCATTTTTTAAATCTAAGGTCACTAGAAAACTTAAACAAGGAATGAGAGGTAACAGGTTGTGAAGATATAACATTTTGAATTAACACAAACTAATTTAAAAAAGGGAAGATCCATAACTGGTCTGCATGAAGCTTCTTTCTTTGCCACTAGAAACATTCATGAATTAAACTCTTCTCCTGTCTGGGGAGAAGGAGTTATTTCTATCAACCCCTGAGCCAGCAGATGCTGAATGACAGGAAGGAAAAAAAAGTTTGTTCTGGCAGATGAGGAGAAATCCCTTGAAATCCGTTGAAAAGGAGAGGGAGATTTCTACTACCATCCACATCTGTGATACATCACTTTCAGAACCCATTTTTCACCAGAGAGAGAAACTGAGGTTCAGATTATGGGAAAATTAAAGGCTTGCCAGGGTGGGGGAGGATTTTGGAGATAGTCATGTTATACTGAATCTCCTTGCCAGTGCTTTTAAACGTCTACTAACCAGCAGCTTAGTGTCTGCTTATTTTGTAAAAGTTTGTGGAGGTAACATTAAACCCCTTGACAAACTAGGAAGGAAGATCTGTGAAATTCAAACTAAAAGTGTTAGCTGGCTGTCAATCCTTGAAATCCCGCAACAGGAGCTCTGTTCAGTGCCAGGAAATCTCTGAAGGGCTTGCCACCCAAACTACTCTTTTCTTCAGCTCAACTTGAGATGATTAACAATGCGGTTGTGTGGAAGGTTCCCTTGAAGTTTTGGAAGCTGGTTGTCTGTCATATCCTTATCAATATATAAGCCAAAGGACTACATCTGTGATCAAATCGATGAACATCAGTTATATTACAAAATAAAAAGTTAAAAATCAGCATTTGTTAGCTGTGAATGAACAGCACAGTAACCAAATGCCTTGCATAATAGGAAACAATAAAAAGTATAACACAGACACTTAATAACATCTTTGCTGGAGGACCAGACTCCCTGTGTCCATAAAATCCATCAATTTAGTAGCCAAATCTGGCATTCCTGGAAGTCCGAATAAGAGTAGCAAGGTGTAAGTGTGCAGCAGACCCAGCAGATCAAATTCATGCATCAGACTTCTTGCAGAATTTCACAGTTTCATTAAATTATATATAAAGACATACTGAGATTCCAGCTATTGCTCCTACATAAGCATTTATACTCCAGTTATGACATGGTAGTAAGCCAAGGTTTGCCATGAAATGACTGAAATGCATTTGTGCGAGTGATCATAATGCCAAACTAAAATGTCAATATTTAAAATGTTTTCCCTCCAAAATGTCAAACATGGTAAAGCTTGTTTTCGACATTCATTATTTCAGGGAGTTGAGTATGAAAACCCATTTGCCATCTGGGACGTAGAACCAGAAGAGCATTTTGACATTGTAGATTCGGCAAAAAATAAATCGATATTACAAAACTTTGAAACTATAGGTTCAATCAAGTGTAAGTCGAACAAATGCATTTCAGTCATTTGATAGTAAACCGTAAGCCAATACTGTTATATGTTGCCATTTGAGTACATGAGACAGTAAATTGAGTGTTAAAACATACAGTGCTCTGGTAATCTTTCATACTACAATACTGAAAAAAATGTCTGCAAGATCATAGATTAAGAGACAGAATTTAGGATCTTGGCATGTTTAGTTTACTGGCTAGATGTTTCATGTGTCAAGTGTTATTAAATTATAGCAGGTTACTCAAACATCCACTGGGGATGCACAAGCCAGTGCATTTCTTTGTGCCAGTCCCAAGCCCGGATAAATGGGGAGGGTTGCATCAGGAAGGGCATCTGATGTAAATTTTTGCCAAATCATACATGCGGACAACAGTCCAGATATACATACCGGATCGGTCGAGGCCCGGGTTAACAATGACCGCCACCAGTACTGTTAGCCAACAGGGTACTGGCAGAAATTGGGCTACTGTTGGCCGAAGGAGGAGAAGAGGGGTAAGGCATGCCCGAAGACAGGTAAAGGCTAGGACTGTGGTAGTGAGGTTCGGAACTTTGAATGTTGGCAGCATGACTGGTATAGGGAGAGAGCTAGCTGATATGATGGACAGAAGGAAGGTTGATATATTGCATGTGCAAGAGAACAGATGGAAGGTGAGCAAGGCTAGGTGTATCGGAGGTGGGTTCAAATTCTTTTATCATGGTGTGGATAGGAGGAGAAATGGTGTAGGGGTTATCCTGAAGAAACAGTATGCTAAGAGTGTTTTGAGGTGAAAAGAGTGTCGGATAGAGTGATGTTTATGAAGCTGGAAATTGATGGTGTAATGGTGAATGTTGTTAGTGCATATGCTCCACAAGTTGGGTGTGCGATGGATGAGAAAAAAATTTTGGAGTGAGTTGGATGAAGTGGTGATGACTGTACCCAAGGGTGAGAGAGTGGTGATTGGAGCAGATTTCAATGGGCATGTTGGTGAAGGAATGAGGAAGTGATGGTAGGTATAGTGTTAAGCAAAGGAATGCAGTAGGTCAGTTGGTAGTGGATTTTGCGAAAAGGATGGACATGGCTGTAGTGAATACATATTTTAACAAGAGGGAGGAGCATAAGGTGACATACAAGAGTGGAGGGAGATGTACACAGGTGGATTATATCTTAGGCAGTATAGGATGGTGGTTTGTTGGATGACATTGGTGATCAAGAAGAGGAGGAGGAGGAGTGTGAGGGCAGCACCAAGGATCAAATGGTGGAAATTGAAAAAGGGTAATTGTGAGGTAGAGTTCAGGGATGAGTTAAGACAGGCAATGGGTGGCAGTGAAAAGTTACCAAATAGCTGGGTAACTACAGCAGAGCTAGTAAGGGAGACAGCTAGAAAGGTGCTTGGTATGACATCTGGACAGAGGAAGGAGGACAAGGAGACCTGGTGGTGGAATGAAGAAGTACAGGAGAGTATACAGAAAAAGAGGTCAGCAAAGAAGAAGTGGGACTGTCAGAGAGATGAAAAAAGTAGACAGGAGTATAAGGAGATGAGGTGCATGGCAAAGAGAGAGGTGGCTAAGGATAAGGCGTATGAAGAGTTGTATAAAAGGTTGGACACTAAGGAGGGAGAAAAGGACCTGTACCGATTGGCTAGACAGAGGGACCGAGCTAGTAAAGATGTGCAGCAGGTAAGGGTGATAAAGGATAATGAGGGAAATGTACTCACAAGGGATGAGAGTGTGTTGAGCAGATGGAAAGAGTACTTTGAGTGGTTGATGAATGAAGAGAATAAGAGGGAGAGAAGGTTGGATGATGTGCGGATAGTGAATCATGACGTGCAGTGGATTAGCAAGGAGGAAGTAAGGATAGCTATGAAAAGGATGAAGAACGGAAAGGCTGTTGGTCCAGATGACATACCTGTGGAAGCATGGAGGTGTTTAGGTGAAATGTCTGTGGAGTTTTTAACTAGATTGTTTAATGAAATCTTGGAAAGTGAGAGAATGCCTGAGTAATGGAGAAAATGTGTTTTGGTACCAATTTTTAAGAATAAGGGTGATGTGCAGAGCTGTAGTAACTACAGAGGGATTAAATTGATCAGACACAGCATGAAGTTATGGGAAAGAGTAGTGGAAGCTAGGTTAAGAAGGGAGGTTCTGATTAGTGATCAGCAGTATGGTTTCATGCCAGGAAAGAGCACTACAGATGCGATGTTTGCTCTCAGAGTGTTGATGGAGAAGTACAGAGAAGGTCAGGAGGAGTTGCATTGTGTCTTTGTGGACTTAGAGAGAGCATATGACTGGGTGCCTAGAGAGGAGTTGTGGTACTGTATGAGGAAGTCAGGAGTGTCAGAGAAGTATGTAAGAGTGGTACAGGATATGTACGAGGGTAGTGTGACAGCAGTGAGGTCTGCGGTGGGAGTGATGGATGCGTTTAAGGAGGAGGTGGGATTACATCGAGGATCAGCTCTGAGCCCTTTCTTATTTGCAATGGTGATGGACAGATCAACAGATGACATCAGACAGGAGTCCCTGTGGACTATGGTGTTTGCAGATGACATTGTGATCTGTAGTGAGAGTAGGGAACAGGTGGAGGAGACCCTGGAGAGATGGAGATATGGTTTAGAGAGAAGAGGAATGAAGGTCAGCAGGACTAAGACCGAATATATGTGTGTGAATGAGAGGGAGGATAGAGGAATGATGAGGATGCAGGGAGTAGAGGTGGCAAAGGTGGATGAGGTTAAATACTTGGGATCAACAGTTCAAAGTAGTGGTGAGTGTGGAAGAGAGGTGAAGAAGAGCATACAGGCAGGATGGAGTGGGTGGAGAAGAGTGTCAGGAGTGATTTGTGACAGATGAGTACCAGTAAGAGGGTAGTGAGACCAGCTATGTTATATGGGTTGGAGACAGTGGCATTGACAAAAAGGCAGGAGTCAGAGCTGGAGGTGGCAGAGTTAAAGATGTTAAGATCTGCACTGGGTGTGACAAGGGTGGACAGGATTAGGAATAAGTATATTAGAGGGTCAGCCCAGGTTGGAAGATTTGGAGACAAAGCCAGAGAGGCAAGATTACTTTGGTTTGGACATGTGCTGAGGAGGGATGCAGAGAATATTGGAAAAAAGATGCTAAGGATGAAGCTGCCAGGTAACAGGAAAAGAGGAAGGCCTAAGATAAGGTTTATGGATTTGGTGAGAGAGGACATGCACGTGGTTGGTGTGACAGAGCAAGATGCAGAGGACAGGAAGAAATGGAAACAGATAATCCACTGTGGTGACCCCTAATGAGAGCAGCCGAAAGAAGAAGACTCAGACATGCTTTTAAATAAACAAATTAAATCAATTAATAAATAAATGTGAACTTTCTATAAGTAATAGAAACATTAGCAATAAAATGGAACCCAAATGATATTTAGCTAAATTATTAATGCCTAATTATTACAGCTTTACATTATATATTTATAACATGACTATGAAAAAATGTAAAACAAGCATTTTGGAGTGGGGTGGGTTTGCACCCACAGCTAGTTGCATTTCTGTAAGCCTTACATCATCATCTGGAACTATGGCTGTGTTTATTTCTGGGACAGTATATCTATGGGGCCATCATAAGTAATATGGAAAAGAAAGAGAAAAGAAAAGTGGTTTGCAATGTAATGCTGGACAGCCTAGTATGTAACTATGTATTATTTCAGTTCTTTATACTATACCCACATTTCTGGTAAGCCATAATAAGCCCTCCTAGTACTGGTCCTCACAAAAACATACATAGCCATATTAATTTTCAGAATATATCAGAGATAAATATTATTTGAAATAATTAATTCATAAAAGAGGAAAAAAAATAACATGGTTCATACCAGCATTCAGTAACCAGTTTTCCTCAGCTGACATGCACCTTCAGAGTATTATTTCCATATTGTACTAGACACACGTTTTATGTAATCAAGTTGTTTGATTCCAGCCTTTCCTAGCTAGCACTAGGTGTGTGGCTGTTAAAACTGAAGGCTCATCTACACATCACAGAAGTGTCTTTGATTGTTTCTTTGCTCAAGGTGGGAAAAGAAAAAAAATGATAACATTTGCCAAATGATAGTTTTAAAATTCACCAGATAAATGGAACTAATTTCATTAAGTCTCATATTACCACAAAGCTATTTTGCAAACCCAGGTTGCTTAGTCAGCCCCACATATTACTGCCCCCATAAGCTCAACACCACACTCTCACACCACCAACTGACTTGTCTCTGCCCTGAATTTTGCCTCATCCCATTGCAAGGTATCTATCAAGTAACTATCCAGTCATCTATATCACCTTCGTGGTTTTACAAAGAAGAAGCCTAATCCATTAGTGATATGATTACATAACCTTCAGATCACCAAAAGGGAATCCCAGTCAAATGGTTAACTGGTACACTAACAGTGACTTTATAAGAATACTCCTTCCAGACATTAAGTGTGGGGACTGATAAGGGAGAAGTGTTTAAATGTTTTGTAAAATACTTTTTCATTGAAAGCGGAAACCATCTTGTTTCAAAATGGGTCCTGACAGCACAGGCTTGTCTTGTTTTTTTTCCCATTGTCTTGGCATTTCCTAGTGCCAATGTGGAAGATTAGAACTTATGCCTAACAATGTAAAAGCTTAGATAAGAGGTCTTCAGGTACTTAGTAAGCAAAATAACATAGAGTTGTTTAGTCCTAACTGGTCAGTGGTCATAGCCTAATAGATAACAAAATCTTTGCTCAGAAGTTTTTACAGTATAAAGAAAATACTGCAGTTTCTTTGTTTGGGGAGACAGGATCTTGACTGCTTAGTTTGCCAAGTTTGTGTGTTCTTTTACAATAAAGGAGATTGTTCTGTTCTGCTTAACTGCATTGTATGAATTTATTTTAAACCTTAATAAGACTGATTAGACTTGGACTGGGATTTTATGATTTCCACTGATTTCCCTGCCATTTAACCTACAAACTGATCATCCTGAACAGCCCAATCAATTTATTAGTACTCCTAATCAAACCATTTTATTTTAACAATCTGCAACACCTCTATAACTGCATAATAAATTTGGGTAAATACTTGGAACTTTAAATGGTGATTTAATACATTATAGTAGAAAAACCAAGTGTCCACCAAAGCTGATATTACTTAAAACTTTTAATACAAAAGATAAGCACTTTCACACATAACGTGCTTCATCAGATCTATAAAAAATGCAGCGCAACTAAAAGAATTTAACAATAAGCATTAATTAATCAACCAATCAAAAAATCACATTAATCACTGATATATGCTTTGTTTCTTAAGAATGTGTTTTAAGGGTACAGCAGCATTAATACCTGGCAGTTTATCTGCCTGTAGTTTAACAATTCATTTAGTCTCAGCATTCTCTAATTTATTGTTAAAATCACCCCCTCTTTTATTCATATGCACTAGTTGAAAAACAGTAAACACAAAAGAGTGTCCGGGTTCCAATGATATATGTTTAGCCAAAGCATTAAGCAAATTCATGCACCTAATGTCACCCATGTGTTGTAAAATTCGCTCTTTTAACATTCTAACCATTTTACCTGCATAAAAAGAGGTGCATAGCTTACACCTCGCTAAATAGATCAACCACTTTGATCTGCAGTCTGCATAAAAACAGGGTTTAAAAAAAAATTCTATAGTAGGATGCTGAAATTCATTCATGGGAGAAATATAACAGCAGGCTTTGCAGAGCCTACAGGGGAAAGTGCCAGTGTGTTCAGAAAATACAGAGGGTACATGTGTAGATTTATAGCAAAGCTGTCTTTTAAGTGATAAATTATTTCTAAATGTGTAGCTAGGTTTATCACCTACAATACCCTTAACTTTATCATCAGAAAGTAAAACTGGCCAAAACTTCTTCACTACATCGCAAACTTGATGTATATTATTCCCATAAGTCAGGGATAACCTAACGTTACTAGATGCAGTTTCTCTTATATTACTTTCCATAGGAACGAAAGGGTGGTTAAAAAAAGTTTACCCTTATCAGGGCGCATCACAGTAACCAAATTACAAGTGCAGTATCACAGTAAACAGGTTTTGAATATCCATACTGACAAGAACAGTATCATCAGTAAATGGACATTATATCTAATTCCTTATATAGGAAACCTTGTAGGAAAAATGCACTGTTACATTTTAATAGTATGCACCCGAAACAGTTTTAAAAATATTGCCAAAGGCCAGTATTTAAGGATGTCCAGATTACATACAGATGATGATCAATGTAAAAAAGCTATGGATTGTTTGAAGGATGATTGACTTGCTAGAGGGAATAAGGAAGAATCTTTATAGAAAGTACTTGTAATTTGGTTACTGTGATGCGCCCTGATAAGGGTAAAACTTTTTTTAACCTCCCTTTTGTTCCTATGGAAAGTAATATAAGAGAAACTGCATCTAGTAATGTTAGGTTATCCCTGACTTATGGGAACAATATACATCAAGTTTGCGATATAGTGAAGACGCTTTGGCCAGTTTTACTTTCTGATGATAAAGTTAAGGGTATTGTAGGTGACAAAACTAGTTACACATTTAGAAATAATTTATCACTTAAAAGACAGCTTTGCTATAAATCTGCACATATACCCTCTATTATCCGAACGCACTGGCACTTTCCCCTGTAGACTCTGCAAAGCCTGCTGCTATATTTCTCCCATGAATAAATTTCAGCATCCTACTATGGATTTTTTGTTTAAACCCTGTTTTTATGCAGATTGCAGATCAAAGTGGTTGATCTATTTAGCGAGGTATAAGCTATGCACCTCTTTTTATGTAGGCAAAATGGTTAGAATGTTAAAAGAGCGAATTTGACAACACATGGGTGACATTAGGCGCATGAATTTGCTTAATGCTTTGGCTAAACATATATCATTGGAATCCGGACACTCTTTTATGTTTACTCTTTTGCAACTAGTGCATAAGAATAAAAGAGGGGGTGATTTTAACAATAAATTAGAGAATGCTGAGACTAAATGGATTGTTAAACTACAGGTAGATAAACTGCCAGGTATTAATGCTGCTGTACCCTTAAAACACATTCTTAAGAAACAAAGCATACATCAGTGATTAATGTGATTTTTTGATTGGTTGATTAATTAGTACTTATTGTATAAATTCTTTTAGTTGTGCTACATTTTTTTATGGATCTGATGAAGCACGTTATGTGTGAAAGCACTTATCCTTTGTATTAAAAGTTTTAAGTAATATCAGCTTTGGTGGACGCTTGGTTTTTCTACTATTTGTTTTACACTTTTCTACTGGGCGACTTTTGGCTGTTGGATATATTTCTTTCGTACTTTAATAAATTATATATTATTTAATAACTGCAGGATTTTGAGGGAGCAATTTTATGAGCTATTCCCCATGTAGAGTATGTGAGGCACAATGTAAAATGAAACATTGTCATGATACTTTACCTACAAGTAAGTATAACTAAACAGCAAATGTGATTTAAAATATTAACAAGACAGTTAGTGCAGGGGATTAAGGCTTTGAGCTACTAACAAGTTGCTTCCTGTAGTTCAAGGTACACAGTTTAATTCTTTCCACTTCTATCTGACTTTGAGCAAGTTATTTAACCAGACAGTGCTCAAGGGTTTCCCCTGAAAAGGGATACTTGTGTCCACTGGGTTTACCTGGTTCACAAATGTATAAAAATTAATTAATTAATTCATTAATTAATTAAGTCCTCTCCTCTCAATTCATATTTCCTCCACTCAAACCCCTAAGTGTCTTATTTGCATGGTATTCTAACCAGTGAAGAAGACTTCCCTACCTTTACGTCTTTCGATGTGATTAAGAAGACTTCTGCGATTGGTGGAGCCAATGTATTGGAAAAGGGGAAACAAATATTGTCAGCACTGTTTGTGGCAATTTCCAGAATGTCTGTTTAGAAATTATTAAAGCAAATCACCCTATTATAAAATAAGGCAGTATTAAACTCCAGCATCTGAAAGCATACAGCAATTGCTATTAGTTTATTGTACAATCTAAAACTACAGAATGTCAAACTTTAAATCAGTGTGTTTTTAAAGAAGCTAGTTGCAAAGCAATTTAGTCCTCCACATAATCAAAGGATACAAAAATACAAGTACATTGACTACCATTTTCCAAGTGTCACAACAGTCCTTTGTGACTTGTTCTTATACATTTAACTAATTTTACTCCTAGAAATACATTTAATACATGAAACTAGTAAAATGGCTTACTTTATTTAGTCAACAATGCAATGACCATGTATAATGAAAGGGTTTATACTACTGCTGTTATAAATGTATAATGTCAACCACTATACTTAGATAATGTTCGGCAAATGATAACAAAGACTAAATCCATAGAAGCTACTAAACAACCACAGATTCTCAACAGCAATAGGGTAATGGATGTCATCAACAGTTAACCAGCAATCAGATTTAAAGACCAGCTGCTTTTTATTAGAAAATACACAAAGAAAGTAAAAATACACAACTTGCTGTCCTGTGCTGAGTCTAGCACAACAAGGGCAGTTAAAATGGTTATAAAAGTGTCACACACAGTGTCTTTAAGACCTCATGGAGAAAAAAAGGGAAAGGAGTGTTTTATATATGAAACATGCTATCAGCTGAGGATACCATGCATATATTTAAAATGGTAGTAAATTTGATTCAGATACATTTAGTATTAAACTAAGAGCTTGGCTTTAATCTTATTCCTATGCTCTCCAGAGTGTAGAAAGTTGTCTGACTTTAAGTATTCATCTTACAGGATCACAATACATAAAATACAGCTCAAACATGTCTGGAAATAATTTAGATGTACTAAAGGGCCTTGTTGGTAGTATTTTATATAATGGGCTGCAGTTTTGTTTCACCAGTAGATCCAGACAGAATTTTTAACAAATGTACATTTAAATTATCTTGGACAAATAAATATGCACTTAATTTTGAACATTTTTCCAGAATCATTTGATAAATGTTTTCAGTATTTTGTGATTTCACAGGTCCAGTACTTGCCAATACAAAGCTACTGATGTATATTTCACTGTAGAAACCTGCCACTACAAAGTCTCCTCACTTTATACCATTCCTTGCTTGTCTGGGTACTGTATAACATTTTCACAGTGTTATATGTGCTCATGCCAGAGTCCAGCTGTATTATCAATTAAGGCAGAAAAAGCAGAGAAGCTGTAATGTTTTACCTCATGAGGTTTTTACTTATGGGCAGTGTGACACCCGTGCCCTGGCCTAGCAATCAAAGAGCCTCAATCTTCACCACTAACACTAGTGAGGGGTGTCTCATATAGGAGGAAATGATAACAAATACATGCAGTAAAGTCCAATTTCCCTTAAGAGCACACAGAGATCACAATCAGTCCGGGGCTGGTCGCTCCCTTGCTCCCTAGGTCCCCAATAAGACTCCCCACTGGCACAGCTATAAGGTGCAGATCTCATCCTAGTGGCAAGCTAAAACCTCCAGCATCCTCTCTGTCCAACCAGTGCTTCATGTGCCTGCCCAAGTAGCTGACACACACACACACACACACACACACACACACACACACACACACACACACACACACACACACACACACACACACACTTTGAGAAAAGTTTATACAACTACACAGACACTCCTGGGAAAGGCTGGCACAGGCTCTCCAGCTGTGCCCCTTTTTCCCAGACTATACGGTAGTACCAGCTGCTACCACCCACTAATATTTATCAGCTACTCAAAGGCCCTTAAAATGGTGTCCAGTTATTACTGTGCAATATTATTATCCAATTGATAGCATAGCCCAGGGCTAAAGCTATTAGAGTGGCTTTGTACAATTTTACCAAAGACATGCAGGTACTCTAAAGAACTTAAATTATCTCTACAAAAACAGCCACAGTTAAAAGGGTTGAAAAATATTTAATAACAAATAGTCAAACACAAGACAATACTTTTTACTACACAGTGCTAATGAAGAGTTCAGAGATCACAGAGAAATACTTAAAATAATTCAGTAGTACAGTTCTGAGATCACAGAAAAACATTTAGTCTAATCTTCCTAGTTTCTAGCTATTTCTAAGAGAAAACACAAGTCTAAGATAAACTTACATATAGAGCAAGACAGTACTGGTGAGTTGGATGGTCAAGACAAAAATGCTTAATGCTCTCTGATTCTCTGTGTTTTTAAAATCACATTCCTGGTTCACATTACATCATTCTTCACACCTCCCTGGGTTCCCAGGCTAACAGAAACTACATTTACATTCTTCACCTCTGGGCAGAAACCAGAGCAATAAAGGACATTTATGCATGCAAATTCTGGCCATTAACTCTGGCCTTAAAACAATAGACAGGATGCCTCACTCTAGACTGACTGGCTCTGAGTTTTAACATCAAAGGATCACAACTTGCTTTACTTGGTCAGTAGAGTGCACTGTTGTTACATTATTTCCAGTTCCACAGGTAACACTATGTTTACCATTTAAGACAACAACCCTATGGTTTACATTAATATTTACAGATGACAGAATTATCTCCAGAATTCTATCTGGCTAGGCTGGCAGCCTTCACCCATCTTCACCCAATCTTCACAGGCAGCATTCCTTTTGTTTTTGCAAAGTAGAGCAGGCATAATTATTATCCTGATATATTTTGCATAAATTACTGAAGCATTAGACTAAACAGTTTTACCATACAACAATTTCAACAAAATTTTTCAGTTATAGATCTAGGCTTTTGATTTGGTAGAATGGATATAGACTTGAAGGATTTATGAGCCCTTTTAGCTAAGTGAAAATGCCTAATGTATGTTTAAAGTCCTAGTAAGTGGAATGGTAAAAGTCAGGCCTTTGTTTTCTACCTCTTCAAGCAAGCTATATATACAAAGATAATTTATTAGGAGATATTTTCCTGCTTTGCCGATTTCTACTGTTTTCTGCTTCTCTGCTTTAATTTGTGACCTTTTCACTTGTTATAATGAAAATGATGGCTGAATTTAATTTCCAAAAGTTTAAATACAAAATCAGTCATTATAAACTCATCTTGCTGAGAAAACACTCATCCACTCTGAGCCCCTTCCATAAATGAAGCACAGTTTAGTGGTAGTTTATTTAAGTAAAGGAGTGTGGGAGTTAGGAGAGCAGACATCCTGTAAAACAATACTTTGTTTAACTCATTTTCTGATAATAGCATCTTAATAAGTTCCAATCTGATGAGTTCATAACAAGCTGTCATCATTCCATTACTGAAACAATACAGTATTAAAACTGAATGCCTTTAGTGAGGTATTCACGTTATACATTTTAGGTTCAAGAGTTGAGAAGATGTAGATGCTTAAAAATATTAGTTTTTGAAGTTAAAAAATATGATAATCATCAATGAAATGTTAACGTCCTATTTATTATTTTTAAACACCTTTATTGCATTATCACTTAAGACATAGGAAAACATGCATTTAAATAAAAGAAAACAAACCATGTTGACATGTTCACATTTATACAGTTATCATCAATCCAATATTACATATTTATACTGTGATGATGTGAGGTATTGCCAGCTATGCCGGGAGAAGTAGGGAAGTGGATGTGTAACATATGCCAGCATAGTTAGCTAGAGTTTTGTAAAGAATTATATGTCATTTGTATATCAAACTGATTTGTACAGGTACTTCTGTTGAAAATGTATTAGTAAAGCTGCTTGTGTTAAAAATGTACCAACAGTGGGTGCTGCTGGACAAAAAAGAAATACACCTGTATATCAGACTGTATTGTAACTGTTGAAATTAATATATTGTAACAGGGGATACTGGAAGAGAAAAGGTTAATTTCAGTCCAGATCATTTTGAAAAATAGTCTGAAATTAAATTACCTGGTTTAGGCCATAAAGATGGTATCTTACAGTTCTCATTGCAGCCAGAGACAAAATGTCTGAGAAAACCAGGACTGGGAAACGTACTGTATTGTCCATAGGGGTGAACTAATTGCTGCCCTGGAAGGGTGGGAGTTTTTGAAATGGTTTTATAACTTGCAGATGCTGTAACACATCTTAGCAAATGTGTATGTATTATGATACATATGTGCTAGATTCTGGTTCAGTTTCTGTTAAAGGGGGTAGTGTGGGAACCAGAGTCAGATGACTAGTTGTGATGTCATTCTATAGCCAGCACTGAAATTATATTTAGGTATTAGTAAGAGATCTCACTTAGCTCCCAGCAGTCTGTTTTTGAAACCTGACAAAGAAGGATCACTCAACCACTTCACCTTGCCTTGCTTTAGTAAGTAACCATGGAATAGTAATTCTTTAGATCAGTCAGGAAAATATAGTGAGATTAGTTAAGAAATGTTTTTCTGTATCTGCATGAATCTATCCATCTGTGTTATTAATATTTCCTGAGATTGAAATGCTGTGTTTATTGTGTGGCTGATCTTTTAGAGAATATTTTAATATTTGAGAGTACTTATATTTATTTGGTAAAACTGTGGTCACTACTGAAAGCCTTGCTGCATTGGTCAAACACTACCATTTGTATTAGTATTACTTTTACTCAGTATAATTGGGTACCTTTGTAACAGCCTTAGAGTAGCTGGCTTTGGAATGTTCTGGTCAGTATCTACAGTACAATCTGGGCAGAGGGGGCATAGCTGATAAATCTGTGCCAAACTTCCCAGGTGTTTGTGTGTGTGTGTGTGTGTGTGTGTGTGTGTGTGTGTGTGTGTGTGTGTGTGTGTGTGTGTGAAAATCAGATCTCAAAGACTGTGTATGTCAGCTACTTAGATCAGGGACACAGAATGCTGGCTTTACAGAGAGGGTGGAGGAGGACTTGCTTGGAGCACTCTGCTGAGGACTCAACTCTAACTCTAAGGCTGTGGCCAGTGTGGGGTCTTATTTAGGGCCTGGTGAGATAGAGGGAAACCCAGCCCCAGGACAGGAGTGTGTTCTCTGTGTGCTCTTAAGGGAAATTCTGCTTGGTGCAGAGAGCTGCATCTAGAAATCTACCGGAGTCAGTGGTGAGGATTGAGACTCATTCATTACTGACCCAGATCAGGACAATCACATATACAGTTATCATCAATCCAACATTACATACATTGATCAATTCATGCTTTCTCCACTCTTCCTCCAAAACATTATTATAGATGTATTGTTCCCACAATTTCTATTTTTCTATGTAGTTTTCTCTTACCCTTTCTAGAGATCCCACTTCCAGTTCTTGTACATCTGTTACAATATTCACTACTTCAAATACAGTTGGTTTATACTTTGATTTCCATTTTCTGTTAATTGCTTTTTGGTAGCTATCAGAATTAAGCTTTATAATGCCTTTCTAAGTCTAAGCAATTCAGATCCTGTATCCCAGCTCAAAAACATAATTTCCTTAGTTATACCAATTTGCTCACTTGATATTTATGACAGAGGCTTCTGTAGGGAATTTTTTGAAAGTCTTCCAACTCATTACACTCAGAAAAAATATGTTCCCGGTTACGTCTTTCTTCCCCATCACACCTCCAACATTTGCCATCTACTTGAGGAAAAATTCTTTATAGTCTGCTTATGGTATACAAATGCCTATGTAAACACTTCAAAGAAAAAATCCTGAATCTTCATGTCCTACTTATTGATTTTTAATCTATGTCTCTGTTCCTCTTCAATGAATGTCCTATGTGGATGTAGTACTCCTTTCACTCAAAACTGCAGATCATTTGAAAGGAGAAATGAATGCTTTTTGAATTCTTTGTGACTTATTTTTGCTTAATATTCAAATAACAGATAAAATAATAAAGAGTAAATATGAAAATGCAATATTAAACAGAAGTTAAGTAACATAAGGAAGGCATCCAAGACCTCTCTAAACAGCTGTGAATTTAAGCTGATGAAAGCAACAACAGCAAGCAGATTTCTCAAAGTTTGCAGGCTTTGAATAAATCGACAATTATTTACGAAGCTGCACTACAACTGCAATGCTTCCAGTCAGTGTGTCAGTGGACAAAGCAGCAAACATTAAATAATCAGCTCAGCCAATGTATCACTGATATAAAGTACTTGGGAAAGGACAGGTTTAAAATACTGCAAACAAAAACACAATGAAAACAGGAACAAAGCACTGTAGCCCTGGGTAACCAGAAAAGTATATCAGGCACAGAAATATGTTGAAGGCAATACCATTACTTCTCACAAACAAAATTAAAGACAGAAGTGCTAGAGCCTAGGATTTTAATTTTCACAAAAAAATCTCTTTTATTGGTCTCATTTTAAATTTAATGTGACCTTACAAGATGGATGAGTGCATACTTCTCAACATCTTAGAACAAGAAATCTAGACAAAGCCATAAATAATGGGGGGGACAAAGGCCCAAAAATAGGGACACTTTTTAAATCTTGCTCTCACAAACTTAAAAAGTAGATAGAATGACAGATTTTGAATTAGCATGAATTTTCTGAAGGATATGAAATCTGAAACTCAAATGTCTGTCATTATTTTCTGACTTCAACCCTCAATGATTTACCAACAATTTGTTAGAAAACCACAGTTTTATGAGAAACAGACCAAAATATAAGGCAGCAATCTGAACATTCTGCAAATCTCTGTAGGGTTGAGAGGTATGTTGAGTTGCAACTGAGACCCAATGACAAGTAGTTTGTTCAAGTCTTATATGAAGCCTCCTCAAATATGCAAAATTATGTACAAGGTTGTAAAGTAATATTCTGATATTTGTTATTGATTCAACAATACTGCCCTCAAAAGCAACAGGGAAGTTAGTTATCAAGGGTGATTTATTTTTAGCTGGACTTCTCTGTCCAGGTCTGGATAATAAATGCATAGACTGCAAGCAGCACAAATCCAGGTGACACAGAAATAGCAGTAGGGGCTTCACAATTGCAGAGGCACGTGAGGTTTAGAATGCACTGATATAAAGCAATATGTTTGTCTCATCGTGCCTTTGACTGCATTGGAAGTTGCATTTCATTACTGGCAGCTGGGTAAGGATATGAGCTGCAGTTCCTTTGGTACAGGGTTTGATACCCTCAGCCCTTATTTGCCAACTGTGTGACCTGAGCAAGTCATTGTGTGTCCAGTGGGTCTGCCTGGTTAACAAGTGGGTATTATTACTACCTTCTCTGTAGGCGAGGAGAAACCAACCCTAAAATGACCACAAACAATTGTGGATTGTAGTCCAACAAATCTAGCAGCTACAAAATTAGTCACTGCAGGGGTTTGTAGGGAGTCACCCTAATAGATCTTTGGTCAACATAGTATGTTATGTTAATAGCAACACTTTTTAGCCAGTCAGTTTATTGCTTTCTACAATTGCTAGTAGTGATTTCTTATTTTTAGGAGGATATCTCATTTCTAGTGGCTGAAAGGAGAAAAAAGGCTTGATGCCAAATGGAGTAGGAGTCAGTGATAAATCATGGAGAATAAGATAATGCATTAATTATGGAAATCTGCTTACACACTGAAAAATAGGCTTTAAATAGCTTCAGTATAGAAATTATTGTACTTGGTGCCTGTTTGCCAAGTGGGCACAAGTGTCTGTGTGTGTGTGTGTGTGTGTGTGTGTGTGTGTGTGTGTGTGTGTGTGTGTGTGTGTGTGTGTGAAAATCAGATCTCAAAGACTGTGTGTGTCAGCTACTTAGATCAGCGACGCAAAGTGCTGGCTTTACAGAGAGAGTGGAGGAGGACTTGGCTTGGAGCACTCTGCTGAGGACTCAACTCTAACTCTAAAGCTGTGATCAGTCTGGGATCTTATTTAGGGCCTGGTGAGAGAGAGGGAAACCCAGCCCCAGGACAGGAGTGTGTTCCCTGTGTGCTCTTAAGGGAAATTGTGCTTGGTGCAGAGAGCTGCATCTAGAAATCAATCGGAGTCAGTGGTGAGGATTGAGACTCCTTGATTACTGACCCAGAGCAGGGCAATCACATATACAGTTATCATCAATCCAACATTACATACATTGATTAATTCATGCTTTCTCCACTCTTCCTCCAAAGCATTATTATACATGCATTGTTCCCACAATTTCTATTTTTCTATGTAGTTTTCTCCTACCCTTTCTAGAGATCCTACTTCCAGTTCTTGTACATCTGTTACAATATTCACTACTTCAAATACAGTTGGTTTAGACTTTGATTTCCATTTTCTAGTAATTGCTTTTTGGTAGCTATCAGAATTAAGCTTTATAATGCCTTTCTAAGTCTAAGCAATTCAGATCCTGTATCCCAGCTCAAAAACATAATTTCCTTAGTTATACCAATTTGCTCACTTGATATTTATGACAGAGGCTTCTGTAGGGAATTTTTTGAAAGTCTTCCAACTCATTACACTCAGAAAAAATATGTTCCCGGTTACGTCTTTCTTCCCCATCACACCTCCAACATTTGCCATCTACTTGAGGAAAAATTCTTTATAGTCTGCTTATGGTATACAAATGCCTATGGAAACACTTCAAAGAAAAAATCCTGAATCTTCATGTCCTACTTATTGATGTTTAATCTATGTCTCTGTTCCTCTTCAATGAATGTCCTATGTGGATGTAGTACTCCTTTCACTCAAAACTGCAGATCATTTGAAAGGAGAAATTAATGCTTTTTGAATTCTTTTGTGACTTATTTTTGCTTAATATTCAAATAACAGATAAAATAATAAAGAGTAAATATGAAAATGCAATATTAAACAGAAGTTAAGTAACATAAGGAAGGCATCCAAGACCTCTCTAAACAGCTGTGAATTTAAGCTGATGAAAGCAACAACAGCAAGCAGATTTCTCAAAGTTTGCAGGCTTTGAATAAATCGACAATTATTTACAAAGCTGCACTACAACTGCAATTCTTCCAGTCAGTGTGTCAGTGGGCAAAGCAGCAAACATTAAATAATCAGCTCAGCCAATGTATCACTGATATAAAGTACTTAGGAAACAGGACAGGTTTAAAATACTGCAAACAAAAACACAATGAAAACAGGAACAAAGCACTGTAGCCCTGGGTAACCAGAAAAGTGTATCAGGCACAGACATATGTTGAAGGCAATACCACTACTTCTCACAAACAAAATTAAAGGCAGAAGTGCTAGAGCCTAAGATTTTAATTTTCACAAAAAAATCTCTTTTATTGGTCTCATTTTAAATTTAATGTGACCTTACAAGATGGATGAGTGCATACTTCTCAACATCTTAGAACAAGAAATCTAGACAAAGCCATAAATAATGGGGGGACAAAGGCAAAAAATAGGGACACTTTTTAAATCTTGCTCTTACAAACTTAAAAAGTAGATAGAATGACAGATTTTGAATTAGCATGAATTTTCTGAAGGATATGAAATCTGAAACTCAAATGTCTGTCATTATTTTCTGACTTCAACCCTCAATGATTTACCAACAATTTGTTAGAAAACAACAGTTTTATGAGAAACAGACCAAAATATAAGGCAACAATCTGAACATTCTGCAAATCTCTGTAGGGTTGAGAGGTATGTTGAGTTGCAACTGAGACCCAATGACAAGTAGTTTGTTCAAGTCTTATATGAAGCCTCCTCAAATATGCAAAATTATGTACAAGGTTGTAAAGTAATATTCTGGTATTTGTTATTGATTCAACAATACTGCCCTCAAAAGTAAAATGGAAGTTAGTTATCAAGGGTGGTTTATTTTTAGCTGAACTTCTCTGTCCAGGTCAGGATAATAAATGCATAGACTGCAAGCAGCACAAATCCAGGTGACACAGAAATAGCAGAAGAGGCTACACAATTGCAGAGGCATGTGAGGTTTAGAATGCACTGATATAAAGCAATATGTTTGTCTCATCGTGCCTTTGACTGCATTGGAAGTTGCATTTCATTACTGGCAGCTGGGTAAGGATATGAGCTGCAGTTCCTTTGGTACAGGGTTTGATACCCTCAGCCCTTATTTGCCAACTGTGTGACCTGAGCAAGTCATTGTGTGTCCAGTGGGTCTGCCTGGTTAACAAGTGGGTATTATTACTACCTTCTCTATAGATGAGGAGAAACCCTAAAATGACCACAAACAATTGTGGATTGTAGTCCAACAAATCTAGCAGCTACAAAATTAGTCACTGCAGGGGTTTGTAGGGAGTCACCTTAATAGATCTTTGGTCAACATAGTATGTTATGTTAATAGCAACACTTTTTAGCCGGTCAGTTTATTGCTTTCTACAATTGCTAGTAGTGATTTTTTATTTTTAGGAGGATATCTCATTTCTATTGGCTGAAAGGAGACAAAAGGTTTGATGCCAAATGGAGTAGGAGTCAGTGATAAATCATGGGGAATAACATAATGTATTAATTATGGAAATCTGCTTACACACTGAAAAAATAGGCTTTAAATAGCTTCAGCATAGAAATTATTGTAGTTGGTGCCTGTTTGCCAAGTGGGCACAAGTGTGTGTGTGTGTGTGTGTGTGTGTGTGTGTGTGTGTGTGTGTGTGTGTGTGTGTGTGTGTGTGTGTGTGTGTGTGTGTGTGTGTGTGTGTGTGTGTGTGTGTGTGTGTTTCTGTGTGTCTGTGTGTTCGTACTTATTTACTTGAGTAGAGCATTGATCCTACTGGACCATTTTCAGGCCTAGCCCAGAGATGCATGAAGTTTACAATAAGATCAAAGCTAACACATAGCAGTTGCAATATAATGTTGTCACTGTCAGACAGAATATACATTTTTAAACAATTGCAATTATACACAAAACAGTGTAATAAAAATATATGGTAACTACAGGCTTCTGCCACACACCACAAGTGATGCTAGAATGGATTTTAAATTGCCACCTCAGGCTCAGAGCATGAGAAGGGCACCTAAGAGCAGTACCACACAGCAAACAGTATACCAAATAAGTACATCAAAACAAGCATTATAACACCAATAACCTAAGTGAGTTAGTGTTACACCAAATAATTCATTCACAATGACAATAGCAGTAAAGGCCTCTCCTAAATAGTTACATTTTCAAGTTGATGAAAACAGTATGAAGTAAACTGATAAACATTTACAGGCATTGAAGAAAATCAATCATTATATACAGAGATGAAACAGACTCCCCATCCACATAAAACAAAGTTCATCCCTGTCCACTTTGAAGTGCAACTTATATCTATGGATGGGAAACAGAGCATTTAGCTCAGGACTATCCCATCTACTACTAATGGCCAGAGGCAGCTCCTAAGTACTTTATCCTATATGTGGGTCCCCTCAAATTATTTATAGCATGATCCCAATTATTATTATAATTGGGGCAATATATAATTTTCAAACATGGGATGGGTAAGGCCAATCTATAACCAAATGGGATACGTTATTTCGAGCATAAAAAAGAAAACTGGCTAGGCTTAAAATGGCCCACAAGGGCAGCCAACCTAGTAATTACATATGAAGAGCAAAGCAATAAAACACTGCCTGTCCCTGAATAACCAGATAATTTTTAAACTGAAGTGTATTCCTGCACTCTCAATCAGATGTGTAAATAACAAACCTTAGAGACTGGTGTAACCTCCTTACCATATACAATGCAAACTATATTTTCTGATGCAAAAAGTGTCATTTTCACAATCTGTTTTGTTAATAAGAATGCCTCCTGAAAATTTTCTTGGAGGTGAAAAACTCCTGCCATGACATTAAGAAAGACTGATACCACAATACCTAAATTAGTGTATATGTACTATATTCCCATACTAATTGCAACAATGGAAAAGTCTTATGTTGTAGAAAAACAAGTTACAAACTATGTCATGCAGGTGGAACACCTAACATTGAAAATTAAAATATGTGATGATATAGTAGAAAACCACAATTTAAGTAATTAACTGCCCTACTAAAGAAGTAAGTTGGTTTTAATTACCCAAACTGTCTTCCTGGTGCACGTAAATCAGGCTCAGTGGCTTCATGGACATCATTTTGTGGATGCAATCATACCAAAAAACTGAACAGACAGCGAAACTAAATATTCTATAATCTTCATTGTTTTTGAAAACTATTTGCAGTTTTAATATCAGGATTACAACCGGAAATGAAATTAATTGCAAAACAAAGATGTATGGAAAGTGCAACAATATACTTTAATTGTATAAGTGCAGGAATGATAATTAGTCCTCAAGTAGTTGTTGTAGCACACAACAGACATATGAGAACAACAAGTAAACCTGATAGCAAAACAAGCAAATTTGATAATAATAAGTTTTTTGTGGATCAACTCCAGCAAATGCTTCCAGACTGAAATACCGTTATATTATTTAATTAGTTTGCAGTACATTTAACAAAAATATTAAAGCAAAAATTCTGAAGTCTGGTGGTAGAGTAAAATTCTTTAATTTTTAATTTAATGTTTTTGTTAACCAGGTAAGTGAACTGGCATTTCTCTGACCTTCTCCAGGCCTGACTTGAAACACTAGGTCCATGACAGTGTAGTGCAGCCAATCAACCTGCATGCTGTTTGGGTGAACCAAAGTACTTTGAAAATAATAATAATAACAATAATAATAATAATTAGTACTTACTGATACAGAGATAACATGCAAAACTCCACATAGACAGTCAGCCATAACTGCAACTAAACAAAAGTTAAGTGACTGACCTTAGTCTTGTGTGCAGGTCTATCACAAATTCCATTATAAGAACTCAGATTACAGTAGAGCGTCAATTATCCGAACTTTTTGGGACCTAGGGTAGCTTGGATAATCAAACTATTTGGATAATCAAGCATACATTGAACTGGATAAAAAACTTCTAAAATCTTGCTTTTTCTGCACAGAAGGAATATACTTTTCAATCATTCAGTGATTCCAGTGGACAATAAAGAATATTTTTCACAGATGAGCAGCTACAAGTTCAAAAAAAAACACACACAAATGAATACATACAACATTTACATATTCAAACTTTATGATTTTTCCCACCAAAAAACTTTGGAGGGTTGCATTTGGATTGTGATGCCCCACTACTGGACCAGTATTCAAGCAGCCTCAATCCTCACCATTTGCACCAGTGGGGGACGTACACTTTGTGGTTAACAGGCACACACACAGTATTTCCAGATGCAGCTCTCTTCATCAAGTGCAATTTCCCTTAAGAGCACACAGAGACCACAGTCAGTCCGGGGCTGGTTTATCCCTTTTTCTCCAAATCCTCAGTAAGACACCCCAGTGGCACAGCTATAGAGTTGAGATCTCAGCTGACTGGCCAAGCCAAAACCTCATGCACCCTTTCTGTCCAACCAGTGCTTCATTTTCCTGCCCAAGTAGTTAACACACACACTCTTTGATGTTTGATTTACACACACATCTACACGCTCACCTGGGAAAGGCTGGCACAGGTTTACTAGCTATGCCCCCTTTTGCCAAGACTATAAGGCAGTTATTACTGCCACCAGCCAACACCTTATCAACTATTTTAAGGCCCTTAACAAAGGGTATCCAGTCTTACTGTGTAATATTAACATTAATACGAATGGTAGTTTGACCAAGAGCAAGGCTATTAGGAGTGGCCCACACAGTGTCACCAAATAAATATGCAAGTACTCTCAAAATTTAAATATCTCTAGACAGATCAACCACAGTGAAATGTTAAATATATTTAATAATAAATAATAAAATAACACAAAGAAATAAATAATAAAATAACACAAAGAAATAGTATATAATCACAGTGACATCAGAGTTCAAAATCACAGAAAATATTTAAAACAACATTGGTGGACAGTCTCAAATAAATAAAGAAAAATATCTAAACTAAGCTTTTCTATATTTCTGACTATATCTAAGAGAATTATACTATTCCCTAGTAACTTACTTCATCAGAGCAAGGCAGATATGTGGTGAATGGATCTTGTCAGGTCCAAGACAGAATATAGAAAGCTCTGTCCCTCAAAGAGAGTTCTCAAATTAATATCTCAAATATTACTGCTGGGATAGCTTGCAGAATGACATAATTTCTTGTCATCTGACTCTATCCCAGGTGAAACCCCCACTGCTGGAATCTGGTAGTATTTAGCATCTACCTGTGAAAATATATAAACCTCAGATCTTTGGCAGATGCTGGAAGTCATAAAATAATTGCATTCCTTCATATTTCAAAACAAGTAATTAGTTCATTCTGAAGATAATACAGAAAGCTTCTCAGCACAGTCTCTGTGTCTGTTATTGCACTGAAAACTGAAAGATACCATCTTTTATTGCGTGGCCACAAAGTAATTTAATTTCAACTATTTTTCTGAAGTTAACCTCCTGTATTCCAGTTTCCACTGTTAAAATATATACATTTAAACAGTTACAATAGAGCATGTACATTTTTGTTCTATTCCAGTAGGGCACACTGTGGTTACAGTTCAAACAGCACTTTGCAGAAACCTTTTCAACACACACTTCTGTACCAGCAGTTTGATATACACATGACATACAGTTCTAATACATTTGTAACACAAGTATCTTATATAAATCATGTTGATAATCACAAATGACATAAAATTTACAAAATTCTAGATAGCTGTGCTGGCAGTATCCCTCTTTGTCAGATGAATAATTGATGTTTTGGATAACCGACATTCGGATCGACTCTCAACTTTAATAATTAATGGCTTGCTATCTGTTACCTACTCTGCAACACTACTATCCCCATAACTGGGGAAGATAGATAACTAGAAGTGCATCTCAGAACAGGACCACCCTTCAGTAACAGGTAATAATGGTAGATCACATACTATGCTAATCCAGGTGCCATAAACCAAGCCAGCATAAATGTAGTAGGAAACATGCACAGTACAGTGGCAGCAAGCTCTAAAATGTGCCCCATACAGGAATTATTTCTTCTCACTTTACTCTACTAAAACTGGTACTTGCTTACCTTATCTACAGATAAAGGAAAACTTCCATGGTGATTATGACTCTCTATGTTCCAGGAAGAATATAATCTAAAGAGCTGGTCAGGGCAGGAGCCCAGACAGGAACAAAAGCAGCCTCAATTTATATTAGCATGAAGCATAATTCTACATTTATTAAACAGAACAATGCCCTGGAATTTATCCACTTGCAAATCACTATAGGCAAAGTTCCATACCATATCATAGCAAGCTAAAGGTCACAATATATGTCCCTAGAATCCCATAGCTTGAACATAGATCTACTGGAGATACTCACCACTAAACCAAATATACTATTCATGGGAGTCTTTAACTCTCCCTTTATAGACTGGGAAACATGCACTGTCTAATACTCACTGCCATGATTCCTGGACTTTATTAACACAAATACCCTTGACCAGATCATGCACACACCCACCAGAGGTTCAAACACACTGATACTCACCAATATGGGAGAGTGCTGTCCCTCCTTTCCAGTGTCACATCCTCACTTGTGAGGTTGGACCACAAAGAAGTCTCCTTCAAATAAAAATAAATTTGGTAACCCCATCAAACTCTATAACAATTAGGAACTATTCCAAAGCAAACTACATCCTATTACATGACAGTTTTTCAAAATCCAATGCCTCTCCCAACCCTGAGTTCACAGCAACCTATGCCGAATTGTTCAGAGAGACCCTGTACAACCATGTAAGTGGCTGTAAAGAGGCTGCTGTACCTACTAGAATTAAGCCCAAAACAATCTCTAAAAATAAACCACACAGGTGGAATCCTAACCTTAATATAACAAAAGGAAAAAAGTCATGGCTAAAATCAGGAAGGGCAACTCCCATAAAAATAATGTCTCTCTAATTAAACTAAACAGCAAACCAAGAAGACTAATTAAATCCAACAAGGTCAATTACAAGATAGGATCACAGGCTAAAGACAATATGTCACAAGATAGGTTGCCAACTGGCTTACTGACAGAACCCACACTGTGAAAGTAGCAGACTCCAAATCAGACTTCAGACCAGTGACAAGTGGAGTATCATAGAGTTCAGTCCTGGGTTCTCTCCTGTTTGGTATCTACTTCTCTGAAGTACAGGCTAACACAGAAGGTCTTTGGCTAACTAAGTTTGCAGATGACTGCAAACTAGGAGCCATAATTGAAACTCCTAATGATGTGGACATCCTACAAAAGGGCCTCACTGAGACAGATGCCTGGTGTCAAAGCCATGGCCTCAAGCTCAATACCAAAAAGTGCATCTTCATCCCGTTTGGTAAAAACTCTGTACCCATGAACTACCACATAGGTGGTAGTCTACTAACACTGAAAGTGTGATAAGAGACCTTGGGACACAGGTGGACAGTAGTCTCTCCTTTGATAATCACATTGCCACAGTGGTCAGGAAATCCTTCTACATGGCACACCTCATCACAAAATGTTTCTCATCTAGAAAAAAAGAGGTCATTGTTCCCCTCTACTCATCACTCATTAGACCCATTATAGAGTACAATGCCCCTTTTGGTATGTACTTCACAAGACATCTACAACAACTGGAAAGACCACAGAAATACCTCACAAAGAGCATTACTGGCCTCAAACAGATGCCCTACACAGACCATCTAAAAGAACTCCAGCTTTACTCCATCATATATCGCCTATTAAGAGGCAATCTCTGCCTAACATACAAAGCTATGTCAAACCCAGAAATGTTGGACATTCTCCACTTAAAGAAATCCCAATCCATCTGAGCTACACGCTCTAGGTACCTAAACCTTGTCACCACAATAAACAGAACATGCTGGAGGGATAGATTCCTGTCCCAGAGACTTCCCATATTCTGGAACAGACAACCTATCTATGTCAAACAGAGCTCCTCATTAGCACTCTTCAAGAAAAATCTTGATGATTGGATGGGAAATAGGAAATTCACCCTGGGGATCACTTCTGTGGCTCTGCTTGACAGGGGCACAGATAAATAATTTTCTTGGGTGGCAAAAGCCAGGGTACCTTTTTGGCTAGGCTTATATAGGCCCTAAGGCCAATAGCCTAGTACCTACCTATGAACCTATGAACAAGGTATTCTACAGATATGTCCAAAACATCAAAGGCAGCACAGAACCGTGTGTTGAACTGGTGATCAATGGTGCCACCTTCATTATGCACAATGACATACTGAATTTGCTGACTGACAAAATTCATCACAGACTTCACCCTCCACTCCCTCCTGCTTCTCCCATGAAATGCCTGCTAGCATAACCCCCCACCCCCAACTATTAATAGGAAGCAAGTCCTGGTGGTGCTTGCTAAGGCCAAAGAACATACCCTCAGTGTGTCCAGACAAATATCCCAGGATGCCTTCTAAGTAGCTTGAAGTATAACCTATCAGAATCACTTCAGTCAGTTTTCTACTATAGTCTCAAAACAGGCTTTGTACCATGAAAATGAAGAACCACAACAGTTATCCCACTTCACAAGGATGGACCATATACCAGACCTGGAACTACAGACCTGTTAGTCTGAATAATCTAAAATGCAAAGCTATGGCATGAATTATCATGGAAATGATCAACAAAGATACAGGCAACCTTCAGACAGTGGACCCAACCCAGTCTGGGTTTGTTAAGGGAAAATCATGCCTACTAAAACTGATGGACTACTTTGAGAAGGTCACCAAGGCAATGGATATGGATGTGGGAAAAACAGTAAACACCACCTACATGGACATGGCTAACGCATTTAATACAATACCCTACTTGGATGTAGTTGACAAACTCACCAAACAGGGCATAAACCCCTACATAACTCACTGGATTGCCATTTGGCTCACAGACAGCATACAGAAAGTCAGGATTGGTGATACCACCTCCACTAAAAGACGGGTCACCAGCAGGGTACCTCAGGGCTCCATACTGGGACTGCTCCTATCTGGCATCTACTTTTCAAAGATAAGGGCTAATGTCAAGGGCCTTTGGCTGACCAAGTTCACAGATGACTGCAAATTGGGAGCTATCATAGATAGCTATCATAGATAGCTCCCAATTAGACAAATAAGAGGATCTAACACGGCAAAAGAGATTAACACAGAAAAAATGACTGATGCCAAAGTCATGGATTAAAACTCAATGCCAAGAAATGAATTATAGTGCCTTTTGGGGAAAACTACCACCCAGGCTAATTAATCCATCGATAAGACACCCTCAAGTGTTGACCTGGTTGTCAGGAATCAGGGAACATAATTAGACAGTTATCTGGTGTTTGATCAACATGTGGCCAATGTAGTAAGAAAATCATTCTATGTTGCCCAGCTTATCAGCAAGGGCATGACATTCAAATCCAAGGAAGTCTTAATGACATTTTATTTGGCCCTTATCAGACCCATTATTGAGTAATAATGTCCACTTCAACATGTATCTGACCAGACATATGCAACAGCTGGAATGCTCACAAAGTTTCCTTACTAGGAGAATCCAGGGTATAAGCACAGTCTCCTATATGGATCCCCTTTAAGCCCTATCTGTCTCCTATAACTCTATACCTGGCATACAGGGCATCCTCAGATCCAGCTCTGATGAACCTTTGCACATCCACAAAATGGACAATATCAGAACCACTAGATCCAAAGATTTAAATTTTGCTTAGACATAAATGAGACATGTTGGTGAGACAAATATGTGTCTCAGAGGATCTTCATGCTCTGGAACAGGCTGTACATCTATGTGAAGCAGAGTCCTTCACTGATCCTATTTCCCTGTAACCTTGACCAATGGGTGGGAAATCAGAAGTTCACCCCAAATATGTCCTCTATGTCTCTGATAGACAGAGACAGGCAGTACTGCCCAAACTTACATACCCTCCCATAACCTCTCTAAACTTCCTAACATACCCTCTCCTAATAAATGCTCATAATACATAGGGACAGAATTGGATTGGATTGCATGGCTAGGCTTTTAAAGGCCCTGGTGGTCGTTATCCTAGTATATACCTATGAAACTATGAGCAAGTAATACGGAACACACAAGTGAAAAGGCAGGTAAGGTCTGGTATGTGCTCGCATGTAAAAATGATTTCTTCTCAGCTCACTTTTGACCTGTACTGATGTCTGCTTACTTTTTGCATGTTTCCTCTGCAGATGCACTTTAGCAGAAATCCTGTGGCAGTTAGAACTCCTGAGGTGCGAGAAAATAGATTCACAGCTGCTGGAGCTGCAGGACTAATCAGAGAAGGGATTCCAACAGAGGACTATCGGATGTCCTCAGCTTGAAGGTAAGTATAAAGCATACAGTCCCCAATGCATCAAAGTTGCAGATAAATGGGTAAAATGAAAAAACAGAATCAGTGTCACAGTCTGTTTAAATTGTAAAAACAACATTTAATATGTTTCAGGATGTAAATTACAGCAATCAGTGCATGTTTCCTAGTGGACTCATGAGACCAAAATATAATCAGAAGTGTACAATATCTGCAGATTTATTCAGTACAATATTCAATTGTGCTTATTCAGCACAAATGCTCTTCAGCAATTGAATTCTGATTGCTGGCAAGCTATTAGACCTCAAGAATTTGTTTAAAGTGTTCAGATTTGTAAAGTAACACATACTTTTTGCTGCCCATTACTTTTGTTTTGGTGGGTTCTGCCCCGCTCCGTTCGCCCTCACTAACGCTTGGGCTCTCTCCACTCCCCTGCCCTGCCCCCAAGTCCTTCCCGCCCCCACTACCTCTACATTTACAGTAATCACAGCCACACCCACAGCTCAACCTCCCATCACCTCCACCAATCACAGCTCCTCAAGTCAGATCACATTACACCACACCAACTTGCTCCACCACAAAATACTCCTAACCACTTTCATTCCCACTAGGCATTATTTAAATCACTCCATACTACTTACCCATCCACATATAGTGCAACCCTATAATTCCTATCCAGACCTCCACCTAGAACCAACTTAAACGTTATAACCATGACTATCACACAACTAAGTGTAGTCTGTCTTCTCATAATTCTTTATAACTCCACAAGTTATCACTCTATCAATATCCCTAAACTTAGTAGCACAACACTACATTATGCACTTTCATATACAGACACTGCACATTATAATAATATCTGCCCACAATTGTTGAAGAACAACATAACAGACCAATTCAGAACTAAACACATATGCTGTCATTAATACTCCAAAGAAAAAACACAATACTTTCTCACACTCATCACCAAACTCTAACATCTGCATCACCATTTAACACCAGGCTTACCATAAGTGGGGATATCCACCCCAAGCCAGGCCCAACTTCATCCTGTCCAACACACACTGCTCCAACACAAATGTCAGAACATAACACCCCCCACTATCTTCATCCCTGGGCAAATCAACAACAGCAGCAAAACCAACCATCTTTTAATGCTAAATATTAATATTAGAAGTATAAAAAATAAAATACCTGAACTCCAGGCCACAATAGCACACTACTCCCCAGACATAGTTGCTTTAACAAAAACCTTGCTAAATAAAAACATAGCTAACTCAGAAGTCCTCCCTACCGACTACAATATCATTAGACAAGACAGACCACTTCGTAAAGGAAATGGAACTGCTTTACTGTATAAGTCCAACTTAACTGTACATCAATTACCAAACTCTAACACCTCCCCCAATAATTGGGACATACTTATCTCACAACTGGGCGTACCTTCGTTGAAGGTTGTGCGTCAGGGCTGGTAACTCGGCACATAAAGATCAACTACCAATCATTAGTGGACTGGAGTTTCCGCTGTGGTGACCCCTAACCGGAAAAAGCCAAAAGACTTACTACTACTTATCTCACAACTTCAACTTCACCCTAAAAAGGTCATCACCACAACTGTGATCTATATTCCACCTGGTAATACACCTGCTAGCCTTGCAGACTTCATATCCTGGTGTTCTTCCACATACTCACAAGAAACCCTAATTCTGGGGGATTTCAACCTAGATTGGTTCACTTGTATATCAGAACCACCAAGTAATCTAATAAATCTCCATGGCAACCAGCAGCTAGTCCAAATTCCAAATAGATGTGATAAAAAATCTAAAAGGGAATCCATCCTTGACTGGGTCCTAACTAACAACCCCACATTGTACCCCCACACAGGCAGTCTCCCAGACACCTTAAGTGACCACAGCATAATATACCTTATATGTAGTAGAACAAGCATATGCAAAACCACTAACTATAAATCCACTAGAAACACAAAAACATTCTCTCCTGAGGTCCTCAATACTTTAGTCTGTAACTGTGACAAGACCCCCCCCCCTAAAATCCCTCCCACTTGACCAGGCTGTAGCATATTTCAACAAAACATTTCTAAAACACATAGACATTGTTGCTCCATTGTACAAAATCAAGGTTAGAACCTCTACAAACCTCTAGCTCAGTAAAAAACCAAACAAATCCTCAAGTCCAGAGACACTGTCTGGCTTTACTATCAAAAAACAAAGAAACACAAAGCCTTACTAAGTACCAAGAACTGTGTAACTGTGCAAAAAAAATCATTAGGCTGGACAAAAAAATCTTACTACACAACATTACAAACTAAATACCAACACAACCCCCAAAAATTTTGGAAAAATGTAAACTAGCTGCTAAAACCCACCCCAAACCAACTACCCCTGAAACTAAAGTTCCCATTGAAACACAATCCAACTCCCACTTTGTGAACTCAATACTATCCATAGTATCACAGGACAGTTCCTACCTCACTATCCCCCCACACACACACATATAACACTAATACAAGCTTTACCCTCAAAACAGTTTCCACCACTTCTATCAAAAGCATGCTCTCCAAACTAAAAACCTCACCAACAGCAGCTGACCTACTCCCCAGCTATTTCTTGAAACTCACAGCAGATGCTATTGCTATCCCAAGCTCAAATCTCATCAACAGATCAATTGTTGAAAACTATGTGCCCAAACTCTGGAAAATATCCTATGTTACACCCATACATAAAGGCGGGACCTCCACTCTACAGACCCATTGCTTTACTCTCCCCCCGGCCAAAATTCTAGAAAAATGCATCTATACCCAGGTGCTAAAATATCTCTTAGACAGCAACATCCTGTCATCTACTCAGCATGGTTTCAGACCTGCCCATAGTACCACTACAGCCCTCCTTTGCTTCACAGACACAGTAAACCATCATAAAAATGAAGGCCTGCAGGTGTCAACTCTTTTTGTGGATATGTCCAAAGCATTTGACACACTCTCACACCAAATCCTGCTAAACAAACTAAATCAATACCACCTATCAAATTCCACTCTTACATGGTTCCAAAGCTACTTAACTGACAGGTACCAAGTTGTGAAATGGGAAAATTCTGTCTCTCCTCAGCTGCCCATACCTATAGGAGTCCCACAGGGTTCTATCTTAGGACCATTACTATTCACAATCTTCACAAATGACCTCCATACTTCCACACAGCAGGCATCTATCATTGAGTATGCAGATGATATGACCTTAATCTGTGCTGCACAAAACATTCCCACCCTCATGCAAACAACTCAACTAGCATTCTCTGACATTGAAAACTACCTTACCAAAGCCCAACTTATCCTCAATCCAAAGAAAACTCAGCTTATGATTATAACCAGTTCTAACAAAAACACTGATAACAGTCAATTCACTATCTACTCCACAAATGCTACTCCAATCGCTCCAGTGACACAGGCTAAGCTATTGGGAATAACCATAGACTCCCACCTAATATTTGATAGTTATCTCAACTTAACTATTGAAAAAGTACATGCCAAACTGGGATCACTCTACCGTGTCAAACCATTTCTTACCAACAACACAAGATCAGCCATTGCTCACTCCCAACTTCTATCCACCCTACTCTATGCATCTCCCATTCTGACTAATCTCAACAAAACTGAACTAAGCAAAATGGAAGCCTGATGTAACAGAATTGCCTCCTTTGCTGCAAATTGCTCATATAGAAGTCATCACTGTACTGCTTTGAGACAGCTCCACTGGCTTGAACTGCCCAACCTCCTAACATTCAATCAGCTCTGCCTCTGTCATTCTATCTATTACCTCCCCAATAAGTGTCCTGCCCTCAAAACCTAGTACAACATCACTCAGCTTAAAGGCCTCTTAGATCATCAAGCAAACTACTACTTGAAGTCACCAACAGCTACAATAGCTTTGGAGATACCATATATAGTAGTTCAGTGGCTAAAAAATGGAACTCTCTCCCCACTAGCATACACAACACATTGTCCAACGCCTCCTTTAAAAACCTCATTAGGCAACATCTCAAGCAAAGTTGGCAATGCCATGATTGCTCCCCAGGCTAGTGAAAGCAGAAAAGGTACACATGCTAAACCTAGAGTACATGATAATAGTTTTCACTCTTACTCACAAACACTGGCTAATCTACAATGTATGTACTGTACCTGTGTACTATGTATGTATTCTATCTATGTTCCAAATTTCAGCTGTACACCACAAATCTATTATTTACCTTTATTTTTAAATTAATATTTTTTGTTTGTTCTCTCCACTGTAACTGTTAAAGTGCTGCATACCACTGTAAAAACATGTCTATTGTAATTTGTGTGTATACTGATCATGTCTAAATATCTAAATATATCTATAATTTTTCTATGTGGAGCTTTTCTCCCCAGGCCTCTGCCTTTTCAGCTCAGTCAGACACCCCCGGTTAACAAAGGTAAAATAAAATAAATAAAATAAATAAATATGAAAATGATGCTAAATCACGTGAATCCAAAACTCTTGCCCTGGGATCAGATAGTGGAAAAGCACACCTGACAACACCACATCAGCTAAAGTATTCCAATGGTGTTCTAGCACTAGTAACCTTAGCTGGAGAATACAGTAATAAAAAAAGAATCAAGCTAAATAAGTTCAACTGGATCAATTTATGTAGGGCCAGGTGTGTGTTGCCCATATGGTAAACTCATCTTTTATTTAAGTGCTTATAACGCTAATCACTTTAGGAAATGCGGGTAATATTCAAAGAAATAAGTATGCAAATTAACAGAGAAAATAATTTTAGCATTGCAATATATTCATGCAAGTGTATTTGGAATAAAATACCAGATTAGCAAATACAAAAGAACTCTAAAGTCCATTAAAATCAAACTAAGTGTGTTAAGTTCAGCGTTGTCCAGATTAGGTATGCACTTCTTCTTCCGGCTTCTCCCAGTTAGGGGTCGCCACAGCAGAACTCCGGTCTGCTAATGATTGGCAGTAGATTTTTATGGTGCTGTGGTGCCAGCTCGATGCCCAACCTTCAACAAAGGCATGCCCATTCTACGCATGTCTTTTGCACACCACTCGGCCACGGGGAGGACATGCAGACTCCACACAGAAGGCGCTCCAGCTGAGAATCAAACTGGAGAGCCTCTTGCTGTGAGGCGACAACTCTACCACTGCACCACCACTAAAGTGTTAAAATAGGATATTCCAGGCAATAAAGCAAAACAGCTCATTATTCCAGACAAATATCATTTCATTAAACTACTAAACTACTCTTCAGATGAGTAGGCAAAATAGAAAAGATAAAATTAAGCACAAAAAAGGGAAATGTGTGCTCTGCTTCATGAAGTATATGGATAAAATTCTTGAAGTACAGTTCAGATGTCTTGATTGACATCAGTTAGTGGCTTGGGTGCTGGAGAAACCACATTGCTACATTTGATATCACAGTCACACAGAACAAACTGTGAAAAAGACGTAGCTTGTATCAGATAAGGAGAGAAAGGGCAAACTGAAAAAAAAGGATTAAAGCCATTAGCAACACTATAGTAATATGTTGAAACTATAATATCCATACAAAGTGGATCCAGGACATCAAGAAAGGTAGTAGAACTATTATAACTAATAAAATAATGGGATGCCAAGCAAATTAATTCTAAAAAATGGAAAAGTTCTTGCATAATTAAAAAAACAACTATTACTCCAAAAACAAAGGTAGAAACGTGAAATAGTCCAAGTTGTTCAGTGCCAGCCAACTGACTCCATGTTGGTGGATTTTCCCTTACTCTATACTCATTGTTTGCAAGGAAAATCGGGAAGCATGTGAGAACAGACAGTCTAGCATCAGTACTGAACATTAACCTGGACAAAGTAGATGTAGCTTAGCTTTCAGTGATGAACTCCAAGCAAAGATCGTATGCAGAAGGCTTTTGTGTGGCAAACAAGTAAAAATGTTCATACATTATGCTCCATGCATTTGAATGTGCTGTGGCTAGCAGTTGTTTTTATTTACACTTTTTTATCTCATCCATAAACCTGAAATAATGAGCACATAAATCAGCATACCTCCTTTTTTCTCATTTTACTTACTTATTTATTGTTAACTGGGTGAACCCACTAAACACTTTCTCGGTAAGCCAAGTGTATATATTTTTTAACTGTCACTTTTTTTTTGTTAAATTTGTTAACTGGGTAAGTCCACCAGAGGCAAGTGTCCCTTTTCAGAGGTGACCACCTGAAAGTAATTTCTGGTTTATTGGCTTACTTAGGGAGCCAAACCCAGAACTACAGGATGAAGTGTATTAGCATATTAGCAGTTCATACCCTTAAGCTCCCTAAGCCAAACTGCCCAACAAGGGACTCTGGTTTCATGTTCACGTTTTATTAATGTGCATTAATGTCAAATGTTCATGTTCTAAATTATTATCTGTTTTGTAATACTAATACTACCATGAAAAATCATCAGCTATACTTTACAGTTACAGGTTTAATACATGTCCATCATCCTAGTTAAACCAAAATGTATTCAACTTCCCAAAAATCTAATGCAGCCCTGGCTTTAAATGTATTTAATAATCCTATTTGTTAACCAGGTAGGTCCACTGGACACACAGTCCCTTTTCAGGCTTGACCCAGGAACAACATCTGGCTAAGTGATCAAACAAGGACTGAGAGAATCAAACCTGTACCTCAGGAACTCCTGCTCATAACCTTAACTAATGCTGCAGCTGCCAGACTAGTACAACCAATGACTAGTATATGGTATCATTCTGTTTCAAGAAGAGGCTTGAGATGAGGATTTTCCTTCAAGCTACACTATCTGTAACTGTGGTTTCAGAATACCTACCAAATAATGATCTAGCTGAACTTTCTATGTGGTTGTTCAAACTCTAAAACTTTTATTTCAAAACATTTCAAGCCAGTCACTTTAAAAAGCATATTGACCAGGAGGCTTTAATGATGACTTTATCATGCATACATCAATGAGCTTAGTTCATATCTTCTACAATCTCTTTCAATTATCTTACAATCTAAACCAAGAGGTTCAGAACTGAGTGCATATGACAAATATAATATAATATTAAAGAATGTTAAATCTGGAATGATTGACAGAATTCTAGCTAAATTCGTATAAATAAAGTTATTTTAATGCAACTTTCTAGTATTTTATTTACTACGATGTTTGGAATCTGTCCTGCACATTCGCTTCTGGATATAATTCTCTACAAAAAAAAAAAAAATACTCAACCAATGGTACTAAAAGAAATATAATTAACTAGACACACAAAGGCCTTTGACTTACTAAGTTGTAAATTCATTAAGCAGGTACTGCTGTAATTTAATGTTTCAGAAGAGCTTATTCAAAGGATAAGTATTCATACCTTAAAAGAACTGCAAAAATTCATAAAATAATTAATTTTCTTCAGTGCTTGACATCTGAATGGGCATAAGACAAGTTTACCCATTATCTGACTTGCCATTTGCTATTCCTTTAAATCACATGTTATACTGATTAAATAAACATATCTAGGCAGTTTTAATTAATTTTAACAAGTTTGCTCTGATAACCTATATTGATATAAATTCACCTAATAGAGATTATGACAAATGTTTGGAATAATTCAGACTGTTTATGGACCTAATACAGATACCAGCAGTGAGAACCTCTATCTAATACAGTGTATGTGACAAGTAGGACTTTGTGCTTTGGCTCACCCTGACAGAGGTCCCACTGGTGGGGATCTTGTCTCACCACAAAGGAGCTTGAGTAGCAAGTTAAGTCAAACATAACACCTGTCAGCACTACTGGACTGAGCAAGATGACGTTGATCAAATGCGTTCTAAGACTTAGATATCTGAACCACAAAGACATCTAGTAATGACACACACAATGCGCAAGAAGATGACAGCCTTGAGACACCACATTTTCTGGACCTCAGGTACCAAGATTTATCTATATCTAACTGAAATGTAGACTTCAACAACCAATACAACTTATCTGAACCTTGTTATGGACTGAGAACTGAATGCAAGCACAGTTTTGTATAATTATGTATCTACTATGCTCGCTGAGTGCTTTTATTGTGTAAAGTTTTACTTTGTCTTTAAATGGTGCTATCCAGATTAGCTAACTCCCCACACTACCCTCTTCTTTCTGTGTATTTATAGCATGATTAGTGTATAGCACTAGACTCCATGTTTCTTATGACATTGTTTAATTTTACTATGTTTACCTATAATAACATGCAATAAGCTATACATCCACACTGGCACAGGATGTTTTTATTGATCTATCACCACCACCTACTTTTCTTTTCATTTCTGTACATACAGATCTGCTATTGTTTCTAGACATATGGGTTTCTGTTGTTTTTTAACATAGATTGGCTGCTGGTTTATAAGCTGTTTTTTTAACATAATCGGCTTGTGCAAACTGAATTTTCTGTTCTAATTTGAAAATGTGTTCTCTCCTGAAACACCCGGCACTATGGCTAACCATCTTAAATTGTGTGCTGCTATAGTACAACCAGTTGGACTCTTAGGACTTTGAACACACTTTCACCCTGTAGGTATTTGATTTGTATTATCATCACTAGTCAGACTCCTTACACTGGCTCCGTGCTATAATATGAAAAACATCACCACTACAAGAAATGACTTTCAAACCTCACTGTAACAAAAAGCCTAACTACAAGATGGACAAGACTCCGTAACCAAGGACATACAACAGTACTGGGTGATCTACCCACATTTTTACTGGTTAATTCTGCTGCTGATACTGAGAAGACAGATGCTTTGTTTTTATTTGAATTTATTGCCAATTATGTTAAGATTAAGATATCATTTTTTTCAAATGTAAGTGCAATGTTTTGGATCCAGTCATATGCTTTGTATTGTTTGATTGTGGTCTGCATTCTTACTACTCCTTGACATCTCACTTTTATCCACTCCATTTTGACACATTACCACATGAAGGCCACCAACCCCAGCCTGGCAACAACTATGACTACACAGAATCCCTCAACCACTGAGATTGTGTTGAGAAGAGTCTACTTCAAATAAACGAAGACCACTTACCTGAAAATGGGGTTCATATTACGTTATCGAAAGACAACGTAATCGAATGGCCGAAACATCAAAATGGATGCATTTCAACACTTTTATTGTGGGGGGCTGTGCCCCCCACACCCCCACTAAATATATATTCCAACTCCGAGATCACACTACAGTGAGGAAAGGGCAAATATCCTAATCTTCACTGTACTGTGATCCCACAATGCAAACTTCAAAATGCGGCCATTTCGATGTTTTGGTCATTTGATTACGTTATGTTTTGATAACATAATAGGAACCCCTGAAAATGAAATTACTGAGACAATATCACCAAAACCTGAATTTAATAAACAGCCACAATGCCAGAGGATTTCACAGGGTAAATATCCAGGTGAACAGCAAGGGGAAATTTGCCCTTTTCCCCAATGTAGTGCATTCCTGGTGTTGAGCTATTTAGTTAGGGGGGTGTGGGTGGCAAACCCCCCCACATTGGGGGCTGTGGAGGGCTTAGCCCCCCACCAGGGTGTGTTTTAGGTAGTGTAGTGTGTTTTGTTGTTAGATGGTGACCAACTGTATACTTACCATATGAAATCCTTCAGCATTGTGGTCATTCATTTAAGTCGGGTTTCAGCGATGTTGTTTCGGTGATGTTGTCTTCGGTAATGTGGGTTTTCATTTATTTGAAGTAGGCCCATTGAGAAATAGTAACTAAAAAGAATCCCAGTAACCTTGAATAGTTGGATGTTAAAATAAAGTCTTTATTTCACCACAGGACCACAAGACCAAAACAGAAACCACGAAACTATGGAACTAAGCGCTTTCACCCTCTCGTCCTAGGGCATCATCAGAGTACAAATTACAGAAAAAACATCATCCCTTAAATACAGATACTACTTAATTAATTAATTAAATAATGATATAATCAATCAATTAACAATGTTCTAGTTAAAATAATAAAAACTCTTGTCTTTTAAAGTAACAGGTCTGGTAAATAGTAGAATGACTAGTTTAGAAAACACATAGACATGAACTAGAGCATAATGTATGAACCTGACAGTATTGCACATGATATAAATATCTAAATTAAAAATATAATTCTTTTGTATACGTACAATCAGTAAAGCCATACTAAATGTATAATATGTGACAAAAGATGTGAAATTTATAACATAAAAATTCCAAATTAAATTATGAATTATACTGATGTTATTATGATATTGTATAATGAAATTAAAATTTAAATTATTAATTTTATTTAAATGCTATTAAGTATATTTTTATATTTAAAACTACTATGTTAATAATTATTGATAAATAGATAAATAATTGTAGTATAAATAGAAAAATATAAAAATATATAAAAAAAAAATATATATATATATATATATATATATATATATATATATATATATATATATATATATAGAACGTATGAAAAAGTGAATGTATGAGAATTTTATTATTATATATAACTATAAATGAATGTGGTAGTTTTGATAAATTTAATAAAATTTGAGTAAATTTGATGTAAAACAATTAAGTGGCTGAAAAATTACTAAATAAACTGCGATTTAAGCTTTAGTATACTAGCAATAGAAATTTGATCATTAATTCCTGGATCTTTACTTGCATTTAATCTAAGTTGCCAAAGGCATTCTTTGGCTTCTAATAGGCTTTTAATGTCACCACCTTGTTGTACTTTAGTGTGAACAATTCTATCGATGACAAAAAACAGGAATTTTTTAAAATTAAGGCAACCAATGCTATGAGTATATAAAGCACTAGTCTGCTTGTGATTTCTAATATCACTCACATGCTCTATGATTCTAGTTTTCAATTTTCTGTTGGTTTTCCCTACATAGAAAGCTTGGCATGCTGTGCATGTGGCTACGTATACTACCATAACTGTATTACAGTCACACACTCCTGGACATCTGATGGTCTTCTCATAGTTAGTAATTGAGAGGTATGGTCCATTATTAATGAATCTACATATGCGGCATGCACCACATTTGTTCATCTTAGATTTCATAAATAAGTCAAAGTTCATACAATTTTCAAATATAGTTTTAAGACTTTGTCCTTTACTAAACGTAACCTTGGGTTTATCACCTTAAATATTTACCAATTCTTTATTAGATTCTATGACAATATTCCATGAATCATATACCACTTTGACAATTTGGTCTGATTTTTCATTGAAAGGAATGACCAAAGTGTCATGTCCTATGCCCTTAGATTTAGAAACTTCTTTTGAATTTAATCCATATTTTAAAATATGTTTATATAAAACCAATCTATTCATCCAAATATCCTGACCTATATTGTTAACCAAATCTACTGGGTAGGCTCTACTTATAAACATGTTTTTTAATTTTTCAAGTTCCATTTTAAACATGTCATCATTGCTCACTATCCGTGACAACCTCACCATCAGTCCTTTTACCAAATTTCTTTTCTGATGGACAGGGTGACAGCTGTCAAAGTGTAAAAATGAATTGGAGTATGTCTTCTTCCTATATATATATATATATTGGATTCAAATATATTGTCTTACAAGGTGATTGTAATGTCCAAAAAGTTAATTGTATTGTTAGAAATGTGACTTGTAAATTTTAAAAAATTAGTTGTTTGTCCTAAATATATAATAAATTCATTAAATTGTACCTCAGTACCTCTCCAAAAAATCAAAATGTCGTCCAAATAACGTAGGTATAATAAGATCTTACTCCAATAACTACTAGTGAATACATATTCATATTCCCATGCTGCCAGAACAAGATTAGCATAAATAGGGGCACATTTTGCACCCATGGCCACTCCTTTTTGTTGTCTAAAATAACTACCATTAAAATAAATGAAATTATTCTCCAAGACTAATTCTAACATCTCAGATATCAATCGATTCTCAGTTCTATTATTGTATTTGTGTGTATTAAGGCATGTTTCAAACAGCTCTATGCCTTCCTGATGGGGAATCACGGTGAAAAGATTGATTACATCCACAGTGGCCATCACAAAGTCAAAGTTAACATCAACATTATTAATAAATTGTCTTATAGAGTCAAGACAATGCCATGAATCTTTTACGATGTGCGGTAATCTCGTTAACAAATCTTTACATTTAAAATCAATGTAGGCCGCTAAAGCTTCGGTCTTTGAACCTATTGCCGAGACAATTGGTCTAAATGGTGGGTTATCAGTGTGTTTATGAATTTTGGGAATTCCAAAAATAGATGGTATTTTAGGGAATTCCACAAAAATGTATTGATAAACCAATGGATCAATCCTTCCATCCATTAAATATTCGTAGATTAACCAATCAATTTTACTGTAGGCTTTATTTACCTCATGCCTACTAATCTTTTTATATGTTGTCTCATCCTCTAAAAGTGTAAGCATCCTATTCTCGTAGTCAACATTTAACATAATAACCACCCCCCCCACCTTTGTCAGGTTTCATGATTCTGAATTTGTCAGAACTTGTTAATTCCTGTAAACAAAATTTTTCAGCTGACGTTAAATTATGTTTAAAAATAGTCTTCTCATTCAAGGTTCTTCTAATATGTATTTCACAAAATTTCTCAAAAACTTGTATCAAGTAATTCTGGGGTGGAATAAAGGTACTGTGACGTTTTAGTGTAAAATTGTTGGAATTCTGAGACAGGGCATTTGAATCTTGAAAAAATAGTTTTAAGTTTAAAAGCCTTGTGTATGTTTTTAAATTAATTAAAACTTTACCAATATCTAACTTAAAATTAAGAACAAAGGTAAACCCTTTGCTAAACAAGTCCAAATACTTACTATCAAAATTCTTTTTAGTAAAGTTGTATAAATTAAAACCCAAATGTGTGACAATTTGGCAGTCAAACGAATTCTGAGTTACTGCCTCATGTTGACATAAACTCACAGTGTTAAAATTTCCAATATTAATCAATTGTTGTACTTGGATTATAACTTCAGTAGGTGAATTATTCACTATGTCAATGATTTCATGATCAATATTGTGATTAATTACAGTTGATGTCACCATCTGGACATTCTCAGGCCTCGATTGTTGTAATTTCTTGGGCTATATTGATTGTAACTGCGCTGTCTCTCCCTTATTCTTTCCGACCTTCTTAATGTGGGCTGGTCTAAAAAATCTGACTCTAAACGTTCATCGTTATGATTAATGTTGTTATCATTATTGACATTACTTCTATGTGTATTGTCCTGATTATCAGTTGAATTAAACCGATTTCGAACTCTTTCATCACTAAAATTAACATGGTTCTGACTAATATGTTTCATATTTTTGTACTCTCTAAAGTGCACATACGCTCTATTGTTTCTATAATCATGGCTATCTCTCTCAATCTTAATATTTTCAATTTCCTGGCCTTTATTAATAAATCTGTCCATATCTTTAAAAATATTTTCCATTCTGAATTTGTTATGTTCAAATAGTAAATCCATCTTAATGTCGTTATCTAGACTACATAACTTTTCTTTTAAAACTTGTAACTTGTCTGTGTTATTACGAATAATAAGTTTCAAAAGTTCCAACCCAGTTTTATCAAACAGTTGTATGAACTCATTAAAAAATGGTGTACCCTCCAAGAAACCATTAGGCAATTTAAATATACGTAGTCCCTTAGGGACCTGTTTTAATTCCAAACAGCGTTCTAAGAACGCATTGTCCATCTGTAAGGATTTAAAATTCTTGAGTGTTTTTTCAAACTCAGAAAAACGTGAATTCAAAGTACCCAAGTCTCTTGTTACTGCTGAACCATCTCTGTGTAATGATGGAGCAGAAAGAAAATCGTGTAAGTCCAAATGCCTGTCCAAGGGAATATTCCTGTTCGTATCACCCCGTCGTGATATCTGATTTTGATTTGGACCACTAAGGTGTCTGTTATCAATGTTGGAGTCAGTGTTCAAGGGTGCTCCAGCTACACACCCTCGATCTTGCACCACCACTTGCCTGAGAGGACTGTTGGAATGTTGTCTTACACCACGCCCATGTGAACTGGTATTGGGCGTAGAATGCAGGGTAAGAAGTTGTTCCTGTGATTCAGTGATAAACAGATCACCTTCAGTCCCTGCATTATGTTGTTGATCATGTAGTGCTTTGATAAGCTTATTAGTGATGTCCAGGTGCTCTTGCAATAACCGCTACATGATAGAAGGTGTAAAAGATGAAAAACTGACTGTAAACTTGAGCACAACCCCACTAATGAATGTTAATGGTCGTAAAACCTACAGCTCAAAGCAGAATTTGACACAAAAACCTGTTTAGTGCTGATATGTGATCAGCAACAGATTGCTAAAAAGGTCGACAGTCAGCTGAATACAATTCCAATAGATAAAGTAGGTTATCCAAAAGTATTGCTGGTCAAAGCAATGTATAAGCCCAAGAAACTGATTGATGTTAATTTAATTTTTGATAACTGAGAGCTTTATTTGTAGAAAACGACCAGCTGACAAGTCACCAAAAACGTAAAAAACAACCAAGTGAAACTAGTTGTCCATATAGCACTTGTAACATGTCTAAAAAAGGCAAACTGACACTGAAATAAGCTCCGTAAATGAGTACGATATTCCTTGAACAGTGTCAGTTAGATTGCACTCATTAAAAGACTGTGTAAACACGTAAATATATCTTTGTTAGAATGACCCACCACAGCTTAATGTTGTCCGTAAAACGCTACAGTTCTTGTGCAAACAATATGCCAGAAAAGCTAGCTGACGCTGATGTAAAGTCCATTACTAAATACGGGCTTTTTAAGCAATGTTAACTGAACCAAATAAACTGTGTGTACGCACAGGTAATAATTCCTTTAGTTAACACACACGGCTGTTAAAGGAAAATTAACCAGATGAAAAACCTAGAAAATGTTGCCACTTTTACTAGCCATATTTAAGTGTGGTTCACAATATAAATGTTCATAAAAAAGTAAAATATCAATGGACAATTGTCAATAGTCAAAAGATCCAAAGAAGCTGTATTGTTGTAGGATGATGTTTTCCTGTAAAAAAATGTTTTTCTATAAATATACAACCCACACGTTGTATTTCAAATATCCAAAAACAACGCTGAGATTGCAGGAGAATCAACCATCGCTGTATCTCAAAAATTACGAATTGTAGCTCTTAAATGAAGCACAGCTGACACAGTATATCAACGGAGAATAACTTAATAGTTACCTCAAGTAGATGAAACTTGCCAAACGACTTCTCGCATATATGTAGAGTAGTTTGTGAAGATAAAATATGCGATATAATTGTCAATAATTCAGTAGTTTCGTTGTGCTCACCAATACTCAACAGGGCGTCTTGTAAATCTTGTTGGTCCGTACGACTACGACAGTCCAAGATCAAACAGGTTACTGAAACAATTGTAGATAACGAACCACAAAGTACAAACTGGTAACTAAAAAGAATCCCAGTAACCTTGAATCGTTGGATGTTAAAATAAAGTCTTTATTTCACCACAGGACCACAAGACCAAAACAGAAACCACGAAACTATGGAACTAAGTGCTTTCACCCTCTCGTCCTAGGGCATCATCAGAGTACAAATTACAGAAAAAACATCATCCCTTAAATACAGATACTACTTAATTAATTAATTAAATAATGATGTAATCAATCAATTAACAATGTTCTAGTTAAAATAATAAAAACTCTTGTCTTTTAAAGTAACAGGTCTGGTAAATAGTAGAATGACTAGTTTAGAAAACACATAGACATGAACTAGAGCGTAATGTATGAACCTGACAGTATTGCACATGATATAAATATCTAAATTAAAAATATAATTCTTTTGTATACGTACAATCAGTAAAGCCATACTAAATGTATAATATGTGACAAAAGATGTGAAATTTATAACATAAAAATTCCAAATTAAATTATGAATTATTCTGATGTTATTATGATATTGTATAATGAAATTAAAATTTAAATTATTAATTTTATTTAAATGCTATTAAGTATATTTTTATATTTAAAACTACTATGTTAATAATTATTGATAAATAGATAAATAATTGTAGTATAAATAGAAAAAATATAAAAAATATATAAAAAATATATATATATAGAACGTATGAAAAAGTGAATGTATGAGAATTTTCTGGTGTTGTATTAAATATTGTCAGATGATAATCAGTTACAATAACAATTGATTAATAATATTGAAAATGTGATATAAAATATTGTATATATAATTTAATTAAGAGATCTTTTATATATATTAATAAATATTTGATAAATATTCAATAACTAAAATAATTTACCTTGAAACAAATGTTGTAGAGTCCATTTAAAAAATTGACGTGAAATCATAATAACTTATTCAATATAATTTATAAAACATTTACTTACACTGTAGGTAATAATCAATTTGTATAAAAAGTTGTGAATAATTATAAAATATGTTAAAAAATACGTTGAATATATATATATATATATATATATATATATATATATATATATATATATATATATATATATATTATTATATATAACTATAAATGAATGTGGTAGTTTTGATAAATTTAATAAAATTTGAGTAAATTTGATGTAAAACAATTAAGTGGCTGAAAAATTACTAAATAAACTGCGATTTAAGCTTTAGTATACTAGCAATAGAAATTTGATCATTAATTCCTGGATCTTTACTTGCATTTAATCTAAGTTGCCAAAGGCATTCTTTGGCTTCTAATAGGCTTTTAATGTCACCACCTTGTTGTACTTTAGTGTGAACAATTCTATCGATGACAAAAAACAGGAATTTTTTAAAATTAAGGCAACCAATGCTATGAGTATATAAAGCACTAGTCTGCTTGTGATTTCTAATATCACTCACATGCTCTATGATTCTAGTTTTCAATTTTCTGTTGGTTTTCCCTACATAGAAAGCTTGGCATGCTGTGCACGTGGCTACGTATACTACCATAACTGTATTACAGTCACACACTCCTGGACATCTGATGGTCTTCTCATAGTTAGTAATTGAGAGGTGTGGTCCATTATTAAAATTGAAAACTAGAATCATAGAGCATGTGAGTGATATTAGAAATCACAAGCAGACTAGTGCTTTATATACTCATAGCATTGGTTGCCTTAATTTTAAAAAATTCCTGTTTTTTGTCATCGATAGAATTGTTCACACTAAAGTACAACAAAGTGGTGACATTAAAAGCCTATTAAAAGCCAAAGAATGCCTTTGGCAACTTAGATTAAATGCAAGCAAAGATCCAAGAATTAATGATCAAATTTCTATTGATAGTATACTAAAGCTTAAATCGCAGTTTATTTAGTAATTTTTCAGCCACTTAATTGTTTTACATTAAATTTACTCAAATTTTATTAAATTTATCAAAACTACCACATTCATTTATAGTTATATATAATAATAATAATATATATATATATAGATATAGATATATATATATATATATATATATATATATTCAACGTATTTTTTAACATATTTTATAATTATTCACAACTTTTTATACAAATTGATTATTACCTACAGTGTAAGTAAATGTTTTATAAATTATATTGAATAAGTTATTATGATTTCACATGTCAATTTTTTAAATGGACTCTACAACATTTGTTTTAAGGTATATTATTTTAGTTATTGAATATTTATCAAATATTTATTAATATATATAAAAGATCTCTTAATTAAATTATATATACAATATTTTATAACACATTTTCAATATTATTAATCAATTGTTATTGTAACTGATTATCATCTGACAATATTTAATACAACACCAGAAAATTCTCATACATTCACTTTTTCATACGTTCTATATATATATATTTTTTTATATATTTTTTATATTTTTCTATTTATACTACAATTATTTATCTATTTATCAATAATTATTAACATAGTAGTTTTAAATATAAAAATATACTTAATAGCATTTAAATAAAATTAATAATTTAAATTTTAATTTCATTATACAATATCATAATAACATCAGTATAATTCATAATTTAATTTGGAATTTTTATGTTATAAATTTCACATATTTTGTCACATATTATACATTTAGTATGGCTTTACTGATTGTACGTATACAAAAGAATTATATTTTTAATTTAGATATTTATATCATGTGCAATACTGTCAGGTTCATACATTATGCTCTAGTTCATGTCTATGTGTTTTCTAAACTAGTCATTCTACTATTTACCAGACCTGTTACTTTAAAAGACAAGAGTTTTTATTATTTTAACTAGAACATTGTTAATTGATTGATTATATCATTATTTAATTAATTAATTAAGTAGTATCTGTATTTAAGGGATGATGTTTTTTCTGTAATATGTACTCTGATGATGCCCTAGGACGAGAGGGTGAAAGCGCTTAGTTCCATAGTTTCGTGGTTTCTGTTTTGGTCTTGTGGTCCTGTGGTGAAATAAAGACTTTATTTTAACATCCAACGATTCAAGGTTACTGGGATTCTTTTTAGTTACCAGTTTGTACTTTGTAGTTCGTTATCTACAATTGTTTCAGTAACCTGTTTGATCTTGGACTGTCGTAGTCGTACGGACCAACAAGATTTACAAGACGCCCTGTTGAGTATTGGTGAGCACAACGAAACTGCTGAATTATTGACAATTATATCGCATATTTTATCTTCACAAACTACTCTACATATATGCGAGAAGTCGTTTGGCAAGTTTCATCTACTTGAGGTAACTATTAAGTTATTCTCCGTTGATATACTGTGTCAGCTGTGCTTCATTTAAGAGCTACAATTCGTAATTTTTGAGATACAGCGACGGTTGATTCTCCTGCAATCGCAGCGTTGTTTTTGGATATTTGAAATACAACGTGTGGGTTGTATATTTATAGAAAAACATCTTTTTACAGGAAAATATCATCCTACAACAATACAGCTTCTTTGGATCTTTTGACTATTGACAATTGTCCATTGATATTTTACTTTTTTATGAACATTTATATTGTGAACCACACTTAAATATGGCTAGTAAAAGTGGCAACGTTTTCTAGGTTTTTCATCTGGTTAATTTTCCTTTAACAGCCGTGTGTGTCAACTAAAGGAATTATTACCTGTGCGTGCACACAGTTTATTTAGTTCAGTTAACATTGCTTAAAAAGCCCGTATTTAGTAACGGACTTTACATCAGCGTCAGCTAGCTTTTCTGGCAGATTGTTTGCACAAGAACTGTAACGTTTACGGACAACATTAAGCTGTGGTGGGTCATTCTAACAAAGATATATTTATGTGTTTACACAGTCTTTTAATGAGTGCAATCTGACACTTTTCAAGGAATATCGTACTCATTTACGGAGCTTATTTCAGTGTCAGTTTGCTTTTTTTAGACTTGTTACAAGTGCTATATGGACAACTAGTTTCACTTGGTTGTTTTTTATGTTTTTGGTGACTTGTCAGCTGGTCGTTTTCTACAAATAAAGCTCTCAGTTATCAAAAATTAAATTAACATTAATCAGTTTCTTGGGCTTATACATTGCTTTGACCAGCAATCCTTTTGGATAACCTACTTTATCTATTGGAATTGTATTCAGCTGACTGTCGACCTTTTTAGCAATCTGTTGCTGATCACATATCAGCACTAAACAGGTTTTTGTGTCAAATTCTGCTTTGAGCTGTAGGTTTTACGACCATTAACATTCATTAGTGGGGTTGTGCTCAAGTTTGCAGTCAGTTTTTCATCTTTTACACCTTCTATCATGCAGCGGTTATTGCAAGAGCACCTGGACATCACTAATAAGCTTATCAAAGCACTACATGATCAACAACATAATGCAGGGACTGAAGGTGATCTGTTTATCACTGAATCACAGGAACAACTTCTTACCCTGCATTCTACACCCAATACCAGTTCACATGGGCGTGGTGTAAGACAACATTCCAACAGTCCTCTCAGGCAAGTGGTGGTGCAAGATAGAGGGTGTGTAGCTGGAGCACCCTTGAACACTGACTCCAACATTGATAACAGACACCTTAGTGGTCCAAATCAAAATCAGATATCACGACGGGGTGATACGAACAGGAATATTCCCTTGGACAGGCATTTGGACTTACACGATTTTCTTTCTGCTCCATCATTACACAGAGATGGTTCAGCAGTAACAAGAGACTTGGGTACTTTGAATTCACGTTTTTCTGAGTTTGAAAAAACACTCAAGAATTTTAAATCCTTACAGATGGACAATGCGTTCTTAGAACGCTGTTTGGAATTAAAACAGGTCCCTAAGGGACTACGTATATTTAAATTGCCTAACTGTTTCTTGGAGGGTACACCATTTTTTACTGAATTGATACAACTGTTTGATAAAACTGGGTTGGAACTTTTGAAACTTATTATTCGTAATAACACAGACAAGTTACAAGTTTTAAAAGAAAAGTTATGTAGTCTAGATAACGACATTAAGATGGATTTACTATTTGAACATAACAAATTCAGAATGGAAAATATTTTTAAAGAAATGGACAGATTTATTAATAAAGGCCTGGAAATTAAAAATATTAAGATTGAGAGAGATAGCCATGATTATAGAAACAATAGAGCGTATGTGCACTTCAGAGAGTACAAAAATATGAAACGTATTAGTCAGAACCATGTTAATTTTAGTGATGAAAGAGTTCGAAATCGGTTTAATTCAACTGATAATCAGGACAATACACATAGAAGTAATGTCAATAATGATAACAACATTAATCATAACGATGAATGTTTAGAGTGAGATTTTTTAGACCAGCCCACGTTAAGAAGGTCAGAAAGAATAAGGGAGAGACAGCGCAGTTACAATCAATATATCCCAAGAAATTACAACAATCGAGGCCCGAGAATGTCCAGATGGTGACATCAACTGTAATTAATCACAATATTGATCATGAAATCATTGACATAGTGAATAATTCACCTACTGAAGTTATAATCCAAGTACAACAATTGATTAATATTGGAAATTTTAACACTGTGAGTTTATGTCAACATGAGGCAGTAACTCAGAATTCGTTTGACTGCCAAATTGTCACACATTTGGGTTTTAATTTATACAACTATACTAAAAAGAATTTTGATAGTAAGTATTTGGACTTGTTTAGCAAAGGGTTTACCTTTGTTCCTAATTTTAAGTTAGATATTGGTAAAGTTTTAATTAATTTAAAAACATACACAAGGCTTTTAAACTTAAAACTATTTTTTCAAGATTCAAATGCCCTGTCTCAGAATTCCAACAATTTTACACTAAAACATCACAGTACCTTTATTCCACCCCAGAATTACTTGATACAAGTTTTTGAGAAACTTTGTGAAATACATATTAGAAGAACCTTGAATGAGAAGAATATTTTTAAACATAATTTAACGTCAGCTGAAAAATTTTGTTTACAGGAATTAACAAGTTCTGACAAATTCAGAATCATGAAACCTGACAAAGGTGGGGGGTGGTTATTATGTTAAATGTTGACTACAAGAATAGGATGCTTACACTTTTAGAGGATGAGACAACATATAAAAAGTTTAGTAGGCATGAGGTAAATAAAGCCTACAGTAATTTGATTGGTTAATCTACGAATATTTAATGGATGGAAGGATTGATCCATTGGTTTATCAATACATTTTTGTGGAATTCCCTAAAATACCATCTATTTTTGGAATTCCCAAAATTCATAAACACACTGATAACCCACCATTTAGACCAATTGTCTCGGCAATAGGTTCAAAGACCAAAGCTTTAGCGGCCTACATTGATTTTAAATGTAAAGATTTGTTAATGAGATTACCACACATCGTAAAAGATTCATGGCATTGTCTTGACTCTATAAGACAATTTATTAATAATGTTGATGTTAACTTTGACTTTGTGATGGCCACTGTGGATGTAATCAATCTTTTCACCGTGATTCCACATCAGGAAGGCATAGAGCTGTTTGAAACATGCCTTAATACACACAAATACAATAATAGAACTGAGAATCGATTGATATCTGAGATGTTAGAATTAGTCTTGGAGAATAATTTCATTTATTTTAATGGTAGTTATTTTTGACAACAAAAAGGAGTGGCCATGGGTGCAAAATGTGCCCCTATTTACGCTAATCTTGTTCTGGCAGCATGGGAATATGAATATGTATTCACTAGTAGTTATTGGAGTAAGATCTTATTATACCTATGTTATTTGGATGATATTTTGATTTTTTGGAGAGGTACTGAGGTACAATTTAATGAATTTATTATATATTTAGGACAAACAACTAATTTTTTAAAATTTACGAGTCACATTTCTAACAATAGAATTAACTTTTTGGACATTACAATCACCTTGAAAGACAATATATTTGAATCCAATATATATAGGAAGAAGACATACTCCAATTCATTTTTACACTTTGACAGCTGTCACCCTGTCCATCAGAAAAGAAATTTGGTAAAAGGACAGATGGTGAGGTTGTCAAGGATAGTGAGCAATGATGACATGTTTAAAATGGAACTTGAAAAATTAAAAAACATGTTTATAAGTAGAGCCTACCCAGTAGATTTGGTTAACAATATAGGTCAGGATATTTGGATGAATAGATTGGTTTTATATAAACCTATTTTAAAATATGGATTAAATTCAAAAGAAGTTTCTAAATCTAAGGGCATAGGACATGACACTTTGGTCATTCCTTTCAATGAAAAATCAGACCAAATTGTCAAAGCAGTATATGATTCATGGAATATTGTCATAGAATCTAATAAAGAATTGGTAAATATTTTAGGTGATAAACCCAAGGTTACGTTTAGTAAAGGACAAAGTCTTAAAAGTATATTTGAAAATTGTATGAACTTTGACTTATTTATGAAATCTAAGATGAACAAATGTGGTGCATGCCGCATATGTAGATTCATTAATAATGGACCATACCTCTCAATTACTAACTATGAGAAGACCATCAGATGTCCAGGAGTGTGTGACTGTAATACAGTTATGGTAGTATACGTAGCCACGTGCACAGCATGCCAAGCTTTCTATGTAGTGAAAACCAACAGAAAATTGAAAACTAGAATCATAGAGCATGTGAGTGATATTAGAAATCACAAGCAGACTAGTGCTTTATATACTCATAGCATTGGTTGCCTTAATTTTAAAAAATTCCTGTTTTTTGTCATCGATAGAATTGTTCACACTAAAGTACAACAAGGTGGTGACATTAAAAGCCTATTAGAAGCCAAAGAATGCCTTTGGCAACTTAGATTAAATGCAAGTAAAGATCCAGGAATTAATGATCAAATTTCTATTGCTAGTATACTAAAGCTTAAATCGCAGTTTATTTAGTAATTTTTCAGCCACTTAATTGTTTTACATCAAATTTACTCAAATTTTATTAAATTTATCAAAACTACCACATTCATTTATAGTTATATATAATAATATATATATATATTCAACGTATTTTTTAATATATTGTATAATTCTTCACAACTTTTTATACAAATTGATTATTACCTACAGTGTAAGTAAATGTTTTATAAATTATATTGAATAAGTTATTATGATTTCACATGTCAATTTTTTAAATGGACTCTACAACATTTGTTTTAAGGTAAATTATTTTAGTTATTGAATATTTATCAAATATTTATTAATATATATAAAAGATCTCTTAATTAAATTATATATACAATATTTTATAACACATTTTCAATATTATTAATCAATTGTTATTGTAACTGATTATCATCTGACAATATTTAATACAACACCAGAAAATTCTCATACATTCACTTTTTCATACGTTCTATATATATATATTTTTTTTATATATTTTTTATATTTTTCTATTTATACTACAATTATTTATCTATTTATCAATAATTATTAACATAGTAGTTTTAAATATAAAAATATACTTAATAGCATTTAAATAAAATTAATAATTTAAATTTTAATTTCATTATACAATATCATAATAACATCAGTATAATTCATAATTTAATTTGGAATTTTTATGTTATAAATTTCACATATTTTGTCACATATTATACATTTAGTATGGCTTTACTGATTGTACGTATACAAAAGAATTATATTTTTAATTTAGATATTTATATCATGTGCAATACTGTCAGGTTCATACATTACGCTCTAGTTCATATCTATGTGTTTTCTAAACTAGTCATTCTACTATTTACCAGACCTGTTACTTTAAAAGACAAGAGTTTTTATTATTTTAACTAGAACATTGTTAATTGATTGATTATATCATTATTTAATTAATTAATTAAGTAGTATCTGTATTTAAGGGATGATGTTTTTTCTGTAATTTGTACTCTGATGATGCCCTAGGATGAGAGGGTGAAAGCGCTTAGTTCCATAGTTTCGTGGTTTCTGTTTTGGTCTTGTGGTCCTGTGGTGAAATAAAGACTTTATTTTAACATCCAACGATTCAAGGTTACTGGGATTCTTTTTAGTTTCCAGTTTGTACTTTGTGGTTCGTTATCTACCATTGAGAAATAGCCCAGCCCATGGTGCACTGCAACACAGAAATTATAATCCACATTTTGGCCAAAGAGCACTCACACCATCTTATTCTCTGAGTCTCAGTTAGCCATGTTGGTTAGTCAACCCAATACCCAGGGACCACATGGAGCATGCCATTCCACCCTGCATTTTTCTCCCTGGATATGTGCGCCACATCCATTCTCTTATGGACAACACACCTACTGGTTCTCATAATTCAACACCATACAGTGGTTGCTAGTGGGACATGTATTTTGGTATGTACAGTGGTTGAACCTTACCCATACCAGTTATATGACATGCTTACTATATCTCCGTGTCACTGTTATGTAGTAAATGCAGGACTAGATAACCCACCACAGTCAGTACCAGTCTTAATGCACACTTCAGAGTACCCTGTAACCTACTGATCATTTCAAGATACTCATGGTGTTGAGGGCCCAGTTTGTTTGGGATTTTATCTGTTTATTGGTCACTATTAAATATGACACTACATTTGCTTGGTAGAAGAAAGAGACAATGCTTATTTAGTCTACCAACTCATTCTCTCCAGTAAAACTGTTTTGAGTGTATACGTTTAACTCCTAGTGGGTGTGGTTTGTTCCTTTAAAAATTAAGTTATCACCTTACAATTCTAACAAATTCTCATTGACAAAGGTCAAATATCAATACAGTTGTGTTTGCTATCATGTATGCTTCAAGATAAAATATTCTGATACTTTGCATGTAGCATGATTTTGGAATTATTAATTCAAATATGAACAGGCAATATTTGACGCCTAGAGGAGCAGTAGGAGGTAAGTGCAGATGCATCTGAGGTGTCACTCGGATGTAATGAGTTCAGTACATTTAACATTCTGTCTCTTCTCCTCCCCTATCTTCTCCATTGCCCATCTCCACCTTTCCCATGCCTCTTTGAATGTCTCCTTGGATTTTTCTCTACCACTCATTCCACGAGTCTATGACCTTCATAATGGAGGAGTACCTTTATAGATCCAGGAGTTAGTTGGTCCCAACTATCTGCTTTCTTTACCCTCTCCTCTCTTGTCCTTCCTGTTAAGGCAGGACCCGATCATATATGTCTGATATGACATTGTGCACCCATATCTTGCTTCTCCTAGCTTTCCTAGTCCCTAGTGAGAAATTCAGCTCCTCTGTCTTCAGTCATAGCCTTTCTTCTTTATCCCATACACCCTTTAGGTCAAATTCTTTTGAAATCTTTTCCATAGCCTGATGTCCCTGGCCCTTCACAGCCTTCAGTATTTTACAAATTATTCAAGGTGTGGCCTGATGAAGGCTGTAGATTGGGAATATGACCTCTTTGCATCCAGAGCCTATCCCCGTGAGAAGCAAAACCTCAACATTTCATCTGCTGCTACTAATAATGAACTATGACTCTGTTTCTGGGGGTCCAGTCAATGTGTAATGAATACTCCTAAATTCTTTTCCTGCTCTGATGCCATCAGTTCTACTCCCCTAGTTGATAGTTTGCACCAAGGTTTTGGAGGCCCATATGCAGTACCCTGTCTGCAATGAACCTCAACTGCCATCTTTCTGTCCACTTGGCTAGTTTTTCTTAAGCCTCCTTAGATCCTTGACCCATCCTCCTATATTTTACCTATTATTTCAAAGATGTTGATCCTGTTTTCTGTTGCATCAGATATGCCTGAAATAGACACAGTGAAAAGTACTGGACCCATGAATGATCTCTGCAGTAATTCATTATTCACTTTTCTTATTCCTAACGTAGTCCCTCTTAGCAGAATTTTCTGTGCCTACTATTCAGTCATGCAACAAACAGATTCATTAGATGTACTCTTAACCCACAACCCTCTAATTTTCGTAGCAGCTGCCTCTGCAAGACTGAGTCAAAGGCCATGGTGATATCCCAATAGACTTCACCTTATACTGTCCTCCATCATATTCTCCAATAACCCAGTCATAAACTGCATCGGGTTTGAATGACAGCCTCTAGCATGAACTGATGCTGATTGCTGCATTAGTGATTGTTGTATTCTAGGAATACAAGAAGCCTTTACTTCAGAATTGTGTCCATGACCTTTCCTGCCACTCCTGTTAGGCTATCAGACTTGTAGTTGCCTGCATTTTCCCTCTCCCTCCTTATACAAGAGTGCCACAATTGGTGTCTTCAAGTCCTCCAGTACTTTAGTAATGGCCATTTGTCTGGTGAAATCCTCTGTCAGGGGATCGACCAGTACTATGGCCAGATTCCAAGGACCATGAGAGGCAACATATCTAGTCTGTTGTTTTATTCCCTCTTAAGGAAGCTAGTTCCCTCTCAACCTCTCCCTTCTCTATCTTGGGGTCTGTCCACTGCTTTCTTCAGTCTGTTCTACCTTCTCTTGAGCAAGCCACCCTCACTTGCTTCCCTTCATAAAATCTGAAGCAAGGTGTTTATTCAGGATGTCTGTTTTTTCGCAGTCTTCCACAAACTTCCTCCCATCTTTGCTTATCTTTGCTAGGTCTGTCACTTCCTTCCTTCCTTCTTTCTGCTATATATGTAAAGACATTTTTATTTGCCATCTTGATTCCTTCTTCCATCTCCCTTTCAGATTGCACCTTTGCTGTCCTCATCCCTTTTATTTCTTTTCTGCTTGCTTCCTTATATGGTGCCTCCTCTGCTTCCTTACCTCCCTTCCTCACTGCCAGCTCTTGTATAACATTTTTACCATAATTACTACCTGTACCTTCCTGTGTAGCCACTTTGGCCTTCTCTTGTTTTTGCTTCTTCTCCAAACCCTTTCCCTGGCCAGTTCCCATTGTTTGCATTTCTTTAATTTGTCCTCAGTCCCCAACACATCATTGACCCTCTCCTCAGCTACTCTTTAAAATCTCATATCACCGAGTCTCCACTCTAAGCCATGCATTGGCATAATTACTAGCTTACAGCACTGAAAACGTATGATCCTGACCTCTTCATCTTGGTTAGGATTACATCTAGAATTCTAGCATTTCTATTACAGTCCTGCACCAGATGGGTGAACTCTCTCATGCACCAAGATCTCAGTCATCTCTCTCTCTCTCTCTCTCTCTCTGTCTAACCTGGAGCTTAGACTCTCCCAATCTGCTCATGGCAGATTTAGATCCAAAAGACTATAACCCTCTTACAGATATTCTACTCCTTTGTCCTTAACATGAGTAAGGTCTAATACATTGTACTGATCCACCAGCATTCCTTCCTCTCTTCTGCCTTTACTATCAGGGCACTTAACCTGAGGCCTAGGTTGTTGCCCTATCTGTTGCCTTGCCCTTTTCCTGGGATGGTGTTCCATCATTCTGATTTTATATTAGATGCCCTCCTTTATGTTGAGTGCTACTTACCCCATCTGTGTCCTTTCTGTTATTTTTCAACAACCTATAAATATTCACCTCCTGCAGACTCCACATTGTCTGCCACATAAATTCCCCTGAGCCAAATCACTTATTTTTAGAGCTACATCTTTTTAATCACCTAGCTAGGCCTTTCAGCCTCAGTGTTATCTCTAGCCTACATATTTATTTTCTTGTGATGAATTCCCAGTCTTATTATGTGCTTTTACCTGGGAACTTTAGGGTCTATATTAAATCAGCAAATACTTAAAAAAGCGAATGCTGATTTATCGACCCCATGTAAGCGAAAACTTACAATCCCGAACACTTAGAACAGCGATTAGAAAAAAAAAACTTTAAAACATTACATAAAGCTGTTCCAAAAAAGAAAAGAAAAAGAAAAGAAAAAACTTTAAAACATTACATAAAGTGGGGGGCTGTGCCCCCCACACCCCCCTACTTAAATATACCAACTCAAAGATTGCACTACAGTGACGAAAACGGCAAAATAACGAAGGTGACCATGCGAATTCTTTCTCAGGGAAAGAATTCGCTTATATGCCGCTTTGGTATTTTGCCTTTTTGTGCTTTCAAGTTCGATCAAGACGCATTCTTTCGAATGCGTCTTAGATCATATAATAGGGAACCGGAACTTTAGCCCTCTTATCTTAGGCTTAACATATAGAGATAGATGGATATATCCATAATATGTATCCAAGCATAAATGTTAAACACATAAATGATTGTACAGTGTTTTCCATTGAATATCAACATGTGACAGCGTTTGCAGTTTTTACCCACACAACTACTGTTTAATTCCCTGAAAAATGATTTTAGTATTAGCTGTACACTCAGAGAACCACCGAGTGTCTGCTACGTACACATTGCTCCCAAACCTAACCCTTCTTACTCTTCTTTTATCTCTTGCCTAATAAAAGGTAAAAAAAAAGTTTAATGTCTAGAGACACCAACATCAAAGGCCATCTGGTCAACAAGCTCATGTATTAAACTGTAGTAATCCAATAAAAGGGAAGGTCAATTGCCAGAGAACATGCCTGCCTGTCAGGTAATTATGTACATGTATATGAGTTAATTCACAAAGAGATGTTTTAGAACATGACATGTTTGAATGCAGTCTTTAGGAATAATAGCACCATTTCATCAGCAACTGTACCTTCCATATAAAGCTTTATTAAAAAACTTTGATAATACGTGGGAGCTGCTGGTATACAGTAATCATATACAGACAAGACTGATGAAGTACCTTAATGTGTCTGGAAAATGAAAATAACTTTATATGTCCAATAATGCAAAGCATAATGGAAAATATATGCAGATTCCCTTTAAATAATTCTGTGTTCTGCTTTAAGGATGCTTTCTTAGTACCAATGGATCTTGCAGTTCAGAAGAAAAAGTTAAAGTAGACAAAGAGGGCAAGATCAGTACCCTTTGTGACACCCCTTTCTTCAGGGTGACTACTTTGAAAAACATCATTATGTTTTGAATTTTGCTCTGAAAATGTATGTGACGTGACCTGTCAGGCATCATTTTCCATTCTGGGTAACCACAGAAACCTCTGATGTGTATGCTACACAGTCCTATCTTGTATGATGTAGCGTTTGAAATTAAAAGTCATGAAGTACCCCTGTGGACGATATTAGAAATTAGGCAGCAACAAGATCATTAACAAGAAACTATATATGGAATAAAATAGAACAAGAAATGGATTATATGCTGAAAGATTATTCCAGGTATACAAAAAGGCACAGGTACTATCTTTGATTGCCTTCAGTATGAGGGAAGTACACCTATCAGCTCAGAGCCTTTGCAGCATCTTGTTGTGCATGTGGTAACGGTCCTGAGTGTTTCTCTCTTTGGAATAATGCCAACATCAAAGGCCATCTGGTCAACAAGCTCATATATTAAACTGTAGTAATCCAATAAAAGGGAAGATCAATTGCCAGAGAACATGCCTCCCTGTCAGGTAATTATGTACATGTATATGGGTTAATTCACAAAGAGATGTTTTAGAACATGACATGTTTGAATGCAGTCTTTAGGAATAATAGCACCATTTCATCAGCAACTGTACCTTCCATATAAAACTTTATTAAAAAACTTTGATAATACGTGGGAGCTGCTGGTATACAGTAATCATATACAGACAAGACTGATGAAGTACCTTAATGTGTCTGGAAAATGAAAATAACTTTATATGTCCAATAATGCAAAGCATAATGGAAAATATATGCAGATTCCCTTTAAATAATTCTGTGTTCTGCTTTAAGGATGCTTTCTTAGTACCAATGGATCTTGCAGTTCAGAAGAAAAAGTTAAAGTAGACAAAGAGGGCAAGATCAGTACCCTTTGTGGCACCCCTTTCTTCAGGGTGACTACTTTGAAAAACATCATTATATTTTAAATTTTGCTCTGAAAATGTATGTGACGTGACCTGTCAGGCATCATTTTCCATTCTGGGTAACCACAGAAACCTCTGATGTGTATGCTACACAGTCCTATCTTGTATGATGTAGCGTTTGAAATTAAAAGTCATGAAGTACCCCTGTGGATGGTATTAGAAATTAGGCATCAACAAGATCACTAAACAAGAAACTATATATGGAATAAAATAGAAGAAGAAATGGATTATATGCTGAAAGATTATTCCAGGTACACAAAAAGGCACAGGTACTATCTTTGATTGCCTTCAGTATGAGGGAAGTACACCTATCAACTCAGAGCCTTTGCAGCATCTTGTTGTGCATGTGATAACGGTCCTGAGTGTTTCTCTCTTTGGAATAATGCCAGCCCTTCCACTATAGCCCTTTAATAACAGAGGAAAAAGTATCTTATCCAGGCACAATGGAGCATGTCGCCTACTTCTTTTATAAAGATTCTGTATGCACGTATAGTTTGCTTAGTGCTGTCATTGGTTTCTACTAACGATGCAGTCACAAAGTGCATACAGTTCAAGTAAACACGACTGGAGATAATGAAAGTGTAGCATGCGCTGTAGCCTGCTAAATTATGCATTGTTACCTACTGCTCAGATTTGAAATGCAAGGCATCACAAATCTTACAGTAACAGAAATGAGATGCAAATTCACCACAAATGGGATTTACAGGCATTTAGTACATCGTGCAGTGTAAATCAGCATGGGTAGCAGCAATGTACAGGGCACTGATGATTCAGAGAAATGGATAGTGTGATCAAGCAAGGCTAAAACAGCATGGCATGCAACACCTGACTACATACTGACATGGAAATGAAAAGCTTTATGAAAATGAGCCAGATGGTATACGCATACAAGAAAAAAAACTGGTGGACCAATTCAAAAACATGTAAAAGATGCACATTGTGCCATGATGTATGCCCATTTTATGCATTAAGAATTGTGGTGTGCATGAAGTGGGCAATGTTTGCAGTAGCAGCATCAGTTGACCAGCAACATATTTTAATGGCAGCCTTTGGAGCCAGTGATGGTTGTATTACATGTTGAGGTCATGCACACCAATGGAGGATATACAGTCAGCATCTGACATACCATTACCTGAGTGACCAGCATATTATGGACCATTTCCATGTAGACAGGGAAATTGTACAGAACCTTGCTGAACTGTTTTACCTACAAATGGAAACAAGGGATATGAATGGAATACCTATTCCTGAGGATATTAAGATACATGTAGCTTTTATCATATTAGCTACAGTAACCTTTCAGCAACTTACTGTGGGCACAAAGGGGTATCAGTGTCATGAATCCCGAAACAGTTTCTTTATCTTATGCTGCAGCATGTGGAAGAGAATATTTGGTTCCAGAGGACAGCAGAGGGGAGAACCATCACCATGTGGGCATTTTAAAATACTGTCCATTTCCAGAGGTATTAGGAACCACTGATTGCACACCCACACTGCCATGAATGCCCCACCTAGTCCGCAGGGACGGCAATATATAACAGAAAGAGCTTCCACTCCTTTAACTTCCAGGCAGTCTGTAATTCACCGGGCATTATTTCTAAGATGTTTGTGCAACACCAGGGCAATTCTTATGAGTCTCACCTATATCCAGAGTTCCCATGAGGAGATTTCTCAAAGGATTATCTAGCTGAAATGTGTACACTTAGACTAGATAGGCAAGTCTGTGCTCAAAGATACCATGCAAGCAGGGAGCAGGTCATAAATAATATGTTGTATGTTATAGGTGATGACAGGTGTGCCATAGAATCCATTCCACAACCCCCAGATTATGCAAGAAATGTAACACATGCTGAAATATAGGGGAGCAGGTATTCAGCCTACTGAAGGGACACTGCCACTCCCTAGATACATCAGGAGGAGAAGTGCAATATGGCTTTAAAATATGCAGCAATATTGTTGTGTGGGTGTGCAGTGTTGTACAACATGACAGTGTCAAACAGTTGGAGTGGCAGGTAGACATATTGGCAGGACCTTCCATACAGGTTGATCTAGCAGCAGAAGGACAGGGTGGAGAGACAGGTAAGGAAGACACAGCAGCAGTATAAGCAGTACCACAGCTAAATGAGAGTTTGGCACAGAATATTGTACCACTGGCAAAGAGGTATCACATGGTTGACAGCTGTGAGTCAGGACATAGACAACACAAAAGGAATTGATGCATGCATTATCACATCAGTGCATGGATTGGCTACACCATGTATTAAACATAACCATATCCAAACATACAAACATATTTAACATATCTGTTCTTGATCAAAACCAGGATAACCTAAATCCCTAAATGTGAACAAGTACATCTTCATTCCTTATACTGCCTTACTCTCCCTTCTTCACTTACTTCCTTACTGCTATATAATTCTCTTCTCTGACTTTCTCTCTAAATATTTTGTTTTTTGTTTTTTGTTTTTGTATTTGGATTTTAGTGACAGCCAACAATAGATGATTTATTCTATCTTAATTTGAATGTTTAAATAAAAACATTACTTACAGGTATATAGATATACCAAATATACAAAAAACATTTAGTTATATATTAAATATTCCTGGGCAGCTTAAACCATCACTTGATAATTTTAATTTTATTCTTTATTATTTATTTTTCATTTTACACAGGCTTATAAATTGGGTTTATTTAACCAACAATATTTATTTTGTCACACTGAATGTATGTTTGGCCTGACTGGTATTTTGAAATGATAAAGTTTAATTGTATTTAGGACCTGAAATGATGATTGGGGGCAACTTAGACAAACATACTGCCTTTGAAAAATGGCAGTGGCGCTATTAGTCCTGTCTAGTCAATGTATTAGCAACTGATTAGAATGTATAGAACTAACATATACAGTTTTTAACTTTAAGGAGTTTTTAACAGTCATTATTATTTTTTATAGTTATTGTTTAACTTAAATATATTCATTGTCAATAATTCTATGAGTGGGTTGCAGGCATTGTGTATTTATAGTGTAAGAATCATGTTTTTAAATGACTGATGATTTGGTACTCGAACAAGCTGACTTTTAAAAACAACATTTTTTAGTAAATTAGTAGGTTATTAACTTAAATTGGCAAATTGTTAATGGAATTATTGATGCCCTATTTAATGGGGAAGTTGTAATAAATGAGTGTTTTATTTTCGTCTGAGGAAGGAGGGATACGAAGCCTTCCGAAAGTGCTTGTTCAAAATAAAAGTTCTAACGTTAAACTACAGAACTACCGTTGCTCTATTTCTATTTATCACTGTATCTGGATAGTAGGTGTATTGCATCTGCACTGCATATTTGCTGGAAGCGTTGTCCCTTGGCTTTTTGTTTTTATTCATTCCTTATACTGCCTTACTCTCCCTTCTTCACTTACTTCCTTACTGCTATATAATTCTCTTCTCTGACTTTCTCTCTAAATATACCATAAGCCTGTTTTTTCCCCTCACTTCATATTGCAATTCCGATTTGTATTACACTAACTTACCTTTAATTTCTCTACAAATTGTCTAAAAATTCTCTAAATATGAAATGATTGTCATATACCTTGTATCATTTCTTAACTATTTTTTTTTATTATGTCTAATTTGTTATAATTCTTTGAACGGCAGATGTTTTTGTTTTATTTTTGAAGATTATAAAATGATCACTCTTAAAGGTTGGGAGGGTGGCCTAATTGTTAAGGTGTTTGCCTTATAAACACAAGGTACAGGGTTTGAATCTCACAGGGGATAATTGGCTAGGCTTAAAATGACTCGCAAGGGCAGTTAGCCTAGTACTAATCTATGAACCTATGTTTTGTTATAATTTGCAGTTTTTCTCCCAGGCCTCCTCTGAAAAAAGGCTTCAACCCAGTTGGACTTTCCCAGTAATCAAATGTCAATAAATAAATTAAAAAAATATCCACACATGTTTGAGGGTGAGCAGGGCACAATCAGCATCATTTGCATAGGTCTTGGAGAGGACACAGAGACAGATGAGTGCAATACTCTAAGCTAGTAAAAGTTGTGGTAGTGGTTGGGGGACACAGTGAAAGTTGGCTGCAATATTGGGTAGGGTCACAGGAGGTGAATATGGTAGTCACATACCTGGAAGGTTTGTTGGGAGTCAGGGATTACATTCCCCAGTGGTGGAGGTGGTGTCAGGTTGTCATGATAGGACTTATAATCCACTATGCTGGCTTGTTGTGTCAGGGTTTGATGCAGGCTGTGAAAGGGAAGGCATAGAACTGCAGAACTGTAAACATCCTGCCTCACATGGTGCACCATGTACTGATCCTGATGAGCACCATAGGCCATGAAGTGGATGTCGACCATGAACATGGATGGCAATCTATGTGCTCACAGGTGATAAAGAGAGGGTAGAGTTATGCAACTGTGCAAGTGCAGCCTGAGGTGTTGAGCCAGAGAACTACCATCACCCACAGCCTGGACAAAACCATGATGAAGTATAGCAGGCTATGTATCCAGAGGTGACTAAGGATGTGACTCCAACAGTATAACCAGTATGGCTCGGGACAGTCTGTGTCTTACCATCCTACATTTTGACCCTACCACCAGCATGAATAGAATGGCCAGTAGAGGCTGATCAGTGGTTGATCTTAGTGTATCATGGGGGGTAGTATTTACCACCATAAAATTCATCAACATTGTCTGCTCCCTGTTCCTATACTCCATGTTACTGACTTGGTCCTTATCATCCTGGAATCTATGAAGCTTCTGATTCTGCCTGGATCATTGACCTGAGCAAGCACTTCTTAATGCCAAGTGTTGCAGCCATATCAGGGATGGACCTAGAATTATGCTGACTCATAACTACATCCCTTCCCCATGTCTATCTCTTATAGTGGTTATGTGCACCTCATAAGTACTACAGAATTTCAGATGTTGTGAGCACTGGAGACACAGGTGTAGCCTACATGGGCTGTGAGGGAGAAAGTGACTGTTGTACCCCAGTGAGGCTGTCTGCTCATCCTGTAACTGTAACCCCTCTCCCTGAACTGTTGCATACATTGCCACTATATCATCAGACTATGTCATTTGCATGCTGGCATAACTGTCAGCCCCAAATGCCCTGCTGATGTCAGCCCCTGTTGCTCTGCTGTGCTGGACCCTCCACCAGTGGAAGTTATGAAAGCAGGAACACGTGACACAATTGTCTTCCTGCAAATATGCCATTCTACACATTAAAATACAGGTACAGCAGTCTTAACATACATACCTTGTCATGCAAGTTGCTGTGGATGCACTAATTTCCTCTGTTAGATTATATGTTTTAATGTTTTTAACTGTCCATAAATAATATGCAATTGTGCTTTGGTTAATCATTACTTTAAAGTGTATTGGAGTGCTCTATATTGTATTGCAGTGGACACTACCGACAGTTTTATCCACAACAGACATACAGGTGCTCAATGCTAAGCCAGCTCTCACATCTAAACCATCTCTGTCTATGAGGGGCCACTACCATTGGCTATCACGTTATACCAAAAACTTCTAAGACTCAGTGAAACACTTCTGTGTGGGTGGTCCTCCTTCTATGGTGGAGCTATCAGTCAATATGTCCCATGTCTTGTATTTTGCATGGAGTATCACATTAGTAACTCTACTTCAAGCCTGTTGCACAAATTAATTATGACCTTCTGCAACATTCACAGCCTACACTTCGCTGCTACGTCTTGTCCTGATATTGTTTGTCAGTGGTGGCAGTTTTGCCCAGAATGTGTATTTGAAGCACCAGTTTATTCTCATGGCTAATGAACTACTCCAGGTACTGCCTCAACTGTGTGACCATGCTGAAATGTACACCTGTGGACAAACATGCCAGTTGGTGTGTGTAAGGCTTGCTGTAGGATTACCATCCCCTACACTTGCCTTTAATGCTGTGCAATGCCTCACCCAAATTCTCTACTGCACCCATGTGCACAGGCTCCCACATCCCATATGCACTTATATATTGGCCACTGTTAATGCCATGCACAGACTCCCTCTCACTCACTACAGAATGTAGCCACAACTCAATGTCTGGCCCTGAAACAGCAAACCCTGTTCCATGTCCTTCACAATGTTTCCATTATACATTGTATCCCCCAAAAACATGGGCAGACAGTGCACTGTCATGCAAAAGTCCTATGTTTCCAGTGACATATATATCACAACATCTGCCACAGTCTGGCTTACATCCACCACAGTGTTGTATTTTGTTCCTGGAGATGTATTTCCAAGGTGGAACTCCTTAAATTGTGTTACTCCTACCGTAACTTTGTAAAGTCATAAAGCTGTGGAATTAGTATGGAAACTCCTCTACTCCCCAGGTGTACAGCATTGCATAAGGTTGAGAAAGATAGCACTGGTTCATTATATTGAGCTAATAAGGGTTAGTTACTGTAATAAAGGCACGTAGCATCTTGATTTCTGAATTGCTACCAAAGCACATTGCATAACCAGACATGCTGGTGGTAATTGTGTATATCATGGTGACCACAAGGATATGAACTGCATCCCTTTGCGTGTGGAATTTGTACATACATTGCTCCATGGGGTTGTACTACAGAGATATTGTAGCCCCATGGCACATCATGACTGGTATATCACAGCAGCACAGTGTAGTTCTACATTTGGTGTCATTTGATTTTTAAATGTGAGCCTGGACACATTGTCCTTCCATTTTGCTCTTCTGACTGACCTGAATGAGTGGTCATGCCTACTTCAGGTGCTATGGAATCCAAAGCTCCACCATGATGTGCAAGGGAGAGCAGGATTTCCTTGTTCTTTTGACAGAGGTATTTCCAGGCATGCCTACTAAGGCAGTATGGTGAGTCCTTGTGGTAGATGAGTTCCTAGCATGAGCTTTACAGGTTGGTTAGTGATGTCACTGGTTTCATTACACTCTGATTTGTTTTGCCTATAGAAGACAGAGGTGTGGGAGAGACAGGCAGATATGTATTGTAAGAATTTTTAAGTTTATTTTTTCTTTTCCAGCACTAAGTTCCTTTGTTAGGTTACATGTTTTAATTTTTTGTAGGTATGTTTTCTGTGGCAGTCTGCTAAAGAACTTAAATTGTTTTGCTTGCATAAGTATGTAATGTTTTTCTTCCTATTGTTTCATTCTTTTACAGGTCTGCTTATAGTGAAGGAGGAGGTGCATCCACGCTCACCTTGATCTGCACTGGCCAAAGTGCCTGGTACTGGGTCACCAGTGGTTTCAAAGGGTGTCTTGTCAGTAGGAAAATAATGGTTCCCTTTATGGAGATGAACTAGAGGGGTCACTGTGGCCACTTCTTGGGAGAGGTGACAAAAGCTCCTCTTCTGAGAATCTTCTTCATGGATCTACCCCAGTTTACTAAGGGTAGGTGTAAAGGCTGGTGATGGCTGACATATGATAGTAACTAGCTACCCACCTCAGTTATGTGGAGCACCTTCTGGCATGGCATGTGGAGTCACATGACTGGTAGGCCCAGCCCAGTGGGCCAGCAGGTAATCAACCAGCCCCTGACATCAGCCAACAGGTATGTAATGCCTGGTTTTATTGTTCTGTAGGTTGGGCTGGCATCCGATCATATCCCCATCAAGGTGTGATTCCCCCTTATGGTTCATTCTCCATTCCTTGTTCATTGCTCAGTCCTCCCCATCTACTGTCCTCTAAATCATTAATGTGTGTACCACTCCTGTCTGTCTGAGTCTATGTTTTATGTTTATATATCTCCCCTTACTTTCTGCCCTTCTTGATAGCATTCTATGAAAGGCAGTGTACATTCAGCTAGATTATTGTCTGATTGAATGTGGAATTAGTGATCCTTTCCAGTCTGGATTTAGGGCAAGGCAAGTATTGAAATGGTTTTAATCTTCTTCTTCTTCTTTCGTCTTTTCCCAGTTAGGGGTCACCACAGCGCATCACCTGTCTGCTCATGATTGGCAGTGGAGTTTTACGGTGTCGAGTTGCCAGCCTGGCACTCAACCTTCCACAAAAGACACACACACGCACGCACTCATGCCTAGGGATAGTTTAGAGTGTCCAATCCACCTACAGCATGTCTTTGGGATGTGGGAGGAAACTCATGTGACCACAGGGAGGAAATGCAGACACTGCACAGAAGGCACCTCAGCCAAGGATCAAACCAGAGAACTTCTTGCTGTGAGGTGGCAATGCTAACCGCTGCACCACCATGGCCGACCATTGAAATAGTTTTAATGAGAGCCTTTAATTACCTTCTAGTTGTGAAAGATCAGTTTCATTATACTTTGCTGTCCTTCTCGATCATTCATCAGCTTCTGACTTGGTGGATCATGCTTCATGATATCTTATTAGACCATTTGGAGAATTACTGTGGTATGTCAGGTGTTGCCATTTAGTTGTTTGCCTCCTAACTCTTTAGATGCATCCTGAGAGTGGTATCAGGGAATAATTCATATTCCTTCCACTCTCTGGTTTGTGGGGCAACCTCAGGGATTAATGTTTGGTCCTTTGCTTTTCACTATTTATTTATTTTCACTGGGGGACATTATTCATTCGAGAGGTATGCATTATCATGGTTATGCTGACAACATACGGCTTTTGCTCTTATTTTCTCTGAAGTGTATGTCAACCGTTAATCATTTGATGCTGTACGTGCAGTTTATCCATAACTGCATGGTTGGTTATTAGCTTAAGCTCAACACATCTAAGACTGTTGATGTGGTTATGTATGCTGTTCTTAGGGAATCCTCCATGTCTGGCTTATGCACATATACATTGTGGTGACCAGCTGTCTTACGTGCTGAAGGTGTATGATAAATGAGTGGTTACTAATGACAAACTGACAATCAAGGAGCAGAATTCAGCTTCTGTTCCACCACATATTACCTGTCTAGCAAAGCCTGCACTAGTTACCAGTCAAATAGCAGATAATTTACAATGTCCTGGTTCTGGTGAATTTAGCCCTGCATGGCCTGGGTCTACCTTATCTTCCAAGACCTGCTTTCCTGGTATAGGCATACTGGGTCTTTACATTCTGCTTCATAAGGTTTCATAGCATTTTCTTGTTATAATCTGTAATCTTCTGGCTATTGAGCAGTTTAGCTACCAAGGTCCCTATACATCAAACCCATTTCCGAGCTGTTTGCAGGATTTACCTAGCTTAGCTGGTTTTAAGAGTGGATTAAAGACTTATGTATTTGGATTATCTTTTACTTGATGTTTGCCAACTATTTGATTTTATTTGACACAATTTTATCATTGAGTCTTTACTAGATTATTGGATATTTTATTTTGTTGTTTGTTTTAATGCTTGTTTTCTTCCTATGTTTAATGTTCTCACTAATCTTTGCATTCTATTACTGTGTTTCACTTTTAATTTGTAAAGTGCTTGGTAACAGGCACTCGGATAAACTTGAAATTTCCCTATAGTCCAGCCACAACTTACCCTCTCTACTTTCTACAGCTAACTTCTCTTCTATGTAGGAAATATGTGTCCCTTTCCTAACAAAAATGCTACCATTTCTGCCCCAACCATTCACACCTTTTGAGTATCCTTGTATGTTTCTCTCTGCTTACTTTCCCAACTACCCCATTTCCTTCCTATTTATGTGAAGTGCAGGGATGGCACTTGGGTGTGCAGCTCCAGCTGTATTGCCCTTCTCATGCTTGGTAAGTGCAAGATGTAGCTTCACAGCACTACATTGCACTCATGGGCATGCAGTAATTTGGCCATGCTAGCCTGCCTTCATCGGGCACATGCCCTTCTGTAGCACTCCTCCACACACAAAGCAACCTAATGAGGCTTCTCCCATCAGCACTTCACATCTGGTTAGTATGCGGTCCTTTGCACCATCTGCCAGTACTATTCAATGTCTGATGCATGTCTGATTAGCTATGCAATGCACTGCACAGTGACCCTTTGAAAATTGACACTGCACAGGCACGCATAACTTGTCTATGAATCCCAGATCACATTTTTATCTACAAAGCAGACAAGAGAAGCTCAACATTTACTGAGTGATTGGCTATGTGTTAACTGCCTTGATGAATGCTGACACTATTAGGCACTCACTAGATCTATGAGAATAAGGAGTTTATTCTAAAAAAAGATCCAACCAAGGTTTAAGTAACTAACTCACAAATAGCAAAAATACTCTTATTAAAAAGCTAATAGTGTCTCCTCATGGCTGAGCAGTTTGGCACACAAGATTAGACTCATAAAGAATAATGTCTCCTATATGCAGTCACTATCAAATTTTGTTTTTACATTCATTACTTAACAAGGAAACCCCACTAGGTACAAGTACAGCTTTTCAGGGGTGTCCTGGGAGCACCGTCTGATCAACTGACTTGTTCAGAATCACACAGTTTACAAGTAGAGACTAAGGGAATGCATCTGTGCTAAACTCTTAAAGGTACACTAAGGTTGGACCCATAATCCCTTGTGTTTTCCAACATCTTTCATGAATTCAGTACATCCTTTATTTTAATTAAAGCCAGTTGTAATGGACATTGTTTCATTCTGGATTTGTTACAGCATAAATGTACAAAAGGAGTAAGAAACTAGATCTCTTTCAAATGCTTTATAAAGAAAGTTACTCTGTAATTTCCCTGTAAAACAAGCAAGATCAGACAGCGTCAGATCTTGTAAGTCTGCAGATGGGAACTAAAACCATAACAGCTCGCACGAAAGAGGCAAACCACAAAAATAAAGCATGTGATGAAACACATTAGCAATGAAAGAAACTTGTTTTGAGTTTCAAAGAAGTAGTTGCATGTAATCTGTATGTGTTGGCTGCAGAAGTACCTAAAACTCCGCAGAATGTGCTTTATATTGAAAAAGAACTTATGTATTTAAATGTGTGCGTGTGATTGTAAATGAGCATATGCATGTGTATCACTGTTGCTGTATCAATCTATACCTATGAATATGTGTGTCTGTAAGATATACATATATGTGTGTGCGTGTCTGTGTGTGTGTGTGTGTGTGTGTGTGTGTGTGTGTGTGTGTGTGTGTGTGTATATTACAAAGAGACACCCATGTATAAAAGAGACACACAGACAAACAGTACAGACTACACTTAACCTGTCAATGAAAGATTCACTGTAAATTATTTTTCCTTAACCAGCCACATATGACTGTATACTTGCTTGTTTCTAAACTGCATATGAAGAGCAACTTCAAAGTTTCTATCATATGTTTCTGCTGTACCTAATGCCTTTCACTCCTTCTTCTTATTTTCCCCAACAACTATAGAAATGCAGGTAGGCAGGTACTGAGATATATTCTCCAACAACCATTCCAGCCCTATCAATTTGGTTTGAGAACATTCAGTTTTGATCCCCAAACCAAGCTACAGTTGTCGGTTTTACTCCCAAAACATTTAATCAGTGTTGCAGAGAGGAGCAGTGCAGGTGTACAGCTGATAGTTTGTGACAATAATTCACTGAAAAAGGAGCTATTCAGTCAAAAGAAAAGAACTGATTTAAAAAGATGCTTTTGAAAATTAAATGTTGGAATATGTTCCACTAAATAATAATTTCTAACTGCAGTACAACTCCAGATTAATTTAATGACAATTAGAGTTCTGTCACTGAAAAGAATTCCAATCCCTGGAGCAGTTAAATGAATATGGTGATTCCAGGGAATATTTTTATAGGATTCCAGAAGTAAAGTAGAAAAGCGAATAAACAACAAACGTTAATGATCTTCGTAAGCGCTTTCATTTCTAAAGATGAGACCATCAGACTGAAGTTAAATTTAAATTCAACCGTATTTAAAGTGCTTGAACATTATCACATGATAATTTCACAGAACTGCCATAAATCAATGTTTTAACCTCTTCTTTTTCAGGAAGATCTTGAAATATTCATGATCATTAATACTGGGATAATTACTCACTTCTAACCTTACTTTGCTAAATTTATTCGAACCAGTCTAGCTGGTCTTCTGCATCTAACCTTTAGTCAAAGTCTTTAATGTGATATATCACTGCAAATTTAAAATTCTTTTGTTTGGTAAATATGACCAAACTTCTAGATAAAGTATTGGTGTTACTTCAGTTGCATGCATATGTTCATAAATTCTAAAATCCAGCTCCCACTGTACAGAAATCACACATTGCCAGGTATACCACAAACCTAGATTTTTCCATTATTTAAACATTTACAGTAATTACAGCTGAAACAATTGAATATCATGTTTCTCTTAATTTCACTACAGGCTGTTAAATTATTTAACTTTCTTTGAAAAGGATCTTTTAAATTTCTACCCCTTAACCTTACAAAATGTGGTTCTTTTTCTATTTTATTTAAAGTTTCAGGAAAACCATTAAAGATTTTCCAATTTTCTCTAATTACTTTCTAGATGCTTACTTCATCTAATGTTGTTTTGACTCTAACCACTATATATAACTGCTTGTTTCAGACTAGGGTGAATAAGCAAAAATAGCCTAAAGTCTGGTATACTTTCATATAAAGTAGACCTCATTTTGTGAAACTTTTGAACTGCTGGTCACCTTCAGCTCTCATGGGTATGCTGTTTTTTGATATTCAGCAGAAAAAGCAAATAATATGCAAGCAGCATGTTTAAAATACCGTTCCTGTAGAAAGCACCCTAGTCTGTTGCACCTGTGCTGCTGCAGTCATTTGTGCCAATTGGCACGGGTGGATAGTGAACGGCAAGTTCAGGCAGTATAACATTGTTGGCTTATCTCAGTATAGTGTTCCATTTGTATACAAGTTATAATCAGTTGAATTACCTGTTACAACTGTATACCATGTGGGTTACAGGTGTATGTACATCTTTACTGTGAAAATGGTGCAAAGTTATATATGTAACTAAAGGTCATTTAACTGTGCCAGTTTAATGAAAGCAGGTGGTTATTGGATTACAATTTTAAGTATCCACTTTTAGTTTTATGACATAGTGTTATATGTAGAAAACTAATCTATTGTGTAATACCCAGTGCAGTGGCTGGTTCACCATTGCTGTGGTGCAGTACACAGAATCTTATATTATACACCATTATTTGCACTTTAGCCTTATAATGTCATTTGAAATGCCATATCTAGTATTATCTTTTTCCCCTCTTCTGATAATATGTATGCTTTTTGAATATTGTATAAGGTGTTGCAAAAGTGTACTTCAGTCAATTTTCTTCTGGTGTCCATCTCCATATATACATACCTCTAGATGTCCTTAGTAACTGTTCAAATATTTGATACAGAAAAACTGTTTAAATTTGTCTCTATTAACAACATATTTCTCACCCTCTCTAGGATCATTTTTCCTAGCACCATTCTCAGCATTTACTCAGGATGCTAGTGGGAATTTAGGGATCAGTGATAAGCAATAGCCTTTTCATCCATCTTGTTTTGGCTAGAAATTATCTTGTAACCATTTTCCTTTTCTAGCATTCACTGGTTGACTGCTTTCTCTGTATTTATTTTTCATTTCTTGTTTCATATTTTCTAAATACATGTACCCTCATTTGGCTTACAGAGCCTTTGACAAACCTCAGTGTGAGTGTGGAAATAATAGCAACTTCACCCTTCATAAACAATACCTGGCTGGATTGGCAGCACTTTTACTTATAGTGAAGTCCAGCTTTGTACACAAAGCATTTTTCACCTTTAATTGAAATATCTGCTATCTCTCTAAATAATGGCTAGCAATGTTTTTGTTGGTACTATAGAGTTATGCTTTTTGAAAAAAAAATTACACTACAGTAGGATGTTGAGTAAAATATTACACCCCATTTTTAGATGCCCTACATTTCTCTGATATCCTACTCCATAACCATAGTTTTGGCCTGCCACCTGACTAAGTACTCTGTATTTATAAACCCTCAACCCAGTTTTTCTAACTGAACATTTCTCATACTTGCTTTAGCTCTGACTTTTTCTACCTTCTTGTCCATCTTGCTACTAGTATAAAAGCTTACACTAGAGAAGTAGAGTGCAGTTCCACTTAACTGTTTTCCTTACAGTATGCATCTACATTTAAATGACCATACATAGTCTCTGTAGTGACTAACTGCCCTAGCTTTGTTGGGCCCACTCCGTTCACCCTCATTGTGGTTGAACTCATGCTGCTACTTTGCTCTACCCCCATTTCCCACCCCACCTACTCCAACATTAGCTAGCCCTCTCAATAAATACAGCCAATAAGAAACCACTGTGACCTTCTTTTTTGCCAATCACTGCACCTAACCTTTAGTCCCACAGCTCTACACCTCTATTTTATCCCACACATTGACTCTCTACCACTTTAAATCCTACATCAGTGATCTAATAAAGCATGCATACTGTGACGGCCCACCACTGCCAACCATTATGTGACGTGGCTATCCCACCTCTGTGCCAGTAATCAAGGAGCCTCAATCCTTACTATTGGCACCTGTAGGGGGGATGTTTACTGGGAGGATGACAGGCACACACACAGTTTTTCCAGATGCAGCTCTCTGCATCAAGTGCAATTTCCCTTAAGTGCACACAGAGACCACAGTCAGTCTGTGGCTGGTTTCTCCCTGTTCCTCCAGATCCCCAATAAGACTCCCCACTGGCACAGCTATATAGTTGAGATCTCAGCTGAGTGACCAAGCCAAGATGAGATCTCAGCTGAGTGACCAAGCCAAGACCTCCAGCACCCTCTCTATCCAACCAGTGCTTCGTGTCCCTGCCCAAGTAGCTGACACACATACTCTTTCATGTTTGATTTACACCCTCACCCACACACACACACACACACACACACACACACACACACACACACACACACACCTGGTAAAGGCTGGCACATGTTTACTGGCTATGCGCCCCTTATGCCCAGACTATAAGGTAGTTACCACTGCCACCAGTCACTCCTGCCAGCTACCTTAAGGCCCTTAACAAAAGGTGCCCAATTTTACTGTCTAATATTCATATTAATACAAATGGTAGTTTCACCAAGAGCAAGGCTATTAGGAATGACCCACACAGTGTCTCCAAATAAATACGCAAGTACTCTCAAAACCTAAATATCTCTACAAAGATCAGACACAATTAAAAGTTAAAATTTAATAATAAGTAATACAAGAACAAAAAATACTAAGTATATATTCACAGTGACATCAGAGTTCAAAACAGGAAATATTTAAAATAACATTGAAGGACAGGCTCAGATAAAGAAAATGTAATATCTAAACTAAGCTTCATTATATTCCTGACTGTATCTAAGAGAATTACTATACCCTAAAAACCTGCTAATAGAGCAAGGCAGATGATGTAGTGAATGGTTCTTCTTGTTGTCAGGTCCAAGACAAAATACAGAATGCTCTGTCTCACTAAGAGAATTCTCAAAATAATATCTAAAATATTGCTGCTGGGATAACTTGCAGAATTACATCATTTCTGGTCATCTGACTTTTAGTTCCCAGGTAAAATCCCCAATGCTGAAGCTGACAGGACTTTCTACCTACCTGCAAAAATGCATATACAAGGGCTTTTGCTCAGATCTTTGGCAGGTGCTGAAATTCATAAAACAATTGCATTCCTTCATGCTTTCACAACAGTAATTAGTTCACCCCAAAGACAATACAGAAAGCCTCCTAATACAGGCTTTGTGTCTCTGGCTGCATTGAAACCTGTGAGATATATTCTTTATGGACTAGCCTATAAAGTAATTTAATTTTAGATATTTTTCTAAAGTTTGCTGGACGGAGGTTAACCCTCCAGTTTACTCTGTTAAAACAGATACATTTAAACAATTACAATAGTGCATGTACATTTCTGTTCTCTGCAGTAGGTACAGTGTAGTTACATTTCAAACACAGCACTTTACAAATACCTTTTCAACACACACATCTATAGTAAGCAGTTTGATATACACGACTTACAGTTCTAATACATTTGTAACACAAGCATCTTATATGACATACAGATCTAATACATTTGTAACACCAGCATCTTGTATAAATTAGTTTCATATTCACAAATGACATATAATTATTTACAAAATTCTAGCTAGCTGTGCTGGCAGTACCTCCTTTCGTCATGCATACCATACACACTCACTTAACCTCTGTACACAAAACTTAAAATTCATAACATTATTCACGCCTTCCTCATTGGTTCACTTGATTTTTTTCTCATTTCTCCATCATTTATCTAACACACCTGAATCTCTCTACTCCATACATATTCCTAGTATAATTATAGGGCATATACATAATCTCAGTAATCTCCTACATGATATTCTGCCATGCCAATATACCTCCCATCACTTAAAATACTTTCTTAATTATATTACTTCTAATAAGATATATTTAATCCTATTCTTTTCTTCTATCTCACTACTCTCCCTCTCCTTGCTTTTGCGTTAGAATCTACAACCTCCTTTCTCTCAATCCACTCTGTTATTCAATCAATCAACTCCTCTCTTCTTTCTCACTACTCTTCATCTCGTTGTTTTTGTGTTAAAATCAACAACAACCTCTTTTCTGTCAATCCACACACACCACACAGTGTACCTCAACCCCCATCTTTCTGATATCCAAACCATCATTTACCACTATATTTCCCCTCCTATTGCCAAGCTTATTAGCTCATGCCACATTTTACCATACTCACATTAAAACCTTTTACTCAGCTCCTTCTAGCCCCAGTTGCTTAACTCATAATTTATCCACCTACCTCCATGACATATCTCTGATCTCTATCCAGATACATGCAATTCTTTTTTCAACTACAACAACCTCCAACATAACCACATACTTCACAAACTCAAAATAAAACTTAAATATAAACATTTCGCATCCATTCTGTCTCTTAGCTGTGGCATCCATCCAAGCCCTGGGTACACATCCCATATTACACCAGTTTATTCCAAAACCTGATGATCCCACACTGTCTCCTCTTCCCAGTACAGGCACCAACCTAGTCCTGCTAAACATAAATCCCAGACGGTTTTACAGTAAATTACCAGACTTACATGGAAGCATAGCTACATACTTTCCAGATATATTTGTTGCCACTGAAACTTGGTTAAAACAAAAGGAAATCCTACCCCCAGGCTACCATATAAAAAAGAAATAACAGAAAACATACGGATACAAGTAGCATAACATTCATATACAAAAATACCCTGGGACTAACTTTATAACTCCATACCCACGCCAACTTCAACAACACAGAAATTCTTATCTCATTCCTTCATATTAATAACCAAAATACCCTATATAGCACAGCAACATATATTCCTACAGGCAATGATATCACAACAGCTGAAGAGGTCCTGCATTGGGGACTTCATAACATCCATCTTGAAACTTTTATATTAGGTGACCGCCGCATAGACTGGCACTTTATTAACTCCAGTGCATTTCCATCTCAATAAACGTATATGGTTTTACCAAACTACACTTCAGTACACCAAGAATCAATAAAAGTAGCAGTAAACAGTCTACTCCAGATTGACTTCCCACTACTTTCCCAAACATAATCAGCACCTCTGACTGCTTACCTAACACCATCAATGGCCATCTTCCTACTTACAGACTAAGGCAAGTTAACCCCATACATAAACATGTCCATTATAGTCAAGTACACAATTTCTCGTAATTTAACAAAAACACTTTTATCTCAAACCTCCACCATTACAACTGGAATACATTAAAATCCATGTCTCCTTATGCCACTTTAACTCATTGTAATACAATATTTCTTAACATACTATATTAAATTAGCTTCTGTTAGTACAAAAAGAGTAAAATCCAACCCAGCACCATAGCTAAAAACAGAAACTACACAACTTATGTTGCTTAGAGATGAAGCAAGGGAAATCTTGGTTTAAAAACAAAACACAATATAACTGGCAAATGTTGAGACACCTTAGAAGTCTATCAAATCAAAACAGTCAAAAAGACCTAGTACAGCAATATATTACACAGGCACCAATACCTAGCCAAACTATTCTGGTCCATGATAAAATATACTACACCCAGATCAAATCACTACCATCAACAACTAGCAACAATGTAGACATCATTGCCTCTCAATTTAACACTCACTTTACCCAATCAGCCGTCTCCTCAAAGACAACCCCTGCCTCCCTCGCTATCTCTTCCAGCCAAGACAACCAACAAACTTCTTTCTCCTGCCATTTGATCCCAGCCAAAGCAATTAGAAAATATTTCCAAAACCTGAAAAACACAAACCTACCTGCTGACACACTTTCATCCGAGAATATTAAAACTGTAGCCAATACTTTCATCTACTCTTTTTTCATACTAATAATGCATTCCATCAAAGAAAACTAAGTCCTTTGCAAGAAATCATACAAAATACCTTTTCATAAAGGTGGGACCACTACAGTCAAGATTCCAGCTGGTATAATGGTTAAGGTTTTCGCCTCCCATGCACCAGGTACAAGGCTCAATCCTGACTTCCAGTCAATGTCTGTTTGGAGTTTGCATGTTCTCTCCATGTATCCATAGGGGGCTTCCCACCTCTGAAAAACATGCTGATTGTTTTCATCTCAAACTCACAATGACTTTACATGGTGCCCTAGAGGGGGAAGAGTTGTTGTATAGACCAACCACCTTGGGCATCTACTGTGATGTGCAGTATACTCAAGATAGGATAACATGGATCACAGACTGCACACTGTAAAATATGGCTCTAGGTGACTTGGTCATGTTGACTAAGGTCACCAAATGGAAATGGGTAAATGCCGGTTGTAAGTGGGTTGAAGACCCAGTCTACTCTGACCTACACCAGAACCCATGTTAACACTGCGAGGGGTGTATGTGCTCCTATTGGCCAGTGTGTGCCCACCATAAAGCCCAGCAACCATGGGTCAATAATATATTGGCCAGCCAGTGTCCAGTTATCCAGCCTGGGTTACCTGGGATAGCTCCATTGAATGAAAACTGTTTATAAAACCAATCAACTTACCAAACATGAACTAAAAATTTCTACACTCATTGCAAGTTCATTGACAGGACAGAGCTGGAAAGTGGATGACATGATGGTAAGGGTGAGTCTGCACATCCTATGTATCCATGTGACAAGATGGAAGGGCACTGCAGCAAAGCTAATTGTCTTGGGATCCAGAGTCTACTACTCAGGCTAGAAATAGTGTGGGAATTGTTCATAAGTTCATAGGTTGGTACTAGGATGTCGGCCCTAGGGCCTATGCAAGCCTAGCCATAACAATTCCCTGGATATTTCTTCCCACAATATTTACTTCTCCAGGCCCCTGTCTAGCAGGGCGACTGACATGATCCCCGGGGTGAATTTCCTATCTCCCATCCAATCATCAAGGTTCCTTTTGAAGAGGGCCAATGAGGCTCTCTGCTTGATATGTATGGGCAGTCTATTCCAGAGTATGGGGAGTCTCTGGGCCAGGAACCTATCCCTCCAGCATGTTTTGTTCATTGTGATGACAAGGTTTAGATCCCTGGAGCATGTGGCACTGAGGGATTGGGATTTCTTTAAGTGGAGCATGTCCAACAGCTCAGGGTTTGACATGGCCTTGTATGTTAAGCAGAGATCACCTCTGAGTAGACGATATGCCACAGAGTATAGCTGGAGTTTTTTTAGACGGTCAGTATATGGCATCTGCTTTAGGCCTGTGATTCTTTTAGTGAGGTATTTCCATGGCCTTTCCAGCTGTTGCAGATGTCTTGTGAGGTAAATACCAAACGGGGCATTATAGTCTATAATGGGTCTAATGAGGGATGAGTACAGTGGGACAATGACCTCCTTTTTCTGGATGAAAAGCCCTTAGTGATGAGGTGTGCCACATAGAAGGATTTTCTGACTGTTGTGGCAATGTGGTTATTGAAAGTGAGACCATTGTCCACCTGTGTCCCTAAGTCTCTCATCACACTTACAATGTTTAGTGTCCTGCCACCTATGGGTACATGTTTTTTTCCAAAGGTGATAACTATACATTTCTTGGTATTAAGCTTGAGCCCATGGCTCTGGCACCAGGCATCTGTTTCTGTAAGGCCCTTTTGTAGAATATCCACATCATTTGGGGATTCAGTAATGGCTCCCAGTTTGCAGTCATCTGCAAACTTTGTTAGCCAGAGTCCCTTAGTGTTAGTCTGTACTTCAGAGAAGTAGATGCCAAACAAGAGTGGTCCCAGGACTGAACCCTGAGGTACTCTACTTGTCACTTGTCTGGAGCTGGATTTGGAGTCGGCTACTTTTACTGTCTGGGTTCTGTCAGTAAGCTAGTTAGCAACCCATTGAGTGAAGTAGGGATTTATGTTCAGCTTAGTAAGTTTATCTATGATTCCAGAGTGGGGGATGGTGTCAAAGGCCTTGGCGAGGTCCAGATAGGCTGTGTGGACTGCCTTACCCTCGTCCACAGCTCTGGAGACTGATTCGAAGAAGTCAATCAGATTCAGGAGACAAGATCGGCCCTTCACAAACCCAAACTGGGTGGGGACTAGTGTTTGAAGGTTGCCAATGTCTTTGTTTATAAGTTCCATGATAATGCATTCCATGCCCTTGCAAATCAGGCTTGTCAGACTGATGGGACGGTAGTTCCTGGGATCCAAGGTGGATCTTCCCTTGTGGAGCAGGATAACTGTAGCTGTGTGCCACTCAGTGGGCATGAAGCCTGAGGTGAGGTTATGATTAAACATGACACTTAGGTGAGGTGCCAGTTCATTTTGTAGTTCATGTAGTACACAGCCTGGGATGTCATCTGGTCCCATGGATGCTGTATTCTTAGCTTTCGAGAGTGCGTTTCTACCTGTGTGGCCATGATTATCAGAATTTGGCAATCTTTTGGTATTGAGATGGGCCCTTTAGGTAGTGAGAGTGGGGTGAAGTTGGCACTAAATCGATCTGCCAGGATATTGGCAATATCCTCGGGATCAGTATATTTAATGCCATTCTGTTGTAACTCAGAGCAGATCTGAGCATTGCCATTTAGATTCTTGACATAACTATAGAATGCCTTGTGGTTTTCTTTGGAATCTTTGGCAATTTTATTTTCGTAACTAGCTTTTGAGGATTTTATGAGGGATCTCAGCTTCTTACTGAGATTGGTGAGGGAGTTTTTTGCATCCTGGGATTTTCCTCTTTTTTGCAAGATTTTCTTCTTTCTGTTGTATAGTTTGTTTATAGCAGGGGACCACCAAATTGGCTTCCTTTCTTTGGAGAAGAGCCTCTTGGTTCTATTTCGGATGGCACGATTCATGCACGAGTGGATGTGCTCGTACAATGACTTAGTGTAGGATTCTGCAGTCGAACTTCCAGATTCCATCTGCGTGGGTGTTGTGAAGTTTGTCACTTCTGACTTCAGTAGCTTGAAGTTGGCTTTGGAGAGGTTTTTTAAGGAGGTTGGGGGGTGGGATGTGGATGTCAAGGGTGATTTTCTTATGGTCAGACCTGACCAATGAGGGGGTGACCACTGGTGTGGAGCATCTATCTCCCATATTGGTAATGACCAGGTCTAGGATATTGGAGCCCCTGGTGGGACAATGGATTAGTTGATCCAGGGCATTGGAATTTATGAATTCCAAGAACCGTTGGGAAAAGGAGTTGGTACCTGAGTAGTTTTCCCAATTAATGGCAGAGTAGTTGAAATCACCCAGTATTAGGGTGTTTGGTTGTATCTTAATATTTTCCAGTATGTTTAGAAAGGTGTAGTGAGAATCTTGGGGCATGGTTGGGGATCTGTAGCAAGCTACAATTTGGATTGCAGTCTTACCTAGTGTTAGTTGCACCTGGAGAATTTCAGATGCATTGTGTTGGGCAACTAGCCTGGAGGTGTGAATATCCTTGGTGAATATGGACACTCCTCCACCTTTAGTGTTTCGGTCCTGGTTTTGTGGCCTAAAAGTGTGGTAAGAATTGTAGCCTGGTATTGCAGGGGTGCTCTCTGGAGCCTTGAACCAGGTCTCAGTTACTGCACAGATATCGATGTTCTCCATTTGTAGAAGTGCCTCGAGAGAGTGCATTTTGAGGTTTAGACTTCTAGCACTGAGTAGCATTACCTTCAGATTTTGCCTGCTTCTATCTGTTACGGTGGTGGTTTTATCCTTTGAACCTTGCCTAAAAAAGGCACTATAGGTGCCTTGTGGTGAAAGAGAGAGGCTTCAGAAGGCAGTGAGGGATGTCATCAGAATTAATGAGAGACTCATGGCAATCAGACTCCAGCCTAATGATAGGACATCATTCATAATATCACCCTATGCTCCACATCAGAGCTGTGATAGTGAAGAGAAGATTACATTCAGACAACAGTTGCAGGACCTACTTAAAAAAGTAGGACAGCATGAATTGGTATTGATAACAGGTGACTTGAATGCACATATTGGGATAGACAGAACAGGATATCAAGATTGCCTGTGTCCACATGGGTGGGTTGGGGCAACAGGAATAAAGAAGGAGAGGCCATTCAAGACTTCTGTCTAGAAAATGGCTTGATGGTACCAACATATGGTTCAGAAAGAGAGACAGTCACAAGATCACATATAAGAGTGCCCAACATGCAACTCAGGAAGACTCCCTCCTAATAAGAAAAGGGCACCAGAGTAGAATCAGTGAGTGCAAAGTCATCCACAGTGAAACAGCTGGCCCACAGCATAAACCACTGGTTGCCGCAATCAGCTGCAAGCAGAGTTTAGAGAAGGTTATAAGGTCAACAGAGACCAGGCTGAGGACCTGGAAGTTGACTGAAGAGAAAGTACAACAGTTTAAGAAATTACTCGGGGCTCTAGCACCCCAAGAATAGGATGAAATAGGTGGAGTTGATGGAGAATGGCACCACTTCAAAACAGTGTATATGAGGACTACAAAACAATTAACACAACACCACAACCTCATGTAGAAAATGAAAAAAATAGGGGTTGATGATGATGATGATGGACCACTACACAGTTTTCAAACTACAGACCGTCATTGAATCCTAGCTAGAGAATTCTCAGTTACTTCTAAATGCAAAGAAAACCAAATGAATGCTATTTACTCCCAAGCAAATAACACTTCAGAAACATACTTTCAGCATTACCTCAGCAAATAATACCACAAAAGAAACACATACAAAATTTCTCAATGTTCCCATTAAGAAAGTCTAAAGTATGACCAGCATGTAACACTAGCCAGTAAAAATACACACCAAAAAAATTACATTCTTGGCGTGGCCAAGATGCCAGAGTGAGTGCAGCAGTTTTTTGTTGCTCTGTCTATAAGTTTTTATTTCTGACAGGATTTATTTGGAATTGTTTGAAGTACATTGGGAAAAACTACCTATAAATATTCTCTTTATCGCTGTGGATTACTTGAGAAAGAAAAAGTAACAATTTTCAGTGATTTTTCTCACAAAATTCCTGTCAGAATATCAGTAGCTGTATACAGATACTTGAAATATGATTCATTCAAAGTCATCAGCTCAAGACAGCTCTATGAAAAAAGAACTGCAGACCATAATTACAAGTATACAGGACCTTTCTACTAAAATGGACAATTTAGAAAACATCATGGAAAATATGAAAAAAGAGAGTAAAAAGCAAATTCAAGATTTAAAGGAAATTATTTCAAAGCACTCAGATCAAATAACCAACATAGAAGAATCTCTAAATGACATAGATGAAAGACAAATACAGAATGACAGTCAAATAAATTTCCTATTGAAGCAAAACAACTTTTTAATTGAACAAGTGGAAGATTTGGAGTCAAGGTCAAGGAGGAGCAACATTAGAATTTATTGAGTTCCTGAAAAGACAGAGGGAAATAATATGATTCTTTTCCTGAATAATTGGTTACCTAAATACTAAACCTTCCAGAGTCACTTTCTTACGGAATTGAAAGGGCTCATAGGTCATTATCAAATCCTTCTGTATCAAAAAATCCAACTTCAGCAAGATCCATCATAGTGAAGTTTTTGTCAACACAGGATAAAGATCTGGTCTTAAAAACTGCCTGGATGAAGAGCCCCAATCATAAAAATGGAAGAGTTATTAGATATGATAATGATTATACATCTGTGACAATAGCAAAGAGAAAAGCATGTATTCCCCTCATTAAAGACCTTAAGAAAGACGAAATAAAAGCCCAAATACTCTTCCCTGCTAGATTAAAAGTCGCACTTCCAGATGGTCAAAAAATCTTTAATAATATTGAAGAAGCAACAGAATTTGTCAAAAAACATAACTTACTAGACAAAATTGAAGATATGGAACTTTCTACTCCAAGTCTAAAGAGGCAAGCTACTAATGGAAAAATAACAGCAAATGATAAGTCCACAAAAAAAACTTAAAGGGAAGTAAAGCATAAGTTTCTAACTTCCAGTGGTTATTCTCCTTTGTGAATAGGACAAATAGTGCAAAATATGAGGTAAGATTTTAAAATAAATATTTACAACTATATATAACTAACTCCTTTTCCTCCTTTTATAGTAATTACTCTTATTATTACATAAGTAATTGCTTTATGCCGTTTCTCCTTCCTTTGCTATGAGGTTTTATCCCCTATACAGAGTATAACATAAATAAAAACAAATGGTTTATAAGCACATAAGATCTTGTCATAATCTTACAAGATCGTGATTCAATGTTTTATTTTAAATTAGTGGTGTGCTGAGTGCCGTTAGAATAGTATTAAGTTTCCGTTTAGAAATAGTTTATGTGCCTTTGTTCTGTAACCTTAATGCATTAAATTGAGCTGCAGTAGCTTTAAATGCTGGAACGGGGACTGCGGACACCTACACAGTCTGTCAGGAAGCTTTATGGGTTTTAGATTGATTAAATGGAGAGCATTGTGTGTTCTCTTCTATTTTCTTTGTATTTAGTAAATTAATTATGAGAGATGTTTTGGGGAGAGAGAGCGCCTTCTAGAGAAGCGCAGTGTGAGATTTTAGGGGGAAAAAATTAATAGCCGCATAGTACTGCCCTGTTTAACCTATTTTTTTTTTCTATTTTACATGCTTTTTTGCAACCGACGAGTACACGAAAGCTAGGAAAGCCAAAAATAACTGAAAACGTTATACTTAACTCGTGTATGCAGTTCACATTTGAATATAAAGCTTCAAGAGAACTAAATCACGAGCTATTCATTGCTCCATGGTTTTGAGACTGGCAATCTTTGTAAGAACTTCTAGTGATGACGTAACTGTTCTCTGAGCTCCGGTCGCACATAAGAAACAACTGCGACAGATGATAAGGATGTAGCAAGGAAGTTTTGCTGCTGAGACATTTAAAATGCTCTTCAAAGTAGTTCTTTGACTGTAAGTTTATAATTTCCTAACAAAATGAATGCTTATTAATTGTTCTTGATGCCAGAGACTAGAATTAACAACATATATACTAGAAACTGTTGTAGCTGCAGTTTAATTCAGTATTCAAGGCACAACTATCACTCATTGCTTCTTTGCATTGTTTTGAATTGTTTGTTCTCTAAACTTATTAATAGTGTGATGTACATGTTTAGTTATAAGGCGAACACTGATGAATTATATGTAGATATAAAATAACTTGCAAACGAGTAAAATTGCACATGAAGAGAAAATTAACATTTCTCTATACACAACACAGATACTTTAGCTATAATGCAGCTTCACTAGATATTTAATGTAAGGTAAATGTAGCTGACTGAAGAGAAGGTTGGAAAAAATTTTACAACAACTGTATGGGTTTATACTGTGTACACATGACGATTATTATAGCTAGGTTATAAATGTATCCTGTACCCATTATTGGTATAACTGCTATAGGTTTATTCCATGTGCACATGCTGATTATAGCAAGGTTAAGAATGTGCCCTGTACCCATTGTTGGTATGACTGGTATGAGTTTATACCCTATACACATGATGATTATAGTTAGGTTAGGAATGATCCCTGTACTCATTACTACAATAACTGGTATTGATTTATACTGTGTACACACGATTATTATAACTAGGTTATAAATGTCCCCTTTACCCATTATTGGTATAACTGCTATGGGTTTCTTCCATGTACACATGATGATTATAGCAATGTTAGGAACATGCCCTGTACCCATTATTGGTAAAAGTGGTATGGGTTTATATCCCGTACACATTATGATTATACCTAGGTTAAGAATGAACCCTGTACCCATTATTACAATAAGTGGTATGGGTTTATACTGTGTACACATGCTGATTATTATAAATAGGTTATAAATGTAGCCTGTACTCGTTGTTGGTATAACTGATACAGGTTTATACCTCGTACATATGATGATTATAGCTAGGTTAGGAAAGTACCCTGTACCCGTTGTGACAATAACTGGTATGGGTTTGTAAGAAACATTGAAATAGTGCATTCCTTTATAAGTCACAGATAGTTTTTTTTAAAAAAAAAAGGGCAGGTGTAATATTGTCACATGTTAATAAGCTGAGGTAAATACAGCTATCTGACACATAAACATCTAAAGGTTTTAACTAAAAGAAACTGTAAAGAGAACATTACTGATATTTCTCCATAAGTTACTTATGGGGAACCATACTTGGAAGTCCCTCCACGCATGTGTTATATATTTTACCCACAAGAATCCTAGTTGAAACATATCTCTTTTCATGTGAGCGCTGATATATTAGGAATGTTATTTGGATAATAGGAAATTGCTTATTATTTTCATGGATAATTTGCATCCAGGCATCCCAAAAGTATAGAAGGATACGGTAAAGTAAGTTGATTGCGTAGTTCACATAGTACTAGTAATTGATTTTAAGCAAGTGCAGAATATAATAGTAAGTGTTGAATGAACAAAACAAAAGCTGTTTAAGGAATAACACATATCTAATTACTTTACAAGCAGCAAATGCATGCACTATCTGATCATTATTCTAAGGATGTCATCATATAATTAATAACTAACATAAGCAATGTTGATCTGTGCTTTTGTTAATTGCAGTGATATTGATAACAGTGAGGACTTGAATGAATACACTTCTGAAATATCAATGTTAGAAAGTTGTATAAATGACTTATTAATGGAACAAAAGGGGATGAATGAGATGGAAAAGGGTGTTTAAATAAATTAAGTTTATCACATTTAATAAACTTAAAACACACATAATAGTTAATAGCATAAATTTCAAAATATTGGTCATATTTTGCTTAGATCACACACATATAGCCCATAAACAAAATGTATAGAAGGAATAGTTGAGAGGGGAATGGGTGATAGAAGAAGAATGGAGAAGGTTTTCATGCCTTAAATATATAAATATATATTTAATACATAGTGTCATTTCAAATCATATACTTAAACTGGATGTACACTCTTTATTCACAGATTAATCTATACTAGGAAAATAATATCTTTTTCATCTTAATGAAAGATTCTGATCCCTTACATTGTTTTTGAAGTTAAGCTTACATATGTTGGTTTATGAGAACATAACCCTGTTACTTTAACATAGAGATGTCTGTCAAACATGAACATTTATTGCATGACTATTTTTTATTTGTAATCTGTAAAATACTTTATATTTCATCATATATCTTGAGATGTTTTGTGCTTTAATAACTAAACATTAATGCTACATAATATTGAATAAGTCTAACTGTATACCTAATTATAAGAGGGCAGAAGTAGCAATATAGAGGTCGATTGCTTGTAGGACTGTTAGTGGTGGTGGCTAAGATGATGTTTTCATCAAGCCAGGAAATTAGGTTTCATTGTTTAGTTTTGTATACAGTTATATCTGTTATGATTTTTTTTATTCATTTTTATCTACTTGCTCATAACTAAATTCAATAGATATATCTGTATCACTCTAAATGTTCTCTTATAAATGTATGTCTTTAAATGTCAATGGCCTTAATAACCCTATCAAAAGAGGGAGTATAGTTAGATATTTGAAACTGAATAAAGTAGATATAGTTTTTTTTACAGGAAACGCATATCGTTGGCAGGGATATAGATACATTATCTTTTAATGGATATATCGTCCTTGTAGAATCCCACTACCAAACCAAGAGAAGAGGCACGATGATACTATGGAGAAAAACATTACCAATGCCTAATGTCATCGATACTTACTCAAACAAGAACGGCATGTTATGCCTGGCAGTTCTGGAGATAAACAAAAGATATGCAACTCTTGTAAATTCTTACTGGATACCTGGTTTTGGAGCAGTTACAGCAAAAAATCATCTAGAGTTAATCATTTCCAAATACAAAGGAGAAATAATACACGCAGGAGATTTCAATTGCCTTCTCACTGGAAAAGACACTACTAAAAATAATAAATTTAGAATTTCCCCTGCAGCCAAAAAGTTAAAGAATTTTATTAATGTATTATGTTTTAGGGATATATATATATGATTTAAAAGAAATAGACTCATTAGAGTACATCCATTATAAATATAGTTATGGTACACAAACAATAATTGATAAAGTACTAGTTACTAACAATATATTTTCTAAGGTCCAAGAAGTGCTAATTAGTTCATGCCCATTATCAGATCATAATGCCTTATTTTTTAAGGTCAATATCATGCCTAAAGACTTAATAACGTGGCAAAGATTACCTGTCTACATTACTACACTTAATGGTTTTAAAGAGTGGCTTCTTGGTGAAATAAAATTATTTTTAGACATCAGTAATAATAATGAAACTTCAAAGGTTATACTTTGGGATTTACTGAAATCTTATTTATATGGTAAGATCAAAAATTGGTATCTAAACAAAAGAAAACAATGGTAAAATGAATTAATACAAATACAATTAAAAATAGACGGAATAAGGAAAAGTTTAAACACCAAAGACATAAAAACTAATTCTGAACTTAAAACATTAAATACTAGATATGCAGAAATTGTAAATCATAAAGTAGCAGTAAATCTAGAAAAATTCAAAATTCAGTCCTATTCAGTGAACCCCAAACGTACATAGGTTGGCAGTTAAAGCAAAACAATTTAGCTAGACTTAGTCACATAAAAGAAATTATTGATAATACAGGAGTTAAAACAAGACATGTAACTGAACACAAAGAAATTCTGGAGGTCTTCAGATTGTATTATGAGAAGTTAAATAATACAAATAGTGACTCTGCAAACAATATGCTTACGTGTAATTTTTTGAATGATAATATCAACAGAAAAGTAACAAAGGAACAAAACGCTAATTTGCTCAAACCAATAACATTAAAAGAAATTAAAGAATGCATTTGAAATCGTAAAAACAATAAGGCACCTGGATTAGATGGGATTATAGGAGAAATATATAAGTTGTTTCCAGAGGACACCTTAAAGACTTTAGAGGAAGCTTTTGAAGAATTTAGGAAAAATAAAAATATATTTTCTTCATGGAAGTATGCTATAATATCTCACATTCTAAAGCAAGATAAAGACCCTAAATTAGTATCATCATATCGACCTATATCTCTGCTAAATGTAGATTATAAAATTATTACCTCTATACTTACTAAAAGATTGAATCAATTCATCCCCAAAACAATAGCAGATGATCAAACAGGTTTCATTTTGAATAGGAAAGTTCAGGACAATGTCATCAGACTTTTAACCTTAATAGATGCTGCAAATAAAAAGAAAAAAGAACTATCAATTATTAGTTTAGATATAGAGGAGACATTTGATTATTTGTCTTGGACATACCTATTTAAAGTCTTGGAAGCATTCAATTTCTCCTCAGATTTCATAGAACTAATAAATAGCTTATATAAAAACTCTTTGTCATACATTAAAATTGGGGCTTTTTTATCTAATAAAATTCAAGTACTAAAAGGAACTGAGCAAGGTTGTCCTCTGTCACCTTTGTTATTTGCACTGTCAGTAGAACCATTTGCAAATTACATAAGAAATAATAACAACATAAATAGCTTTATTGTTAATTCAAATTATGCTTCTAAAATACAATTATTTGCTGATGATATAATATTAACCATAGGCAATCTAGATTCCTCAATAACACATATCACAGCAGCTATAGGACATTTTGAGAAATTTTCAGGTTTAAAATTTAACAGCAATAAATCTGAAACATTATTAGTAAATAAGAAAGTAAGTTCTGAATGGAGAAAACACAGTAATTTTAGTTGGGGAAATGACACTCTTAAGTATCTAGGTGTGTATATAAAACCTAATAGGAAAGAAATCATACAAGTCAATTATAGAAATCTGTTAGGTATAATCAAAGAATATATAAACAAATGGAATAAAATGTTCTTTACTTTTGAAAAAAAGCTAACATTAATAAAAATGTGTATTCTCCCAAAAATTTTGTTCCTTATTCAAACCATAATTATTAGCCCTCCAAAAAAATGATAAAACAGCTCAATTCACATCTAATTAAGTTTTTATGGTTCCCACAAAAACCGAGAATAAAGTATGATTGGCACAATAGAGATTGGGAAAAAGGTGGAATTGCATTCCCAAACTTAGAACTATATGCTGAATCAGTCATAACTCATATCATAAGTAAGTGGTTAAGTAACAACTATACTTCAAGCTGAAAAAAATTACACTTGAATATTCTACTATCTAATGCTGATGACATTTTTTACTGAAAATAAAAATTTTTTTTAGCGGTGAAGGACTCAGTATATAAAGAAAATAAACATGAGATGCTATCACATTGTATTAGCTATATACTAAACAATTTTAGGAGAATTATAAACAGAAACTGCATAACAAGACATTTTTCAATATTAATATTCCCAATAGCACTCACAAAGAATTGTCTAGATTCTTTTAATATGAATAAAATAATGGAAATGAAAAGCAATGGACTAAATTACTGGCACCAGTTCCTAAGTACAAATAACATTCATGACACTACAAGCCTTTTAGCAGGATATAACACAAACTAAGATAATTGGTTAAATATTCAAATTTTCAGGGAACATCTAATAAAGGAATTTAAAACGAGCCAAGTGACTAATAATTTATTACAGCCTAAAATAATCTTTCTTTTATGTGAATTAAATTCATCACAATTTAACATGGGTTTCTCTTTATCTAAGATTTACAAGTCATTGAGAGCTGACTTAAAACAACCTGAAGACTCTTTATGGAGTTATATAGAAAGTATGAACAGATTTAATTTTTCCAAAAATGATAAATTATTAACACTCAGGTCAATCAATCATACAACATCATCTCCATATTGGAAAATATTTACATGGAAATGTTTACACAGGAGTTTCTTTACTCCACAGAAAATTGCTATAATATCAAATAAAACTAGTCACAATTGTCTGAGATGTGATAAGAGTCTCTGTGCTGATTGGGTATACATGTTGCTTGAATGCAGAGTGATTGTCCCATTTTGGCAGAAATTTAGAGATTTTATGAAGGCATTGTGGACTGACAAGTGTATAATAACAGATACACTTTTATTGTTTAATGCTCCAATACCAGATTGTATACCAAAGCCACAAGTGCATCATCTCTGGTCTCTTTTGGCAATAGCAAGAAATGTTATCACTTCAAACTGGAAAACCAAAATAAATGTATCTTTTGCTGAATTTATATTATTGGCGAAAACAGTATGTAACAGAGAACTTTTAACTCTTGCCTTTAGAATGACAAGAATGACACACAGAAAGTTATCCTGGATGAAACTAAAAAAGTTATTAGATAAAATGTAATGATTAAAAACAGAATAGACTAATGTTATGAACATTTTTGTATATAGTTTTAATATTTAGTATTATGTTTATGTATAATTATTTGCATAGTATAAGAAGTTCATGATTTATGAAAATTAATAAAAAGAAAGTTTAAAAAAAAAATTACATTCTTCTATTGAGTCAAATGCTTACTCACAGACACTGCAAGAAAATCTACTGCATCATCCTACATCATTCCACCACTCTTATATGTGTCTTACATCCTTACAAACCTACATTCCACCTAAGAACAAACTTGATGCATGCTATAATAAAACATCAATATTTGCAACCCAATCTACCTTTTAAAACTCACTACTGCCTGGTTCAAAAGCAACAAAAAATGGCTACCAGATAACCAAAATTGTTCTGAATTACTGACAGATTGCAACATAATACATAGACCAACAAGGTGTCCATCACAGCAGACCATCCTCCAGTCCTACTCCCCCCTATAGCTTTATGTTCTAGTAAGAAGTTCCTCTGGAGCACTGCCAAATCAAACAACTGCAGGCAATTCTCTGTATTCTAATACAACACCAACCCTCTACCCCTAAAACAAATAGATAATCTAAAGACTTTCAAAAAATGTCAGCAACACATAAACACATCCTGGCTTTGCTCATGCACTCATCCTAGTTAACATTTTACTATATCTACTCCAATAGGAGCATCCTAACTCTATCCTAGTCTCTTACCCTCTGTCACTCTCTCTCTCTCTGTCTCTCTCTCTCTCCTTCTTATTGAATTGTTGCCCCAATATTCTTTCCTTTCCTCTCCCAGCTTTTACTCAACTGCTGTCCCTGCTCTTCTTCTTTCCTCTATCCATCCTCTTCCACTCCTATCATTCTAAGCATTCCACTAATGATTTTGCTCAGTGTATACCTCTGGCAACAGCAAGGTTTTTCTGCATGGGCAAGTAACATGCTTGCATGAAGTATGCACAAACTATTCAGACCACTGATACTATGTTAAACTTAATTTTTTACTGTTAGTATTCAGTTCTGTTAGTCCTGAACTCTGAATATTTTTCAACTATTTATGTATCATTTATCACTTCAGAATCTGTAAACACTATCTAATCTATGCATATTTCAGTTTCATTCCTTTATATTTATGTGCATTTCGTGTTTATAGAGCTTTACTCCCAGGGCTTCCCTTGAAAAGGGGCTAAAAGTCCAGTTAACATTTCCCCAGTAAACAAAGGCAGTACATAAATAAATAAATAAATAAGAGACAGACATAAATTTGGCCACCATATACTACAGGCAATTAATAAAACTCATCAAAAACTTGGTTCCCTCTGCAGGATCTAGCAGTATTTGACAGACACTGCAAGGACTACCTTAGCATCAGCCTTCCTTCTTCGGACTCTACTCTATGTTTCCCCTGTTCTTACAAACATTGGCCTATGATGAAAGAGGAACAATATCTCACCATAGATGAAGTAAGAACAACAGTAAGGAAAATGAAGGCAAGAAAAGCAGCAGGCTCAGATGAGGTCACGATCACGATATTGGGTGAGTTAGGGGAGAACTGGCTCCAGAAGGTACTCAAAGCAATTTAGAGAGAAAGGCATATCCCAGATGACTGGAGAATAAGCATTATAGTGCCAGTGTACAATAACAAAAGGGACAGTCACATGTGAGGGCAGTATAGATGTATTAAACTCCTGTCACACTGCATGAAAGTGTTTGACAGGATGATTTATAAAACAAATATGCAGAGGAGGAGTAGAAAGTAAGATGCGAAATGAGCAGTTTGGTTTCAGCTCCAGATGCAGTACTACTGACCTGATATTTGCTGTAGGACAAATAGTGAAGAAGAGGCTAATGATGACGAGAGATTCCAACTTGGCATTCCTAGACTTGGAAAAAACATACAACAAGGTCCCAAGAAAGCAGTGCTGTGATGGTTCAAAGTTCCAGAAACACTGATAGAATTAGTGCAAGCTATATTCATGGACCCAATGACACAAGTATGAACAGTCTGCAGACTCACACAGGGGTTCCCAGTTGGAGTGGGGGAGGGGAGAGGCTTCAGGATTTAGCTCTGAGCCCACTGCTGTTCATACTGGTAATGGACTACTTTAGCAACAAAGTTGCAAATGATGTGGCATAAGAAGCAGGCGCTGAATAGGAACTTCAGCAAATGATACTGGAATGGAACACAAAACTAAATGCACATGGGATGAAACTGAGTTCAGATAAGACAGTTGTCATGGCAGACAATGCAGGAAATCAGAAGAAGATTAAAATGGAGATAGAACGGCTTTAGGTATATAGGAGAGGTGGTTGCTGAGAAGAAGGGAAGTCTGAATAAGGATTTCAGAGATAGAATTACAGGGGCTGAAGTAATCTGGCACAGAATGACAAGGATAGTGTGTGACAAAGGAATGCCAAAAAAGCTGAAAGGTAAAGTGTACAGAACAGTGGTGAGACTCGTACTTCTGTAAGGTGCAGAAATTTGGGCAATAAAATCAGAGCAGTTGAGGAAGCTAGAGATGAAAAAAATAAAGTGCCTGAGATGGGTGGTAGAATGCACACTGCGACAGTTGAAGAAATGATGACATCAGAGGAGAAGCTAATGTAGGTTCATTCGCACATAAGGACAAAAAACAGATTACTGTGGTTTAGGCACATATGCACAAAAGCAGAATATGATTTAGTGAAGAATAGTTGAGAGAGATGAGAGAGTCAGGAAGAAGGCAAGAGGAAAAGAGGATGTCTAGCAAATAGATGGATGGATTGACTGAGAAAAGCCTTTGACAGTCAGGCATGACTGTTGAAGGAGGTAGGAGAGTAGCACTGAATTGAGAGAGGTAGAGATACTCTGACTGCATGTAGAAAATAAGAAAAGGGAATTGAAGATGATGTTTAGGGACTTAGCAGAAGTATGAACAGTGGTAATAACTAAATCATCTGCATAAAGTATTCCATTTATTTCGGGAAAGTTGCACAGAAGGTCATTGATAGATAGAAAAGTAGGGGGGCCACTAATGAACTCTAAGGTACACCTGTCTTGAATTAACTTATATAAGAGTAAGTGTCATTGCCTAAAACTGAGAAGGTTCAATTGGATAGGTCGTCCAGTGCTCAAATGGAAAAATATCTGGACTGGGAGGGGTGGGAAAAGCAGGGGAGATATGGCCATCTTATGTTCCCAGGAGAGAGCACATGCTTGAGTCACACATCATAGCCCTCCTAGACAGATACATCTCATCACACAATGGACACTGGACTCTGAGTGATGGACATTGGGACTGTAATAAAATTCCTGAGCTGCTCAGCATTATGCAAGCTGCTATACAGGAGAAGAGCTAATGGTTCTACGACTGAGGACAAAGCCTTAAGTGTCCACCCAAATGAGGTACAAGCAAGACTACCTGGTCATGGAACAACCTCACTTCTGACCACCCCCCTTGTAATAAGCATACCAACAATTTATCCTGAGGGTAACTACAGACTACAACTATAATAATTCAGGGAAGAGTTACCAAGGATAACAAGGGATGACCGGTAAGGTTTACAGTGAGATACTTAAAATGTTAACATGCTTCAATCTGGAGAGAGGAAGGGTGTTTGGGATACAGTATTGGTGCACACATTTTTTTGATAAAAATGTCAAGGGTCTGGACTTTAAAAGAAAAGGTAAATGTGAAAGGAGATTGCATGAGTGGAAAAATAAAAGTTATATACTCACCATAACTATGCATCTGTGTTGTCCATGTTCATGCTTCTTCAACTGATGGGTTTCAGATCCATCCCTCAGATATGGTTTGGCCACATTTACTCTCGGATCCAACTTTTGAGTTCCTCCCTTTACCCATAATACCCTAGAAAACTGCAATACCACAGATCAAGTTTGCTGCCCTAAATGCAGAAAGACTAACCACAGGCCAATACAGAAGGTAAAACAAAAGGAAAGAAAGGGACTCAAATATGGAACACTGGTTCTGTATTCACTATCAGGTCACTCACAGAGGACAAGAGAAGGAGGGCAGGACGTTGAGGAAGAATGAAAATGGACAACACAGATGCATAGTTATGGTGAGTACATAACTTTAAGATCTAATATTGTCATTTTCATTCATTCCTCAACTGATGGGACAAAGTCCCCAGTTACGTGAATCTGGGTGGCCCTCATGGAAGGATATTCCGGAGTACCACAGAACCAAAATCAGCTCTGTTTCTGGAGATCAAATCCAATTTGTAATGAGCAATAAAGGTGTGAACACTGGACTAGGTGGCATACAGCACAAATGTCATCAATGGAAGCTCTGGACCAAAAAGCAGAAGAAGTAGTCATGGATCTAGTGGAGTGAGCTTTAGGAGATCTTGGCAAGGAAAGACCTCGTTGACTGTAAACAAATGGTATGCAATCTGTTAACCACTTTGCTAAGGTAACTTTGAAAACTGGTTTTCCCAATCTGTTGGAGGCAAAGGAGATGAAAAATGTATCTGCTTTTCTGAGGTCTGTTGTTCTGTGGATATTAAAATGGAGCTGTCTATGTACATCTAAAAGATGAAGCATGCATTCACCTTTGTTGGAGAAGCTGGGAAAGAAAACAAGTACATTGACGGCCTGGTTGATGTTCGTCTTGGAAGCTACTTTGGGCAGGAAAGAAGGATACGTTAATAAGGTAACCCTATCTTTATGGAAAAACAAATAAAAACATTTTATGTTTTAGTATGTATATTTTTATGATTGGTTTATACTTATTTATATGCGTTTGAGTGTTCATGTACTGTCACTTTTATTCTACTATGCTGCTTTAATTGAATATTTAATTGAACATGCAGTTTTATTGGATCCTTGGATGAGTTGGTGGAATGATTTTGTCTGATGAAGCAGCTTATGTGGCTGCGAAAGCACTCACAACCAATAAACTAGTTTTTATGTTGTTATTCTTGTTATCTTTTTCTGTGGTTTGGTTCCTCACATTTTACTTTTTGGTATTTTGTGGAAAGTGCTTAGAGTTCAGACACTCATCTTGCTGAGGTAATAGACACTAGAAAGGCTGGTTTCCGAGAAAGAAACTTGAGGTCAGATTTGGCCAATGGCTCAAAGGGGATCTGAGTTAAACTCTTTAGTAATAGCATTAGATCCCAGGGTGGAGTAGGGTCTTTAACTGGGTGCCTAGGCATCAAAGTGCCTTTGAGGAAAGCTTTGCATAATTTTGATGAAGCTAGAGAAGAAGCATTGTGTCCAGTATGATAATTCAAGATGGCTGTTAATTGGGCTTTGACAGCAGAAAAACTAGCCCCTTCTTGAAAAATAGATGTTAGGAAATCTAGGACAGTGGGAATAGGGAAAGTAAAAGAATCCAATTCTCTTTGATGGGCCCAACAGGTAAACCTTTTCCATTTACTCTTGTAAATATTCCTAGTGGAGACTTTCTAGGATGATAGTAATATCTGATGGACTGAGGAGGAAAGCTTGGGCTGTCTAACCACTAGAGGAATTGGAAAAACTATGCGGTTAATTTGAGGCCTGCAATGTCTGGGTGCACCACCCCCATGGGATGAGAGATCATATCTGGACTGGGGTCCAGTATCAAGGTGGACATAGAAGATGAGACCAAAAAAAAGAGGACTCACACTTGACAAGGCCAAAAAGGGGCAATGAGGATAACCTTGCTCTTCAACCAAAGTGCTTTCTGTAGAAATTTGGAGATTAGACGTATGGAGGGATAAGCATAAAGAAGACAAGAGGGTCAAACATGGACTAGAGCATCTCTCAGTGACTCTACTGGGGGGTTCAGGGCAAAAAAAAACACTTTTTGTTGTGGGGAAGAGGCAACCAGGTCACAGCAAGGTTGACCCCATCAATGGAAAATCCTCTCCACCACTAATTGACTGAGAGGCCACTCATGAGGCATCCACATGGACTTGCTGAGTTTGTCCACTACCATGTTGGATTTCCCAGGAATGTGCATTGCCATAAGAAAGTGGTTGGAGGTGATCACTCACTGCCATGCTCTCACTGCTTCTCAACAAAGGGGATAGGATTGGGTTCCTCCCTGTTTGCTGATGTACCAAACCACAGACATATTGTTTGTTTGGATATCCATGGTATCTGGAGGGAGAGAGTCTTGAAAGGCCTGTAACACTAGGATAACTGCCTTCATCTCTAGAATATTGATAAGCAAATTGGTCTGTTCTAGGAACCATGAGCCTTGAACCACCCCACCAAATGGGAGGTGTTCATGGTCCCTGTTAGTGGGGTGGAAACACAAAGGGGCATGTTTGACAAACTTCATTGCATTGTACCCACCAAAGCAGGTAATTTCTACAAACCCGAGTGAGTTTTATTGGTGAGGGCAATGGATGTTGAAGAACTGACCACTAAGCAGACACAGTCCATTGAATAACACTCATATAGAGTTGAACCATTGGGACCAAGGTTATAGCAGCAACCACAGAAACTAAAGCCTGGAGGACCAGCCTTATTGTGGGACAGGGGTGTGAAAGAATCTGTCTCACTTAAAATCTTATAGACTGTATTCTGTTTGATGGAAGAAATGCTAGTTGACTGGTGGTACCCAGCAGGCACCTGTGAATTCCAAGACTTGGGCAGGTTGTAGATGAGACTTGGCATAGTTGATTGTGATACCTAAAGGCTGACATAGTTGGTGCAGGTAGTCCCTGGCTTTTTCAAAGAGATGTTTTGTTGGGGTGGTGACAGTTGTCTAAGTATGGAAACACTCAGAATCTGAGCAGCCACAGGTGAGCTGTTACCACTGCCATACACTTGGTGAATATCCTAGGGGTTGTGGTGAGACCAAAGGGCAGGGCTCTGAACTGATAATGATTGGCCTCCAGCCAAAGTGCAGATATCTTCAGTAGTGTCTGTTCATTTTGATGTGATAGTATGAGTCTTGAAGATCTAAACAGCACATCCAATCATCCTTTCATAGAAATGGCAGAATGGTCTGAACCATGACCATCCAGAATTTGGAGTTCCTAACAAACTGATTGAGATTGCTGAGATCCAGAATGGGTCTCATATCCTCTGTCTTCTTTGGCACTAAAAATAATGTTGAGTAAGTTCTGAATCCTCTCTGGTCTGGTGGAACTTCTTGGACTGTTTTTTTGTCTAGCAGCAAATGAATTTCTAAGGCTTCTAACTTCCACTGACTGAATGGAACATCAAGGAGCCTTTTTCATTTGGTTGGTGGGATTTGAAAAAAAGGAATGAAATAGCCTCTGGATATAATTCTTTTGCACCCAAGTGTCATTTGTGATTGATGCCCAGGCTTCTGGGTGCAGAGAAAAGATCCCTCTCACTGCCTCCAGAGAAGAGCAGTCAGGCAAGCCTTCAGGAGTACTGGAAGGGTTTATCTGAGAAGGTATCTTGAAACCCTTGGGTTTGCGGGCCTCCTCTGCTACAAGGGTGGAGTCTTCCATTGGTACTCCACCCTCTGCCTCAGTAGTCCCCTTGGCAGTCCTGTAAAGGACCTTGTGACCTTTGGAACCACATCTTTTTCCTCTGTGCTGAGTCCTGTAAAAGCATCTTTGTGGAGTAGAACAACTTATTCCCATGGCAGACAAGGTCTTCCCAGCTTGCTCACTGTAGGAGAGCATTTCTTCAACTGCAGGGCCAAACAAGGAAGATCCATCAAAGGAAGCACTGATGAATGAAGACTTGAAGGGTTTCGCAAAAGTGCATAAGGGCATCGAGGCATATCCATGAATGGCTATGCCTGAACCTGCCACAAATGAGGTACCTTCAGCTGTGTGACAGATCAACCTCATGAACACATCAGATATAGATTGAAGGGTAGCCAGTTGCGAAAATAGCTGTTTGTGCTCCTCCACAGACATGGATGGGAAGAGATCTGGAGAGTTTTTTGATCAAATCTCTCTGCAATCTAGTGAAGTGTGCTAAATAATTCAGCGACCAAAGACCAAATGCCGCTGAGGCATAAAAGCTCTTTCCAAATCTGTCCAAAGACTTGGACTCTGTGTTAGGAGAATGGATAGAAGAGCTCTGTTCTGCCATCTTTTTTTTCATGGCCACTGCCACAACCATAGCATCTGCAGGAACTCCATTACGCCATTAAGGCCTGTCTTTAGGAGGGGCAAGAAATTTGTCAGGGTGAGGAGGAATAGGCTTTGCAGTATCTGGTTCCTTCCATGCCCAATGAGACACCAGATCTATAAGATCATCTGCTGGGGATATAACCCAGGACATAGATGGGCTGGATCTGAAGGTATCCAGGAACACTGACTCCTCCTGGGAAGGGGGATCAGAAGACCATACACCTTTCTAGTTAATGATGTCTAGAATGTCTCCAAATGATATGTCTTCTGGTGGAGACCTTGGGGACCCCTCCCCATCATCGAAGTCAGTGTCTTCAGTGAGACAATCCTGAGAGGAATCTATGTGCCTCCTTTAACACAACCTCTTCCAGGGGACTTCATCAGTGGGATGATCTGGAGAGATGTCAGAAGAGAGAAGAAGTTCCAGAAGGGGGACTGCCTGGATGCTCAAGTAGACCAGCTGCCCTTGCAGGATAGGCTGGTGAGGCTGAGAATTCAGGCCCAATGGTGGTAGTGGAACAGGATCCAAAGAAATAAGAGTACACTGGTCTCTGAGATGAGAGAAAGTCCTCTCCACCACCTTAAAGGCAGAAAGGCTGAAAGAAGCTGAAGCTGACCACTCTGAAGCCAAAGCCCCAAGCACTGATGAGCCCTGACCTGACTCTGCCTGGGCTTCTGCTGTTAGGGAGGAGTCAGACCTGAGCTGTCCAGTGCCAAAGCTCTGAGGGAGAGGGATGGCTCCAACAACCTCAGAGTTGAATCCATCCCACTGGACCCAGAGCCAAAGTTTCAGCTTCGAAACTCATCATGTTCTAGGGGATCAGTGCTGAATGACTCAGGGACATATTCGGAATTGAAAGCCTAGCTGTCTTCGGATCCAACATATCAACTCTCAGGATACTCAAATCTCAAACCTCCAATATCATTTGATGGATTGGAGAATGAGAGATAAGTGAATGTGAAGCAGGTTGAGGCTCAATAATCCAATGAGAGACAAATCCAATAACACCTCCATCTGAATCTGAGCCCTGAAAAAATTCCTCATCATCCTATCCTCATCTAGTTTGGATAGGGTCTGGGAGACAATGACAGAGGTTGAGGTAGACAGGGGACATGACATCCTCCTGGGTGTTTTTTGGAGAAAAGGTGAAGGGAGCTGTGAGAAAATGTGCTGCAAAGATAAATGAGGGGATTGGGTTTTCAGAGATTTAATTGTCACCACAGTCAGATCTGAAGGGGTCATATCTGATCTTTTCAAAGTTTTGTCTGGTGGCTTTGAGGCCAGAGCTGATTTCAGGGAATGGTTGGGAGACCATTTTATGTGTTCCCTAGTCTCTGAGGAAGACTTTTGTTTCTTGGTTGAATTTTCAGCCCTTGAAACAGATGCAGCAGATGTAGCAGAAAAGGGAAGTAACCCTTTCAAAACTAACTTGTTGCTGCAATAACTCAAGACCCTAGTGTTAAAACCAGCACAAATGGAACATGGAGTTTCATGGTGGGTTGTTCCAAAACAGTACACGCACTCCCTGTGGACATCAAAATTAGGTATCTTGTGTCCACAGGAAATGCACTTTTTAAATCCCATAGGTTTTTCAGCCATGACAAATCCAGAAAAAAACAGAGACAAAAATATATTTTTTTTAGTTTTTATTTCTTGTTAAAGTAAAATAAAACAAAGAAAGGGTGCACCAAAGATGGTATGCAAGAAATATCCACTGAGAGGGTAGGAAAGTAGAAAAAGAGGGAAGAAGTACCAACAATGGTATCAACCAGTGCCCAAGAAAAGGAAAGCGTGACTAACACTAGGTGCCCAAGAAAAGGAAAAAGCGACTAACACTAGGAGCTCAAGAAAAGGAAAAAGCGAATAACACTAGGTGCCCAAGAAAAGGAAAGAGCGACTAACACTAGGTGCCCAAGAAAAGGAAAAAGCGACTAACACTAGGAGCCCAAGAAAAGGAAAAAGCGAATAACACTAGGTGCCCAAGAAAAGGAAAGAGCGACTAACACTAGGTGCCCAAGAAAAGGAAAAAGCGACTAACATTAGGTGCCCAAGAAAAGGAAAAAGCGACTAACACTAGGTGCCCAAGAAAAGGAAAGAGCAACTAACACTAGGTGTCCAAGAAAAGGAAAGAGCGACTAACACTAGGTGCCCAAGAAAAGGAAAAAGCGACTAACACTAGGTGCCCAAGAAAAGGAAAGAGCAACTAACACTAGGTGCCCAAGAAAAGGAAAGAGCGACTAACACTAGGTTCATAGGTTCATAGGTTCATACTAGGCTATCTGCCCAAGGGCATTTATAAGCCTAGCCCATAGTTATTTGGCTTTCGCCACCCCTTTAGTTTGAATAAAACTATGCCTATTATTTTGCTGTGCCTCTGTCAAGCAGTGACACTGAAGTAATCCCTGGGGTATATCTGCGATCCCCCATCCATTGGTCAAGATTCCTCTTGAACAAGGCCAGCGAGGTGCTCTGCCTCTCATGTACCGGGATTTTGTTCCACAGCATAGGGAGTCTCTGGGTGATGAATCTGTCCCTCCAGCATGTTCTATTAATAACCGTGTCAAGGTTTAAGTCTCCCGCCCTTGTGGTTCTGAGGGATCTAGATTTTTTGAGGTGAAGCATATTCATCAAATCAGGGTTTGACATGGCCTTATATGTCAGGCACAGGTCACCTCTGAGCAAGCGGTATGAGACTGAATAGAGCTGGAGTTCTTTCAATCGGGCAGCATAAGACATATTTTTGAGACCCTTTATCCTTTGGTGAGGAACTTTTGGGGCCTTTCCAGCTGCTGCAAGTGTCTGGTCAGATACATTCCGAATGGGGCATTGTACTCAATCATAGGTCTAATGAGTGATGAGTACAGGGGGGCGATGACCTCCCTTGATCTAGATGTGAATCCCTTCATGATCAGGTGGGCAATGTAGAAGGTTTTCCTAACTACTTTAGCAACATGAGTGTCAAACGAAAGGCTACTGTCAACCTGGATCCCCAGATCCCTGATGACTTCTTCTGTGCTCAGTGGATTGCCACCTATATGGTAGCTAGGGGTAACCTTGTTTTTCCCGAAGGGTATGACTATGCATTTCTTGGCATTTAACTTTAGGCCATGGCTCTGGCACCAGTTATCCGTTTCTGTGAGGCCCTTCTGAAGGATATCTGTGTCAGATGTGTTTTCGACTATGGCCCAGTTTGCAGTCATCTGCAAACTTTGTCAGCCATAACCCTCCTGTGTTTGCTTGTACTTCAGAAAAGTAGATGCCGAACAAGAGTGGACCCAGGACTGAGCCCTGTGGGACACCACTTGTGACAGGCTTTGAGTCTGACATGGCTCCAGCAACTCTGACCCTGTGGGTTCTGTCACTTAGCCAGTTTGCAACCCATCTTGTGATGTATGGGTTTACATTAAAGCTGATGAGCTTTTTGATGATACCTGAGTGGGGTATTGTGTTGAAGGCCTTTGCCAGGTCAAGGTAGGCTGTATGGACTGCCTTTCCCTCATCAATGGCCTTGGTGACTGTCTCGAAAAAGTCAACCAAGTTTAAAAGGCATGATCTGCCTTTGACAAAGCCAAACTGGGTTGGATCCAAAGTCTGCAAGTTCCCTATGTCTTTATTTATGAGTTCCATTATGATCCTCTCCATGGCTTTGCAGATAAGGCTTGTCAAGCTAATGGGACGGTAATTTCCAGGGTCGGTGGAGGCACCGCCTTGTGAAGTGGGACCACAGTCGCCGTCGCCACTCCTTGGGTACGTATCCTGAGGTGAGGCTAAGATTAAACAGCTGTCCTAACTGCGGGTTTAATTACTCATTGAGTTCATGGAGCACACAGTCGGGGACACCATCCGGTCCCATGGATGCTGTGTTTTTTGCTTTGGAGAGAGCAGTTCTCACCTGGGCGTTGGAGATGTTTGCGGGGCTACAATCCTCTGGTATAGATATCTCTCCTTTTTGGGGGGAGAAGTTTGCACTGAACCTGTCAGCCAGTATGTTGGCAATGTGTGTAGGTTCAGTAATCTTCACATCATTTTGAACTAATTCTGAGCATATCTGGGAGTTTCCTCCTAGGTTTCTAACATAGCTAAAGAAGGCCTTATGATTGTCTTTTGAATCCTTGGCGATTTTTCTCTCTAAATTTGCCTTGGATGATTTTATGAGAGCTCTTAGTTTTTTACTTATAATGATCAAAGGTGTCTTACCTTTCAAGGATTTTGCTCTATCTTGTAGTAGCTTCCTCCTTTTGTTGTAGAGCTTGTTTATGGCTGGGGTCCACCAGACTGGACGCTTGCCTTTGGTACAAAGAGTCTTAGTTTTGTTTGGGATTGCCTGATCCATGCAGTCCTGTAGGTGCTGGTAGAAGGCATTTGTAAGTGATTCAGCGGTTTGAGTAATGTTTTCCACTGGCTCAGGGGCCTTAAAGGAGACCACACTAGTTTTTAGAAGTGTGAAGTCGGCTTTTGAGAAGTTTTTCACTGTGGTCTTTTTTGTTTCAGGTGGGGCGGGATGAGGACCTCCAGCGAGATTAGTTTATGATCTGATCTCACCAGTGAGGGGTATACTTCCGGTGTTGAACATTGTGATCCCATGTTTGTGATGATGAGATCAAGTATGTTTTCTCCTCTTGTGGGGATGGTGACTAGTTGTTCCATGGCATTTGAGTTTATGAACTCCAGGAACCTTTGGGCTAGAGTGTTTGGGCTTGAGTAGTGTTCCCAGTCTATATTAGGGTAGTTGAAGTCACCTAGTATGATGGTGTTTGGAGATACATTTATCCCTCCATTGTTTTCAGGAAGGCCATGTGAGGTTCCTGAGTTTGAGAGGGTGGCCTGTAACATGCTACAAATTGCAGAGCAGTCTTGCCTATGGTTAATTGCACCTGGATGGTCTCCGATGCATTGTGCGTTGCCACCAACCTTGAGGTGTGGGTGTCCTTTGAATATGGACACCCCCCCTCCTTTCTTGGTGTTGTCCGGATTTTGGGGCCGGAACGCATGATATGAGGTGAAACCTGCTAGTGCTGGGGTGCTCTCAGGAGCCTTGAACCAGGTTTCTGTCACAGCACAGACATCGATGTTCTCCATACTGAGAAGGGCCTCGAGTGCGTGCATCTTGAGATTGAGACTTCTGGCATTGAGCAGCATTACCCTTAGTTCTTTTACTTTTTTGTGTTCTATGGTGGTAGGTTTAGAATTTGAGCCTTGCCTAAAAAAGGCACTATGGGGTGGCAAGAGCCTTTGCCAATATCCGGAAGCCTAGGGGTGACAGGTGCAAGCCATCCCTTGCGAAGCAGCGTGGCTTGTCCAGCATGTCATCCCAGGCAGACAGACATTGGATCCCCTTTGAATGACACCAGAATTTAAGCCAATTATTAAAGCTGATCATCTTATCACTGTATTGTGGCATAATTCTAGGTGAAGGTAGGATACTGCTCAAGGTCAGGGTCATACCTGCCTGGGCTACATAATCAGAGAGCTCCTCAATGTCTCTTTTCATGTAGTCCAAGGAGGTACGTCTCAGGTCGTTGACACCAGCGTGGACAATGACTGAGTCGTACTTGTACCTGCTGTTGAGAGACCTGAGTGCTTGTGTTATGTGGCGGATTCTAGCGCCCGACAGGCAGCTTACTGTGACCTTCTCCTTACTCAGTCTGGTGAGCGGACGTCAGTGTGTCTGACTATGGAGTCACCTATGACAAGTATGTTTGGTGTTGTATTTGGCCTTAAGGGCAGTGACTGCTTTGTACACTGATTTTGTTGTTTATGTGTTGTTTGTGTGGTGTATTGAGTTTGCAGTTGCTTGGGTGTCTGCTTTGGAGGCCTCTGCTGTTTAGGTAAATTTTACTCAGAGCCTCGAGTATGTCTTAGTGTGTTTATGTGTTTGATTCAGTGGTGTGGTTGAGTTATGTGAGACTGGTATTGTGGTGTGTGTAGTTGCCTTCTCCTCCTGCCTGGTCTTGCCAGTCCTGAGTTGAGAGAGCTCAGCCTCCAGTCTGGCTAAATAGCTGCATCTCTCACAAGTGTTAGTGTTACATGGGAGGAGGAGATGGTTGTCCGTGTACATGAGGCAATTGTAACATTGTCTCAGAATTCCCAGATTCACCAAATGGGCAGGAGAGGACGCCAGCATCTGACCCTTCGACATGCTAGAAAGAATTATGAGTTGGTATGAGACAGAAAAGTAGTGGGCTTAGCGGGAAGTGGGCACTCCTGGGGTTTTGCTAGTGAGAGATTTGTATAATATAGGAGTGCTTGACCTGCAAAGAGAATGCTTATAAGACAAGGGATATGCTTATAAGACAAGTGCTGAGCTTTTGAGAAGAAAAAGCTATTTGGAACAAGTGCTGCACTTTTTAGTGTAGGTGTAAACTGTTTAGGTTCCTAACAGAGCAGTTCTAAGGGAAAAATTGAAGAACAGACTTTCTGGAGCCAGAAAGAGTTTAACCTTGTTTAACCGGCTGCCCGATGCTGCTCTAGTGGCAACTCCGCGCTAAAGCACGTTAAAGCGTGCTTGATAGCAGGGGCTGGAAAGAAGCAGGAATAGACCCAAAAGGGAAAATAAAACTACAGTTTCAAGTCAGTAACCACCTCTACGGGGGGCAGGGAAGCTGCTCAATGTTAGTCACTGCCACTGATGAACACAGAGACCCTCCTTCAGCCCAAGCAAAAATGGCCTCACAGAAACTTTCAAACAGTTCAGGAACAGCAAGCCTGTAACTGAACTTTTTTAACTCTCAGAAAAGTGGGAAAAAAGCAAGATTTTTTTTTTGTTTTTTACAGAGATAGCAGAGGTTCACAAGTAATATCAAGTTATAACAGTGCAGTAGTGTGCCCAAGAAAAGGAAAAAGCAACTAACACTAGGTGCCCAAGAAAAGGAAAAAGCGACTAACACTAGGTGCCCAAGAAAAGGAAAAAGCGACTAACACTAGGTGCCCAAGAAAACGAAAGAGCGATTAACACTAGGTGCCCAAGAAAAGCAAAAAGCGACTAACACTGGAAACCCGTAAACACTGAAAGGGAAGGAGGATGAGAGAGAAACTAAGACACCAAGAACAATAAGTGACAAAAACAGTAAATTGCACTCACAAATCACAAGAAAATTACCCCATAAGCTCCAGCAAGCAGGATCCTTGTCTGAAGCGAAGAAGCAGTAAATGAGATCTGGGGTATTGCAGGTATCTGCGGCATTATAGGTAAAGGGAGGAGCTTGAGAGATGGATCAGAGAGTTTAAGTAAATGCAGCTGAGTCAGATCAGAGGTCGGATCCAAGACCCACCAGTTGAGGAAAGAATGAAAAGGACAACATCAGATTAATGGGTCATAAATTCAAGAGTGATGTATGTAATTTTTATTTTTTTTTTTTTTTGCAGAAAGAGGGATGAATTCTTTAGAATATATCAGGTGTGGAGTAAAGATCTGCTAGTGGGTATAAATTGGGCTCAGATTAACAGAATGAGGAAATGAAGAAGGTGGGGCAGTTACGGTAAAAATAACTACAATTTTTGAGTATGTTCCAAACAGTCATTCCACCGCTAGGCATGCCAGCAAACAACATATATAAATAATTTGATAGTGTTTGCCTTTGTTTAGGTTTGTATTGTAATGCAATGTAATTAGTACTTCATTTTTTATTTCTTCAAGAATGTATTATTTGATTTGAATGCTGACAAAAGCTCATAGTGATACAGGGACTATTATTTTTGCTTTTGATGTAAATTTAGTCTGCTTATTTGCTAAGTATATCACATTTCCATCATGTGACCAACATGCAAAAACAAACAAATAATAAATTACGCTCTTTGTGTCCTTTTGTCAGATTTCATGTGTGGCACATTATTCATCACATTACGGCAATGCGTGGGATGAAAATTAAATATATGTTTGGGAAGGAAGTTAGTTCAATCACATGAAAAGTAAACTGCAACTCTGAGACAGAAGGATGTCACTTCTGAACTCTTTTGGGAGGCAAAGCACAAATATAAAAATAACACCAGGAAAGAAAGACAAGATCCACACTGTCTTTATATTAAGCGCTTTCGTTTTTTAATAAAAACTTCTTCAGAATATAAAAATGCTATGTTGTGACTAATATTAGGATGCACAACTGAAATGATCAAATGATCTTGTGAAAAGAATCTTTATTTTTTTATTCTGTTGTTCAATCCTTCTATAGCTCTGTAGGCAGACTAAACTTCATTCTCATGACGAGTGTAAGCCAAGACTAAAGGTCAAGCCCTTCTCATTGTAACTGCTGCTGTTAAATCACAGCAGTGCTGGTCTTTGATGCTTGCATTATTAATACAGATTCTGCCATGTCTAAAATATGATTAAACAGCGATTTGAACAGGTCTACAAAGAAATGTGAATACTTCAAATAAAAAAATGTAATGCTAGAGGACTTCCCTAACATGATCAAAGACCATTTGAATGGATTCTAGCTAAGCATAACTTGTCAAATTACCTTTTGATATTAGGTTGTATCACAGATCTGTAGGCACTGCAGGATACCTGTTTGTGTGATACTGCTGTGCACTCTCTGGGGGAGTTTCTCCTTTTCCCAAAGCTGTGCAACCATGGAGTTTATACATAAGTTACAGGAATGGGTGCAGTGCTGCTGACCTCTGCAAAAATGTCCATCCTCAATCAGTTGTGAGTGACATTTTTTAAGTAATAATCTGTTGATCATTCAAAAGGGAAGTTAAGATCTTGCTATGTGAGAGAGAGAGGGAGAGGGATATGAGAGAAGAGAAAGGACAATTTGATATGTATATTAATAATACACACACACATATACCCACCCATACCTCTCAACCTCTTAGAGCAAGAAATCTGGACAGAGCTGCAAAGAATGGGGAGACAGTGACCCAAAGAATAGGAACAATATTTACTTAGAATCTTAGAAAGTTTAAAGAATAACAGGATTTGTGTAGCATGAATTTTCTGAAGGGTATAAAGTCTGAATCTCAAATGTCTTTCATTATTTTCTGACTTCAAACCTCAATGATTTGTCAATAATTTGTCAGAAAACCAAACTTTTATGAGGAACAGACAAAACTATGGACAGTCTGTCAAAATCTGGACAGCTGAGAGGTATGCACCCACTCAAATGAGAATATGACAGATTGATTCAACATCAAAAAAGGATGGAGAGAGGGAATAAACATAGAAAACAATGACAAAAAGAAATTATGTTATGAACTTGTACAGTGGGACAGTTTATGAAAAATTAATTACCAGTACTTAAAAAGGAGCATCTTTCATTCCAATTAATTTTGTAAGAGATTTTGTCCTGTATGTAGGTGTAAACAGAAATCATGTTTACCACATTCAAAATAATGTTTGAGGGTTTAGAAACCTTTCTATTTTTTCTCACAATTGTAACAGCACTTGAAAAATCAGCTATTGCTGAGACAAAAAACAAAATAGCAAAAAGAATGTTGTATGATGTCGATGTATAACTTTATCCTGGCTCTTTGCCATCAAGAGAAAAAGCTCTCACTACGCTCCTAAATAGCCATGTTTGGAAAACTGCCACCTCAGCTAGTTACTCCATCAATAAGACACCCTTAAGTGATGACCCAGTAGTTAGATATCTGAGAACATATATAGACAGCAATTTGGTCTTTGATCAACATGTGGCCAAGGTAGTAAGAAAAATCATTCTATGTTGTCCAAATTATAAGTAAGGACATGGCATCCAGTTCCAACAAAGTCACAGTGCCACTTTATTCAGCCCTTATCAAACTCATTATTAAGTATAATGCCTCCTTCGGCATGTACCTGACCAGACATATGCAACAGCTGGAATGCCCACAAAGATTCCTTACCAGGAGAATCCAGGGTATAAACATATTGTCTTATACAAATCACATTAAAGCCCTATCTCTGTGTTCAGTCTCCTACAAGTTACTGAGAGGCAATCTATGCCTGGCATACAAGGCATCCTTGGATCCAGTTCTGATGGACCTTTGTACATCTGCAAACAAGCATCATCAGAACCACTAGATCCAAGGATTTAAATTTTGCTTCTGACAAAAATAAGACATGTTGGCAAGACAAATATGTATGTCAGAGGATCCCTAGTCTCTACAACAGGATCCCCACCCATGTGAAGCCAAGTCCATCCCTAACCTTATTTAAGAGTAACCTTAACCAATGGATGGAAAATTGGAAATTCACCCCCAGGTCTGGCCCCCATGTCTCTGGCATACAGAGGCAGACAGTAATATCCAAACTAACATACCCCCTAACTTAACCTCTAAAAATATCTGAACTAACGTACCCCATCCTAATAAATGCTCATGATACATGGGGATGCAATTGGGTTGGGTTGCACTGCTAGGCTTATAAAGGCCATGGTGGTCATTAGCCGAGTATATACTATGAACCTGTGTTTGATTAGCAGCATGGAAAGCAAGAAGTGCCAGGGGGAGGGCTAAAATGAGTGGTTGATGCTGACCCTGGAGGATAGGAAGATTTGATCTGGTCCACTGCACTGCTGATATCTTACAGGAGTGTAAGGGATGAAGTAGGTGCACTATGAGCTCAGGTGACATCATGCTGCACATAGACCAGGGAAACCGGCATTTGCGTATGATGCATATGTTCATCTTCCTGCGACAGCAACTACTGTGAGTACCCATAAGCCTATTAGAGAAACATTAGACTGAGGAGTTTGGGTGTTTATGATGGTTCAGACATGATGTCTTTCTCTGACCTCTTTACAGAATTAATGGTCTGATGGCTTTTACCTTAACCAGATAATCAGGGAATGAATAGGTTAAGCTCCCACCGTGCAAAGAAAAGTATGGCTCTACAGGATGCTGGGAGGAGAGTGTAATGATCTAATTGGCTAAAAAAGGTATAATCTGACAAATGGATAACATAAAGTTATGTGTGACTTGGGAAAGATGATAACATAATAAATAAGTAGTAAAGGATTGGGATTTGGCATAATGGTTAAGTTGTTTAGCTCAAAGACACAAGGTACAGGGTTTGATTCTCACTTTTGAAAGGGAAATTAGCTAGGATTAAAATGGCCCACATGGAAAACTAGCCTAGTACTTATCTATGGAAATATAAACTGAGCAAACAATGATGTACAGTAGTGACACAAGACAGAGCAGATTATTTTGCTCCTTTGATTGAACACATATCAGAAAATACTTTTTAAAAGAAGGTAGACAAAATACAGTAAAAGTCCTTCAAAAAGAAAAGTATAGATTCTTGCAAGAAGGTCATATATTTATAGAAATATATGATTTTGTGAAAGTAGAGAGACCAGCTAAAGGGGTGTCCAACAAGTGTCCCTAGGGCCCCCAGTCTGCCCACCAAAGCATTTTATCTGGCCCTCAGTATGTCCTGAAACAAACTGCTTTGAATGGCCAGATACATATTGAACATGGTAATGTGCCCCCTCTAAACCTTATTAAGTAGGGTAAGTGGCCCCTGAGCCAAAAATGTTGGTCAGCCTTGTGTTAAACAGTTCTTTTATCTTTATGAAAGAGACATACATCTTTAAAAACTTATTTTATCTTTATGAAAACAGCATAAATCTTTAAACAAACCACCACAAAGACGAATGAATTCAGAATTAAACAATCTATTTGAACAATTATCTCAATAGCTGGGTTGAAGTTAAAACTGATGCTTCCATAGGTATGCTCTGGGGTCCACGATGCCACAACTATTCTTAACATTACTGAAAATATCAGGTTGAAGGGGAATCATGAATAGCGACAATAGCTCTAAAACCTCTGTATACCTCTATTAGTTATGAAAAGGGATTTTATACCATTAGATATTGGTTGAATAAAGTAAAACTGTAAGATGAAAACTAGCATATTTTCATATTACAGAGCTTAAAACAGTTACTGGTGAAAATGTCTTTTTGGTTCATAGGAGGTCAATGCAACACAAAATAACATGGCACCACAATGGGTGATAGAGTAAACCCAACTCATGCAAACCCAATAATGCAACATAAACATCTGTGATGAGTATAGACATAAATTATGGGGAGCCTTGACTTATGGTGGTGCTACGTGGATGACATAATCTCGTCACATAATGGTGCTTGATACTGGGATAGAGGCATTCCATAAATAAAACTGCTAAAAATTTGAAGCAAGTACTAGTAATAAAGATCTACCCTATCTGCATATTCTTATTACCATAAATAAAAATGCCAGCCTTATTTCTGAAAGACAGCTGTTTGTAATATAGGGCAGGATTCATGAAACCTCCGTGTAAGAGTTAATATGTCTTACATGGAGGCTGCAGTCTAACGGTATGATTTCAGCATGCCATGCATATTCATGAGGGCATGCTGAATCACAACCTAGGCTAACACGGTTCGTGTAGGACAGTAGGGGGTGTGTCCGAATGCCGAGTTCTGCAAAGGGACATGCCCCCAGAAGAGTCAGAGTCCTAAAAGTAAACACCCACGAGTGAGTCCGCGAAAATGTCAAGGAACACAACACCAGACATGCCCCCACAGACTATAAACCCAACTGTAATGTAAAACGTAAAAATAGCAGTTTAATTTTTTTTTTTTTAAATTTCCAAAATGTTTGCCCGTAGTTGCGCTCGTTTGCATGGGTATGCTCTTCGCTCAGTCACAGTTAGCAGTCATTGAAAAGCATATAAGATCTAAATATGCAAATTAAGCCAAGTAGCAATAGCGTAGCAGTAGAGACGTTGGCCAAAGAGGCGGTAGTCACGGTTCGAGCCCCCACAACATCATTTTCCATTTTTATTTAAATAAGCATGAAACAATCCCCTGACACACAGATATATATATATATATATATATATATATATATATATATATATATATAAAACTATAATTTAAGTAAAATGTAATGAAATGGGCCATGTATTTTTGAAGAAATCCAACATAATAAAATATAAAAAAAGGATCAGAATTGCCCATAGCTTAGCAAGGCTTTAGCAAGCTGAATATGGGTGCCCGTAGGTGAGCAGCACTTTAACAAGTGTAATATGAGTGCCCATAGGTAAGCAGCGCTTTAAGAAGCTTAATATGAGTGCGCGCAGGTGAGCAGTGGTTTAACAGGTATAATATGAGTGCCCGGAGTTGAGCAGCACTTTTTACCACACTTAAAATGAGTGCCCGTAGTTCAGCAGTGCTGCACCCAGCGTAATATGAGTGCTCATAGCCAAATAACGCATTACCCAGTGTAAGCCATTTGCGTGGAGCTGCGCAGCGCACCAACCGGCTTACCAGCGGGCAACATTGAGCAAGCTGTATCAATACACAGGCACACCTCCCAGCCTGTCTAGACAGTAGTAAAAACAAAAAAAGCCATGCCCAGACTCGAACCCAGGATACTGTGCACCATAGTCAAAGTACTGAACCACTAAGCCATGACAGTTGTACTGAGAAATGCAGTATTAGCATATATATAGGAATGAATGGAAATAGAAGCATGACAAAGCAGGTTTTCTTCAGCTGATAAATATCCAAAATGTCCAATCACAGATAAGTGCGGGAAAATGGGCATATATAAGCCCCATAGGCAGGAATGCACAGCATAATTGATTGTGGTACCCATTTGCAGTCAGGATGGCAGGTGCAGGAGAGGGAAGTCACTTTAGAGCACAGAGGTGGTGTGTTGAGGAGTCCAAATATATGGTTTGGCTCCTAATCCATGATCATGAGGCTCAACTCCTGCAGGGCCAGGTCCACTGGGGTGCATACAAGGCAGAGGCATGGAACCAGTTGGCACATGATCACACCAATGCCACAGGCATACCAAGGACTGGTGAACAGGTCTGTCACCACCATGCGGACCTGAAGAGACGTGAGCAGGACCAACTGAACCGTTGGATCCAGGAGGCCCGGCAAATGCCCAACGCCCCACTACTGAGTAAGTATCTATGTAATTAAGTATGTAAGAAATTATCCTAGCCTATATTATGGAGATGTATGTTCCAATATTACTTCATTTATATTACAACTGCAGGTGTCTGTTCCATGAATCAGCGAGCCTATGCTGATAGGCTGCTGAGGTTGCGCCACCAGGCAGGTTAGTAATTATTTTGCTGGAATTGTTAGAGTATATAAGTGAGACAGCTTGTAAAAGAGTTCAGTGTTGTTACATATTAATAAAGTTCAAATAAGCCTAGAAGAAAGATTCTGCTAGTACCGTAAGATTAGATAAGTGATGCAGCCTGTAATCCAGAAACAAACATTAAACAAGTCTGAAATAGAGTTTCCACCTGTATTGTAATATCAGATAACTGCTTCACCCTGAAAATGACTGGTAATCAATCTACAAAGGATAGACATGTGTCAAATACATCCTCTTTTAAAATCTGCCATATGAAATAAGTGAGTCTGTTGGAAAGGATTGTTGTAACCAAGTAAGAAATGTTAATAACGCCTAGAATTAAGTACCATCTTGAATTGTAAAAATAAAACAAGTGAGAGTGTGAGAAAGAGGGAATGAATTGACCAAGAAAGCTGTAATAAGTCTGGAATAAAGTTATACTGCAGTCAGTACATAATGAAATGAATGAGACAGCCACAACCAAAGAGTGAAATGGGTGTAATAAAGTACTGAACCTGGAATGTGTGTGTCCTACAATTTGGATATGGTGCTGTACCCTTGCAATATGGAGATAGTATGGTTGTATGAAATACTGAACATCCACAGTTGTCTAGAGCCATATAAATCAAATGTGGCAGGATGCTGTACCTGAACACAGCCAGATATGAACATGTATGAATAAAAATGGAATGTATATTAATGTAGCAGTAACATTCCCATCACCAACAATCCTAAGTTTACATATAGGAAACTGTACAAAGACATGTAGGGGATATATATCTGCAGCTACTAGGAATGTACAGCATATGTATAGGTAGTTTAAGTTGTTAATGTAATATTTCTTCACCCTACCCCATTTTCACAAATGATGCCATTCCACACCAAACTGGGTATGTGTATACACAATTAATTCCCATGGACATTTGTCCTGTTGTTTTATACATATTGGCATGTACATTGATGCATGTGCCCTGTTCACATATCCAAACCTGATGGCCTGTTGCCATCAATCAACCGTGCATGCTGTTGGATTGTGTACTGTTGTTCTAAATATGCATGTGTTATGCTTGCTGTTCAATGTTTGGAATTCATGGGTGTTTTGGTTAATGGGAATACTGACGCATGCTGTTACAACTAATTTTGAATGGTGTTGTTTGTTACTAACTCAAAATGTCATAAAATACTGCTAAACATAGGACAACAGGGAAGGCAGGTTCCAGCAGACCCACCTCTCCCACCTCAGCTGGCGAGTGCACCTGGCACCAGTGCCCAGGTCGGAGCCTCCTCCGGTGGCCCTGTGCCACCTTCAGGTGGAAGTGCTGCAGGGGATGGGGCTCGTCCCCCCTCTGCAAGCGTAGCTGGAAGAGAATGTCCACTCACCCTCCAAAGTGTCCGGTCTGTGGTGCGTAGTGAGATCAGGCATGCTGTGCTGGATCCCCTACGCCAGCTCGAGGCGAGGGTGGTGCAACTCACGGGTGTGCCTGCCCATCCTATATAGCCCCCAGCACAGCCCCGTCCTGGGCAGTGAAGGTGCAGTGGTAACTGCCCATGGGTGGGGATCTCAGTTCCACTGTTGCCATCTGTGGGCTCATGGGCTCACAATATCCAAACATCCGTCCCCATCAATTGTGTTTACCCCTCACGTGTCATACTCCGCCCCTGTATGCGTCATTTGTCTTGTCTGTTAACCTCCCCAACCTACCTCCCCACATATACCTACTTCCTGTACCTCACATTCCACTCTCACCTGAAAAAAATAAAAAAAGGTCACTCTGTTCCCACAAAAAAATTATGCCCCATACATAGTTGCCCATTTTGCAGACATGTCTGCTGGACGTGTCAACTGATAATTAACATTGGCTGTACAACATATTTTGTTATCCTCACCCCTCCCTCAGGGGTGGAAGGTTTCAAACTTCACACCAAATTTCACACATATGCACAGCTGTTGCTGGTAAAGAAATGGGCAGCTATGGGCCTTCCCAACATCCTTCCTGCACATCCCAAGCTTGTTTTCCTAATGTCCTACCCTCTTTGTGCCCCCTTTTTCACCACTTTCCTATCTCCCCATTTTCTTTTCTTTAAAAGAAATTAGCCCGGGTGTTAGCGAGAGTAAGCACTTTTAAGCAGTAGTTAGTGGGTGTGCGCTTGTGTGCGCTTAGCTAAGCGAGTGTGCGCATGCGTGAGCATCACGCAAACCAGCGCAAACCCACTTACAACTGCTTAAAAGTGCCTTAGTCACTCTGTATGACAAGGCCTATAGTCTGCTCATCAGCAAAATAAAATTCCCCTGTCAGTCTCGAACACAGGACCTTGGAAATACTAGTCTGCATGACTTACCACTAAGCCATAACTGAGATACAAGAACTTGGTGCTGAAAGTAATATATCATGACATAGAAGGACTGAATGTAAAGGGAATATAGGAAGGCCATTACACAAAGCTTGTTTCCTGTATCTTTACTGGCAGTTCTTGTGGAATTGCATTACAATAGTGTGATAAGAGAAACAGCCATGCTAGGAGGTAATAATGTTAGAGTAGCACCTTACAAACCACACACGGTATCAGAGCAGGATAAACACCACCATATTTGAATAGGTATGAGGCCAGACATCCCAACTGTGACTGATTTACAGGGATGTCCTTCATTTGTCAAAAAATGTTACCTGTGCCCCACTGACTCCCTGCAAAATATACTAACAGTAGGCAGAAAGGTGGGGAATCCCATGTAATGGTGACTGTCAATAAGTTAAAGTACACACTACTTGCATGTCAGAAATGGTGTAGTAATACATATGCTCAAAATACCCCACAGTCACAACTGCAGAATATCTGAAATATATCATGGGTGTATCCCACTGATATGTATCGTTTCCTGAGGCTGCTCAAATATATCCCTGAGAGTATCTGAGGCCTGCAAGTGTCAGAAACACACAGGCATATCAGCCTGTCTGCTGTTACACACTCTGTGAATAGCTGTAGAATTGCTTCCACAAGCACACCCTCATGTAGGAGTACAACCCAGAAATATCAAAGGATGTAGCCATCTAACAAACTAAGGGCAGTATAGCAGTTTACAAACACTGCATGTGCCTGATATTCATAACTGTTAGTACAAAGTACAAGGCCCTACTACTGCTCAGCAGCAAAATAAGATACCCTTGTAAGTGTCAAACTCCAGACCATGGCCTCACCAGACTGCATGCAGTGTCACCAAACCACACCAAACATAAAAGAAATTGCTGCTGAAAGAAATATATCATGCATTACAATGAGTGAATGTACATGGAAAATAGGAAAGCCATAGCAACACATTCCAGTAAAGACAAATATCAGGCCTTCAAGGAGTGAATGTAAAGGCAAAATAGTGAAACCATAGCAACACATTGCAAGAGCTACTGTTGTATACCAGTTAATCCACGAGTCTCACAGGAAAGTACATACTCCCATGTAAACAGTGTTAGCATTATTAGGTGTGAGTTAACATACACACTGAGAAGAATGAACTGCAAGAAGCAACAGTCAGGTTTCAGTACAACATGCATTTCAGTAGCTACAACACAGCCTTAGATATGAGAGACATACCAACCTTTTGACTGACACAACAGTGTCCACTGCAAACCAGCATGGTCCCCACCTTGCTAAACTGAAAGGTATACCACTGTCCTGAAATCACAGTGAGAACTGCAATTACCACACAGCAGGCTGCATGCAATTAGTAAATGCTGGCCAACAATTGGTGCAGAGGCCATCACATGCACATGTGCAGATACCAACAAAAGCAGCCTGTACTGCCAGTCCACACATGCAATAATATCATTGCAGCCACTGGAGGGAGAGAGAGAGAGAGACAGAGAGCAAGAAAGAGAGAGAGAGAGACCCAAAAAAAAAAAAAAAAAAAGCCATCATGCCAGCCAGCCAGCCAGCCAGCAAGCCAGCCAGCAAGCCAGCCATCCAAAAAATCTGTCAGAAACAAAGGTAATGTAAACTACATAATCTAATAACCTACATACTGTGAACCCCCCATATGTGTTAGCAGTCTGTATCTATGTGTATATGAAGATGTGCATAGGGCAAGGGACATACTGCAACTGTTAGTGAAGGCTGGACATACATATGTAGTTGAAGGTTACTATGTGCACATATCAATGTAGGTTGTAGTACAATGTACAATGTAGGTTGTACAGCAATGGATGTTTAGAAGTATGTTAGTATGTGTATGTATGTATGTATATATATATATATATATATATATATATATATATATATATATATATATATATATATATATATATACACATAGATAAAGAGGTATGTATAAATAGATAGACATATAGATAGATAGATAGAATATGTATATACATATAGATGTAATGGACACATACATATATAGATATATATAGATATACACATATACAGACAGATATGAATGTCTATAGATATGTATGTATATGAATATATCTATATCTATATATATATATATATATATATAGAGAGAGAGAGATAGAGTGAGAGAGGCACATGGGGGGCAGATGTACTGCAACAGGTGCCTGGTGACAAAGGCATGGACTGAACACCAGTGTGGATACTGGAGTACCATACCCCATTCCAAAACACTTTAACCACTAACTACCACATAGGTGGTTGCCTGCCTACTACTGGAGGTGTCAGAAGGGAACATGGGAAACAAGTGTACAATAGCCTCCCCTTTGATATTCACAGTGGCACACTAGTCTTGTAATCCTTGTACATGGTACGTGTCATAACAAATGGTGTGTCAGCTAGGGGAACGTAGGTCAGTGTACCCCTCTACACCTCACAATGTCCTACATGGTATGTACCTCCCATGACAACTACAGCAAGAGAAAAGGCCACAGACATACCTAACAAAGAGTGATAATGCCCACAAACACATTCCCTATGCAGAGTGACTGACAAAACCACAGATAGAGTGCCTTTCATACGACCTACACAGAGGTTACCACTGCTGGATATACAGAGTTATGTCACACCCATACCAGTTGTCCAATCGCCATGGTAACACCTCACAATCTGTCCAGCTTAAATGACCTATGGCCCTCATCCTTGTCACCACAGTAAAGAGCACATGCTGGAGGTACAGCTTCCTATCCACAAATAATCCATACCCTGGACTAAACCACCCAGCATTAATAAGCAAGGCTCCTTATTAGTAGATGTCAGACATACCCCTGATGAATGTTATGGAGATGGATACTATGCCGTATGAGTCACCTCTGTGTAACTGTTTGACAGGAGCAAGTACAATCACATTACATGTGTCCCAAGGGGCAGGGTAGCATAAGGCTATGCTGCCATAGGCCCAGGGCCAATAGCATAGTACCTACCTATGACACAATGCACACACACATGTACTCATTGCAATACCAACTATGTGAGGTGGAATGAGTGTGACACTGACTGTGTGCAAGGTCTGTAATGGTGTGATTGCTCAGCATGACTTTGTGTCTGTCATGGTAGTGTGTGTCCTCAGTGTGAGGCCAAATAAGGATATGTCAGTTATTGAGATACAAACATACTACATTGCCATATGTTGTGCTGTAGTTCCCTGTGTACGACTGCGGTGTAGGTAGGGGTATGGCAGCAAAGACTAGGGTGGATTACCAGTGAAACTGTAAATGTGCATTGCATGCATTGCATGGGATGACAATATTCTCCATCCATTAGCGTGATACATACCCCCAGTATGAGGTTGTGCAGTGTACATCAAACGGTGTGCCGAGTGCTGGTGTATACTAGTTTGTTGTATGGAGTGTGCCAGGCACTGTCACACAGTTGTTGGCTGAGAAGTGATATGTGGTAATTTACATGTGTATCCCCTGATAGACAGACAGATGCTATATATGGCAGTTCAGTGATATCAGTACAGTAGAGTATTACGTGTGCCATACTACTTGCTCACATATTTTTCTTTTCCTTCCAGGGTGATGGTGCATCAGCACAACCCCTGTTATTCAGCTGAAGAGGATGAGGAGATACACCGGAGCCTGGTGCTGGATTTTTCCACACTGTTTTCCAGGACCAGCCAGAACCAGCAGGAGAGGGCTGCACTATGGCAAGACCTTGTCCGTCGGGTAAATGACATAGGCATGCATAACCGGACATATGAGAAGGCACACCATCACTGCAGTGATTTAATTAGAAATGTCCATCAGCGTGTGTCTGATATCCACAGACAACAGCTTGCCACAGGTGGTGGGGTACCTATCCACCCCCCCCCTCACCAGAGTGGAGGAGCTCCTCCTAAGTGTTGTGGCACCAGGCCAACAACAACAACATCCACAGACATGTGTCATGATGGAGGCTGGAGCCACCCAGCATGTGGACATGGAGTGTGCAGGTAACATGCCATATCTGTAGTTGACTGTTCTCTGCACAGGTAGTTCATGCATGTGTGAGATGTGTACTGTGTGTGTAGTTGTTATCCTGCCTATTCTTGTGCAAGATTGATATTCTGAATATCATCAGTACACCTGTGAAAGCCAACTGTTGTACTACTGTACTGTATCATACTCACAGTATCAATGGCACAGTTGTGGCCACTGACAATAACTCTCTTATTCGTGCAGGTCCCTCTGGAGTAACAGCAAGGCAGCCAATCCATGCTGGTGAGTGTGTAATAACAATACTATTAATACTAATAATAATATTAATAGTTATAATACCCTCAAACAGTATTGTGTATGTGTTGGATTGCAGGTGTGTGTGTGTTTGTATCTGCTGTACTGAGGAGTGTGCATGTGTGCCTGTGTGCACGTGTGCATGTGCCTGTGTGCATGTGTGCATGTGTGCATGTGCATGTGCCCGTGTGCATGTGTGCATGTGCCCATGTGCATGTGTGCATGTGTGCATGTGTGCATGTGCCCATGTGTGCATGTGCCCATGTGTGCATGTGTGCATGTGTGCATGTGCCCATGTGTGCATGTGCCCGTGTGCATGTGTGCATGTGCCCATGTGTGCATGTGTGCATGTGCCCATGTGTGCATGTGTCCATGTGTGCATGTGCCCATGTGTGCATGTGTGCATGTGCATGTGTGCATGTGTGCATGTGCCCATGTGCGCATGTGTGCATGTGCCCATGTGCCCATGTGTGCATGTGTGCATGTATTCATGTGTGCATGTGTGCATGTGCCATTGTGCATCTGTGGTAACATTGTGTGCACATTGTAAACTGTGTTTCCTGTCTTCCTCTCACAGGTTCTCATGTTGCTCTGTTGGCGTGCAGCAGGGAACCTGAAGCCACTACTGGGGATAGTGATAATGATGATACATGTGTAATGGGATGGCACATGGAGGTGTGACAGGGTCTGTTGTTGGTCAGCCAATCAACAGTACACAGCAGTCAACCCCATCAATGCACACAGTCATCCTGCCGATACATCCATTGTCACCAATGCCCTTAGCTGAGGGACAGCATACAGTGGGCATTGACCAGGGTAATGTGGTATCAGTGGCACATGCATCCCCTCACAGCAGCCATGGCCAGAGTCCTGACATGGTACCACACAGGCAGATGTCCAGGGGTTCTCGTGGGTGCATCCGTGGTTGTACTGCCCCTGTCAGACATGCCCACAGAGGTCTTTCAACCTCAGCTATGTTCCGGACTGTAATGCAGGCACAGGCATGTATGGAACGGTACACCAGACAGGGTCTGAGGGAGCTTAGAGCACATCGCACTGCTATGAACGACACTATGCATGACGTTGCGGCTGCCATCCGTACTGCCGGCGAGGTCATTGACAGACGTTGGGGGGGGCAATAGATCTGTTCCACAACTACATGTCCATGAACCAGGGCAATGCAGGACGGTTGAGGCATCAATGTGGACGTATGCCAGCAACATCATCAGCTGGCAGTCATCGCGGACGACAACAAATCCGCAGCCGCTCCCATAGTGCCAGTACCAGCCCCAGCAATGCTGGGTCTGTGCTGTCACAGACCATCCTAGAAGACCACGTGCACGTGGCTCTGGACAGTCCCAGCAGGGACATGTGTCCAGTCATCAACCAACTGCTTCTGATGACAGTACCCAGTCTGGCTTAGTACCTGATACTGTCCGTAGCACCCCTGCCAGGCACAGGTACCATGTCCATGGCCAGAGACAGTGATCTGTATGACCTGGCAGGTACAGTCTGTAGCTGTCCACAAACACCCGTATATGGCAGCCATGTGGTGGAACTGTGTGCATGCATACACACATGCATAATGCTAACACATACACACACACACCGCATCAACATTGCCCCATTTTGTACTGTTGTCCCTCACTAACACACACACACATACATGTTGATTGGATGTGTCAGTGGCAGACTCTGGCATACCAAGTACACACCCTGTGCATATGATGAAACTGTGCCACCTCCTACAATCTGTAACATTGATGCAGGAACAGGATAGCATGGTGCTGATGCACAGGGTGACTACATAGCACTGTAGTAATATTTTCATGTTGGTTACAGTACAGTGTAATGATATCAATGTGGGTATATCCCAGCATGCCTGATGCATTAACAGTATGATTCTCATTGTAGTTTTTTATACACCAGTGTTAATTCCAAAAGTGTAATGTCTGCACATGTTTGTATTCTGGTGGTAAGGCTGAAAACACAAACCCACCTACATAGGTATCACAGGGAATAAGAAACTAGAAGTAATGATACTCAATGCCAGACATCTAAACCACAAGATGCATGCAGTCCAAACTCTACTCAGCATGGAGAATGTTGATATCTCTGCAGTAACAGAAACCTGGTTCAAGGCTCCCAAGAGCACCCTAGCGCTACCAGGTTACACCTCATACCATGCTTTACAGCCCCAAAACATGGAACTAACTACGAAAGGAGGGTGAGTATCAATAGATGTCAAGGATGCCCACACCCCCAGGTTGGTGCCACAGCATGAAGCATCACAGACTATCCACGTGCAACTGACAGTGGGTAAAACTGCCTTCCAGTTCATAACCTGCTACAGACCACCCTCCTAAACCCAGGAAACCCACTTGGCCTACTGAAGAACACATGTTAATATGAAGGTGTCTATAAACAACATTATATTGGGCAACTTCATCTACCCACACATAGACTGGGAGCATTACTGTAGCTACAACACCCTAGGCCAAAGGTTCCTAGAATTCATAAACTCAAATGCTATGGAACAACTTGTTACCACTCCCACAAGAGGGGAAAACATACTGCACGCGATCATCACCAACATGGGGACTCTATGCTCCAGACCAGAAGTGTATCCCTCACTGGTAAGATCAGACCATAGAGTAATCTCACTGTATATTCACATACCAACCCCAGCCCATGCCCAGAAAACCACAGTGAAAAAGTTGTCTAAAGCAAATTCCACACACCTCAAAACCGAGGCAAGAGGTGGAATCCTTCAAAGCCCCCGGGCCTGTGGAACATACGGCCCACACTGCTGAATCCTTTATAAACGCATTCTATGAACACCTTCAGGAATGCACAGATCATGCAATTCCAAATATAACCATGACCCAATCCTCCAAAGACAGGTGTCCTTTCTGGTGGACCCCAGCCACATAACAGAAAACAATAGAAGGAGGAAGCTACTACATGATCGAGCAATATCCCACAAAGGGAAGGCATCTCTGATCAGTATTTTGAAAACATTACGGGCACTCATAAAATCGTCTAAGCCAAGCTTCAAGAGAAATATTGCACAAGACACTAAGGATAATCACAAGGCTTTCTTTACTTATGTTAGGAATCTGTGTGGGAATTCCCAGATATGCTCAGAAGTTGTCCTAAATGACAAAGAATACACCTAAGCCACATACATTGCCAACATCATTGCTGACAGGTTCAGCACAAACATCTCACCCCCCTCCCCACCACAAGGGCAAATATATATCCCAGCAGAGTGATGCCCCCCTGATATCTGAGATACTCAGTCGCCCTCTCCAAAGCAAAAACACAGCATCAATGGGAGCAGACAGTATCCCAGGCTGGATCCTACATGAACTCCAAGAAGAACTAAACACAAATATAAAACTACTGTTCAGTCCCAGCCTTACTATAGGATATGTACCCAATGAGTGGCGTACAGCAACAGTGATCCCTCTCCACAAAGGTGGTGCCTCAACGTATCCTGGAAACTATCACCCCATACGCCTGACTAGCTTGGTCTGCAAAGCTATGGAAAGGATCATCATAGACCTCATAAATAAAGCTATTGGGGACCTACAGACACTGCATCTTACTCAGTTTGGCTTTGTTGAGGCCACATCCTGCCTCTTAAACCTGGTCGATGTCTTTGAAACAGTCACTAAGGCCAGTGACGAGGGGAAGGTGTTCAACACAGCCTACCTGGACCTCGCAAAAGCCTTCGATACAGTACCCCACTCGGGCATTATAGAGACGCTCACCAGCATAACTATAAACTCCTATGTCACTAGATGGATTGCAAACTGGCTCATGGACAGAACACACATGGTCAGAATTGCTGGAGCCATGTCACACTCCAAACTGGTTACAAGTGGCGTCCCACAGAGTTCAGTCCTGGGACCTCTCTTGTTTGGTATATATTTCTCAGAGGTACAGGCCAACACAGATGGACTGTGGCTGAGCAGGTTCGCAGATGACTGCAAACTGGGCTCCATAATCAACTCACCAACCAACAGAAGTATCCTACAAAAGGGCCTCATAGAAACAGACAACTGGTGCCAGAGCAATGGCCTCAAGCTAAATGCCAAAACGTGTATAGTCATCCCCTTTGGCAAGAACAAAGTGCCCACAAATTAACACATAGGTGGTAAGCCATTAAGTACTGTACACATGATTAGGGACCTGGGGACCCGAGTTGATAGCAAACTCTCATTTGACAACCACATGGTTGTAGTGGTTACACAGACAGTTTATATAGGCCACCTAATCATGAAGGGATTCACAGCTAGATCACGGGAGGTCATCGTGCCTCTTCAGTCATCCCTCATCAGGCCCATAATTGAGTACAATGCCCCTTTTGTGGTGTACCTTACCAGAGACCTGATCTGCAGCAACTGGAAAGTCCACAAAAGTACCTCACCAAGGGGATCAAAGGGCTCCAACAGATGCCTGACATATAGAACCATGTCCAACCTGGAATTAATGGACATGCTGCACCTCAGAAAATCCAATTTCCATGGAGCTATGCACTCGTGACACTTGCACCTCAGCACTTACATAAATAGGACATGCTGGAGGGACAGATTCATAACCCAGAGGCTCCCTTCACTCTGGAATAAAATCACAGTCCAGGTTAGGCAGAGTCCCTTAATGACTCTCTGCAAGAGGACTGTTGCTGAGTGGATGGGAGATTGTAGGTTTACCCCGGGTTTCACTTCTGTGTCACTGTTACACAGAGGCTGAGTATAACCTGGAAAAAGGCCATATGAAAATACATTTAAAATGGGTGGCAAAAGACAAACACAGTCTGGCTAGGCTTATAACTGCCCTAGGGCAAATAGCCTAGTATGAACCTATGAACCTATTACATGATGTATCCTCAACTGATACATGGATTTGGAAACCCAGTGTCAGTGATATCCCTGCAGTACTACACTATACCAGTAGCCATTCTTACTGAGCCCTACACATCCCTGGGAAGAATACTGTTTGGCATATAGCAGTCCCATGTACATGCCAACACACTAGCGATATGTTCATCCACAACTGGAAATGTATACAGTGGCCTACAATGCAGTCTGCACATGACACACATGACCACCAGAAGGGTATCATACAGATAGATACCTGTTGTCCAAGCCATGCTCTATTACTGTAGCGGAACTGTAACTTTGTCAGCAGCATGTACATAACATAGTATTCCAGTAGTACCATGTAGGTGGCAGCACCCATCATGTAGAACGGGTAATGGTGTGTACATATGGACAAGTGTTTTCTTGTCTATCCTGTGATATTCACATTTCCAAAGGTATTGTGCAGTCCCTTGGTGTATCGCCTAAGCAAGAAGGTGTCTTTATGCATATCAGCAACAGTTGCCAAACACCTACACTGGATGTCCATTACTCACAGACTTTGCTGTGTTATAACATGTGTGACATATACTCCAGGCATGAACCCTCACCCACATTAATATATCACAGCTTTCATGAGTGTGTGTCACCCAGTTGGCCTCGGACACAGATCACTGCAGTAGCCTGCATTGTCAACAACATACATGTATGGCGTACAGTCCAGGAATCTGCAGGACATGCTGGCACAGGTAACAACTGTATTCATATGAGGCGGGCTTCACACATAGGAACTATTGAAGGTCACAGTAACATATCTGTATGTGGCACGCACATACCTGATGTGTGCATTGAGATTACTGTTATAATTATATGTCATACAATAATAAAAGCAAAACCCACCACACATTGACAAACTGTGTGACAAACAAACACATGGCTTTTGTTTCAAACCCCTACCTAACTATGTTATGACACTTGAGAGAGATGCATTAGCACAGCGCGCTATTAAACCCCTACCTAACTATGTTATGACACTTGAAAGAGATGCATTAGCACAGCGCGCTATTCACATTACTGGGTGGTTTCCCTTCTCCTGCTGTACTTATAGGGTGCTGACATCATCAGTCTTTACAAAGAGGAATGTACATCATGTAGTGTGTTATTCCAGTTGTCAAAAGGGACATTTCTTTCAAAGAGAATTGCACACATCCTGCCCCCCCCCCAACACACACACACTGAGCATTTGCAGGATTCAAACCCCTACCTAACTACGTTATGACACTTGAGAGAGATGTATTAGCACAGCGCGCTATTTTCATTACTGGGTGGCTTTTCTTCTCCTGCAGTATTTATAGGGTGCTGACATCAGTTTTTACAAAAAGGTATGTACATCTATTACTATCCCTCAGTATGGGGGATAACAATATATAAGCATTAACAGACGCCTAGTTCAGGGTCACATATAGGTTCATAGGTTCATAGGCTAGTACTAGGCTAACTGCCCTTGCGAGCCATTTTAAGCCTAGCCAGTTTTCCCTTGTGAGATTCAAACCCTGTACCTTGTGTTTGTAAGGCAAACACCTTAACCATTAGGCAACCCACCCAACCCAAAATAAATATCCACTGTCAGTCTCAAACCCAGGACCTTGGTAACACTAGTCTGTATAGCTTACCACTAAGCCATGACTCTCAGCACTGCCTGGCTATGTTTTATACTATGCTTCATGAACACAGGACTTGTAACACACAACACAACCAGGGAGTGTATCCATATCAATATGCTCTTCAGATTTTCCCTTAGAACTGCTCTACTTTCAATCTAAACAGTCTATTCTCTATCTGAAAAGCCCAGTAGTTGCTTCTAAAGCATTTTTACACAGGTAAGGCACTCTTAAACAAAAAGAAAGCACTACATCCACCTACAATCCCCTTGAGTACCCATTTCCCTATAGGTCCTTTCTGACTCAGTTACACAGCAATCCCTTACACTATTCTAGCATGTCGAAGGGTCAATTACTGGCATCCTCTCCAGTTCAGCTGGTGAATCTGGGAATCTTGAGGCAATGTTACAACTGCCTCATGTACACAGACAACCCTCTCCTCCTCCCAACAAATACAAATATATGTGAGAGATGTAACTATATAGCCAAACTGAAGGCTGAGCTCTCTCGACTCAGTACTGGCAAAACCAGTCAGGAGGAGAAGGTAACCACACACACCACAAACCCAGTCTCACATAGACCTATCACAACTGCAAACCAAACACATAAACACACAACAACATACTCGGAGGCTCTAATTAAAAATCTACCAAAACAACAGAGGCCTCCAAAGCAGACATCCAAGCATCCACTACCTCAAAACATAGCACATGCAACACATAGTTCACAAAGTCAGTGTGCCAAACAGTCACAGCCCTTAAGGCCAAACATCATGCCTGATACACTTGTAATAGGTGACTCCATAGTCAGACACACAGACGTCCCGCTCACCAGACTGAACAAGGAAAAGGTTACAGTAAGCTGCCTGTCGGGCGCTAGAATCCACCACATAACACAAGCACTCAGGTCACTCCAAAGCAAGTACAAATATGACTCAGTCATTCTCCATGCCGGTGTGAATGACCTGACACGTACCTCCCTGGACTACATGAAAAGAGACATAGAGGAGCTCTCTGATTATGTAGCCCAGACCGGTATGACCCTGACCCTGAGCAGCATCTTACCCTCACCAAGAATGATGCCACAGCACAAAGACAAAATGATCAGCTTTAACAATTGGCTGAATTACTGGTGTCATTCTAAGGGGATCCAATGTCTGTCTGCTTGGGATGACATACTTGACAAGCCACGCTGCTTCACAAGGGACGGCTTGCACCTGTCACCCCTGGGCTTCCGGATATTGGCCAAGGCTCTTGCCACCCCCATAGTGCCTTTTTTAGGCAAGGCTCAAAAGACAAACCCACATCCCTAGAAAACACAAGTGGTAGAAAACTAAGGGTAATGCTGCTCAATGCCAGAAGTGTAAACTTCAAGATGCACGCTCTCGAAGCCCTCCTCAGTATGGAGAACATCGATGTCTGTGCAGCGACTGAAACCTGGTTCAAGGCTCCTGAGAGCACCCCAGCACTACCAGGTTATACCTCATATCATGCTTTTCGGCCCCAAAATGTGGACTGAACCACAAAAGGAGGGGGAGTATCCATATTCATCAAAGATACCCACACCTCCAGGTTAGTGGCAACGCACGAAGCATTGGAGACCATCCATGTGCAACTAACCATAGGCAAAACTGCCCTACAGTTTGTAGCATGCTACAGACCACCCTCACAAACTCAGGAACCCCACTCAACCTTCCTGAAGACACTGGAGAGTATGAATGTCTCTCCAAATACCATCATATTTGGAGACTTCATCTACCCAAACATAGACTGGGAGCATTACTCAAGCCCCAACACCCTAGCCCAAAGGTTCCTAGAATTCATAAACTCAAATGCGATGGAACAACTAGTCACCACTCCCACAAGAGGAGATAATATACTAGACCTGATCATCACGAACATGGGGACACAATGCTTCACACCGGAAGTATACCCCTCATTGGTGAGATCAGACCATAAATTAATCCCACTGGAAATCCACATCCCGCCCCCACCCCCAGCACAAAAGACCACAGTGAAGAATTTCTCAAAAGCCGACTTCACACTTCTTAAGACTGAAGTGGTATCCTTCAAGGCCCCTGGGCCAGTGGAAACCACAGCCCACACCACTGAAGCCTTTATAAACGCTTTCTACGGACACCTTCAAGAATGCATGGATCATGCAATCCCAAATAAAACCAAGACCCATTCCCCCAAAGGCAGGCATCCTGTCTGGTGGACCCCAGCCATTAACAAGCTTTACAACAACAGGAGGGGGCTACTACATGACAGAGCAAAATCCCCAAAAGGGAAGGCATCTCTCATAAAATCATCCAAGGCCAGCTTTGAGAGAAAGATCACAAAAGACACTAAAGACAATCACAAGGCCTTCTTTAGTTATGTTAGACACCTGGGTGGAAACTCCCAGATATGCTCAGAGTTAGTTCAAAATGACAAAAAATACACTGAACACAGAGACATTGCCAACATACTGGCAGACAGGTTCAGTGTAAATTTCTCTCCCCCCCCCCTCACCCCCGAAAGGAGAAATATCTATCCCAGCAGAGTGTAGCCTCCCTGACATCTCAGATGCCCAGGTGAGAGCCGCCCTCTCCAAAGCTAAAAACACAGCATCAATGGGATCAGACGGTGTCCCAGGTTGCATGCTACATGAACTCCAAGAGGAACTAAACCCACACATAAGGCTGCTGTTTAATCTTAGCCTTAATACAGGATACGTACCCAAAGAATGGCGTACAGCAACAGTGGTCCAACTCCACAAAGGAGGTGCTTCTACGGACCCTGGAAATTACCGTCCCATAAGCTTGACAAGCCTGGTCTGCAAAGCTATGGAGAGGATCATTATGGAACTCATAAACAAAGACATTGGGGACCTACAGACACTGGATCCTACCCAATTCAGCTTTGTCAAGGGCAGATCCTGCCTTTTGAACCTGGTCGACTTTTTTGAAACAGTCACTAAGGCCATTGATGAGGGTAAGGCAGTTCACACAGCCTACCTTGATCTTGCAAAAGCCTTCGACACAATACCCCACTCGGGCATCATAGACAAGCTCACCAGCTTAAATGTAAACCCATATGTCATAAGATGGGTTGCAAACTGGCTCAAGGACAGAACCCATAAGGTCAGAATTGCTGGAGCCATGTCAGACTCTAAGCCAGTCGCAAGCGGTGTCCCACAGGGCTCGGTCCTGGGACCCCTCTTGTTCGGCATTTATTTTACCAAGGTGCAAGCAAACAGGAGGATTGTGGCTGACAAAGTTCGCAGATGACTGCAAACTGGGCGCCATGATTGATACTCCAGCGGACACAAGCATCCTTCAGAAAGGCCTTGTAGAAATGGATAACTGGTGCCAGAGCCACGGCCTTAAACTGAACGCCAAAAACTGTATAGTCATACCCTTTGGGAAAAATAAAGTACCCACAAATTACCACATAGGTGATAATCCATTAAGTACGGAAGAAGTAATTAGGGACCTAGGGACCTAGGGACCCAAGTTGACAGTAACCTCTCATTTGACACTCACATTGCCAAGGTGGTTAGGAAGACCTTCTATATTACCCACCTTATCATGAAAGGATTCACATCTAGATCAAGAGAGGTCACCGTGCCCCTATACCCTTCCCTTATCAGGCCCATAATTGAGTACAATGCCCCATTTGAGATGTACCTTACCCAACACCTGCAGCAGTTAGAAAGACCCCATAAGTACCTCACCAAGAGGATCAAGGGTCTCAAACATATGTCATATGCTGCCCGGCTGAAGAAACTCCAGCTCTATTCAGTTGCATACCGCCTACTCAGAGGCGATCTATGCCTGACGTACAAGGCCATGTCCAATCTGGAATTAATGGACATGCTCCACCTCAGAAAATCCAAATCCAACAGAGCCACGAGAGCGAGAGATTTGAACCTCAACACAGACATAAATAGGACGTGCTGGAGGGACAGATTCATAACCCAGAGGCTGCCTACACTCTGGAACAGAATCCCAGTCCATATTAGGCAGAGACCCTCACTGACTCTCTTCAAGAGAAATCTTGACGAGTGGATGGGAGTTCGTAGGTTTACCCCAGGGGTCATCTCTGTGTCACTACTAGACAGAGGCACAGTAAACTAAACCCTAAATGGGCATAGTATTCTCATTCCAAGGGGTGGCGAAAGCCACACACACTCTGGCTAGGCTTATAAATGCCCTAGGGCAGATAGCCTAGTATGAACCTATGAACCTATATACATCACAGATACACAAACCTCTGGGTTGTTACCACTGCACTGAGCATGACAGGCCATACATATACAACTACCATTGTGCAAAACTGCCTTTTGGTTTGGTGTGCAATTCAGACCACCCCCTCCCATATCCAGGGACTACACTTGCTTTCCCTGGGAACAGTGTGGGATATGAAGGTGTTCACATATGCCATTACAGTGGTTAACTTCAGGTACAGGAATATTGATTGTGGGAACTACTCAGGCCTCAACAACGTCACCCTACAGCCACTACAATTTGTGAATCCATGTGCTATGGCAGAACCAGTCACCACAGCCACAAGGGAGAATACATATTGGACCTGATCATCACCAACATGGGGACTCTATGTTCCACACCAGAGGTAGACCACCATTGTTAAGATATGACCATAACCAACTTTCCCTGGACGTCCATATCCGATCCCCACCCCCAGGCGAGGAAATCACTGCTAACAAAGTATTTCTCAAAAGCAGACTTTGCACTTGTGAAGACTGGGTTGGAATACTTCCAAGGCCCTGTGCTGGAGGATTATACAGCCCAATCTGCCGAATCCTTTACTAATGCATTCTATGAGCACCTGCAGGTTTTCATTGATCATGCTATCCCAAATAAAACCAAGACTCCTCCACAACAGGAGACCTGTCTGGTTGACACCAGCCATATATAAGCTGTACAACAGAAGGAGTGAGCTAATACATAACAGAGCAATATCCCACAGAGGAAGGACATCTCTGAACAGTATTGGCAGGACACTTCAACCCCTCAAAATCACTTGCAAGTTTTGACAGTGAAATTGCCTAGACACTACAGATAAGGCTCCCCTCAGTCTGGAATTGAATCCCAGTTAATGTTAGACATAGACCCTCGCCAACCCTCTTCCAGCAAACTCTAGCCACATGGTTGTGACATTGCAAATTCAACCCCTGGGATCTCCACTGTGTCCCTGCTTGATGGAGGCACAACAAACTAGCCTTAAACGGTGCCTTCTGTGACCTACTTTACAGAGGCACAGTAGGCTACTGTACTGGGGAGGCAGACGCCAAATACACTCTGGCTAGGCTTGTGTATTCCCTAGGGCAAACAGCCTAGTATCGACCTCTGTACCCATATGTTTATGTTTGGGATGCACAATATTTGTTGCTGATAAACTGTTTGTGGGTCTTTATTGCCATAGCTTTCCCTGTTTCTATGAACAACTTGTGTATCTGTGGAAGATGTTTGATCATGGCAGGGTTCCAGTATATTACTTATGTCTCTCTTGTCATTTAACTGTGTGCACTGGGCAGATTGTTGTATTGTGGGAGGTTCCTGGCTTAACACATACAAATGCCAGATATGTGTGTCCGACTGCTATACTAAGTATGCGAGCATGCCCAGTTCAGGCTTTCCATGGTTTGTTGCCTGACATATGTCTCATTTATCAAAGTGTGTGAGCATGCCCAGTGTGACTTTTCCATATGTTGAGATCTGAGGTCCACTACATTTGTGGTTGTGTGTGAACTTGAACAATATTTGTCATTTATAGTGTGTGTGTGTGTTGGAAGTCATGTTGTGTTCTTACTGCCCAACTGCTTTGTGTCTGAACCCAACAGGGATTATGCTGTGCCTGCAGGGTTTCCATGGGGCAGTTTGCATACACTTGTCAACATTCTTTCATACTGACCAAACAGATAGTGTAGTGGTTCAGTCCTTTCACTCTGGTGCACAGTATCCTGGGTTTGAGTTCCATCACTGTTTTATATATTCATACTATGCACACCAGACTAAGGTATGGCCATGTTGCATTTTGTTCAGCTATAGCCTACTTAAACCAGGCTTGTCCAACATTACTAGTGTATTCCGCAACTTGGGTGAACATTGAGAAACACTAGGCTATGTGCCCTAGGGCATTTCTAATCCTAGTCAGTGTGTGTTTGTCCTTCAACACACATTTTAACTGGAGTTTGCCATGACATTTTTCAAGGTTAGTATACTGTGCCTCTGTCTAACTGTGGCATAAAAGTGATACCCAGGGTAAACCTACCATCTGCCATCCACTCATCAAGATTCCTCTTGAAGAGAGTCAATGAGGTGGTCTCTGGCTAACCTGGACTATGAATTTACTCAAGAGTGGAGGGAGCTTCTGGGTTATGGATCAATCACTACAGCATGTCCTATTTATTGCAGTGCTGAGGTTCAAGTCTCTCATGTGCATAGCTCAATGGGATTCAGATTTTACAAGGTGCAGCATGTGCATTGATTCCAGGTTGGACATGGCTTTGTACATCAGGCACAGATCGCCTCTGGGCAGGCAGTGTGCCACTGTGTGTAGCTGCAGTTTGTTTAATCTGGCAGATTTGGGGTCTTTCCAGTTGCTGGAGGTGTCTGCTAAGGTACATCCCACAAGGGGAATTGTACTCAATTGTGAGCCTGATGAAGGATGACTGAAGAGGCACGATGATCTCCCCTGATCTAGATGTGATTACCTTCATGATTAGGTGGGTATATGAAATGTTTTTATAACCACTACAGCCACATGGTTGTCAAATGCGAGATTTCTATCAGCTTGTGTCCCCAGGTCTCTTATTACTTCTTCTGTACGTAATGGGTTACCACCTATGTGGTAATTGGTGGCCACTTACTGTTTTTCCAAAGGGGATGACTATACACTTTTTTGTGTTTAGCTTGATGACATGGCTGTGGCACCAGTTGTCTGTTTCTATGAGACCCTTTTGTAGGATGCTTGTGTCAGCTGGAGGGTCAGATATGGCGGTCAGTTTGTAGTCATCTGCAAACTTGTTCAGACACAATCCTTCCATGTTGGCCTGTTCCTCCGAGAATTATATACCAAACAGGGGGGTCCCAGGACCGAGCCTTGTGGGATGCCAGTTGTAGCTGGTTTGGACTCTGGCATGGCTCCAGCATTTCTGACCATGTCAGTTCTGTCCTTGAGCCAGTTTGCAACCCATCTAGTGACATAGGGGTTTATATTTAAGCTGATGAGCTTATCTATAATGCCCACGTGGGGTATTGTATGGAAGGCTTTTGCAAGGTCCAGGTAGGCTGTGTGGACCACCTTCCCCTCATCAATGCCCTTGGTGACTGTTTCAAATGACTCAACCAGGTTTAAGGGGCAGGATCTGCCCTTAAGAAAGCCACACTGGGTAGGGTCCAGTGTCTGTAGGTCCCCAATATCTTTATTTTTGAGGTCCATGATGATCCTTTCCATAGCTTTGCAGACCATGCTAGTCAGGATTCTGGGGTGATAGTTTGCATGATCCATTCAGGCACCACCTTTGTAGAGAGGGACTACTGTTGCTGTACACTGCTGTGTGGGTACATATCCTGTGGTAAGGCTGAGATTGAGCAGTGGTTTTATTTGGTGTTCAATTCTTCTTGGACTTCATGTTGAATGCAGCCCATGACACCATCTGGTCCCATTGATGCTGTGTGTTTTGCTTTAGGGATGCTGGCTGTTACCTGAGCATCTGCGATGTCAGGGGGCCAGCACTCTGCTGGGATACATATTTGGCCTTTTGGTGGGGGGGGAGTTTGCACTGAACCTGTCAGGTCGGATGTTGGCAACGTTTGTGGGTTTGGTGTATTGTTTGTCATTTTGGACTAATTCTGAGCATATCTGGGAACTCCCACCCAGGTTCCTACCATCAGTAAAGAAAGCCTTGTGATTATCGTTAGTGTCCTGTACAATTTTTATCTCGTAGCTGGCCTTAGAGAATTTTATGTGTGGCCATAGTTATTTGTCATAATACCGATCAGTGATGCTTTCCCTTTTTGGGTTTTGCTCTATCATGTAGTAGCTTCCTCCTTCTCTTGCATGGTTTATTAATGGCTGGGGTCCACCAGACAGGATGCCTGCCTTTGGAGGATTGGGTCTTGGTTTTATTTGGGATTGCATAGTCCATGCATTCCTGAAGGTGTTCATAGAATGCATTCATAAAGGGTTCTGAGGTCTGGGCCATATTTTCCACAGGCACAAGGGCTTTAATGGATTCCACCTCAGTTTGGAGGAGTGCATAATTTTCTTTAAATATGTTTTTCACTGTGGTTTTCTGGCCAGGGACTGGGATCACGATGTGAATATCCAGTGAGATTACTGTATGGTCTGATCTTACCTGTGAGGGATACATTTCTCGTCTTGGCTGTAGAGTCCCCATGTTGGTGATTATCAGGTCCAGTATGTTTACCCCTCTTGTGGGAGTGGTGACAATGTTCCATAGCATTTCAGTTTATGAAGTCTAGAAACCTTTGGCCTAGGGTGTTGGTGCTAGAATAATGCCCCAGTCTATGTTTGGGTAGTTGCAGTCACCCAATATAATGTTGTTTGGTGAGACCTTCATATTTTCATGTGTTCTCAAGTAGGCCAAGTGGGGTTCCTGGATGTAGGAGGGTGGTCTGTAGCAGGCTACGAACTGGGAGGCAGTTTTAGCCACTGTTACTTGCACATAGATAGTCTGTGCTGCTTCATGCTGTGGCACCAACCTGGGGGTGTGGGTATCCTTGACAATTATTGATACTCATCCTCCTTTTGTGGTTTGTTCCATGTTTTGGGGCTGTAAAGCATGGTATGAGGTGTAACCTGGTAGTGCTAAGGTGCTCTTGGGACCCTTGAACCAGGTTTCTGTTACTGCACAGATATCAACATTCTCCATGCTGAGGAGAGTTTGGACTGAATGCATCTTGCAGTTTAGACTTCTGGCATTGGGTAGCATTACTTCTAGTTTCGTATCCCTTGTGATACCTATGGAGGTGGGTTTGTGTTTTGAGCCTTACTTTTTCAAGGCACTATGGGGGTGACAACAGCCTTTGCCAGTATCCAAAAGGCCAGGGGTGATAGGTGCAAGCCATCCCTAGCGGAGCATTGTGTCTTGCTCAGCATGTCATCCCAGGCTGACAGGCATTGGATCCCCTTTGACTAACAGCAATACTTAAGCCAGTTGTTGTAATTGATCATCTTGTCTTCATATTGTGGCATCATGCTTGGTGAGAGTAGGATGTTACTCATGGGTCATCCAGTTTGCATATACTACATGGTGTTACATTGCTTAACACATGGCAATCATGCCTCAGGTGGTGCTGCAGGGCTGCTTATGTTGGATGCACATACCACACTCCCTGTACATGTTTGAAAGCAGGTTGTGTCAACTTAGGCATCCCTTTTACTATATGTGTGAGTCAGAGAGAGGTATCATTTCCAGGGTTCCTACTGAGCCAGTGTATGTGCTATGCTTTGCCTCTTTGCCAAGGCCAAGGCATACTGGGCACACCTCCTTCTGCCTACTGGGGCAGGTTCAGGATGTTCCTCCTCCGAGTCACGCTCTGCCTGTGATGGCCTTGGCAATGGTGGGGGGCTGTTTGGGCAGGGCCTATGCTGGTCCTGCTGCAGCTGTTTTTGCAGAATCATATTATGTAGCATAGCACACACCATGACAATTTGGGCACATGTAGTTGGTGAGTACTGCAAGGCTCCACCAGATGTGTCCAGGCACTGGAACCATGATTTGAGCATCCCAAACACACGCTCTATTACATTACGTGTTTGTGCGTGTGCCTCATTATTGCATTCCTGTTCAGGTGTGTGTGCGTTTCTGATGGGTGTCATCAGCCACGGCTCCAGTGCATAGCCAGCATCCCCCAATAGGTGAACATGTGGGATGTCCCCATTGGCAAATGTCTGGTACAGCTGCGTCAGATGCCAGATATGGGAATCATGGTAGCTTCCAGGGCAGCCAGCACAGACATTCATTATTATGCCCTGGGCATCACACACAACCTGGCAGTTGATGGAGGGGAAGCCCTTGCGGTTAATGTAGGCCCTACCCCGCTCACCGGCTGGTGCTTTGATGCGTATATGCGTGCAGTCTATTGCACCCACTACCTCAGGGTATTCCACTATTTGCTGGAAGAGCGCATATTGCTGGCCAATACCTCATGGGAATTGGGGAAATATACATGATCACCGACATGTGCTGACATGGCATCCAGGAACTGGTGCAGTACACTGGATGCTGATGCCTGTGATATCCCCATCATATCACCAGTTGGTCTCTGGAAGGTACCTGTTGCTAGTATTCTTAGGCCAACACATACCTTGGTTTCCACTGGGATGGGTTCCCTTCTGTTGGTTCTGTGTGTGAGGCGTGGCCTGCACAGCTCAACAATTTGCTGCAGGAGGTCTCTCCACTATCTCCAGCTCATGTAACCCCTGGTAGGTGACCCTGGGCCTGTACACTCTTCTCCGTCTCCTCACTGTGGGTTGTCCAGCAGCATTTGCATTGTCACCACCCTCAGCATGTTGCATATGTCACCTTATAACAGCTATGGCAGCCCCTAGCATTTTTTGTCTGAGTGAAGCTTTTTCAGTTTTCACTTCTAGTAGCTTACTCCAGTGTTGCAGTGTCTCTTCAGAGACACATACTGCACTGTTGTTTGCAGAGTTTTCAGTGCTGGGCTGGGCTACTTTTCTGCCTGTGTAATTGCCTGATTCTGATTGTTTTCACCTGCTAGCTCTGCTAGTATTCCCTGGTAGCTTCCTACAATTTGTTGTGCTTCCTTTTTCCTGTCTGTTTCCTCAGGGGGGAGCGACGCACATACAAGGGCAAACACGTGCACAGCAGCTAACACGCGCGCACACATGCTGAGATTGACTACAACTTGCTTATTCAGGTTAAAACACGCACACACCAGCACAAATGTGCTTACAAGTCTTTAAACAGGCTTCTACATGCTTACTCTGGCGTAAACGCGCAAACTCACACTTATACGCACGAACTCCATCTTACTCGGGCTTCCCAGCGTGCACACGCGAGCATACACGCTCGTCAAGAAACTTTGGTGTTATCCACAGTGTACACCTTCCATTTCTTGGCTTTCCCATGTCTACCTGTTGACACACCTCTTTCCTTGATGCCTAACTGACAGCTTTCACATCCCACTCTGCTCCAATGAGCTTCATTTCTTTCATACATACCCCCCTGTGATGTCACCTATCTCCTACTATGTTACTCCCCCTTATCCTACTCCTACACTCCAGGGAATGTGCTCATATGCTATGTAAAAGTGCAATTCACTATCCTAACACTCATTTACATAGGATTGCCTACTAATGCTTAGTTACATGTCTTACACTGAGCTTCCCCCCTTAGCAACCCCTACTCAGTGGCCATGTTGTTTTCAGCCTGCTATTCCCTTACATTGTAAATTGATGGTTTTCATAAAACCCACAAACATTTTTATTTTTCTGTTTTTTTGCAGCACAGCCCATTTGCGCGGCGCTGCGCTATGTTTAAACATTTTTATTTTAATTTTGCATGGTGGTACGTTGCCAGTGGCCACATATTTGGCCATTGGCATGCTTCCTGGAACATATGCAACCTTTATTTGAAGCTGACAAGGCTCCATTGTGCTATTTGCAGAATGGTACTCAGTTGTCAACTGAGTACATTTCTGCAGATAACACGGCTCTTACACGAACAAGTTTGTGCTTCCTGGATCACAAAATTACCTCATTTGCATGCCTTGCGGCTGCAAGTGAAATAATTTGCATATCCAAGCCCTGTCCGTGTAAGAGCCATTTTAGGAGCTCTCTTACACGCCCCTGCAGGCTGTTCATGGATCGCTCGTCGGACATGATGGCTGCATGGAGTCTTACACTACTCTTAGACTCCGTGCAAGCCATCGTGAATCCGGCCCATAATATTGCTCCACAATTAGTTGTCATCCACAGCATGTCATGAAAATATCTCAAAATCTCAGTTTAAGAAAGTAAAAAGTTGTTCTCTTGAAAATGTTGTTGACAACAGGATGGTAGAAAGAGGGAATTCCGTGAAGATTGATTGAATGATGATTTAGCTAAGGTAACAAAAATGGTCCTCAACTGATATAAAAACATCTTAAGTGGTAAGGTTTGCTACTAGATATACCAAACACATATGTTGTCAAACAATATATTTGGAAGCACTCATACATCCTCTGTGGTCTTGCAGCCCTGAGTGAAGCTATAGGTGAAAGCCACCAGGCAATATACAGAAAAGAAATAGCATTAAATCTCATAATGATGAGAAACCTTAATTTGAATTAAGAAGCTAAAGTTTTTCTAACGACTGTTCTGCCTGTGGCTATTGCAGAATTTGCAAATAAACATCTCAGTGTAAAACATTTAAAGTGGGTAATATAAAGGTTAGAGAAATCAGTATCTCCCATTTTATAACTACTAAACTGAGCATTTAATATATTGCAGTACACTTATGTGGACAGTTTTGTATAGTTAAGACCAACAGGTAATTTAAGAAAAAGAAGAGTGAAATACTTTAAGTGACACTCAGCTAAAGAGAGGGAAAAAGAATATAAGTTTTGCTTCATTGGAATTCGCTAGACTTTATGAAAAAATGAGGGGTGGACACTGAGACTGAGATGTAAAAGAGAAGACACTTGGATTTATACTTTAGAAGCTTTGGATTAAATGAATTTAAGAACACGCTTTAAAATACAGAACATTATTTCCTATGTGTAGCTGGTGCTATCTAGTGGAGAGACTGTTATTAGCCAGGTTCTATTAACAGCTTTTTAAGTAATGTTCATTTCTGTGTTTAAGCAAATTTAGTCTTGTAGTATGACAAAATAAATATGTCAGAATAAAACAATATACCTGTTTATATGAATACATTTTAGTAAGTTTTTTTTTCTTGTTGTTGTTAATGATACTTATATTTTTGTAAAAAAAGAAAAAACTTTATGTAACATATTTAAATGAAATCTTTTAAAAGTATACACAACCAGTAGCGTGTGCTAAACTAGTTAATATACCAATTGTAGAACCATATATTAAGAAAAAAAGTAGATGCATGTATTTTTATGCCTTCATAAACCACAAATGCACTATGGCTTCAACAATATGTAAAACAAATAATACAACAGCAAAATAACATACTGATAATATCAAATTCCTTTATATTCAAAATAGCACAAAGTTTAAACATTTTCTTACATTTGGCTGCATATACTTCTTCAGCCTGAAGGAGTGCATATAGCTTGGACTATATGAAAACACTTGCCATTGAGTTATTTTAAATGAAGGAGTCTAATTTTAGTATTTTTATACATTGATAAAGACAAAAATGCAAAACTGGTTGGAGCTAGAGTTAAATGATAGATGACTTATCGCAATAAATGGATTTGGGAACACTTCCAGATGCTCTTTCTGTAGTCTTTGAGCACCAAATGAAATATCTTGCTGTGTAAGATTAAGGAACACAAGTCTGAGAACTGTGTTTCTGTTAGTCACCCCAAAACCTACAGTATGTACTGGAAATTTCATTTATTACACACCAAACCTTAATGCATACAGACAGAGAAAAAAAGTGGCTTTCCCTAACACACTTTATTGCATGAACCAACACCAAATCCACCAAGTCTTTTATTTTAGCGCTTTCATCCGCAATCTAAACCAGGACTTCATCAGAATGATAAACTCACTCATTCATACCCCTTATATAACAGACATAATTACAACAAATTGAATCCCCTCCCTATAATCAGCAGCATCATGACAAGCAGTACAAACCTTCACCTACATCAATGTAATATGCAGTCACAGAGCATGTGCAATACATATCTTGGATGCGTCAGACTGCTGGAAGCAGGTGGAAAAGGACTAAAGTCCTTTTAAACAATGACATTGCATAGCAACACTGGAAAGGATATAAGACTCAATTGCAGATAAGCAACCAAAATAGTGCACCACTAAAAATGAACTAAGTAGCAGAATTCATTAATATTAATGTGCATATATCATTAGTCACCACAACAGAAGTCTTGGAAGTTACTGAGGTTGAAGGCAACAATCTGCCTGGTCAATCAGAGTGTTCTCTGCAATTCAACCATTCTGAAGGAATCAAAACCAATGTCAATATTACATCACCTTTTTTTTAGAAATAGCATTTCTTTAGCTGCAAATTCAAACTGTATACAAGATTCAGTTATTACATGCATTCAAAGGAATAGTGGTGAACTGATATATGTGTGTATATATATATATATATATATATATATATATATATATATATATATGTGTGTGTGTGTGTGTGTGTGTGTGTGTGTATGCAGAAAGCAGAAATAACAAATTTCACAAAAGAATTACATATACTGTATGAATCAATAATTCAAGAGACAGTAATAGAATTCTTCTTTTCAAAAACAGAATTCCTCTTAAAAGAGTGCATTGTGTTTCAAAACATACATAATTAATTATATCTGTAGGAGGTCTGTTATTTTGCTTAGACAAACATCTAAGCAGATTGATATAAGCTACCTCTCAGGATCCTCAAAATGTGGTCAGTGTGCCATCAGATTCCTTAACAGAGGATTTCAAGTGACTGCAGCAAAGCTTGAGGACTGAAAGGCAGCACTTGTGGTACTCTCACAAAGGTGGGGGGTGGGGAAGAAATCCAGGGAACTATGGGCCTGCTGCCCAGTATTAGCATCAGGGAAAGTCATGGTATGAATCCTCAGGGAAAGGCTGGTTGGTTTCCTAGAGGATAACAAGCACCAAAATAACAATCAACATGTGTTTATAGCCAGACGAAGCTGTTACACAAACTTTATTCAGTGTTATGACTGGGAAGCAGGAGAACTTAACAAAATAGTATTTGTACACCTGGACTTTATGAAGGACACTGACTCAGACCCATGCACAAAACAGGAAGCCTGGAAGGGTTAGGTGTAGGATCAATACTAAGGAACTGGATTGTTGCATGGTGAAATGGCAGGGCATAGTGGGTTGTACTGAGAAGGATAATGGGAATAAGAAAAGTGAAAGTGATAAGTGACAATATAAGAATGGACCATGGGTCCAGTACTCATATCTGAGGGAACACACATCAAAATCAGCCTGACAACAAAAAATAGGGGCAGCACCGAAGGGTAGGGGAAAGAATCTAAGGAAGATTTATGAAGGACTTACTAAGTGAGATGGAAGGTGGCAGCTGAGATTCAGTGCAGACAAATGTAGGGGCCACAGCAATCTGAATGTGAAGTATTCAGATGAGAAAAGTGGAACTGATAATAGATTAGAGGAACAATCAGAGAGTGTTGGTAATACAAGGAATGAGCCACCAGGAGCAAAGTAAGAGGGCAACGTCAGTGGCCAAAAGAATTCTACAGTGTATGCTAGGGGGGAATAGACGCCAGAAACAAAGAGGTAATGCTTCCACTATACGGTATCTGATATATTATATATATATATATATATATATATATATATATATATATATATATATATATATATATATATATATATATATATATGGGCCCACTACGAAATCTCGAGATCCTACAATCTCGACTATCAGCATCCCGAAGCCAAATGTCGAGACTGTGGAATCTCAAAATTCTTAAACAAAAAAAAAAAGATGACAATATTTAAAAACATGTTTTTGCAGGGGTCAAGCCCCCCTGCACCCTCCACACCCCCGCAAATTAAATATACTAACTCCGAGATCGCACTACAGTGAAGAGAACAGTAATGTTCCTGTTTTGCACTGTATAATGATCTACATTACCTTTCTCTTCACTGTACAGCAATCTCGGAATTAGTATATTTAGCTGCAGGAGGTGTGGTGGGTGCAGGAGGGCTTGACCCCTGCAAAAACATGTTTTTAAATGTTATCTTTTTTTTTCGTTTTCGTTTTTTTTTATATTACAATTTATGGCTTCAGGATATTGAAACTCGAGATTGTGGGATCTCAAATTTACAAGGAAACATATATATATATATATATATATATATATATATAGATATATATATATATATATATATATATATATATATATATATATATATGTCTTAGTCATGCTATTTTACTATCTGTCCTAAAAAGCACCAATACATTTCTTCCATACCACTAGTGAAGACACAGGTTAAGTTGTTTATTTGCTCCCTGTATCCACCCCTCCAATTTCCACAGATTGCAATATCACTGCAGGTTTTTATACATTCTAAACAACAACCCTCTACACCCACACACACACACACACACACACACACACACACACACACACACACACACACACACACATGCACACGCACATTAGTGTATTATGTATGCCAGCAGAGAATATTGTGACGAAAAGAGATACTGCTAGCCCAACTAGCTGGAATTTTGTAAATAATTATATGTCATTGGTGAATATTGAAATGATTTATACAAGATGCTTGTGTTGCAAATGTATTAGAACTATATGTCATGTGTATATCAAACTGCTTGTACAGATGTGTGTGTTGAAAAGGTGTTTACAAAGTGCTGTTTGAAATGTAATTACAGTGGGCCCTACCAGAATAGAACAGAAGTGCACATGCACTATTGTAACTGCTTATATATATATATATTTTAACAGTGGAAACTGGGATATAGGAGGTTAACCTCAGTGTAGTAAATTTTAGAAAAAACAACTGAAATTAAATTACTTTATTGTTAGGCCATAAAAGATGGTATCTTTCAATTTTCAGTGCAGCAAAAGACACAATATATTTATTAGGAAACTTTCTGTCTTGTCTTTAGCGTGAATTAATTATTAGTATTGAAAGCATGAAGGAATGCAGTTGCTTTTATGACTTCCATCATCTGCCAGAGATCTGAGGAAAAGACCCTGTCTGCATATTTTTACAGATAGATGCTAAATACTGCCAGCTTCATTACTGGTTGTTTGGCCTGGGAACTAGCAGTCAGATGACAAGAAATTATGTTATTCTGAAAGCTATCCCAGAACTAATATTTTAGATATTAATTTGAGAAGTCTCTTAGTGAGACAGAGCATTCTGAATTCTGTCTTGGACCTGACAACAACCAGAAGATCCAGTCACCACATCTGCCTTGCTTTATTAGTAAGTTCATAGGTTACAGTAATTCTTTTAGATATAGTCAGGAATATAGTAAAACTTAGTTTAGATGTTTTTCTTTATTTATTTGAGACTGTCCTGCAATGTTGTTTTAAATATTTCCTGTGGTTTTGAACTCTGATGTCACTGTGAATATGTGTTTAGTATTGTCTTGTTCTTTTATTTATTATTAAATATATATATTTAAAACTTTCATTGTGGCTGTTCTGTGTAGAGATATTTATGTTTTGAGAGTACTTGCATGTTTATTTGGTGAAACTGTGTGGGCCACTCCTAATAGCCTTGCCCTTGGTCAAACATAAATTTGTGTTAATATTAATATTGCAAAGTAAGGTTGGACACTGTTTGTTAAGGGCTTTAAAGTAGCTGATAAGGAATGGCTGGTGGCTGCAATAAAGTAGCTACCTTATAGTCTGGGCAGAAGGAGGCATAACTAGTAAACATGTGCCAGCCTATGCCAGCCTTTCCCATGTGGGTCTGAGTGTAAATCAAACTTCAAAGACTGTGTATGTGTCAGCTACTTGGGCAGGGACATGAAGCACTGGTTGGACAGAGAATGTGCTGGAGGTATTGGCTTAGTCACTCAGCTGAGATCTCAACTTTATAGTTGTGCCAGTGGGGAGTCATGGGATTTTTTGGGTCAGTTGAAACAGAATATAATTATAAAAGGAAGCGTGCCAGGACCAGGACAAATCCAAAAGTAATATAGTATGCAAAAATCAAAGATGTCCATTTGGCCAATGTTGGTGATATAAGGAATGGAAAATCTACTAATGCACTAGCTAAGCATGTGTTAGATTTTGATGACGCTCACAAATTTAAGTTTTTGGTCCTGCAGCAATTTAATATGAATATCAGAGAAGGTGATGTCAGTAATTAAACTGAATTTTTGGAGCTAAAATCGATCCTAGATTTTAAAGCAGATGTGTCTCCAAGGCTAAACAGTGCTATCTCTTTAAAACCTGCTTTGAAAAGAAGAGGTCTGAATCACTGATTATATCACATGACTAATATTTTCATTATGACTGGCCAAATGGTTGTTTTTAAATGGTTTGTTTGAATGTGTATTTTATGGTTTGAAGAAGCAAACACATTGCGAAAGCGCTTACCTGATTTTATTTATTTTATTAAAGTATTTATATATTTGTACAACTTCAGCCTACAGGACATCTTTGATTTTTGCATACTGTATTACTTTTGGATTTGTCCTGGTCCTGGTACGCTTCCTTTTATAATTATATCCTGTTTCAACTGACCCAAAAAATCCCATGACTCTTTAACTAAATGTGGTACCCCTTCCACAACATGTTTTATCATCCTATCCACAAAAACCGCCAGATTGCGTATTTTGGAATGACCAGCCACTACAATAGGTCTAAAAGGTGGTGCTGATATGTTTTTGTGGATCTTAGGGATACCAAACATAACAGGCACTTTCGGGTGGGAATTTAAAAGAAAATCATAGGTGTCCTGACTAATACTAGCTAGCTGTCAGCATGGATTTAGGCCATTCCACAGCAGTACCTCTGCCCTCTTATCCTTTACTGACTGCACCAACAAAAATCGTAATAACAACACTCTTATCTTCTGCACTTTTTATTGACCTCTCAAAGGCTTTCAATATGGTTAACCATCAGTTTCTTATGAATCTACTTAAATCCCTCTCCCTTGATACACTCGCCCTAAAATGGTTCAATTCCTACCTAGAGAACCGTCAACAAGCTGTGCTCTGGGATAATGAACTATCCACACATCTTCCTGTTACCCTTGGTGTCCCTCAGGGCTCTATTTTGGGCCCCCTCCTATTCTCAATTTTTATTAATGACCTTAACAATTCCACAAGCTACCTGCATACAATATGCAGATGATTCAACATTAATATGCTCTGCTACTTCATTATCTGAACTCCAATCCCTCACCCAAAATGTACTTAACATAGTGGAAAACTGGTTCCTACAGCACTGCCTACTCTTGAACCCCCCCCCAAAAAAACAAATTATTGCTCTTCAATCCTACAAAAAAGTCCACACAAATAGACTTCACAGTGTTATCCAGTAATGGCACTGTTATATCTCCTGACCCAACTACCAAACTCTTAGGAGTAACAATAGATCACAACCTGACCTTTGACACACACATCAACACCATAATAAAATCAGTTAACAGAAAGCTAGGCTCCCTTTACAGGGTTAAATCCTTCCTTACTCCTACAGCTAGAACTACTATTGCCCACACCCATCTTATCTCTACCTCCTCTACGTCACACCCATTTATACCAATCTTTCTAAGAACAACCTCAACAAACTTGCAACCTCTTATAATAACATTGCCAGATTTGCCACAAGCTCCCCATTTAGAACCCACCATTGTCACAATCTAAAACAACTGGGTTGGCTTGAACGCCATAATCAACTTCTTTTTTACCAACTTATCACACACAAGATCCTTTATCATCCTAGTAATATTCCAATACTCACTAGCCTTATTACCCCTACATAAATCTTTCTACCCTACGCTCAGCAAATAAACTACTAGTATCAATACATAAGTCTAACAATAAGGCTGGGGACTCTGTGTTCTCCAACACCGTGGGGAAACTGGGAACCTGCTTCCTAGGGAACTTCCATCTTTTTCTTCTACACTACTTTTCAAAAAGCAACTCAAACAATACCTTAAAAATCACTGTCTATGTCCATGCACCAACCCAGATTAATCACCTCCTTCCTTCATACTTATTGTATACTTATCTCACTACTGCTATGCTTTCTCCTCCTTCCTATTAACCTCAGAGTGTATTAGCTGTCAGCTAACAAAAGATGGAACTAACTTAACCTTTCTTAGAAGCTACTACAGAGCTTGTTCTTGATTAGCAAGCTCTCTATAGTGTGTACTTGTCTCTACCTTTTAAATGTGTGTTTACTATTATCTTGTAAAAATGTTTGTCAATGATATGATTACTTAGCTACTATGTAAATAACTTGTATTTCCTAGCCTTAAAAATGTATTGTATCTGATATTGCTATTATCTTCAGTGGAGCTTTTCTCTGTAGGCCTCTACTGAAAATGGACATATATCAAGTTGGACTAGCCCGGTCAACAAATGTAAAATAAATAAATAATAATAAATAATACGCTGCTCCAATATATATTCTTCTAGAAAACTGTCAATGCGCTGGTATGAAATGTTGATTTGCTTTTTTGGAAACTTGTAAATAATTGTCTTAGTTGAATAAAATATTCTGCATTATATTACTATAGTCTTCAGTATTAAAAACCACAATACCACCATTAGGGTACCCTAATAATCTAGTTTAGACTATTCTACAAGGAATTTTTGATGAATGGGGAAAGAAACACAAGCCACTTTTAGGCAAAGGACCTTTACAATTACAAGTGGGTGGTGCATCCACGTTGGATGCACCTACTGATTTTGATTTTGTGCAAGCATGTGTCGTACAATATAGTCCCTTATCCAGTGGGGTGAAAAACATTTTATATAAAAATTGGAGTATTTTTAAAACCAATAATGAGATATCCAAAGTGGTGGATGAGAAGCCGATTTTTCTACCAAGGTGGGTGCTAATTTGAAATTAATCCTAGAAAATAAGGTTGGTGGGGGTGCTAAAAATAATATGGATGGCTCTAAACCACGTGAGTGGTGCCCCCAGTGTAGTTTTATTTTGCAGGCACTATTTGTTACCCTATCTAATATAACTGAAACTACAGTATTTTGTAAAAAGGGAAACTGCTTCACTAACACAATTGTATATCTTGCAAAGTGTAACACCTGCACAGGATTTTATGTTGGAAAAACAGAGAGAGCCCTTAAATCTAGGATTTATGAACACTCATATGACATAAAGAACAAGGAGGAGACAAATGCTTTGTATAGGCATAGTATGGCATGTGAGAATTTTTCAGGTTTCAAATTTGCTATTTTGGATATGGTGGAAAATAGACCTGAGAGGTGGGGAGTGGAAGAATATTTTATGCAAAAAAGAATTATTGCGGCAACTAAGGTTAGCTGCTAACCTGCACCCTGGGATAAATGATTTCATATCTATTATACCAGTATTGAAGGAAAAGGCAGGAAAATGAGGGTGGCTTAATGGCTAAGGTGTTTGCCTTAAAAACACAAGGTGCAGGGTTTGAGTCTCACAAGGGATAATTGGCTAAGCTTAAAATGGCTCGCAAGGGCAGTTAGCTTAGTACTAAAACTATGAACTATTCAAAATAATTTTAGTTCAACTGGGATAATATGTTGAATTATTTAATTTATTTATGATAGAGCATAAAAGTATTTGTATTTAATTATGTATTTTATGATGGTGGTCAAAATACTTCTTTCCCGCCTTTCTAAGCTAGTATAGTCCAGTTTTCAGGTTAGTGCTAAATTCAGGGCTGTGTTACAAGTCTCTGTGTTTGCCCATACCTTACTTGGATAGAAGGAAGTTTCTCTCTTCATCTGTGAGAGAGGGGAGCTTTGAGCAGCCTATTTGTCCCTGGAGGAATGGTTTCAACCCAGAAATTAGTAGTTTATGGGCCATTTTGGACTAATTTCAATCTCTTTCATTTCCCTGCTATAAAAACGCAATTGCACAGTTTTGTACGCCAGGCAGTGCTGGTTAGCTAGGGTATAAGTATTCCCGGCTCCACAAAGTCTCCTCTTCAATTTTTCCCTTGGAACTAGACAAACTTTCAACTTAAGCACTCAAACCATTAATTTCTCAGCCGAGCACTTGCTCAAAACTCATAGCAAGCACTAATAAATCCTAGCATTAGACCCCACCCCCCATACTGTACAGAAGGACAAGGCTCTCTATTCAACCTTACCAGCGAATCAATAAAACAGTTCACTATACCTATTTAGGCATATCCAAAGAGCAGTTTCAAGTGTACTCTCCAGTCCAAACTGGTGAATCTGGACATTTTGAGGCAATGTTACAACTGCCTCATGTGTACAGACAACCCTCTCCTCCTACCACCAAACACTAATAGATGTGAGAGATGCAATTATACAGCCAAACTGGAGGCTAAGCTCTCTCAACCCAAGCCTGGATCAGACAGTCAAGATGAGAAGGGAAATACTTGCATCACACCACCAGTCTCACATAGACCCATTAAACCAGCACCGGCAAAAAACACACATAAATACAGTGATGTTAACTCCATGGTGGAACTGCTAGGCAGGAAGCAGGGGTAGAAACTGTACCCTGTTAACATGATTAAACCTTACCATGACAGAGAGGCCCTTGTGTTGAGCATTTGTAGTAGAAAGCAGGAGGGATCTGAGGGGGATCTATGGCTACATCAATCCAGCCAGTAAAACTCCAAGCTACTAAGGTGGAGCCTAGGGTTGCAGGCATATGACAGTCCAGCACTGTACTGGGGTTAGCAACACCAATGCAGATGCACTCTGAAGACAGGGAATGGGGTAATGTATTCACAGATAGGCTCATTCTTCTCAAGCAACATTTCTAAAGGGTCACTTGAAAAACTAGCTTGAGTCTTCGAAGGGGGAAGAAGTGTAATGAAAGGAGATACTGCCAGCCCAACTAGCTGGAATTTTGTAAATAATTATATGTCACTGGTGAATATCAAAATGATTTATACAAGATGCTTGTGTTACAAATGTATTAGAACTGTATGTCATGTGTATATCAAACTGCGTGTACAGACGTGTGTGTGTTGAAAAGGTGTTTGCATTTTGCAGAGTGCTGTTTGAAATGTAACCACAGTGGGCCCTACAGGAAGAGAACAGAAATGTACATGCACTAATGTAACTGTTTAAATGTATATATTTTAACAGTGGAAACTGAAATATAGGAGGTTTACCTCAGTATAGTACATTTTAGAAAAAACAACTGTAATTAAATTACTTTATGGCTAGGCCATAAAAGATGGAATCTTTCAGTTTTCAATGCAGCAAGAGACACAATGTCTATACTAGGAAACTTACTGTATTGTCTTTAGGGTAAAGTAATTACTGGTCTTGAAAGCATGAAGGAATGCAATTGTTTTATGACTTCCAGTATCTGCCAGAGATCTGAGGAGAAGATCTTGTCTGTATATATTTACAAGTAGATGCTAAATGTTGTCAGTTTCTTCACTTAGTTGTTTGGCCTGTGAACTAGCAGTCAGATAAAAAGAAATGATGTCATTCTGCAAGCTATCCCAGAAGTAATATTTTAATTATTAATTTCAGAAGTCTCTTAGTGAGACAGAGCATTCTGCATTCTGTCTTAGACCCAATAACAACTAGAAGATCCATTCACCACATTTGCATTGGTCTAGCCATAACTTTTTAGATTACAGTAATTCTCTTAGATGCAATTAGGAATATAGTAAAGCTTAGTTTAGATATTTTTCTTTATTTATTTGAGACTGTCTGGCAATGTTGTTTTAAATATTTCCTGTGGTTTTGAACTCTGATGTCAATGTGAATATATATTTAGTATTGTCTTGTTCTTTTATTATTTATTTTATATATATATATATATATATATATATATATATATATATATATATATATATTTAAGCCTTTCATTGTGGCTGCTTTGTGTAGAGATATTTAAGTTTTGAGAGTACTTGGATGCTTATTTGGTGACACTGTGTGGGCCACTCCTAATAGCCTTGCTGTTGGTCAAACTACCATTTGTGTTAACATTAATATTACACAGTAAGATTGGACACCCTTTTTAAGGGCCTTATAGTAATATAAGGATTGACTGGTGGCAGTAATAACTACCTTATAGTCTGCGCAGAAGGGGGCATAGCTAGTAAACCTGTGCCAGCCTTTCTCAGGTGTGTTTGTATGTAAATCAAACCTCAAAGAGTGTGTGAGTGTGTGTGTGTGTGTGTGTGTGTGTGTGTGTGTGTGTCAGCTACTTGAAAAGGGATATGAAGCACTGGTTGGACAGAAAGGATGCTGGAGGTCTTGGCTTGGTCACTTTGCTGAGATCTCAATTCTATAGCTGTGCCAGTAGGGAGCCTTACTGGGGATCTGAAGAAATTGGGAGACACCAGCACCGGACTGAATGTGGTCTCTGTGTGCTCTTAAGGGAAATTGCACTTGATGCAGAGAGCTGCATCTGGAATACTGTGTGTGTACTTGTCATCCTCCCAGTGTTTGTCCCCCAGTGGTGCCAATGGTGAGGACTGAGGCTCCTTGACTACTAGTTCAGTGGTGGGTCATCACAAGTATAACACTTATAGCAGTAATATATAAAATAGTTTCAAGCAAAAACTTTTTTATCATAGTGTGACTTTTTTTTTCAAAGAACAGCTTTATTCCCAAAATCACAGACAAATTGGCATAATAATAATAATAATAAGTATTTTTTCTCTGTTTATTTGCTAAGTTTTTCTGCATAGCTGCCTAGCTTGAGCATTTTCTGGCTTGTTAAACTTGATTTCTGTATTAGTAGCTGTATTTAGAGCACAACCAAAAGCTGTTTGCTGAATTTCCTGTTTGCACTTAATTTTAAATCGTTTTTTTCTTAAAACTTGCATATTTTCTGTCCTTGACCTAGCACTCTTGTGTGGGGTCATTTACTGCACTGTTATAACTTGATATTACTTGTGAACCTCTGCTATCTCTGTAAAAAACAAAAACAAAAAAAAATCTTGCTTTTTCCCACTTTTCTGAGAGTTAAAAAAGTTCAGTTACAGGCTTGCTGTTCCTGAACTGTTTGAAAGTTTCTGTGAGGCCATTTTGCTTGGGCTGAAGGAGGGTCTCTCTGTCGATCAGTGGCAGTGGATAACTTTGAGCAGCTTCCCTGCCGCCCGTAGAGGTGGTTACTGACTTGAAACTGTAGTTGTATTGTCCGTTTGGGTCTATTCCTGCTTCTTTCCAGCCCCTGCTATCAAGCACGCTTTAACGTGCTTTAGCGCGGAGTTGCCACTAGAGCAGCATCGGGCAGCGCCGGTTAAACAAGGTTAAACTCTTCCTGGCTCCAGAAAGTCTGTTCTTCAATTTTTCCCTTAGAACTGCTCTGTTAGGAACCTAAACAGTTTACACCTTCACTAAAAAGTGCAGCACTTGTTCCAAATAGCTTTTTCTTCTCAAAAGCTCAGCACTTGTCTTATAAGCATATCCCTTGTCTTATAAGCATTCTCTTTGCAGGTCAAGCACTCCTATATTATACAAATCTCTCACTAGCAAAACCCCCCAGGAGTGCCCACTTCCCTGCTAAGCCCACTACTTTTCTGTCTCATACCAACTCATAATTCTTTCTAGCATGTCGAAGGGTCAGATGCTGGCATCCTCTCCTGCCCAGCTGGTGAATCTGGGAATTCTGAGACAATGTTACAATTGCCTCATGTACACGGACAACCCTCTCCTCCTCCCACGTAACCCAACACTTGTGAGAGATGCAACTATTTAGCCAGACTGGAGGCTGAGCTCTCTCAACTCAGGACTGGCAAGACCAGGCAGGAGGAGAAGGCAACTACACACACCACAATACCAGTCTCACATAACTCAACCACACCACTGAATCAAACACATAAACACACCAAGACATACTCGGAGGCTCTGAGTAAAAATTTACCTAAACAGCAGAGGCCTCCAAAGCAGACACCCAAGCAACTGCAAACTCAATACACCACACAAACAACACATAAACAACAAAATCAGTGTGCAAAGCAGTCACTGCCCTTAAGGCCAAATACAACACCAAACATACTTGTCATAGGTGACTCTATAGTCAGACACACTGATGTCCCGCTCACCAGATTGAGTAAGGAGAAGGTCACAGTAAGCTGCCTGTCAGGCGCTAGAATCCGCCACATAACGCAAGCACTCAGGTCTCTCAACAGCAGGTACAAGTATGACTCAGTCATTGTCCACGCTGGTGTCAACGACCTGAGACGTACCTCCTTGGACTACATGAAAAGAGACATTGAGGAGCTCTCTGATTATGTAGCCCAGGCAGGTATGACCCTGACCTTGAGCAGTATCCTACCTTCACCTAGAATGATGCCACAATACAGTGATAAGATGATCAGCTTTAATAATTGGCTTAAATTCTGGTGTCATTCAAAGGGGATCAATGTCTGTCTGCCTGGGATGACATGCTGGACAAGCCACGCTGCTTCAAGGGACTGCTTGCACCTGTCACCCCTAGGCTTCTGGATATTGGCAAAGGCTCTTGCCACCCCATAGTGCCTTTTTAGGCAAGGCTCAAATTCTAAACCTACCACCCTAGAACACAAAAAGGAAAAAACTAAGGGTAATGCTGCTCAATGCCAGAAGTCTCAATCTCAAGATGCACGCACTCGAGGCCCTTCTCAGTATGGAGAACATCGATGTCTGTGCTGTGACAGAAACCTGGTTCAAGGCTCCTGAGAGCACCCCAGCACTATCAGGTTTCACCTCATATCATGCGTTCCGGCCCCAAAATCCGGACAACACCAAGAAAGGAGGGGGGGTGTCCATATTCATAAAGGACACCCACACCTCAAGGTTGGTGGCAACGCACGATGCATCGGAGACCATCCAGGTGCAATTAACCATAGGCAAGACTGCTCTGCAATTTGTAGCATGTTACAGGCCACCCTCTCAAACTCAGGAACCTCACATGGCCTTCCTGAAAACATTGGAGGGGATAAATGTATCTCCAAACACCATCATACTAGGTGACTTCGACTACCCTAATATAGACTGGGAACACTACTCAAGCCCAAACACTCTAGCCTAAAGGTTCCTGGAGTTCATAAACTCAAATGCCATGGAACAACTAGTCACCATCCCCACAAGAGGAGAAAACATACTTGATCTCATCATCACGAACATGGGATCACAATGCTCAACACCAGAAGTATACCCCTCACTGGTGAGATCAGATCATAAACTAATCTCGCTGGAGGTCCTCATCCCGCCCCCACCTGAAATAAAAAAGACCACAGTGAAAAACTTCTCAAAAGCCGACTTCACACTTCTAAAAACTAGTGTAGTCTCCTTTAAGGTCCCTGAGCCAGTGGTAAACATTACTCAAACCGCTGAATCACTTACAAATGCCTTCTACCAGCACCTATAGGACTGCATGGATCAGGCAATCCCAAACAAAACTAAGACTCTTTGTACCAAAGGCAAGCGTCCAGTCTGGTGGACCCCAGCCATAAACAAGCTCTACAACAAAAGGAGGAAGCTACTACAAGATAGAGCAAAATCCTTGAAAGGTAAGACACCTTTGATCATTATAAGTAAAAAACTAAGAGCTCTCATAAAATCATCCAAGGCAAATTTTGAGAGAAAAATCGCCAAGGACTCAAAAGACAATCATAAGGCCTTCTTTAGCTATGTTAGAAACCTAGGAGGAAACTCCCAGATATGCTCAGAATTAGTTCAAAATGATGTGAAGATTAATGAACCTACACACATTGACAACATACTGGCTGACAGGTTCAGTGCAAACTTCTCCCCTACCTAAACCCCAAAAGGAGAGATATCTATACCACAGGATTGTAGCCCCCCAAACATCTCCAACGCCCAGGTGAGAACTGCTCTCTCCAAGGCAAAAAGCACAGCATCCATGGGACCGGATGGTGTCCCCGGCTGTGTGCTCCACGAACTCAATGAGGAATTAAACCCGCAGTTAGGACAGCTGTTTAATCTTAGCCTCACCTCAGGATACGTACCCAAGGAGTGGCGCACGGCGACTGTGGTCCCACTTCACAAGGCCGGTGCCTCCACCGACCCTGGAAATTACCGTCCCATTAGTTTGACAAGCCTTATCTGCAAAGCCATGGAGAGGATCATAATGGAACTCATAAATAAAGACATAGGAAACTTGCAGACTTTGGATCCAACCCAGTTTGGCTTTGTCAAAGGCAGATCATGCCTTTTAAACTTGGTTGACTTTTTTGAGACAGTTACCAAGGCCATTGATGAGGGAAAGGCAGTCCATACAGCCTACCTTGACCTGGCAAAGGCCTTTGACACAATACCCCACTCAGGTATCATCGAAAAACTCATCAGCTTGAATGTAAACCCATACATCACAAGATGGGTTGCAAACTGGCTAAGTGACAGAACCCACAGGGTCAGAGTTGCTGGAGCCATGTCAGACTCAAAGCCTGTCACAAGTGGTGTCCCACAGGGCTCAGTCCTGGGTCCACTCTTGTTCGGCATCTACTTTTCTGAAGTACAAGCAAACACAGGAGGGTTATGGCTGACAAAGTTTGCAGATGACTGCAAACTGGGCCATAGTCGAAAACACATCTGACACAGATATCCTTCAGAAGGGCCTCACAGAAACGGATAACTGGTGCCAGAGCCATGGCCTAAAGTTAAACGCCAAGAAATGCATAGTCATACCCTTCGGGAAAAACAAGGTTACCCCTAGCTACCATATAGGTGGCAATCCACTGAGCACAGAAGAAGTCATCAGGGATCTGGGGACCCAGGTTGACAGTAGCCTTTCATTTGACACTCATGTTGCTAAAGTAGTTAGGAAAGCCTTCTACATTGCCCACCTGATCATGAAGGGATTCACATCTAGATCAAGGGAGGTCATCGTCCCCTGTACTCATCACTCATTAGACCTATGATTGAGTACAATGCCCCATTCGGAATGTATCTGACCCGACACCTGCAGCAGCTGGAAAGGCCCCAAAAGTTCCTCACCAAAAGGATAAAGGGTCTCAAAATATGTCTTATGCTGCCCGACTGAAAGAACTCCAGCTCTATTCAGTCTCATACCGCTTGCTCAGAGGTGACCTGTGCCTGACATATAAGGCCATGTCAAACCCAGATTTGATGAATATGCTTCACCTCAAAAAATCTAGATCCCTCAGAACCACAAGGGCGGGAGACTTAAACCTTGACACGGTTATTAATAGAACGTGCTGGAGGGACAGATTCATCACCCAGAGACTCCCTATGCTGTGGAACAAAATCCCGGTACATGTGAGGCAGAGCACCTCGCTGGCCTTGTTCAAGAGGAATCTTGACCAATGGATGGGAGATCACAGATATACCCCAGGGATTACTTCAGTGTCACTGCTTGACAGAGGCACAGCAAAATAATAGGCATAGTTTTATTCAAACTAAAGGGGTGGCGAAAGCCACATAACTATGGGCTAGGCTTATAAATGCCCTTGGGCAGATAGCCTAGTATGAACCTATGAACCTATGAATAATACATTGACTCTCTAAGCAGTAAAACAAATAACATAGAACTGATGATGTAAAATCTATTTCCACATACTGGTGAACCTGAAACTTTTATTTGTTTTATTTTTATTTATTTATTTATCATTTGTTAACTGGGTTAGCCCCACTAGGCTAGTAGCTTCTTTTCACGAAAAGACCAAAGATGGTATTTATACTACTAGGGAAAATTTGCACAGTACATCAGGGAAATTCCAGTACTTGTTATTGTTGTAAATGAGAACATTTTGGAGGAGCACACCTCCTGTTTCTGTTCAGGTGGAGAGGTGACCTGGAGAAACAGGGAGGCAGATGGAGAGAGAAGGAGATGATGAAGTAGTGAAAGAAATGAGGGAAAAAGCAAATAATGAGACCAGAAAATGTGTGCAGGATTCTGAGGAAATGTTTCAAAGAAGGAGATGAGTCAGCAAATTATGGATGCAGAATTACAGCCCCCCACTCAGGAGAGTTGCAAGATGATATACTTAAAGAAATGGCGGTGCAGAGTGAGCCAGAAAATGAAGGTGATATTTCCTGAGGCAACATTATGGAGTAAATACAAAAGGAGTATGCTGAGACAATTCTGAAAAATAGTGGTTAGATGGCAAGGAAAACATATGCCAAGAAAGTAAAAGTGGAGTAGCAGAAAAGAAGGCAGAAGAAAATGCAAAATGGAAGTACGAAGTAAAGATTCAAAATAAAGAAGACAAAAAATGGACAGGTATGAATTGCAGGACAATTTAATAGCTCCTTTGAGTGTAAAAAGCACATGAAGTAAGAGTATTTATTTTTATTAACAAAGAGACATTTTGTGACATTATATTTGAGACTGTTTTTTCAATGGAAAATTTTCTTGGAGAATATGAAAAAAAAAGAATATAACCCATGGAATCTTTATGTGATAAAAGCATTTAACAGGAAAACAAAAAAGAGAATTCATGTACAATTTTGAATAGAGGTAGAGAGAGACAATTCATGTACAATTCTGAACAAAGATATATATATATATATATAGAGAGAGAGAGAGAGACTTTGAAAGGACATTAGAAAGCTTTATGTAAAGGAGTACTGGACATTGAAAAAGTTAATGAAAAAAAAGATTTTATGGACTCATGGCTGGGATTGTGATATTGTGTTAAAATAGAAAGAGAAAACATATACATACACCAAGGGGTTTATATCATAAGATTGAAAGAGTAAAACATCAAATAGCAGAACATCAAACTGATAATCTCGAAAGCTGATAATTTCGAAAGCTGAAAACTTCAAAAGCAGAAAACCCGGACTCACATAGTTGGCCTTCCTAAACACACACCCTGACATCACTGTGAAATGCTACATATGCATAACGTATGCTACAAACTACTATTTTATACCAGCAGAACCACTAAAATTGTATTATTATACAAAAACTGATACACATATTACCATATCTTCTCATTAAACACCATAACAGCATTACTATGTATTGTAATTACACACTATAAAAGTACAAACTATAAAAGTAAGCCTTCCACGTCCGGTCCCTGTCCGCTTAGCTGTGACGGAATAGTAACATGGCTGCCACTGCCTATCCAACTACTCCCGTAGTACTAGAGACAAAATATGACTGTGTAATTTCTCACAAGAAGTCAGAACACTAACCCTAACCCTAAACCTAACCCTAACCCTAATGTCCTTCCGTTGCTATTTGGTGATTCCGTTTGCGATGTGGCCAGCCGTTGCTATTCGGGGGTTCTGTTTTCAATGTATTCAGCTTTCGATGTATTCAGCTTTCGAGATTATCAGTTCGATGTTCTGCTATTCAATGTTTTACTCTTTCGATCTTATGATATAAACCCATACCAAGCAAGATAAATGTGGTGTAAATACTGGGGAAAACCCAAAACATTTTTTTTGTGGAAAAGAAGGATATTTCATAAGTAACTGTGACAAAAGAAAATTTTATATTTGTAGGGAAATATGACATGATGCAAAAATGTGAATTGAAATGTTATAAATGTAACAAAACTGGACGTTTATGGGTGGATAGAAAAATGAAAATAACAGTACGGAAAAAGAAAAGAAAGAGAAGAAAATAAAGAGAAGAAATTTTAGAAGTAGTAGAAATAGAAGAAAAATTAGATGAGAAAAATAATAAAGAGGACATAAAAGAAGGTTCTGAAATAAGTAATGAAGAAGACATAAACTGGGAGGTAGTAAAAGTAAAAAATAATTCTGTTGGTAAAAGGGTAAAAGAAAGAGAAAGAAAGTGTAAAAGGATAATGAAAAAAGAAGAAAGGAAATGGATAAAAAAGAACATATACAGCTACAGATTTGGGCTTGGTATAATGGTTAAGGTGTTTGACTCACAGACACAAGGTACAGTGTCAGATTTTTCACATTTGGGAAGGAAATTGGTTAGGCTTAGAATGGACTATTAAGAAAACTAGCCTAGTAATTAGCTATGAACTTATGAAACCATGAATTTAAGATAAAAGGAAATGATAATTTTACAGAGCCTTCTATAAATGTGAATAGTATTAAGACTTATGAATTTTGTAGTGGTATAATACATGTATATGTAATTATATTAGAATACACAAGTTTTTAACAAATGAAGAAAGATCACAAACACAGGAATTATGGGGAGGAAAGATAATCTAGAATTTGGGAAATGAGAGATGCCCTGCAATTGCTGTATTCTTTAGAAATAAATCAAAGATATTAAAAAAATGGAAGATTAACAATTGTAGATTTTAAATGGAAAGAACAAGTATACAGAAGTATAATATATACTTACACTGTAAAGAAAGGGAAAGCTTATTTCATCAGATTTTAGACTATGTGGTTATAAATATGAATATTATAATAACAAGAGTCACTGATTGTGATTTAAGAAGCAAGCATAAAAAGAAAGGAAATGATATCAGAAAAATGTTAGAAGTTATAAGATGTGGCAAGTTAAAACTTTGGGTCAAAAATTCATGGACTTACAAAAGTGGTATGTATAGAACTGAAATACATTATTTTATAGTATCAGAGGGTTTAGTTAGGAGGAAGTAGTTGAAACAAGATTTTCTGATCATCTTGCAATATGGATAGAGATAAAAGAAAACAAGGAATATATAAAAATAGGCAAAGGAATAAAAACAATAAATGAGAAAGCGTGGAATGAAGAATGAAAGAGATTAGTAATACAGTTATGGAAAGATCATATTACTATGAGAACATTTTATAAAAATTGATCCAAATGGTGGATGATATTTAAGGAAAAATATAAAAAAAATCTTTTTTACAGTGGCAACATGCTGTGAAAAAAAGTAGAGAAAGAAACAATGAAAGAACATATAATGATGTAGATTTAGAATGTAGTGATAGAAAGTACTTTGACAAAAAAAAACTATATGAAAGAAACCAAGAAAAAATACAAGAGCTGTTATATAAACAAATATATTTTAAAAGGATAAAGAGAAGAGTATTGAGTTAATTAAGTAGATTAGTAAAGGAAGATGGTAGTGTAAAGACAATTAAAAAGTCTAAAAGGAGTAATAGAAAGAAATCAGGAAAAGATTATGAAGAGTGTAGTACAATATGAACAAGGAATGTTAAAAACAGAAAGTAGCGAAAAAAAAACATGAAAAGTAAAAAAAAATAACAGAAAAAGAGAATAAACAGAAAATGAGATTTATTTATATGAGCTAGATAAAGTATTGGGATAAATAAATATAGATTTGGTTGCAGGCCCAGAAATGTATAAAAATATAAGGGACTGGCAAAAACAATATTTTTTAAAGATTTTGAGTGAATGGTTAAATGAAGGTTTTAGGTATAAAGAATGTGGAATACTTAAATTAATATGGAAGAACGAAGATAGAAGAGAATTAAAAAATGGAGACCAATAGTATTGAATAGTAATGATATTTTAAGATCTTTATGAAAATAATCCAAAAGAGATTTGAAACTAAAATGGAAAATATTATGGAAGATAGCATATATATTAAAATGGGAAGGGTTGTCAAGAATTAGTAATAATAGAGAAATTGTGGGTGATATTATGAAAAGAAAAGAAGAAGCAAAAATCATGATAGGAGGCCTTAATAAGGCATTTGACACTTCTTCTTCTTTCGGCTTTTTCCTGGTTTGGGGTCGCCACAGCGGATCACCTGTTCACTCGTGATTGGCAGTGGAGTTTTACAGTGTCGAGTTGCCAGCCCGGCACCCAACCTTCCACAGATGAAATCTCATGGGTAATCATGAAAGAATATAATATAAGTGAGAAAGTTAGGAAATTCTTTATGTCAGCAGATAGTAATAATAAAGTAAAAATACTTGTAAATGGCTGGTTAAGCCAAGAGGTACTTATGAAGAGTGGTGTAAGATAAGGATGTCCAATGAATTATATATTCTTTGCATTAGTTACAAATGTGATAATATGTGATAATATATGAAATACATTACAAAATAAAGGAGATGGGGTATACAACACCTGAAGGGTTAAGAATTCCAGTTCTGTTAACATATGCCGATGACATTATAATTGCAAAAAAAAATTGAATAAAAGAAGTAATAATTTGTGCAAATGAGTGTCTGGATATGGTAGGAATGGCTTAAAAAAAGAGAAAAGTAAAGGTTTAGGTGATGTATTAAAGATCAGATATTTTACAATGAATGAAATTTATGTGCTAGATATAACATTTGGGAATAAAGATGTAAGTAGAATTTAATAAAAAAAAAATAGAAGAAAGGATGTAAACATGTCTTTCCTGGAAAACATATAAATTATCATTCAGAAAAAAAGCTTATTTGACAAATTCAGTACTGATGGGAAAATAGCATACTTAGTAAGTGCATTTATTTTGCCAACAGGATTTGAAAAGAAATTATTGCAGATATTTTTTTCATTTATATGGGGTTCTACATTAAACTGAGTAAAAAGAGGAGTTTTGTATGTAAATAAAAAAGAAGAAAGTTTAGGTTTAATTAATGAGGCGGTATACTCTGTTTCATTAAATTTGTGCAAAGTGTTAAAGTGGATAAATGGAAAATTGGAGAGATTAGTAACAAAACTGTATAAATATAAATATGATAAATTTGGGGGTAGAGCAAAAAAGAGTAAAAGAAAAAAGAGTGTATAAATGAAGAAATAAAATGTTACCAAGAAAAATATTTTTGTGGAAAATAAAAATTGATGATTTAGAAAAACATAGAAAAGTATAGTATAAGAATGTAATGATAAAATATGGAAATCAAACAGATAAAAAAAATAAAACTATAAAAATAAGAAGGAAATGGTGTAATCAGAAAATAGAATGTCAATATTTTTTGTGGAGAATGGTTCTGATAAATTGCCAGTAAAAGGAAACATGACATATAAAAAAAATGATAGAATATGTTTACATTGTCAAGAAGAATAAACTACAGAACATGTCTTTTTGAAATGTAAAAGAGTAAAAAAGTTATGGGGAAACTATGTAAAGAAGATTTTTCGAAGATATAAAAGAAGTGGATAAAATATACATGAATATATTAAATATGGATATAAGAACAGAAGTAAAGAATATGTTAAATGAATCAATAAAACATTATGTCATATGAGTTATATGGAATGAAAGAATAAATTAAGTCATTTTAATGGTAAATGGATTTTAGCAACAATATTAAAATTAGATGGTGGTTATGGAAAAAAGAGTAGGGGATTTAACAGGGATGAAAATTTAGCAGGATTCTAAAGGAAATCATGAACATGTGTACAAAGATTTGTATATTTATATATTTGTACATATGTAAATATTTTGTAAAAAAGAAGTTAATTTTGTATATCAATAAAGGACTCCTACTCATTACATTAATCACGAGTTGCACCAGCGATTACAAGTGCACATTCTGGTCTTAGTGCAAGTAGCAGCTGGGAGGATGTCTGTGCATCATGGAAGCAGGAAGTGAGGGAGGAGAGGTGAATGCTGTCTCAGCAGATGGTGTTATTGTGGATTCAGAGATTTTGTTTCAACAAAACCTTTTTGTTGAACCAGATGAAGTAGTTGATGGATGTGTTGTTACAACCCTCCAGTTGGGAGGGTTATGATGACATTATCTTGCAAAAAATGATTATTCAGAGCAAACCTAAGAATGGTGGTGAAGCATCGTGGGGAGAAATAATGGAAAAAAATAAGGGAAGAAGATGTAGTGGAGGTAGCAGATGGAGAAGAAAATAAGAAAATCTATGCTGAGATAGTGATAAGTACACTGAAGGAGAAAAGAAGTGAGCCAGAAAATGGCAACAAAAGAAAACTGGTGACAAGTCTGCAAAGTAAACATGAAGCTCCATTGAACAGGTATAAAGTGTGGGACAGTATTGTTTTGCCCCTGGATGTTAGAATTCAAAATGTAAGAGCATTTATTCTTATCAACGGAGAGACTTTTTGTGACATAATTGAAACCGTGCAAGGGCTGGAGGACTTTATTAGTGCATTTGAAACAAGAAAAAATGGCAATCTATGGAATGACTATATTATAAAGACTGCAGTCAGAGAGACAAAAAAGTTACATATACCATTTCAAACAGATGGAAAAAGAGACTATTAGCATCTTAGGGAACCAACCTAAATTTATTTAAAAAAAAACTCAAAATGTAAAGCAATTATTTCAAAGTTCCTCTGGGTCTGCAACAGCTACAGTAAAAAATGAAAAATTAGGAACATTTCCTTGTTATAAATGTTCATAATGTAGGTTTATTTTAACAGCAAGTAGTTTTTATTTTGAGCACAAACATTATTTATGTGTTGCTAAAGACAGGTGTTCCTGTCAGACTGTTGGTGTGGTTTATGCTGCACTGTCTTCTACTTGCAAACATTTTTATAAAGGCAAAACTGCACGTAGTTTAACTGATAGAATTAGAGAACACGTTTTTGCTATTAAGAAGAATGGTAACATGAATGCACTAGCCAGACATTTACAAACATGTTCTGAGTTTAGGAAGTTTCAGTTTATGGTCATGGAAAAAGTCAACAAGCAAAAGTTTGTGGGAGGCTTTTAATTCTTATTTAGAATTTTTAGAGCTTAAATTGCAGTTTTTTTTTGAGAGCAGATTCCTGGGATTAATGAAAACATTTCAGTAAAATGTTATCTTAGAATATCTAGTTTATAGGATTGCACATTTTACATATATTTTTTATTAGTTTTCATTCAATTAGTTTTTATTCATTATTTTAAAAGTTAATGTGACTTTAAAATAGGTTTTAATATATTCATTGAGGTCATGTTTATATATACATTCCAATGAAAAGAATTTATGCTATTGGTTAATTGGATTATAGCATTTGTATTTGGTGACTATTTAAACAGATTTGTTCATTTATTGATGGTTTTCTGAAGAAGTTCTGGTGAATAAATGAACAAAAGCCCTTAAAACTTATATTTGTGTGTGCCTGAGTTTCCATTTTTCTCTTTCAAGATTTAAGGTTTAGAACAAATGTAAGATTACAGACAGAAAATTTATAAAATGGGTATACCTAGGAGATGAATCTTGCTCTAGAATTTCAAATTTATGCAGGAGAACAGTTAAAATATTAGACAAAAGCTTTTTAATAATGAGTAGATCGACTATCCTAAACCTTAGATAGCAAGAAAAGATATATAGAATTATAACAATATAAGCCTATGTGATAGTTAATGAAAGGGAAGGTTTATTTCAGCAAATATTAGATTCCTGGTGCCAGAGCCATGGGCTCAAGCTTAATGCCAAGAAATGTATAGTTATCCCCTTTTTAAAAAAACATGCACCCATGAATTACCACATAGGTGGCAGGACACTAAACATCGAAAGTGTGATGAGAGACTTAGGGACACAGGTGGACAGTGGTCTCACTTTCGATAACCACATCGCCACAACAGTCAGCAAATCCTTCTATGTGGCACACCTCATCACTAAGAGCTTTTCATCCAGAAAAAAGGAGGTAATTGTCCCACTGTACTCATCCCTCATTAGACCCATTATAGAGTATAATGCCCCATTTCGTATGTACCTCGAAAGACATCTGCAACAGCTGGAAAGGCCACAGAAATACCTCACTAAAAGAATCACAGGCCTAAAGCAGATGCCATATGCTGACCATCTAAAAAAACTCCAGCTATACTCTGTGGCATATTTTCTACTCAGAGGCGATCTCTGCTTAACATACAAGGCCATGTCAAACCCTGAGTTGTTGGACATGCTCCACTTAAAGAAATCCCAATCCCTCAGAGCCACACACTCCAGGGATCTAAACCTTGTCATCACAATGAACAAAATATGCTGGAGGGATAGGTTCCTGACCCAGAGACTCCCCATACTCTGGAATACACTGCCTATACATGTCAAGCAGAGCGTCTCACTGGCTGTCTTCAAAAGGAACCTTGATGATTGGATGGGAGATAGGAAATTCACCCCGGGGATCATGTCAGTTGCCTTGCTAGACAGAGGTCCAGAAAGTAAATATTGTGGGAAGAAATATCCAGGGAATTGTTATGGCTAGGCTTGTATAGGCCCTAGGGCCGATAGCCTAGTACCAACCTATGAACTTATATGTTATAGTGAATATCAATATAATAAAAACAGGATAATTTAATTGTGATTTTAGAGAAAGAAGACAGAAAAAGGGAAAGATATAAAGTAATGAAGGTAGCAATAAAATATGGAAAATTGTATTTATAGAAAGGAAAAGGATGGATATATAAAATAAATGTGCTTAAAACAGAGATTTATTATTTTATAGTATCAGAAGGGATAAAAATAGAAGAAGAAGTCATAAGGACTGGATTTTCATACCATCTAGTGATATGGCTAAATACAGAACAAAATAAAAACTATATTAAGATAGAAAAAGAAATAAAAATAATAAATGAAAAAGACTGGAATATAGAAGGTAATGAAGAACATATAATTACACTGTTATGGAAAGAACACTTAATGATACAATTTTATAAAAAAATGAACCGAGTAGTGGATAGTATTTAAAAAGAAATATAGAGCGATTTATTTACATTGGGAAATAAATAGAAGAAAGAAAGAGAAAGAAGAATATGAGGATGAATATGAAAGTGTTTTTAAAAATCTAGAATATAACAGAATGTCATTCTATAAAAAGGAAAATATGATATATAAGAAAAATAAGGAAATATTCAAAAATCTGTTATTTAAACAAATACATTTACTATAAGGAAAAAAGAAGACCTATCAGCATATTTAGGAAAAGCAGTAAAAGAGAAAAATAAGGATAATGAGGAACACAAAATTGTGAAGGTAAGAAAAATCAAACACATATTATGGAAATGATGGAATACGTAGAAGAGATGTATAAAAAGAAGGAAACCAGAGAAATCCAAATAAACTGGCAAGTTAGAAATCTCACAGAATTATTGAATAAAGCATTAGAAAGAGAAATAATGATAGAAGAATTAGATAAAAATAATTAAACACATTAATATAGATTCAGTAGCAGGTTTAGATGGAATTGGTTATGTAATATGTAAGAAATTCAAAAATTGGAAAACAGCTTATTTTGTAAAGATTTTGAATGAACAGATGGAATAGAGATGTAAGTATAAGGAGATCTATAGTGTAATTTCAAAATTCTTATTGTAAAAATGAAAGAAAAAAGAAGAAAAAATTTTGAGACCAATAGTATTAAATAATACTGACTATAAGATATTTATGAAGATTATATACAAAAGGGTGGAGAATAAAATACAAAATATAATAGAAGAAAGTGTATTCGATATTAAAGATAGTAGTTGTCGAGAACTTTTAATGATTATAAGGGAGGTAGTAGATGATGTTGTGACAGAAAGACAAGAAATAAAATTAATAGCAGGAGATGTTAATTAAGCTTTTGATACAAGAGAGTATGAAGTATTGTAGAAATCTATGGATAACTACAATACCAGTAAGAAAATTAAAAGCATCTGTTTGAGTGCTTACAGAAATAATATAGTGAGGATAATAATGGATGGTTAAGTAAAGAAGTAGAATTGAATAATGGGGTTAGATAAGGATGTTTAATGAATAATATTTTGTTTGTTTTAATTATGAATTTAATAGTCAAATTAAGAGTAAGATGAGAAGAGAAGAATATGAAATAGGAAAATATATACACATTCCGCAGTTATAATGACTTATGCAGATGATATAGCTGTTATAATACAAAATTAGTGTGAATAGAAAGGGTAATTCAATATTTAATAACATTATTAAAATGAATAGGGATGGGTCTTAATAAAGAAAAAAGTCAAGGATTAGGAAAGTATACAATTTTTTTATAACTGAAATGTAAATATTGAGAATACAGTTTAGCATTAATGAAATAAAGACAACGGGAAAGTAATAAAAATATAAAAGAAGTATGGGCATTAGAGAAAAAATATAAATGATCTTATAAAAAGAAAGAAATTTGGTTAATTCTGTGTTGATAAGCAAAATGGCATATTTAGTAAGTATTTTATGATTCAAAAAATATATGAAAAGGAAATAAATAATAATATACAGATTCTTAGTTTTAGCACTTGAATTTGCTTAGTCGTGGTCAGCACTTGTTTAGAACTTGTTGTAAGCACTAAATAAGCTACAAATTACTACAACACTCTACTTTCCTCATTACCTAGAGAAAAACAGTTTTTGTACTTACTTTCCTCACTTGCTTAGAGAAAAACAGCTCTTGTATTCACTTTCCTCACTTGTCTAGAGGAAAATTGTTTTTTATTCAGGCATGTCCAAGGGTCAGCTCCCAGTGTTCTCTCCTGTCTATCTGACGAATCTGGGCATCTTGTGGCAATGTAGCAATTGCCTCATGTACACAGACAACCCTCTCCTTCTACCACCCACTACAACCATGTGAGAGATGCACGTATCTAGCCAAACTGGAGGTAAAGCTCTCTCCAACCAAGACTGAACTTGACAGTCAAGAGGAGAAGGTAAACACTTGCATCACACCACACTCATCACAGAGTCCCACTAAACCTACACCACCAAAATCCACACATAGAAACACAAAAACATTCATGTAGGCTCTCAATAATAATCTGCTCAAGCAACAGAGACCTTCAAAGCAGAAACACAAGCAACCTCCACCTCCCAAAACAACCCAAATGACACATAGCCCACAGACTCAGTGTGCCACTCAACCATAGCCCATAAGGCAAAACAACGTACCCAACACACTAGTCATAGGTGACTCTATAGTCAGGTACACTGATGTCCCACTCACCAGGCAAACAAGGAAAAGGTTACTGTCAGCTGCCTGTTGGGTGCCAGGATCCACCATATAACCCATGCACTCAGGTCATTCCATAACAAGTACAAATATGACTCTGTCATTGTCCATGTTGGTGTGAATGACCTGGGATATACCTCCCTGTACTACATGAAAAGAGACATGGAAGAGCTCTCCGATCTTATAGCCCAGGCAGGTATGTTCTTAGCCCTGCTTAGCATCCTGCCATCGCCCAGAATGATACCGCAGTACAAGGACAAAATGATTGACTTCAACAATTGGCTAAGCTTCTGGTGTCATTCTAAGGGGATCCAGTATCTGTCTGCCTGAGACGACATGGTTGACCGACCATGATGCTTTGCCAGAGATGGCCTGCACCTGTCACCCCTGGGATTCCAGATGCTGGCTAAGGCTCTTGTCACCCCTATAGTGCCTTTTTTAGGCAAGGTTCAAATGACAAATTCACCACTGTAACAGGGACAGGCAAGCAAAAACTGAGGTTAATGCTACTCAATGCTAGAAGTCTAAATCTCAAAATGCACTCCCTCGAGGCACTCCTTAAAATGGAGAACATTGTTATCTGTGCAGTGACTGAGACCTGGTTCAAGGCTCCAGAGGGCACCCCTGCATTACCAGGCTATAACTCATACCACACTTTCTGGCCATCTAACCTGGACTGAAGCACCAAAGGCTGTGGTGTGTCCATATTCATTAAGGATATCCACACCTCCAGGCTAGTTGCTCAGCATAATGCATCTGAGATTATCCAAGTGCAACTAACTCTGGGCAAAACTGCAATCCAAATTGTAGTTTTCTACAGATCCCCCACTATGCCCCAGGATTCCCACTCCTCTTTTCTTGATATACTGGAAAATATTAGGGTTCAACCAAACACCCTAATAACGGGTGATTTCAACTACCCCACCATTAACTGAGAAAAGTACTCATGTATCAACTCCTTTGCTCAACACTTTCTGGAATTCATAAATTCCAATGCCCTGGATCAACTTATCCACACCCCCACCAGGGACAGCAATATCCTAGACCTAGTCATTACCAACATGAGTGACTGGTGTTCCACTCCTGAAATCAGCTCCTCATTGGTCAGATCCAACCATAAGCTAATCACCCTAGATATCCACATCCCGCCTCCACCTTGCATTAAGGAAACAACGGTAAAAAATTTATCCAAAGCCAACTTCATTCTTCTTAAGACAGAAGTGGTGTACTTCATGACACCCATGCAGATGGACGATACAGTTACGACTGCTGAATCCTACACAAATGCACTCTATAAGCACTTACATGAGTGCATGGATCGTGCTATCCCAAACAGAACCAAGACACTATCCTCCAAAAAAAGGAAACCAATCTGGTGGTCCCCTGCCATAAACAAATTCTAAAACAGAAGGAAGAAACTGTTGCAAAAGAGAATAAAATTCCATGAGTGGAGGAGCTCCTTAGTCAGCCTCAGTAAGAAGCTAAGATCCCTTATAAGATCCTCCAAAGCTAGCTACGAAAACAAAATCCCCACTGATTCTAAGGACAACCACAAAGCATTCTATAGCTATGTCAAGAATCTCAATGGCAACACCCAGATCTGCTCTGAGTTACAGCACAACGGCATGAAAATTACAGAATCAACTGATATTGCCAACATCCTGGCAGATCGGTTCAGTGGAAATTTTACCCCCCTCTCACCCCCTAATGGGCCCATATCTATACAGAAAAAAATGCAGAGTCCCTGTAATCATAACTATGCAGGTAAAAGCTGCACTCTCTAAAGCCAAAAACACAGCATCCATGGGACCGGACAACATCCTAGGCTGCATTTTACACGAACGTCAGAATGAAGCGGCTCCTGACCTAAACATCATGTTAAATCATAGCCTCACATCAGGCTTTGTGCCCACTGAATGGTGCACAGCAATAGTTATCCCACTTCACAAAGGGGGAACCAACACTGATCCTGAGAACTATCACCCTAATAGCCTGACGAGCCTGGTCTGTAAGGCCATGGAACGTATCATCATGGAACTCATAAACAAAGACATAGGTAACCTCCAAACTCTGGACCCCACTCAATTCGGGTTTGTGAAAGGCAGATCATGCCTCCTGAACCTGATCGACTTCTTTGAGGCCATCACCAAAGCCGTAGACGAGGGTAAGGTGGTTCACGCAGCCTATCTTGACCTCGCCAAGGCTTTCCACACCATCACCCATTCTGGAATTATAGCTAAACTCACTAAACTAGGTATAAATCCCTACATCACAAGATGGGTTGCCAACTGGGAGAACCCACACTGTAAAAGTTGCAGACTCCAAATCTGACTTTAAAGCATTGACAAGTGGAGTACCACAGGGTTCAGTCCTGGGACCTCTCATGTTTGGTATCTACTTCTCTGAAGTACAGGCTAACACAGAAGGCCTTTGGCTAATGAAGTTCACAGATGAATGCAAACTAGGAGCCATAGTCGAGTCCCCAAATGATGTGGACATCCTACAGAAGGGCCTCACTGAGACAGATGCCTGGTGTCAGAGCCATGGCCTCAAGCTCAATGCCAAAAAGTGCATCGTCATCCACTTTGGTAAAAACTCTGTACCCATGAACTACCACATAGGCGGCAGTCGAATGTGTTATAAGAGACCTTGGGACCCAGGTGGACAGTAGTCTCTCCTTTGACAATCACATCACCACAGTAGTCAGGAAATCCTTCTACATGGCACACCTCATCACAAATGCGTTCTCATCCAGGAAAAAAGAGGGCATTGTTCCCCTCTACTCGACACTCATTAGACCCATTATAGAGTACAACTTCCCTTTTGGAATGTACCTCCCAAGACATCTGCAGCAGCTGGAAAGGCCACAGAAGTACCTCACAAAGAGGATTACTGGCCTCAAACAGATGCCCTACACTCACTGTCTCAAAAAACTCCAGCTTTACTCTGTAGGATATCGCCTACTCCGAGGTGATCTCTGCCTAACATACAAAGCTATGTCAAACCCAGAGCTGTTGGACATGCTACACATAAAGAAATCCCAATCTCTCTGAGCTACATGCTCCAGGGACCTAAACCTTGTCACCACAATAAACAGGACATGCTGGAGAGATAGATTCCTGTCCCAGAAACTTCCCATACTCTGGAACAAGCTACCCATCTATGTCAAGCAAAGTTCCTCATTAGCACTCTTTAAGAAAAATCTTGATAAGTGGATGGGAAATAGGAAATACACCCCGGGGATCACTTCTGTGGCTCTGCTCGACAGGGGCACAGGAAAATAACTTTCTTGGGTGGCATAAGCCAGGGAACCTTGTTGGCTAGGTTTACTTAGGCCCTTGGGCCGATAGCCTAGTTCCTACCTATGAACCTAAATAATGAAAATAGATTTTTATATGGGGTTTGAGACTGAATGAGGTGAAAAGAGGAGTGTTGTACAGTAATAAAGAAGGTGGTTTAGGACTGATAAATGTAATAGTATTTTGGGCTTCTTGAAATGTATATAAAAGTATTAATATGGATAAAGGATAAGAAGAAACTAGTAGGAAAAATATTTGATTGTAAGTATAAAGATATGTGGGAAGAAGTCAGATCTAATTAGAAAAAACAACAGAAGATTATAATGAAGAAATGCAAAATATTTAGAAAAGATAATATTAATATACAAGATAAAGACTGATGCTGTAAAAAAGGAAAATATGGTACAAAGAGATAATGGAACATCATTTCATATTAATCCATGGGAAAATCTGCAAGAAGAAAAGATAAAAGCTACTATATAAATAAATAAATAAATAAATGTTGTAAAAATTGGGTAGAATGTCAAGTTTTTTTTATAAAGATTAAGTATAAATAAACTTCCTCTTAAAAGTAATGTGCCAGATAAAAAGAAAACTGAGTTTGCTTACATTGTGGTAAAAAAGAAATGGCAGAACATGTTTTAACATGTGAAACAGTGAGAAAGTTATGGAAAAAATATGTGAAGAAAATGTATTTGGAAGTATGAAACAAAAAGATATAAATACAGGTATTACAGTGTGTTGATATTATAAGAATGTAAAAAAGTGGAAACAATAAGAAGAGATAAAAGAATATTGTATGCTTCATAGGTTATCTAGCTCTAAACCTACTGTGGCACTAGATAAACCCTCAGCACTCAATCCCCGCATCTGCCAAGAAGGGAATAGTCTTTCTACTTACCTACTTATTCAGGCATGTCCAAGAGACAGCTCCCGGTGTATTCTTCAGCCTACCTGATGAGCCTGGGCATCTTGAGGCAATGCTACAACTGCCTCATGTACACAAGCAACCCTCTCCTCCTACCACCAAACACTAACACTTGTGTGAGATGCACTTATACAGACAGTCTAGAGGCAAAGCTCTCTCCAACCAAGACTGGAACAGACAGTACAGAAGAGAAGGTAACAACTCTCAGCACCCCACTCACTACACATAGACCAACTAAACCAACACCTCCAAAACCCACACATATACGGAAGCTCTGATTAAAACTCTAAATCTGCCTAGGCAACAGAGAACTCCAAAGCAGACACACAAGCAACCTCCTCCCACAAACACACCACAAACAACACATAGCCCACAAACTCTGTGTGCCACACAACTACAGCCCATAAGGCAAAACAACATACCTAACACACTAGTGATAGGTGTGACTCTATAGTCAGGCACACTGATGTCCTACTCACCAGGATAGACAAAGAGAATGTTACTGTCAGCTGCTTGTCGGGTGCCAGAATCTGCCACATAATGCATGCACTCAGGTCACTACATGGCAAGTACAAATATGACTCTGTCATAGTCCATGTCAGTGTAAATGACATGAGACATACCTCCCTGGACTAGATGAAAAGTAACATGGAAGAGCTCTCTGATCTTATAGCCCAGGCAGGTATGACCCTAGCCCTGAGCAGCATTCTGCCTTCACCAAAAATGATATCACAGTACAAGGATAAGATGATCAACTTCAACAACTGGCTAAGCTTCTGGTGTCATTCAAAGGGGATCCAGTATCTGTCTGCCTGGGATGACATGCTGGACAGGCCACGATGCTTCACCAGAGATGGCCTGCACCTGTCACCCCTGGGATTCAGAATATTGGCCAAGGCTCTTGCCGCCCCTATAGTGCCTTTTTAGGCAAGGCTCAAAAAACAAACCCACTGCCATAAGAACTACAGGAAATAAAAAAATGAGGGCAATGTTACTCAATGCTAGGAGTCTAAACCTCAAAATTCACTCACTCAAGGCACTCCTCAAAATGGAGAACATAGATATCTGTGCAGTGACTAAGACCTGGTTTAAGGCTCCCGAGAGCACCCCAGCACTACCAGGCTATAATTCATACCACACGTTTCGGCCACAAAACCCAGACCGAAATCCGAAGGGTGGAGGTGTGTCCATATTCATCAAGGACATCCACACCTCCAGGTTAGCTGCAAAATATGATGCCTCTGAAATCATCCAAGTGCAACTAACCCAGGGCAAAAATGCATTCCAAATTGTAGCTTGTTACAGATCCCCCACCATGACCCAGGAAGCTCACTCCTTGTTCCTGGGGACATTGGAAAAAATGAGGGTCCAACCAAATACCATAATAATGGGTGATTTCAGCTACCACAATATAAATTGGGGAAACTACTCTTGTACTAACCCCCTTGCTCAACAATTCCTGGAGTTCATAAACTCTAACACTTTGGATCAACTTGTCAATACCCCCACCAGGGGCAACAATATTCTGGACCTGGTCATTACCAACATGGGTGACTGGTGCTCAATGCCCGAGATCAACTCCTTGCTAGTCAGATCAGACCATAAACTAATCACCCTAGATATCCACATCCTGACCCCACCCCCACACAAGGAAACCATCGTAAATAACTTTTCCAAAGCGAACTTCACGCTTCTCAAAAATGAGGTGACTAACTTCACGATGCCCCTGCAGATGGATAACACAGTCAATACAGTCATGACTGTTGAATCCTATACAAATGCACTCTACAAGCACCTGCATGAGTGCATGGATCGTGCTATCCTCAATAAAACCAAGATGCTATCCTCCAAAAAAAGGAAGCCAATCTGGTGGTCCCCTGGCATTAACAAACTTTACAACAGAAGGGAGAAACTGTTGCAAAAGAAAGTGAAAACCCAGGTATGGAGGAACTCAATGACAAGCCTCAGTAAGAAACTAAGATCTCTCATAAAATCCTCCAAAGCTAATTTTGAAAGAAAAATTGCCACAAATTCCAAAGACGATGACATGGCATTCTTTAACTATGTCAAGAACCTCCATGGCAACACCCAGATCTGTACCAAGCTACAACAGAACGGCACAAAATATACAGAGCCAACTGATATTGCCAACATATTGGCAGATAGGTTCAGTGCAAACTTTACTCCCCCCTCACCCCCCCAAAGGGCCTATAACTATACCAGATGGTTGTAGAGCCCCGGCAATCACAAATATACAGGTAAAAACGTCACTCTCTAAAGCCTAAATTACAGCATCCATGGGACCGGACAACATCCCAGGCTGCGTCTTACACAAACTCCAAAATGAACTAGCCCCCCACCTAAAATCCATGTTCAACCACAGCTTCTCCACAAGCTATGTGCCCACAGAATGGTGCACAGCAACGGTTATCCCACTTCACAAAGGAGGAACCACCACAGATCCCGGGAACTATAGGCCTATTAGCCTGACAAGCCTGGTCTGCAAGGCCATGGAACGTATCATCATGGAACTCATAAACAAAGATATAGGTAACTTCCAAACTCTGGATGCTACCCAATTCTGATTTGTAAAAGGTAGGTCATGTCTTCTAAACCTGGTAGACTTCTTTGAAATAGTTACTAAGGCCATAGACGAGGGCAAGGTGGTCCACACAGCCTACCTGGACCTCGCTAAAGCCTTTGACAATATTCCTCATTTAGGAATCATTGATAAACTCACCAACCTTCACATAAACCCTTACGTCACGAGATTGGTGGCCAAATGGCTCATGGACAGAACCCACACGGTAAGAGTTGCTGACTCCAGATCCGATTCCAAACTAGTGACAAGTGGAGTACCCCAGGGTTCAGTCTTGGGACCCCTCCTGTTTGGTCTATACTTCTTTGAAGTGCAAGTGAACACCAAGGGTCTATGGCTAACCAAATTTGCATATGACTGCAAAATGGGTGCCATTATCAATTCCATTGCCAACGTAGACATACTACAAAAGGGCCTCACCGAGATTGACACCTGGTGTCAAAATCATGGCCTCAAACTAAATGTCAAAAAGTGCATTGTTATCCCCTTTGGCAAAAACACAGTACCCATGAATTACCAAATAGGGGGAAGTACACAACACAGAAAGTGTGATAAGAGACCTTGGGACCCAAGTGGATAGTAACCTCTCCTTTGATAACCACATTGCCACAGTAGTCAGAAAATCTTTCTATGTGGCCCACTTAATCACAAAAGAGTTTGCATCTAGAAATAAGGAAGTCATTGTTCCCCTCTACACATCACTTATCAGACCCCTCATTGAATACAATGCCCCATTTGGGATGTACCTCACAAGACACCTACAACAAGTTGAGAGGCCCCAAAAGTACCACACCAAGAGGCTCACTGGCCTCAAACAAGTGCCCTATGCTGACCGGCTCAAGAAACTCAAACTCTACTCAGTCACATAGCCCTTACTCTGAGGAGACCTCTGCCTGACATACAAAGCCATGTCAAACCCGGAATTAATGGACATGCTCCTCTTGAAGAAATCCCAGTCTCCCCAAGCTACATGCTGTAGGGACCTAAACCTCATCACAACAATAAATAGGACATGCTGGAGGGATAGATTCATGTCTCAGAGACTTCCCATGCTCTGGAACAAAATTCCCATCCACATCAAGCAGAGCTTGTCATTAGCACTATTCAAGAGAAATCTTGATAAGTGGATGGGTGATAGGAAGTTCACCCCTGAGATTATGTCTGGGGCACTGCTCGATAGAGAGGCAGGGATTTAACAATACATGGGTGGCGAAAGCCAATACACTGTTGGCTAGGCTTGCTTTGGCCTTCGGGCCAATAGCCTAGTACCTACCTATGAACCTATGAAAGAAATTTTGTTTAATGGGAAATGGGTCTTTCAGCAATTATATAAAGAATTAAGTGATGGTTTTGGAAGGAGTGGGGGGGGGGGTTGGAAAACAGACATTCTGAGTGATTCTTCAATATAAATGCTAGTGATGGAATATGTAAATATGTAAATATATAGAATATTGGTGTAAATAAGTTGTAAATAGAATACAAATAAAAGACCCCTGCTCTTTCAGATAGGTATTGTGGGAAGTTTTACAACAACCTGAGCTACCACCAACTCAGGCAGATGGGGCCTTGATTTAATGCCTCGTCTGAAGAATGGCACACTCAGGTGTGCAGCACCCCCCTTACACTGCACTGTGGTATCAATAATCAATCTGCTTGGTGTGGGAATAGAACCCACAGTTTTATGCACCAAAGGAGAGTGTGATATCTGTTGCACACTGATTTATGAATTATTTTGTTATAAATTTTCATGATAACTATTGTACATATATTATGACGGGTCTACTTTCAAATCCCGTATTACTATTTGATCGAACGACAGAACATCGAGACTACAAGGTTGAAATCTGTACTTCCTGAAAGTTTATAAGCTCAACTTTCAGAATATCTAAACCTAACGTACTAGTGACCATAATAATGTACATCTTTACCCCACTGGGTACACAGTGCCAATGTCAGCCTACATCACACCCACCGACCAACAGTCCAGGACCGTAATATATTTTTTCTTACATTTTTGCAGGGGGGGCTGTGCCCCCCTGCACCCCCCACACCCCCTGAAAATTAAATAAAGCAACTCCGAGATCGCACTACATTGAGGAAAAAAATCACCCTATTGACTCGGCACATGTTTTAACAGTGCACTATCACTTTAAAGATTTTTTACATTCCAAGCTGCTGAAATCGATGCAGCAGTTAATGATATTGCAACTTGCCAAAAAAAAAAAAAGAAATGTTGATTATTGAACAGTACATTTATTATCTGAAACATACCATACCAGTAAAGAAATGTTAGTGCTGTATAAACATACAGGGAAGTGTAAAGGGGGAGCTGTTACTGCATCTCGAGCAACTGTGAAATACTTAAACTTCATCCTTTAAGCAATCGCTAGACTTTTAAAGATAAATAGTACATCTGTATTGTATTACGTTGTAGATTTGTTGTAATGTGCTGTATATACATTCAATAAGTTGCTTTGTTTCATTAAATGTGGCATAAATTATAAACAAAAGTGGTGCTATGAAATGTAACAGCTTTAAGTTCTGGTGTTTTAAATTACTGAAGGGTAGGAAAGTAATGTTCGCTCCATGTACGATATTCTGAAAGTCGAGCTTGCAAACTTTCAGGATGTATAGCTTTCGACCTTATTATAGTATATATATATATATATATATATCTCCTGGCCTGGTTCATCAGCATGTTGGCTATTACTAAATGGAACTGAAGTAAGAAGTGAGCAGCATTAGAAACTAAAGAATAATGAGGGCTCACAGAGGACAGCCCCAGACCAATTCCCTTTATTTCAGAAGATGCAACGAGAGAGGAAAAAATTGTCATTAACATCCGACTGGTTGGGATAGGGCATATTTTTTCTATTGTTATTTAACTGTTGGACTGTTGACGTCTGTCCCAAATTTTTTCCATTTTTTTGGCTGTATTGTAATGAGATTGTGGAGAATGGATTAATGTGCACTGGTACATGAAAGGGAGTTTGGGTTAAGTAACAGAAGCAACACCTTAAATGGTCTTTTCATCTAGAAGTGGGAGCAGTTTTGGCTATAGCTACAATTTATGGTGACAGTAAAGCTGTAGTAGTTTGTATAACGCTGAAGATGTGGCAAATTTCAGTTTTTACTCCCCTCTCCCCCTTCATCTATTCAGTTTAAAGGATATAAAGGGGAAGAAGGATCAGAGCAGTGTGACAGCTGCTGTGAGAATGGGCTGGGAACAGGATGCTATGCTGTAATGTCATCTGCAGACTGCATCTTGGTGATGATGTTCTTGGGCATGTTATGTTATGTTTATATTATATTATATTATATTATATTGTATTATATTATATTATTGTTTTACATGGCAAGGAACAAACAACAGTAACAAAGTTCTGTGTTTGACATGAAAGCAGCTAAATGTAGTCAGGCAATACATTACATATTCAATGGCAAATACAATTTCTGTCTGTTTAGCCTTATTTATCGTTTTTAGTGCTGTTTCTGAAAAACTGAATGCTTTTTCAAAAGGGAGAAGTTAGATTAACCTTTTCTTTTTATGTTAAGTGTTTGTGTTTTCCACGTAGTATCTTTCATTATTGTGAAGCAATGGGGTGTAGTCTTGTTCAATATTTTCCAAGCCTACAGAAGAGGTCTTGGGTATTGGGTCTACAGAAGAGGTCTTGGCTTGAAAAGATAGTATTATGGTCTTCCTAATCTTCAATTTTTTGGGGAGATGGGCACAATAATTAGAAAAGAAATAAGAAATATGAAGAGAAGACAAATCCCACTGTCTTGGGATGAGATCACAATATTCTCGGGGGAGCAGTGACAGGACTGTTAAGAAGAAAATTGTTAGCACTGGTAAAGTAAGATGTTTAAGGTCATACTGTGGAGTGTGAATGGTTTGTTGAATACAGTCAAAAGAGCTCATTTTTTTGACTTTATAAAAAGCATAGTCTCCAGGTTGTGGCCCTCCAACAGACTCTCATCCTGGAATCCGCTGTGTAAACTTGGTTAAAAATATGTCAACATATCTCATGAGAGAGAAGAAAGAGAGGTATGACCTTGCTGAGATTTATTGTAATGATTCTAGACAGGATAGGGAGGCAGAGTGATGTCAGTAAAAAGATAGTAGCAGAGCATTTGTCTCATTTTGTTACAGTATATGTTATCTCATATACTAAGGCTGCCCAGTTAAGAGTTATTCTGACAATGATAAATGTATTTCGAGAAGGATTATTTCTGTCGACAGGAGAATGGAACTTAGTCACCAAAGTACAACATGTGAGGGGGCCCAGAGGTTTAAATGTTCCCAGACTAGGAATGATATTTTACTCATTTATGTCCATTGATAGGCTTAACAGGTGTAGCACTGCTGTTGTGGAAGAAGGCAGGTTAGTGGTTTACTTCCTATTTCCATGTCTTTAAATGATTTGAGACTTGATGATATTATTCATTCTTAAGAGCACCTATACTTGGTCCAGGACTATGGGCTGCACTCTATTACGCTCTGATTATGCACCTATGACTTTAGTCATAGAGAAGGAACATAGAGTACCAAGTGACGCAGGCAATTTAATACTACCTTTTGTAATTCAACATATATTAAAGAGTAGTATGAGTGGTTTTATAATTGAGTGGTAGGCTGCCCCTCTAACAGTCAGAAAGATTTATTGCATTTAGGGGGATATCTTTAAGGACACCCTTAAAGATCACTTCAACTGCATAACGTTAGAAAATACAGGTAATTCGTTTAGTGATTATGTGTTTTCCTTTAGTTACTGTAGTGGGTGGCCTTTTTTATTTCTGTTTTTGGTAGGGTATTGGAATGAATAAAGAACCATGTCTATCTTTGTTCACTTTTCTCACCAACACAGGTTGTAATCCATAACAATTCTGTGTGTTGGCTATTGTGGCAGTACCAGTGAGTCTTCTTATGTTCTTCACATACTTTTCTTCTCCCTCTAGCCTTTTCCTGCTTCTTCATCTTTTCTCTGCTTGGTTTTGAACATGCTAGGCACCTTCTTTCTGAAGGTAGCTTTGATGCAAACTGGTCAGTTCAGTTTTAACTGTAGGATGACTAGAGGATCTATAGGCTGTCAAGATCATTTTATTTGTTGATTCAGGCTGTTATCCATTAATGTGGCAATTCTTATTGTTTTTATTATGCATAAAGTGTTTCATCAGCTACAGATAAAATGGAATCACTTTTATGTGGGTAATTTCTTGGAAATGGCAACGTTCTTTGAACTATGGTAGTTAAAAGGAGGACCACAATCAGTTTTCCACTGACTAATTTGCTTAAAGCTGGAAAGATTTTGACAAAAGCTATTATGTGTTGGGATGTAAAACACCAGTTCTACAACTAGTAAACTTGAGTAGACATAAATAACAATAAAAGGCATTTCCTTATACCACTTATAAAACTTACTCAGATCAGGCAATGCTTTCTTTCGAACTTCAGATGTTTTGTATTGTTACCATCTTATTGTGTTTTGTATTTGTCTAACAAAGCAAGCTTTCTTTGTATCCTTATTATTTTCATCTATGCTTGGAAACCATTTTTCTCCTTCACCACTGGCTTATTTCTCACTAATCCTGAGTGGACGTTGTATGGTATCTCAGTGCACATTTTCTAGAGTTCCTGAGAAGCATTTGCGAGGAATATTTAAAAAAAAATAAAAGTCGAACTTGATATTTCTCCTTTGCTCTTTTTAGACCTTTTCAAAGTCTCATTGTCTGCACATAAACTCTTTGCATTGTTACTGAAGTAACTACGATAACTGCTTTACTTTTTGTAAACCACTGTCCCAATCACATTCTCGGTGTCTTTCGGTGTTAGTGCTCTAGACACCCTTATATATTCTGCAAAATATGTCCATATAATCATCAAGCATTCTAATATATATATATATATATATATATATATATATATATATATATATATAGCCTCTTTTGCTTTTCATTAAACCTGTGTTTATACAGAAAGTTTGGATGTTTCTATTAATGGGGAGAAGTTTTAGTTGGTAACAACCAGATCTAAGGTCCATTGCACAACAATGTTGCTCCAATTATTTCCATAAAATACCATCCATAGCTACTGTCAAGTACCTTTCCCTTTGATTTCATGCCTTTGCAAATCATGAGTTCAACAGGAGTCTGACGCAGAGGTGGTATAACTATTGTTAGAGAATAGGCTCACTGTGCATCATCACCCTGACTGGAGAAAGAGCATTCTCCAGCAGGGTATTAATGTACAAGTAATGCCTGCCAAAAAACGTCTTTGATGCTTTATGGCAGCATATCAAGCCGCCATGGAGCTTGAACTGAGAAAACAGAATGGCTGCTATTTTACACTTGATAAGCAGTGGTTCTGCTGTTTAGCGAGTATAAAATATATTAAAAAAAAGAAAACCAAAAGTGTGTGTGTGTTTATGTCTGTGTGTGTGTGTGAGTGTATGCTGAGGGTGAGTGAATGCGAGAAAGATCGGGCCATTATTTTACACTCTCTGAGCAGCGCTTTTGCTGTTTACCGAGTGTAAAATCTGAATATAAAAGAAAACAGTGTATGTATGTGTGTTTATTTCTGCATGTGAGTTTATGTTTCTGTCTGTGTGTGTGAATGCGTGCATGAAAGCGATGTGTGTGTAAGTGTGTGTGAAGAGAGAGAGCGATCCAATACCGGCAGCAGCAGCATTCAAGAGGTTTACATTTATGTACCTGTCTTCACTAAATGAATAAAATGTAAAATAAAGGGGAGCAAAGACTCGAAGCAAGAGCATATTCCTGTTTAAAAAAAAACAGTGTGTCTGCAATAGGGCTTGTGTTAGCATACATTTTCTGAAGGGCAAGGGTGTGTGAGTGGGGACTGGAGGGTGGTGTCTGTGTGACAGGGGGAGAGACAGTGCTGGCAGCAGCAGATAAGAGGTTTATTTACCTCTCCACCTTTTATCTCAACAAATGTGGATAAAGCCTGAAATAAAGGGGGAACAAACACTCCCAAATAGGAACAGATTTTAAATTAAAAAAAACAAAAACAAAAAGTAAGTTAAATAACAGGATTTGTGTTAACATGAATTTTCTGAAGGGAAATAGTCTGAAAATCAAATGTATGTAATTATTTAGTGACTTCAATCCCCAAATGACTGCGACAAAACCATTGTAGCGGTAAGGGACCAAAATATAAGGCAAATATTTAGATATTTTTTAAAAATTATATATTTTGGATGTAAAATACTTCCTCTAACACCATTTACATATACTACAACAACATTAGGCGATGGGACTATTTTACATTTAAAATATATAAAAAAAATAATAATAAAAGAAATATAAATAAATAAGTAAAATACACAGTTTTACAGAGAGCTATTATCTAAGCCCATTAATGCCCTCTAGGGTGTGTGTTAATACACAATTAATGCCCTTCCAGGCCAGCGGCATCAGGCCTCACAACAACCCTGGGCGGGCATTAATTACACATTAACACACACCCTGGAGGGTATTATTGCTTGTGTAAACCTTTGGTGTAGGGCTAATCATTTTCTATTACAAAATACTTCTGGAGCTCTTTCCAGGCTTTTTATTTCCTTAAGAAAAAAAGCAGTTCAACAAAGTGGTGCTATACAAGTTGTCTTGAGATCTGTGATGACCGTGCCCTGGCCCAGCAATCAAGGAGCCTCAATCCTCACCACTAACACCAGGGAGGTCGTCTCAAAGAAGAAGAAAGGATAACTAATACACACAGTAAAGTACAATTTCCTTTAAGTTCACACAGAAATCACAGTCAGTCTGGGGCTGGTTGCTCCTTTACTCACCAGGACCCCAATAAGACTCCCCACTGGCACAGCTATAGGGTCCAGATCTCAGCCTAACTGGGCAAGCTAAAACCTCCAGTACCCTCTCTGTCCAACCAGTGCTTTGTGTCCCTGCCAAGTAGCTGACACAACACACACACTTTGAGATACGTATTTGTACAACTTCACAGACACTCCTAGGAAAGGCTGACACAGATTCTCCAATCTGTGCCCCTTTACCCAGAGTATATGGTAGTAATTACTGCCACCACCCAGTTAATAATATCAGCTACTAAAAGGCCCTTAAAAGGGTGTCCAATTATTATGGTGCAATATTATTATCCAATGGTAGTATGACTAACAGTCAAGGCTTACTTTAGAGTGGCCTATTACAATAACTTCTATAAACATGCAATGTACTGTAGAGCTTATCTCTACACAAATCAGCCACAGGTAGAAGGTTTTAAAAATATTTAATAATAAATAATTAAAACACAAGACAAAACTACTACACCACAGAGATATCTAAGAGTTCAGAGATCACACAGAAACTTAAAATACTACAGTAGGACAGGTCTGATTTCAAAGAAAAATACCTAATTAATCTTTACTAGCTTTAACTATTCCTACAAGAAATCACAGTGCTAAAACTTACATGTGAGCACAAGGCAGAGTGCTGATAAGTTAGATGTCAAAATGCTTCCAGTCTCTTGTCAGAAATAGTATTTAAACATTACTAACAAACATGTTTGCTGGGTCCCGCCCCAAATTACATCATTTTTGACACTTAGGTTTTCCCAGGCAAACAAACTGCATTATTTAGCAATCTAACACCTGCACAGAAACTTACAACAATAGAATATATTTCACATCTACATTCTAGCAGAAACTAGAGCAATAAAGCACCTTTCACATCCAAATTCTGGACATAAACTTTAGCCTTAAAACAATGGGCATGAAATCTTCATCCAGCCACCCTGGAGCCGAATTCTAACATGAAAGGGTACAGCATGCTTCACTGGGCCAGTAGAGTGCAATGTTGTCACATATTTTGCAGTTCCGCATTTCACAATATTCTTTTACATTCAAGAAAACATACCTGTATTTTACATTTATTTACAAATGCCAGAATTATATATCAAATTGTATTTGACTAGGCTGGCAACCTTCGCCCATCTCTCCCCAGTCGTCACAAGATCTATGTACAGATTAACCAGATAATTCTTTAGTTTTCCAAAATTATGAATCAAAGATTTTTGTTCATTGTGTAATGTCCATTCTGGCTATTTTCTTCAAAGGTGTCCAGTGTCTGTACTACACTTAATGCTCTTGCTATCTAAGTCTGTCTCTTTACCTTGCAGCACATTAAAATGGTGTTCCTCGTTATATTTACTCTGATTTCTGTAGTGAAGCTACCTTTTAACTGAATAGGTTTTATATGTCTACATACATATATCTTGGTGTCAAACCTCGATCATTGGCATTGGTCTGTATTTACTGCAGTCTTGCTCAGATGTTATGCTTGATGAGACTCTTTTGTCTTTTTTTTCTTCTTTGAGTATTTTCATTGTGATTTCTTTCCTCTTTTGCTTCTTCTCTGGCATTTAAACATGTTTTGTGTTTTTTTCTGTTTCTCTCATATCAGTTTTTTTTAATTAAAGATCTCTCCTTTTGTTACATTTCATTAACTTCATTTCCTTTACATCTATCAATATTATTTGTCTAAATTTCTGAAATGTCAAGATAAGTATCAAAGTCCAGCAGCTCATCAAGAATCAGAGCTGCTCAGTCAGTGTTTTCTTCCTTGCTCTTCCAATGTTACGTCAATGCATTATTTATGTCTTGATTTCCATTTGTCTTTCTTCTTTGATACCTACAAATTTACAAGTTCTAGTTAATGTCCACAAGCTGGTATAGCCTACCTTTATGGGTTTATCTGCCAGCTGCTTTGCCTGTAAATGTTAATCTTTCATGCTCTACATTTTTCCTTAGGCTGAGAGTGGCTGTTTAATTTGTGAAAAACATTCTGGCACCTGTCATCTGTTCTTATGATGGCTTTATACATATTACATATACTTCCTGTCCTATAAACCTTTAAATTTATCATCTCTGGAAATGCTTAAGGCTATTATCTAATTCTGGAAAGTGGTCACCTATGTCTTGCACTTAAGATTATGTTTTATGTGTCACAGTTTGTCTCGGATGGCACATTAGGAATCACCAACGTTTTTCCTCATTCTTTTCATACTTCATTTTTAAATTGTTGGGGCTTTCTGTTATAATTGTATATGTCAAAATCCTCTTTAACAAGTGAGCAAGCAGTGAAATATAGGGCAAGATCCTCACAAAAAAACAGCCAACAATTTTCACTTTGAGAGATTTATTTTTCAAGCTTGCATTAAGGTTTCAGAAATGCAAACTGTCTAATGCAGGGGTGGGCAAACTTTTTGATTCGTGGGCCACATTGAGTTCTAACATTTGACAAAGGGGCTGGAACAGGAGCAGATAGATGGCATGCTTTGAAAACATCACCTCATTGGGGAAAAAATACACATCTTGGGATACGGAGAAAACATGTGCTTTAATTTCCAATGAAAATGAAGAAAAGCATTACAATAAAATCTCTGACTTCGAAATGAGTCTTTATTTAAACACTGAAAATCAAATAAATGACCATTTTATTTTAAAGCACTGAAAGTTCTGTTATCCTAGCACTGTTTATTTTAACAACGTGCGTATCACGGAGACACACACATTTTAATGGGAGCAGTGTTGTTGGTCTCCTTTTTCAGCCAGCGCATCAAAGTCTGGAGTTAGTTTTGTTGTGGCGATTCTCAGGATGGATCTGAGGTGTAGGTCTGTTAACTTGGATCTGTGGCTGGCTTTGTTGATGTTCATGACGCTGAAGGTCTGTTCACACATGAAGGTAGAGCCGAACAAAGCCAACATCATCTGCGCTTTTCGCCTTAGATTTGGAAATGCGGCATCATTGAGTGAAGCATAGAAGTCATTTAGTTTCAGAGAGCTGAACTTCTCTTTTAAGGCAGGGTCGGACTGAAGGTCGATCAGTTTGAGCTGAAGCTCCTCTGGAGCTGTTTCGGGGTCTTGTGACAGAGGAAAGGCCACCAATTGAAGTGACTTGTCAATTTTGTCAAAATCCAAAAACCGACGGCAGAATTCTCCGTGCAGTGCATCCAGTGACTCACTGTATTTCTTTACTTTTGCTCCGGCCTCTTTCAGCGTGGCTAGTCTAGGAAAATGAGTGAATGACTTGTTCAAAATCTGCCTGGAGAATAAAGCCAGCTTGGATTTGAAGGCTTTCACGTTTGTGTACATGTCATGCACAAACTGCTCCTTCCCCTGCAGTTTCACGTTGAGCTCATTCAAGTGTGAAAATATGTCCGTAGCAAACGTAAAGTCACACATCCAGCTCTTGTTGCTCAGCTCAGGAAATTCATCAGTCTTCCCCTGCCACTCCAAAAACACGCCAATCTCCTCTTTGAGCTCCCACACTCGTTGAAACACTTTGCCCAAACTCAACCTGCGGACACGGGAGTGATAAAGCAGGTCCTGGTGATCCGCATCAGTTTCCTCCAGGAACGCAATGAACTGACGGTGCTGAAGTCCCCGTGCGCATATGAAGTTGACTAGTTTCACCACAGGATTCAGCTGTAACACCGATTTACATAGAGATTCCTGGTGGATGATGCAGTGGAGGAAAATGACATCCTGGTCAGGGTTTTCATCTTTCACTTTATTCTGGATTCTCCTCAGCAGGCCAACATTTTTTCCCGTTAAATTCGGAGATCCATCTGTGGTGACATTAACAAGCTTACTCCAGGGAAGCTTCATGTTTTCGATGGCAGCAGACACCCGTTCAAACAAGTCCTCTCCCCGTGTTTGTCCTTTCAGAGACTCCATTGTCAAAAACTCCTCCGTTATTTCAAAAGTTTCACTGATTCCTCGGATAAAAATGAGGAGCTGAGCAGTGTCTTTGACATCGTTGCTTTCATCCAGTGCTAAAGAATAAAAAGTGAATGACTTCGCCTTTTTGTTTAATCTGCTGGTGATATCTTCATCTATTAGTTCCACATGGCGAGTCACTGTCCGCCGTGATAAACTGATTTTCTCAAATTTGTCTTTGGTCTCCGGGCACAAAATACCTGCTGTCTCTACCATACATTCTTTTAAAAACTCGCCCTCAGACAGTGGTTTGCTGGCCTTTGCTATTTTGAATGAAAGCATAAAACTGGCCTTGGTACTTGACTCTTGAATGGCAGTTTGACGGTGAAAAAAACTTTGCTGAGCCTTCAAATTAGCTGCCAACTTCTCAGCAGCAGCTTCCCGTTATTTTGTTGAGAGCTTGCTAGCATAATTAGCGTGCTTTGTGGCAAGGTGACGGCTAATATTATACTCTTTAAAAACCGCCACAGTTTCTTGGCATATCAGGCAAACAGCAGATGATCAGTGTTCAGCGAAAAAATATTTAGTTGTCCACTCCTTATTGAACACTCGACATTCTCTGTCCACTTTCCTTTTCTTGGGTCCGCTCATCTTCATAGAGGGGCGGTGGGTTATCTACAAATATATCTAGAGTCCGCCATCTAGTGAGGAAACATCAGAATTGCAGGGGAAATAAAACATTAACAAGGTTAATTTATTAAATTTTTTCAAGTTTGGCGGGCCGAATCAAAACATTTAACGGGCCGCATGTGGCCCCCGGGACGTAGTTTGCCCATGCCTGGTCTAATGGGTGAAAGACCCATAATTCGTCTACTGCATAATTCATCAAAGTCTTCAGCTGAATTTTTGCTTCCTGATTCCCACTTGAGCAACATCTGTCTCATGTTCATGTCTTAAACCAGTCAGAATTCACTTCAGTGGGAAAAACGTACTTGCAGAGAAGGTGTGAGTCACCTGATAGACAGCAAACACAAGTAAGTGCTTATGTATAAGATCTTTTCCAAGAAAAGTCCTGATCATGAGATGAGGTTACCAGATGACTTTTTCAGTCATTTCTTTAACTTCCTTAACCCAAACTTTTTTAAAAACTTTATCTTATGCACCTCATCCAGCAAGCACCCAGGGGGAGGGTTTGCAACATGTACAATGAGAGGATATCATACCCTCAAGTAAGTGTCACAGCCCATCTGGCAGCCCTACCCACTTCTCAGCAAATGGATGCATCCCACAAGGTCTTAAGAAATTCAATGACAAGATGCATGTTCTTAAGATATAGTCCTTTCCTGTACACCCCCTGCTGAGAGGCAAACAATCTTTCATCCCACTTCCTGGCCAGCCTTCTGGTGCTAAGGCCACTAAATGAACCTAAACCAAAGGCAGTGCAGGTGGATTACCAAATTCTGCATCAGAAGGTCAGTATATTTCTTTAGACAGACCCCAGATCTTTTGGAAAAGATAACAATTCAGTTATATTGCACTTGGGACAATACTTTTCCAACTTTACACTATAGTGATAGGTATGTTTGTGCAATACAAAATGCATGCTAGTTTGTCTTCTTATTACACTCTTAATTCTTTATGTACTGCTGATGTCACATGGTTATGTACTGATATTTCACAGGTGCAGGTGAACAGAATGGTGTTCAACCACATGTACAATACAGGTAGGTAGCATCGTTTACTGACAAAAACATAAAATAGCTGTGGACAGCGCCAGGGTGTGTTTGCAGTAGATAAGTTATCAGATTTTATTTAGTTCCTTGCACAATCAGTCACATGTTCTTCAGTCGGGCATGGTATGTGCCTATAGTAGGTAGGTAGCTACTATGGCACATAGGCTGGGAATGCCACTGGAAGACACCTATAGCCTTAGCCCTTTTGCATCATACAGCGCAAATGAGGCCACCACTTGGGAATTTGTGGTTGCCTTAGTGCCATGTGTCTTGCAGAGAGCAAGTGCCAGTGACCCTGATGATATAACAACCAATACATAATGATAGGACATGCAGCTGCCCAGTGCAAAGTTACTTCCAAAACAAGCAGTAATGTGTGACACTGGCCAGGGCTTTACTGACATTATGGTGCAAGTGGATGGTGAATACATACAACAAGATGTGACTGATGACAGCCTCTCCCATGATAAATTTGTAGCCATCAGATAGGCGGGTTGTTTACCCTTGCTTAGCCATTTCAATGTCATATCAACACACAAAGAGAATCATGCAACTTATGCCATTGTGGCATAAAGAGTTGATGAGACTGATGCCTTTACATATGGTACAGAGATCTGTACATTTATTCTGTGGTACACTCAATATCATGGGCACTAAGAAGAACAAGGGCAGTATACTGCATGTTTTTTGTGTGTAGCAAGCAAGTTTGATGGATGACATTATCTGGTAGATGCAGGTGGCCATGTTATGGCATATGTAGAGCCAGACAGCTGACACATCATGTCCATGCCATGAGGTCCATGGTTTTGGGGATCATTTACTTAACACGGTCAGCATGCATTGCATTTGGTGTCTGTTGTGTTAGCCATATTCTGCATATCTTAGAGCTCCAATGTGCCTCCTTCACTAATTTCTGTCCTGGTGCCTATACTATAATAGGGGAGCACACCATGTGCATGACAACAGGGGCATCAATGTGGAACAAAAAAAAATATGGCTACTCATACTTCCAGAATAATAAAGACTTTAATGAATTAACCAACAGTTAATCACTTTCGTTCACAATGGAACTTCTTCAGGACTGTTAAAGTTAAATCATTCACCAACTAAATACATTATAAAATGATCATGTCACAGATCAAACCAATCGTATTTTTTCTGCAAATTGATATAGTTATAAGAAAATATTCAATCCAATAAAATAATATAGACATATGTATATATAAATAAAACATTTGTGTCAAATTCAATCATGAGAATAAAGCTGTGATGATTATTTCTTGAAAAATATATAAAACCTCTCAGCTTTCAAAAGTAAAAGGCTACTAAATGAAATAAAATCATTTAAACCTGGCTTTTGACTAGCATTCAACAATACATGCCAATGTAACTCTTAATTCTAATGAGTCCTTCCCATTACCACATATCTCACATTTATTCACTTTTTCCAGGATGAAAATTAAAATTCTCCCTACCTAGAACTCTTTAACAAAAGCCCTTGGGAGGGTATCCTCCTGAGTTACTAAGCACCTTATAGCTGGCTATAACCTTCTATATCTAATTCCCATACGATCTCTCACACTCTGCAAATATTGTAAATAGCTTTTGACTTTAACTGTGCACATTTGTTAAAATGTATCTGCACGATATGTTTCCACTATGGGCAATATTGCTCATGCTTTGTATTATTTGATATGTATTTGCACTTGTACTTTTATTTTTAATGGACTATCTTTACTGTAATCTGTTTCATGGAGCTTTTCTCCCCTGGCCTCCACTGAAATGGCCTCTCTGGGCCCAGTGGACTTCCCCCGTAGTTGAACTGGAAATAAATAAATAAATAAAATATTCATAGGTTTTGGAATGTTAAGCAAAGCCATTGACTACATCCCATTTTGTAATAGCATAACTGTGTTCATATGAACTATATAAACCGTAATTATGCAATTTTTTTTGTTTCTTTGACAGCTTATGAAGTATTACTATGCAATTGTTTCTGCTGTGAAGCTTTTCTCCCCCAGGCCTCCACTGAAAAAGGGCACTAGCCAAGTCAGACTTTTCCCAGTCAACAAATGTCAGATAAATAAATAAATAAATTTGAGTCTGTGGCATCCATTCTGTTTTACCAACATAAAAGAACCCATATGTCAAGCAACTTGCCAAGTAAATCACCCACTTCATTGTGCATTTATATTTCCCTTTACAGGCAATAACCTAGAATTTGAGGGAATGGTGATGTTCACAGTATCCATACTCTACATTGCGAACAGGACCCACATTTCATCATTCTATAACCACTTGTTAATCCATTAATTTTGTGGTCCTGCTTCCCTTTCTCCAAAATAGCCTTACTCTTTTGTCCCTTTTTGTATTCAAATTCTGGTAGTGACCCTAATTCATCCATAATTTCTAAGGATTCAAATTCAATTGTCCACTTTTTCTCAATTATACTTTTTACTTCAAAAAAAAAAAAATTATTGCCAATAGAACACCACAGCCTTATCAAATTTATTGTGTGTGAATGTAATAGATGGTTCTCTTAAGATGGTTTAAAAGCAGTACTCCTTTTCTCTGTGACTTCATTCAACACTTCATTAAGTGTTGTAAAATATCCTTGTACAAAAATAGGGCCTTTAATTTTTCACTCTTCAAAACAAACAGTTGGTTCTCGGAGATCAACCTAGATGGTAGTAGTTCTTGACCCTTCACTAAATTCCTTTTCTACTGTACAGGATGACTATTTAAAAAGTATAAAACTGGAGTAGAAAATGTCTCTTTTTATGTAAACCAGATTCAAAATGTTGATCAATGCCATTCTTGGTTACGAGAACATCCAAGTAATTGATATTATCACCTTTCCTTTCACAACTGAATTTTAAAAATTCCACAGTATCATTGATAAATAAGTAAAACTCCTAAAACTCATCAAACTCTCCTGTCAATAAAACAAAAATGTCACTTAGGTATCTCAGACAGAGGCCTATTTTAAACCAAAACATAATTCATTTCCTATCACCACATAATGATGTAGGCATACACAGGAGCAGAAGGGGAATTTATTGCAACTCCTTTAACCACTTGAAAGCATTTATCTTCAAAAACGAAAACAATTATTTTTTTTTAAACAATATTTATACATTCTCTTAGTATCAACATCTCATCATGCATTAACTTTTTGTCATGAAGAAAAGCTTTGTGAAGCCACTCCATACCTATGTGGTGTGATACTACTAAAAATATATAATTTACATCAATAGTAGCAAAGATGCAACTGGTCTAAAGACAAATATACCATTTTAGTTAAAAATCCCAACAATCCTTTAGAACATGGGGTTTATCATTGAAGATTTTTTTTTTAACATTCTATTGAACAGCATGCCTACAGGCTCAGTTTTACTACTGCTAGAAGCTACAGTTTGCTTTAAAGGTAGATTCCCAGCAGTCTTGTGTGCTTTTGAATTAATGGGGATAATGGGAGGGGGGTCTTTGCAGCATGGTAATAAGATAAATCATATAATAGGTCATATTCATTTTTCAGTTCTTCCAATTATAAATCAGCCTTGTAAAAATATTAATTTCATTTTAGACGTTTGCGTAAAAATCACCACTACTTAAATAATCTAATATTTTTGGAGAATAATCAAAATCATTCATTAAAACAACCCTCCCCCTGTGAGGTTTCATAATACAGATAGACTTTTTTCCTGACAAGCTCTTTAGCAACTTCAACTCAACTTGTGTTAAATTAAACAGTTTTTTCTTATTGTCCTTTTGTAATAAAATTTTCAGTTCATATTCCCAAATCTTTAATAATACTGAAATGAAGAACTATAAAAGAGGGTTAAAATATTATTTTTAACTGCCTCACACAACAGAGGTGCTGGTCTTTACCATTAAAAGTAGATACAAATTTAATTTACTCACAGACAATTTTAATTCCATTCAAACTTCAACCAAATTGATTTTATCAAAGGGAACAAAAGTAAAGCCTTTCTGAAAAAGCTTTATAAAATGTAAATTAATGTCTAAATGGCTGGAATTGTAAATCATCAGCCTATTAATGTTGTAGATTTTACCTGCACCTCCTGAGATTAATGCCAGTAGTTCCCTCTGCCTTTCCCTCTTTTGAAATTCCATTTTCCCTTTCTGTTATTTCATACCACATAGTTCACATATCCCTCCAGTTCTTCATTCACCAAATTCAAATCCTCACTTCTCACCTTCTCAGATGCCAGTTTGATGGATCTACATGTTGGAAACTGCCATAAAAAGCTTTGTCATTTGTAGCATCGCTGTCCTCATCATTCCACCACTCAACAGAGGTAGAATCCGCAAGAACTCTGACACAATAGAACTTGGTAAATTGTTTATTCCACCTCTAGGAAATGGATAAACAGTGTTGTCATAATGTCTATAATCTTTTAATAATTTTGCATCATTCCTCCTAATTATCTAATTTATTGTCAATTATAGCAAAAATTATTTTGTTTGTGTCTTTCGGCTTTTCCTGGTTAGGGGTCGCCACAGCAGAACTCCGGTCCGCTCATGATTGGCAGTTGATTTTTACGTACTGGCTTGCCAGGCCTGACGCACAACCTTCAACAAACGTACGCCCATTCACGCATGTCTCCATGCAGAAGACGCTCTAGCTGAGAATCGAACCGGACAGCATCTTACTGTGAGGCAACGCTACCGCAGCACCACCACCGCGGTTTTGTATTTACTTTAAATGGAGAAAAACAAAAGGTCTTTAACAATCTCTTCCTGCAGTATACATATCTGACAAGTTTGGAAAGCTGCCTTTCATTATCTCTAACCAATAACATGATCAACTGAATGCCAGTGTTGTTAAATAATTCTACCAAATCATGTTTAATAGACCCACTCACCAGTCCATTTGGATATTTCCTGATCCTTAGCCTTGCTGGCACTCTGTGAGCAGAAATACTTTCGCTAAAAAATGCAGTCTAGTTGTAAAATGTATGTCCCATCAGTAACTTTTCAAACATACTCATTTAGTGGTCAGTGCCTCATCTCAATCTCACACACCATCCTAAATTTTTATGACAGGCTTCTTGAATAACCAGTCATTAAAAGCAGTCTTATCAGTGGTACTGATGACTGATCTGCCTTCATCTACCAAGTGCTTAGATTTGTTTTGACCACCATAATCTGAAACTGCCCTTTTAATAGTATTAGAGCCACTTGAGATTTCACATAAACCTTGTAATATACTCACCTCATCCTTCAGGGCATTATTATTAATGTTACCATCATACAATGAACTTATGAGGTTATTACTATGCACTTCGGCTCACTGCCCATGAGCATCATTGCTGACTGCCTCTGATAAAACAGCAACCAACTTCATAATCAGAAGTTGAAGCAGGACCAAAAGTTGAGCAGCCTCATGTGTTTTATCAGTACTTCATCACTGAACTTCTGCTACAGATTCAAATAATTATCACTTTGTAATAGCCTAGGCCACACAGATACAGACAGGCAAAACCCATACACAGATACTCCATTCATGCACAGTAACACAAACATATAGACGTCCAAGACTTTTACACCCTGCAACCACAATCTCCCCATTCATATAAGCCATAAGTCAAGTCAGGCAGTAGCCATTTAACACACACACACACACACACACACACACACACACACACACACGGAAAACAGTCATACACTCCCATAAGCACATTGACTACTATTTAACCTAGACTGGAAATCTGTACAGGATAAAACTGTTCGAATTCACAGATTTCCTCCATTGAAATGCGGGTTCCTATTGCGTGATCGCAGATGCATTTTGTCGAATGCATCTTGATCGAACCTAAAAGAACGAAATGGCAAAATAGTGAAGCAGCTTTTCAGAAAATTCTTTCCCTGGGAAAGAATTTGCTTGGTCGCTTTTGAACTTTGCCATTTTGGCACTGTAGTGTGATCTTGGAGTTGGTATATTTAAGTAGGGTGTGTGTGGGGGGCACAGACCCCCATGTCGGGCGGTGTGGGGGGTGAAGACCCCCACATTATGTAATGTTTTAAAGTTTGGTTTTTGTTTGGAAAAAAATCGCTATTCTGAGGATTCGACATTGTAAGCTTTCATTTACATGGGGTCGAATAATTATCGTTCGCTTTTGTAAGCGTGCAATAATATAATGTAGACCCTGAAACGCATAGGCACATGCCACTAACTAGCAACACACACACACACACACACACACACACACACACACACACACACACACACACACATTTTCTACACTACTTAGAGTAACTGACATAGTATGGGACAATGGACCTCTACCTTATACAATTTCCTAAATGAACATTACAGCAGACTTCACCCACAACTACTGCGGTAGTGCAGACCTGTGCTTCTAAGTAACAGGGAGTTCTATGACTCAGACAAGCCTGTCTAGTGTGCAGTCTGCATGGTGTGATTTTCCACACTGAGCAGTTTGTCTGTGAATCCAAGCCTTTAAGGTGGACATCTGGTCTTGCCTTTGAGATAAGGAGATTTCTTTGAGAGATCATTTGCCTATATATGTTGTCAAAGATAAGTCTAATGGTCAACTTTGATCTTTCATCAGGATTACTTATCTTTCATAAATTATTGGCTGTCTACTCGTTAAATATTTCTGTTTGCCTTTAACAAATTGCAGTTGTTAAAAATTTCTCTTTTCTGCTAACAAACTGCAGATATATGAATCTGCTATTTCTTTAGGCTATATCTAATCCAGTTACTTAATGTTGCTGATATAAGTAGACGATTCCTGCACAAAGAGTCTGACTGTCCAGTGAATAAGTAAGTGGTAGATGCAATTAATTCACTTTTTTTTCACTTTAATGTTACAATCTTTTCCATCTCTCTCAACTTTCTGATTTGAAAGCCTGCATTTGCACTTGTTTCTGTCCTGTAACTCATCTAGTGCAGATACAGATTCTAGGTTTTAGCACTTAAATTTGCTTAGCACTTGTTCAGAACTTGTAAACACTAAATTAGCTACTAATTACTATAGCACTCAACCTTCCTCATTACCTAGAGGAAACAGTTTTTGTATTTATTTTTCTCACTTGCTTAGAGAAAAACAGCTCTTGTACTCACTTTCCTCACTTATCTAGAGGAAAATATTTTTTTATTAAGGCATGTCCAAGGGTCAGCTTCCAGTGTTCTCTCCTGTCTATCTGATTAATCTGGGCATCTTGTGGCAATGTAGAAATTGCCTCATGTACACAGACAACCTTCTCCTCCTACCACCCAACACTACAACCTGTGAGAGATGCACTTATCTAGCCAAACTGGAGGTAAAGCTCTCTCCAACAAAGACTGAACTTGACAGTCAAGAGGAGAAGGTAAACATTTGTACCACACCACAGTCATCACATAGTCTCACTAAAACTACACCACCAAAATCCACACATAGTAACACAAAAACATTTGCGGAGGCTCTCAATAATAATCTGTCTAAGCAACAGAGACTTCCAAAGCAGAACCGCAAGCAACCTCCATCCCCCAACACAACCCAAATGACACACAGCCCACAGACTCATTGTGCCACTCAACCACAGCCAATAAGGCAAAACAACGTACCCAACACCCTACTCATAGGTGACTCTATAGTCAGGCACACTGATGTCCCACTCACCAGGCTAAACAAGGAAAAGGTTACTGTCAGCTGCCTGTCGGGTGCCAGGATCCGCCACATAACCCACGCACTCAGGTCACTCCACAACAAGTACAAATATGACTCTGTCATTGTCCATGTTAGTGTGAATGACCTGAGATGTACCTCCCTGGACTACATGAAAAGAGACATGGACGAGTTCTCCGATCTTGTAGCCCAGGCAGGTATGACCCTAGCCCTGAGAAGCATTCTGTCATCGCCCAGAATGATACCATAGTACAAGGACAAAATGACTGACTTCAACAATTAGCTAAGCTTCTGGTGTCATTCTGAGGGGATCCAGTATCTGTCTGCTTGGGATGACATGGTCGACAGACCACGATGCTTTGCTAGAGATGGCCTGCACCTGTCACCCCTGGGATTCCGGATACTGGCTAAGGCTCTTGCCACCCCTATAGTGCCTTTTTTAGGCAAGGTTTAAATGACAAATGCACCACCGTAACAGGAACGGGCAAGCAAAAACTGAGGGTAATGCTACTCAATACTAGAAGTCTAAATCTCAAAATGCACTCACTCGAGGCACTCCTTAAATTGGAGAACATCGATATCTGTGCAGTGACTGAGACCTGGTTCAAGGCTCCAGAGAGCACCCCTGCACTACCAGGCTATAACTCATACCACACTTTTCGGCCATGTAACTTGGACCGAAACACCAAAGGTGGAGGTGTGTCCATATTCATTAAGGATATCCACACCTCCAGGCTAGTTGCCCAGCGTAATGCATCCGAGGTTATCCAAGTGCAATTAACTCTGGGCAAAACTGCAATCTAAACTGTAGCTTGCTACACATCTCCCACCATGCCCCAGGATTCCCACTCCTCTTTTCTTGATGTGTACGGGAAAATATTAGGGTTCAACCAAACACCCTAATAATGGGTGACTTCAAATACCCCACCATTAACTGGGAAAACTCCTTAGCTCAACACTTTCTGGAATTCATAAACTCCAATGCCCTAAATCAACTTATCCACACCCCCACCAGGGGCAGCAATATCCTAGACCTAGTCATTACCAACATGAGTGACCAGTGTTCCACACCTGAAGTCAACTCCTCATTGGTCCAATCCAACCATAAGCTAATCACCTTTGATATCCATATCCCGCCCCCACCCCCCATTAAGGAAACCACGGTAAAAAATTTCTCCAAAGCCAACTTCATGCTTCTTAAGACAGAAGTGGTGAATTTCATGACACCCATGCAGATGGACAATATAGTTACAACTGCTGAATCCTACACAAATAAGCTATCCCAAACAGAACCAAGATGCTATCCTCCAAAAAGGAAGCCAATCTGGTGGTCCCCTGCCATAAACAAACTGTACAACAGAAGGAAGAAACTGTTGCAAAAGAGAGTAAAATCTCATGAGTGGAGGAGCTTCCTGGTCAGCCTCAGTAAGAAGCTGAGATCCTTTATAAGATCCTCCAAAGCTAGCTACGAAAAAAAAATTGCCACTAATTCTAAGGACACCCACAAAGCATTCTATAGCTATGTCAAGAATCTCGATGGCAACACCCATATCTGCTCTGAGTTATAGCACAATGGCTCAAAAATTACTGAACCAACTGATATTGCCAACATCCTGGCAGATAGGTTCAGTGCTAACTTTACCCCCCCCCCCTAAAGGGCCCATATCTATACAGGAAGAATGCAGAGTCCCTGTAATTACAACTACGCAGGTAAAAGCTGTACTCTCTAAAGCCAAAAACACAGCATCCATGGGACCGGACAACATCCCAGGCTGCGTTTTACACGAACTTCAGAATGAACTGGCTCCCCACCTAAGTACCATGTTCAGTAATAGCCTTGCATCAGGCTTTGTGCCCACTGAATGGCGCACAGCAACAGTTATCCCACTCCACAAAGGGGGAGCCACCACTGATCCCAGGAACTATAGCCCTATTAGCCTGACGAGCCTGGTCTGCAAGGCCATGAAACATATCATCATGTAACTCATAAACAAAGACATTGGTAACCTCCAAACTCTGGATTCCACCCAGTTTGGGTTTGTGAAAGGCAGATCATGCCTCCTGAACCTGATCGACTTCTTTGAGGCAATCACCAAAGCCATAGATGAGGGTAAGGTGGTTTACACAGCCTATCTTGACCTCACCAAGGCTTTTGACACCATCCCCCATTCTGGAATTATAGCTAAACTCACTAAACTAGGTATAAACATCACAAGATGGTTTGCCAACTGGCTCACTGACAGAACCCACACTGTAAAAGTTGCAGACTCCAAATCTGACCTCAAACCAGTAACAAGTGGAGTACCACAGGGTTCAGTCCCGGGACCTCTCCTGTTTGGTATCTACTTCTCTGAAGTACAGGCTAACACAGAAGGCCTCTGTCTAATGAAGTTCACAGATGACTGCAAACTAGGAGCCATATTCAAGTCCCCAAATGATGTGGACATCCTACAGAAGGGCCTCGCTGAGACAGATGCCTGGTGTCAGAGCCATGGCCTCAAGCTCAATGCCAAAATGTGTAGCGTCATCCCCTTTGGTAAAAACTCTGTACCCATGAACTACCACATAGGCGGCAATCTACTTAACACTGAATGTGTGATAAGAGACTTTGGGACCCAGGTGGACAGTAATCTCTCCTTTGATAGTCACATCGCCACCGTAGTCAGGAAGTCCTTCTATGTGGTACACCTCATCATAAAAGGGTTCTCATCCAGGAAAAAAGAGGTCATTGTTCCCCTCTACTCGACATTCATTAGACCCATTATAGAGTATAATGCCCCATTTGGAATGTACCTCACAAGACATCTGCAGCAGCTGGAAAGGCCATAGAAGTACCTCACAAAGAGGATTACTGGCCTCAAACAAATGCCCTACACTGACCATCTCAAAAAACTCCAGCTTTACTCCATAGCATATCGCCTACTCCAAGGTGATCTCTGCCTAACATATAAAGCTATATCAAACCCAGAGCTGTTGGACATGCTACACCTAAAGAAATCCCAATCCCTCTGAGCTACACGCTCTAGAGACCTAAACCTTGTCACCACAATAAACAGGACATGCTGGAGGGATAGATTTCCTATCCCAGAGACTTCCCATACTCTGGAACAGGCTACCCATCTATGTCAAGCAAAGTTTTTCATTAGCACTCTTCAAGAAAAATCTTGATGAGTGGATGGGAAATAGGAAATACACCCTGGGGGTCACTTCTGTGTGTCTGCACAACAGTGGCACAGGAAAATAACTTTCTTGGGTGGTGTAAGCCAGGGAACCTTGTTGGCTAGACTTACATAGGCCTTTGGGCCGATAGCCTAGTACCTACCTATGAACCCAACCTATGAACTGCTTGGCATGTAGATGCCTTTCTGGAAGCAGTTTTAGGGGAGAATAAATGGCTAATTAGCATATTACTCCCCCATGAACTGCCTTAATAGCACACAAAATGACTACGGGACCAGCCCTACACAGTGCTGCACATCTTCATACAAGAACACCATGCAGCACCATGTTAGGGCAGTTACTGAATAACAAAAGGGTACTGCGTCATGCACACGGAGGTGTACATGTTGCAGTACCTTCATGAATTTCCCCCATAATGTACATACAAACAAGGCACCAATTCCTTATACTCAGTAGAAGTTAATAATGGTGGCTCACTCACCTAATTGAAATCATCTTTAAATCAGATGAAGAATAAAGAATTGTTTATCAAAATCCCAGTTAGCAGGCTTAATGTTAAGCAAATGTTGCATTTGCACATTTATCAAAGCCAAATGTCATTCTTTTATCATCTGAAAATTTGTAACCATTTGTATTTGCATTTTCAACTCCTGACCTGATGAAGTATACAATTTTAAGTCATCCACAAAAAGTAGATAAGAAGTCTTTAAACAAAGTTGGTTTCTAGGAGGCAAATCGTAATCATAGCCTATGCTAAGTAAACAACTTAATGTGTTAAGGGCAAGACAAAACACCAGTGGTGACAAATATTCACCCTGAAATATCCCCCTTTGAATTTTTATTCCTGGGATAATAATTTGCCCTTTGTCATGGCTCAGCTGCAAAGTGGTTTGCCAGTGTTTTATGTAACTGCAATGTAATCAATCAATGTAGAGTGCATTTTATTTATCTGTTAGCATTCCTTTATCCATGAATGTGGGATGCTTTAAAATTGATTGTAAAATATCCATCCCATACTTAGATTGTTCATCTTTTTACAACTCTGTTATTGCTTTATTTAGTAACAAATGATTCTTCATTCCTTATTACTTTTTATTATCTTTTTGTCCTATTGCCATAATTGATTTTTTTTTTCTAAATGAATGCAAACTCTGCATCAGTTCCAGTGTACCATTTGTATATTGTCAGAAGGCAAGTTATTGGTCAATATTTCTTAGGAATGTCTTGCAGGTTCACTCTTAAGAAGATAATTTTTCCTTTTAACCAGGTTGGTGTCTACTCAGGATGCCCATACATGTAATTTTTGCTCAGGACTAAATCTTTGTGTAAAGATGTTACAAACTTTAAGCAGAAGTTATGTTTGGCAGGATCTTCAAAAAAAATTCTCTAAAATGTATCTACTTCTACTCTTTTGGTGATGTTTCTATTCCTTTTGCTTTGTTTTTCAATTCTGTATAACACCTTTTGCGTCATTAATGTATGGCTTATTTTGTATTTTCTTTTATATTTGTTTGCGTAGCTTATGCAAACGTTTTTTTCTGCTTCTGATGACATTTTAGTTTATTATTTGAAATAGTGTATTATACATCCTGATCTGTTTTGATAATGTGCATTGCTTTTACCATGTATGTTTTTCTAAATATTTTTATGATTTTTTTCCCTTTTCTATACTCTTTTTCAATACTTCTTGCCCTAAATGCTTTATAGTTTTCTCAGTTCGGTGCTTCTATAGTGGTATTCTACTTGCTCCCTTCCTTTCTTCTGTTAGATTTTGCTTCCATGGTAACACTTTGTGCATTATTTATTTAGCTGCATTCTATTTATGTTATATCATATGGGTTTCTTTTACTAGTCCTGATTACTGCGGTCATCTGTTTTACCAGTCTACACAGCAAAGACCAAACACCAGAAAACACTGTAGCTTCAGATATCAAATAAAATAAGAACAGTATTCAAAAAATGTTCTAAAACAAACATAAATGTATTAGACCATAGAGTAAATAGTTCTGTCTCTAAACTAGGAGAATGAATCAGACTTGATGCTTTCTCTATGGTCTAATAATTTTTTATGTTTGTTTTCTGAACATTTTTAACATTGTTTTTACTTTCTCTGTTTTACCAGTCTTCGAACCATTTGGGTCTTACTTTCTGTGACCTATTTCTTTCATTGGTACTTTTCCGTTAAACCCCTACCACTTTGCGCTGCTTTATTTCAATGGGATTTCAGTCCCCGGCACAAGTCTTTGTGTGACAAGTACTTCAGTACAACTGACTGACAAGTGTGTATTGTCATGTTAGGTGTACAGGTCCATTTGCTCATCACAGAAATAGCTGCAGTCCACCATTAAACCTCTACCAGTTGCGGGAGGTGTATCTGTTGTGCACATATTTCGGCCACAACCTACTTTCCTTTTCATTGTAATACTCAAGAAAGAATCCCGGGCACTGTAGAATGAAGTTAATGTAGGGGAATACCAGTAGGACAGAAGGTGAAAGGAGTGATACTAGTGGATATGCCATGGATCGGCCGATGTTCAGCATGTATCATTTTACAAACTACTGGGAAAGATGTCAGCCAGGTCTCCGGAGTAATGTCTACTGCTGCCAGTTCAACAACTGCAACCTTTAGAAAGTACACATCGCATTGCAGCCACATTTCTCAGCTAAGCGAGGTGCTCTGGAAAAGTCATCAAAGTTGTACCGCAGTATAATACACATAAGAAAATATTGGGCTTGCCAATGCTCACAGTCCCTAGTGCTGTCAGTCAGCCGTCACTTGCAAACAAAAGGAGTCGTTGTCCACATTACAAAACCTGCGATCATGCAGCACCGCACAAGACATTCGTGTCTGCAGTACTGCCTGCCTGCCAATTCAAATGAAGAGACAAAACCTTAACCTTACCTAAGGCAATTGCTTCTTCTCACATCACATTTCTCACTCCTGCATGAGTGATAACATACGTGGTAGGGGTTTAATGGAAAAGTACCCTTTCATCTATCTTAATATGTCTATCCATCTTGATTAAATCAAGCAGGTGTTTCCTTAGATAAGTTTCTTCTGGACTGACAGCATCTTCTGTCTTCTCTCTTTCCTGTGAGTATTCTACCGAAAGTTCCAGAACATTTTCTTGTGATATATCCTCCTGAGGTGCTTGCTACTTTATTTGCACCTCCTCCCTATGGGTACCTACTGCCCCATCACACCACAACATTACCCTGTCAGAGTTGCCTGCTGCTTCAACTATACTTTTGTACAGCTATCCTACAAAAAGTTTTGGAGTATCACCATGTGGCAAACTGTCTTCAGATGCTTCCAGCTCCACCTGCTGCTGCTTCATCTAGGGATTCATTGTTCCATCGTGTTGTAACACTACCTCTGCTGGAATCTCTACACTAACCCCTTCACTTTGCAGATAGTCTATTAATTTCGACTTCTTTATCTTCTACCTTACTAATCTTCTTTTCTACATTCCCTTTATGTGATCTTACTTTTTGTATTGTGAAATTAACTATATCCAGGTGCCATTGCCTGCATTTTTCTTCAAATATCATTGCAGCTGCATTTTTTTGCATTAAGTAGTTTGGTTTTTTATCCTTGTGTGTGTGTGTGTATATATATATATATATATATATATATATATATATATATATATATATATATATATGGCACCATGCCAAATCTATTTTTCTTTCCCATATCTATAGTTCATTTTATACCTTTCAAAAAGCTCAGTCTTTTTTGTTGTTGTTCTTTACAGTTTCTCATTTCCTCTGTTGCTACTTTTTCCTGGCAGCACAATGTTTCTTTGTATTTATAATGTTTTTGTTGATCTGTTTCATTAAAGAGCATACATTTTTGTCTGAAGCTTTCACAGTTTTTCTTGATCATGTACTTTTCTTTCCTCTAATTTCTCTTTTGCTCTTACTAAATATCCCCCATCTGGAAATTCTCAGCTTTTACGTAATGGTAACAATACAAAAGTTCTTCATTTTACTCAAGCAGTCCATTTTGTCATCTCTAGACATGTTTTTTGAACAGTTAGTTTTTTTTGTATTTGTTTCTTTTTTTGTGGATTAATTTTTCCTTCTACCATAAGGGGGCATCCTCTCCCTGAGTTGGCCTAACTCTACGGTAGAAATGTTTCTATGTCCTGAAGATTCCATACTGCTTTTTCCAGTCTTGGCACCAGTGCATACACCAAGAGTGGGCACTTTTTTAACACCTTTACTGAATTATCACTTAAAGGTGTTAAAAAAGTGCCCACTCCTTGTGTATGCTTAACACCTTTACTGAATTAACACTTAAGCTGCCGCAGTGGTGCAGCAGTAATATTGCTGCCTCACCTCAAGAGGTTCTCCCTTTGATTCTCGGCTGGAGTGCGGGGAGTGCCTTCTGTGTGGAGTCTGCATGTCCTCCCCATGGTTGGGTGGCGTTTGAAAGACATGCGTAAGGGCGTGCCTTCGTTAAAGGTTGGATGTCGAGCTGGCACCTCGGCGTTCGTGAAAATCTACTGCAAATCATTAGCGGACCGGAATTCCGCTGTGCCGACCCCTAACTGGGAAAAGCCGAAAGACAAACAACAACTGAATTATCACTTAAAACATAGTCAAACATACATTAATATAAAAGAAAACAAACCATGTTAGCATGTTCACAGTTACCAACATTATACACCCCATACATGCTTTTATACAATTATCATCAATCCAACATTACATAAAATGCTCAATTCCTGCCATTCCTTATATCACAATTCCTCCAAAACATTATTCTGAATGGATCGTTCCCATGATTTTCATTTTATATGTAGTTTGCTCCTATCCTTTTCTAAAATCCCACTTCTAGCTCTTTTATCTCTGTTACAATATTCACTATTTCAACTACAGGTAATGTAGTTACTGATTTTCATTTTCTATTAAATGCTATTTTGGCAGCCACCAGAATTAAACTTAGCAAGGCTTTAATATATATATATATAGGCAGTTCAGATCCTGTATCATTGCTCAAAAAAAATGTCCTTGGTTACACCAATATGCTTACCCAGTATTTCTGACAGAGTAGTCTGCAGGGACTTTTTTAAACTCTACTAACTCATTACACTCCCAAAAATATGTTCTCAATTATTTCTTTCTTCCCCATCACACCTCTAACATTTGCAATATACCTCATGAAAAATTATTTGGAGTGTGGTTGGGGTATAAAAATACATATCCAAACACTTCAAAGCAAAAATCCTAAGCTTCTAGAATTTGTTGCATATTTGGGTGCTATACACATATCTTCCCATTTTTTTCTTTGTGAATTACTTTTCCAATCTCTCTTTACAATCCTTTTTAATCTCGTCTGATTGATTTCTATAGTTAACATGCAATATTTTATATGTCCTACAAATGATCTGTTTTAACAGAATCTGCTTTTCTAGATGCAACTGAAAACTCTGCAAGTCCTGGTCTTTCACTCAGGATCCTGGTATTCCTTTCCATTTGCCTATACTCTGATATCAATCTTTGATAAGGAATACAGTCTCTAGCCTGTAGTCTAAATGTATTCTTGGCTTTTTCCCATTGTATTACCTTTCCCTTTAGAATTATTTGCTCCCAATACCTTGGTTCCTTTGTCAATTTTCTCCAGTAAATCCCAGCCCCCTCTTGATATTCTCTGTACCCTAATTGCAGTCATCCCTATCAGAAGACTCTCCTTTCTCCATTCCTATGTTGGCTTAGTTTCTTACCTCCTACTACTTTTTGAATATAATATTCTGCATAGTTACTTTTATTCTTCTTAAGGATCTACATCCAAAATCCCAGTCTCTCCTTATTTCTTGAGCTTCTCCCCTGTTTCATCATCAACCCTTTCCACTTTGAATTATAGCTTTCTGCTTGTGCTCTGTATTAATATGCCTTAATAGTGTAGATCTGAAATATCCAGTCAAATCAGGTAATACCAAACCACCTTGGGAATGATCAACTTATTGCACTTGAGTCTTGCTCTCTTCCCCTCCCAGATGAAATCCTTCAATTCTTTATTAATTGCTATCCACAGCTTCTCCTCTGATTAATAAAAATGCGTCTGATGTGTGTATACAAATAAAGAGACTAAAAACATTTTCACTGGTTGTATCTTGCTATTCATAACCATAAAACATTGCTTCAGGTTTATACGTTTTTGCATTATCTTTTGATTGGTCTCTTCCCGTGTATCCTTACCTCCCATAACAGAATCCATTTTAACCAACACTCTTAAGTACTTCATTTTATCATGTCCCCATAAATATTTATTTATTTATTTTACATTTGTTTACCAGGAAAGTCCAACTGGACAAGCTGTCCTTTTTCAGCTGAGGCCTGGCGAGAAAAGCTCCACATTAACAATAAACAAAAGTTCACACTGGTAGAACAGCTGGAATTATACAAAAAGACAAATATGTTATACGTTCAAAGATATAAAACAAACATATCACATTTTATCATTACAGCACAACATTTTCAGTGATCTTGGACATCAGTGCAAAGTGTAGAAAAAATCTTAAGCAATATTAGAGTGTTTACTACAGCAGTGATTTCAACAAGATGTTGCTGAAACAGTCAGGTAGTAGTACACAGTTAGTAGATATTTTGAAGTAATATAAAATATGGATGTTGCTGAATCAATTCATGCGTGGGTTTATAGCTTGCAGCTATTGCCTATGTATTATCTTCACTAATCTTGTATCCTGAAAAATACTTGTAACTGTGTCAGAATGTTTTACAATGCTGAAGTGTCCTTTTTTGGATTTATCAGGTACAAAATAATATCATCTGTAAATAAAGCCAACTTTTCTTGATTACCATATCAATTATAACCTTGAATTTCTAAGTCCCTTATTTTCTTTGCCAGTGATTCTAAATATAACACAGATAACAAAGGGGAAGGAGGACACTCCTGCCTAATTCCTCTCTTCAACCAGAACTTATCAGAGGACCTCTTCCCACTTTAATTTTCACCTGGTTCCTCATATATCCTCCTAATTAACCTTATTATTTTGTCAGGGAATGCAAATACTTCCATTGCTCTACTCATAAAATCCCAGTTTACTCTGCCAAATGTTTTCTCTGCTTCAAGAATCACCAACAATAGTGGTATTGTTTTACATTGCGCTTCCCTCTGGATCATCAGGTACATGGTACATCCTGTGTTACTAATTAGACTAAGTGCTTTCTGTTTTTGTATTATCTTTATTCCTCTCCAAGATACAGCAAACAATATTAATGGTCTCAGGAAAGATTATCTTTTGTCCATTGAAAAAACATTATTCTGTTTTCATTGCCATCTTATCAGTTTATCTCCACAGAAACATGAAATCCAGACACAGTTGATTTCAGTTACAAACTACTCATGTTGCACTGTGACCATTTATTTACTAAAGGAAAACTTTTCTGTGCATTCAATATTCTTGTATTTACTTAATTCCACTTAAAACTTGTTAGATCAAGCCAAGGTCCTCAATTCAATTATTCCCCTATGCAAAAGTATGAAAAAGAATCACTTTCCCTGACACTGAACTTCATAAGAATGTTGAACTTGGTTGTTTTCATCCTAGTATACATAGAAAGGACAGTTTTGTTAATTCCTATTTGCACTTTCAAAGTTGGCACTCTAGACATCAGAAATAGGCTGTGGTGAAGGGCCAACTAGTTAGACTGGCCAGAATGGTTTTGGACACCGCAGCTTTTATGAGGGAATGTGATTTTGTTATTGACATCCTCATTAAGAGAGGCTATCCAGAGGGCTTTTTGTTGGAAATAAAAGAAGTAGTAATATACATAAGATTGCAAGGGATTTACATACCCTTGCTAGTGGAGAAACCTGGTATTGCTACTTTAATAAATGGTTCTTTTAACGATTCTATTTTAACACCATATTGAAATATTGGGAATAATAGCCACGCCAACAAGAAATATGAGAAATTATTTATTACCACTTTTTCATTAGATAGTTTTGATATTCAAGGTTCTGTGATGAAAAACTGGTCAATTTTCTCTTTTGACAGTAGGATTTGTAAAATGTTGGGGGATGCACCAAAACTAGTATATAAAAAGATAGAATAGTTAAGAACCTATTAGAGTGTAGTGCAAGTACTATTAGAACAAATGGTATGTTTAAGTGTGGCCGGTGTGCACATTGCCCATATATTCTAACAAGTAATAAAATGAGGGTCACTAACATAGAAATGGATATCAGGGGTCAGTTTGATTGTGATACTTTTTATGTGGTTTATTTAGCTATCTGTAATAAATGTCCTGTATTCTATGTCAGGAAAACAACTAGAAAATTTTAAGGAAAGAGTATATGGGAACCTCTTTAATATAAGGAAGAACAATACAAATAATGCCCTTGTAAGATACATTATTGAATCCCCTATACATTCTTTCAACTTTATTACTGTAGAGCATGTTAAGAAGGATGAAAGGGGTTTAGTTATCAGTGAACATTAATAATATAATATACAATAAATAAATGTGAATTAAAATAGCAGTTGAAGCTTGATGCCCCCAAATATCCAGGCATTAATGAAACATGTTCCATCAGTTCATTATTGAAACTAAGACATTTGGAAGTTTGATTTTTTTCCTGAATGTATTTTATTTTCACTTGGTATTGTATATGTTGATATATATATATATATATATATATATATATATAATGTTTTTCATTATGTCTTTTTAAATTAGTGGCAGAATTTTATTATTGTATTATTTATAGGTATGCATGAGCTTTGAAATATTGTACTGTTTCTTTAAATGATAGTAGTTAATAGAGATATTTTTATTGATTTTGGCTAACTGATGGGTGAATTAACTAGATTGGTGGTATAACTCTTCTTTATTCTGATGAAGTTTTTATAATACAAAAAACAAAAGCACTCAATCAATAATTTGCCAATCTAGATTACAAACTGTTTTTCTTGTGATTTACGTTTATTTTGGCTGGTTACATTCACTGCATGGGAAGTGTGGTTTTTTTATATAGTTTGTGGTGTTTTTTTTTTTTTCCTGGTTCCAGTTTTTATCCTTGAAAGTATGAAAAGGCATATACATTTTAGTTATATCATTACAACCCATCCCTTAACTCAACAACCCAAGATTACAGTCTATTATTTTAAACATGCTTTTGTCCAAGCTTTGTTTTTTTATATTGCAGTGTGTACATTTCTTAAAATAAAACAAAAAAGAAAGAAGAAGAAAAAAGGGGGTGCCTGTTTACTTTAGTATCTCTGTAACACACAAAAAAAATAACTGAAACTGATTTACTATATAAAAAAGTTATGTACTTACCATAACTTTTCATCTGTGTTGTCCATTTTCATTCTTCCTCAACTGTTGGGTCTGGATTCTGAAGTGACTCAGCCGTTTCTAATGCTCATGGTAACCAAAAACCTCTCAAGCTTCTTCCTTATCCATAATGCACCAACCTTTAACATATCTCAGACTTTTCCTTGGGAAAAAATTGCTGTTCTAAGTGTTCCAGTTTGTAAGCTTTTGCTTACATGGGGTTGATAAATCATCATTCGCTTTTCTAAGCATTCAATGATTTAATATAGACCCTATATATTATTTATTTATTTATTCCAGTTTGATGACTAGGGATGTCCACTGGACTCAGGGAGCCCGTTTTCAGTGGAGGCCCGGGGAGAAAAGCTCCAACAATACATAGTTACATGAATAATTACTAAGAAACTTTGCATTACTGACAAATAAACAGGTAGCATTCATAAAGAAACAAACAATTACAATTTTGTTTAAGTGAAAAAGACAGGAAAATGGCTTTGAGGCTAGATTTTACAGTATAGTTATTTATACATAATACAAATGAGCAAGGTTAGCTAGGTGAGAGGTTAGCCAGGAGTAAAAGTGGAGGAGACATTAAGAGGTATAGAGTGAAGAGTACAGTTGCATTTCCTGTTTGAGTAAAGGTGAGAATGAAGAAGACTTATAAAGTTTTCGAGGTTATTGCAGGTCCTACGGGTGGAGGGAAGAGCATTCCATTTTTTGGCTAAGGTGAAGGAAAGCAGAAGTTGACCAGCTGGGTGCTTGGGTTTGTGGATGGTGATTAGGTTTTGGTGGGTAGATCTAAGTGTTCTATGGGGAGTATATGGTTGTAGGATATTGGATACTGTAGGGCACTTGGTAGGTTGGAATAGTAGTCTATAGGCAGTCATGATTTGGAGAAAGTCAGGTTGGTTATGGAATTCAAGCCAGTTTAATGAGTGAAGGGAGGAACAGTGATGAGAGGAAGATTTGGCTTTGGTAGCAAATCTGGAGATTTTATTGTAACAAACTTCTAGTTTGGAGGATAGTGAGGAGGATGAATTAGTAAGCAGAGGGGTGCCATACAGTAGAGAGGGAAGGAGATAAATAGTGGCAAGAGTTAGTCTGGTAGCAGGAGAGAGGAAGTGGTTGTTTCTATAAAGTAGGCCGAGTTTTTTGTGGGTGTTATGTTTAGCTGGACGTGAGTATTAAATTTTAGGTGTTCATCAATGATTACACCAAGAAGTTTGGCAGAGGGAACAACCTCTAAAATGGAGTTGTTATGGCTGGTTATTTGGAATGAGTTTATATCAATAGGGGAGGACTTAGAAGGAGAGAATAGAAGGATTTTAGTTTTGTTAGTATTTATTGAGAGGTGATTTTGGAGCATCCAGTTTTCGGTAGTTGAGAAGGCTGTTTGTGTCAGTAGTTGGAGATCTATTAAGTTAGAGGTGCAGCAGATCAAAGTAGAATGTGCTGCGAGGGAGATAAGTCTGACTCTTTATGTTTTTATATACATTTTAGTTATATCATTACAACCCATCCCTTAACTCAACAACCCAAAATTACAGTCTATTATTTTAAACATGCTTTTGTCCAAGCTTTGTTTTCTTTTTATATTGCAGTGTGTACATTTCTTAAAATAAAACAAAAAAGAAAGAAGAAGAAAAAAGAGGGTGCCTGTTTACTTTAGTATCTCTGTAACAAAAAAAAAATAACTGAAACTGATTTACTATATAAAAAAGTTATGTACTTACCATAACTTTTCATCTGTGTTGTCCATTTTCATTCTTCCTCAACTGTTGGGTCCGGATTCTGAAGTATTTAACTATTAAGTTAGAGGTGCAGCAGATCAAAGTAGAATCGTCAGCATATTGAACAATTTTAGTATTGGGTATGGCCTTGTAAAAGTCATTAATAAAGATGTTGAATAGAACTGGGACAAATATGGATCCTTGGGGTACTCCAGTGGGGGTAGGACAGGAGGTGGAGGTGCCCTGGCCCCATTTGACAGCCTGGGACCTGTCGGAAAGATAGCTGGAGAACCAGGAGAGAGTTTTGTGGGAGAGATTGAGATTAGACAGATGATTTAGAAGGTAGGTGTGGGAGATGGTATCAAAAGCTTTAGATAAGTCCAGCAGAACTGAGGATACTAAATTACCAGAGTCACGGGCTAAATTGACAGTATGTAAGAAGGAGAGAAGGGCGGTGTTGGTACTATGTCCTGGGCTGAAGCCGTGTTGGGTAGGAGAGAGTAGCTGGTGTTTGGTAAGGAATGGCAAGAGCTGATGGTGGATGCATTTTTCAAGGAGTTTAGAGAGAGGGGAAAGGATGGCTATGGGGCGGAAATTACATACATTACAGTTTTTGCCACCTTTGTGCAGTGGAAGAATATATGCAGAGCACCATAGTTTGGGTACATAGGATTCAAGTAGGGATCTATTGATCAAGATGCCAATAGGGAGAGCAATACCATCGGAGGCTATTTTTAAGAAGGAGGAGGGAATGTTGTCGGGGGCATTGGAGATGGGTTTGAGTTTGAAAGTATGGGGAAGAGAGGGGAGAGGAGGGAAAGGATGTTTGGTTGGGGTGAGGTTGAGGGTTGTTGTTGGTAAAGGTCTTGATTAGCTCAGCAATAGAAGTGGTGAAGACGATGTTGAACAGTGAGGCAATTTCAAGGTCTGATTTTCTGGTGTTGGGGCAGGGATTGTTTTTAGTACCTGGCCTAAGGAGAGAGTTGATAGAGTTCCAAAATGTTTAGAGGGTTTTTGCATGATTTGTTTGCATTTTGATGTAGTAGGGCTTTTTATCTTTGATAACTTGTTTTTTGGCAAGGTTTCTTAGTTGTTTGTATTTAAGTAAGATGTCTGGTTGTTTAATTTGGAGATATGCTTTTCAGGTTTTATCTCTTTGTAGCATAATCTCTTTGGTGTCTTTGGTACGCCACGGGGTGGTCTTAGTTTTTATTCTTTTTGTTCTTACTGGAGCTAGGGAGTTAAGGACATTTAAGAAAGCTGAATTGAAAAAGTCAACAGCTAAGTCTAATGGAAGAGTTTTCAGGGGGTTCCAATTGGTATTCCTGAATGAATCAGAGAAAGTAGTAGGGTTAAAGTTAGAGAGGTTCCGAGTGTTGATAAACTGGTGGGAGTGTGGGGGGGGGGTGAGGGAAGCTCGATGGGTGAAGGCAGGGAGGTGGTCTCCTAATGGGTCTGGTATGACACCAGATTGTATCACTTTACTGGGTTGAAATATTAGGATCCAGTCTAGTACAGAGCCTGGGGGGTTGGTTTTGTTGGGTCTAGTGATGGTGTTAGTAAGTTGAGCGTAGCTAAATAGATTGATTGACATGGTGAGGTTAGGGTTGTTGATTTTGTTTCAGTCTATATTTACATCACCCAATATGTAGGTTTCCAGTTTAATATTTGAGGAGACCCAGGACAGGATGTCTTCCAGGGTGTTGGTGTTGTTACCTGGAGGAATATATTGGGAAATGAAGCAGATGCTTTTATGATTGTTAATTTTTAGAAGGCCTGCTACAAGTTCAGCATTACTGAAAGAAGGGATGGAATTAGGATATGGAGTAAAGGACAGCTGGTTGGAGTAGACTAGTGTGACACCACCACCTTGAGTACTTAGGTGGTCAGATTGAAGTGATGGAAATCCAGGGAGAAGGAATTCAGAGTCACTTATGTGAGGTTTTAGCCAGGTTTCAGAGATGGCTACAATGTCAGGTGAGTTTTGAGTGAGCCAGGCATGAAAGTGGGTGATTTTATTTTTTAGGCTTTGGGTGTTGATGGTGAGGAATTTGAGGTATTTATTGGTGGAATTATTGTGGGAGCTAGTGTGGTTAGTAGGAGAGAAGTTTGGTCCTGGATTAGGGTGAATATCACCGTCTAAGCAGCGGTAAGTGAGATAAGGAATAAGTTGTTTTGGTTTGTACTTAGAAGTGTCTGGTAATGAAAAGGTCTGGGTTTGTAGTATTTAGTAGTGATTGGGAGAAGTTTTACTTTGAAGAGGAGGGAAGGGTGGGAGGGAACTAAAGAGGCTGAGATGTTGTGGAAGTGTGTTGTGTGGGGGAGGTGGGGAGGCAGAGGTGGAGGGTGTAGATAGAAGTGAGTATAGGAGGTGGCATGGTATAGAGGAAGTAGAAGATGGATGTGGAAATAAAGGTTTTAGGAGTAGGAGAGTGCATGATAGGTGGGGCCTGTTGGATGTAATAGAGAGGAGGTTAAGGGACTTAGGAGGGAAAGGGTGAGGTAGTGAGGGGCAGGTGGGGTGGAGTGAAAGTGTTGAGAATTGGACGGTGGAGAGAGGGAGGGATATTAGGAGTAAAATAAATGTAGGAGCACTGGGGGTGGGTGGAATTTGGGGGTAGGGTAGGGGAGCAGAGTGAGCCCACAGGGCAAATGGAGCGGGTCAGAAACAACAAAATGGAAGAGCAAGTCAGCGAGGAACAATCAATGATGTGAGTAGTAAGCACAGAGCAGCAAGGCTCAGGAGTATGGTGCAGTTCTGCTAAGAGAGATTGGGGGTAGTGAGGCTACAAAAGGTATGGCAGGGCAATAGAGCAAGTAGGACAGACAAATATCCAGTAGCTTGATTTACTTTACAATAAAGTATTTAAAAGTAAATTAATGCTGCCATCTAGTGGACGGATCAGTTAACAGCAGAGGAGGGCTAGGCACCTACGAGGGGTAAGGGACAGAAGAGAGCAGGTTGAGTGGGTTCTGCATTAGGCTGCTAGCATGCACACATAGTATTACAATATAGCTATTGGATGTGCAGACAACTTTCTAAAAAGGTACATACACTTTGGTTCTATTGAGTGTTAGTGCAGGTTCTGCTCTATCAAAAGATACTTAGAAATGCGTGTATCCTACAGAGGAAACTATATCTGCAGTTCAATCAAAAAGGACAGTGGTGTCCTTACAATATACCACGCTTCCAGAAGTTTGTAGAAACAAAGGATGGGGCTTGGTAGGCAGGGAGTTGAGGAAGAGTGAAAATGGATAACACAGATGCAACATTATGGTGAGTAAATAACTTCTTTATCTGATGTTGTCAATTTTCATTCTGTCCTCAGCTGTTGGGAAAGAGTTTCCAGCCACCTAAAAGCCTGGGTGGACTCTAAGAAAGGGTATTCCTGAGCACAGCTGAACTAAAATATGCTCTGCTCCTCCAGACCAGATCTAATTTGTAATGAAGGACAAAGGTATGAGGACTTGCTCAAGTTGTTGCTGCATATATTTCGTCCATTGAAATCTTGGATAGAAATACTGAGGAATTTACCATGGATCTAGTTGATTGAGATCTTACAGGTTTAGTTAAGGTAAGACCCAATTTCCTATGCATAAAAGAAATACAATCAGTCAGCCATCTGGCTAAAATTACTTTTGTGACTGGTTCAAACGGGGAATGTATTAATGCTTACAGTACCAAGTTCAGATCCCATGGTAGAGTAGGGTCTTTAAATGATGATCTGAAAAAGAGAGTGCCTCTCAAAAATGCTTTGCAAAGTTTGGAAGAGGCCAGAGAAGAACCTTCAAATCCAATATGAAAATATGATATTGTTGCTAACCGAACCTTAATGGTAGAGGAGCTTGCCCCTTATTTAAAAAGTAAAAATTTGAGTATGTTCTGTATGGGAGCTGAAAATGGCTCAGCATGATTCTGTTGTGCCCAGTTAAATTTTTTTTTTCCATTTACATGTATAGAGTTTTCCTGTCAAATTTTTATGGGAAGATAAAAGGATATGGAGGACAGGGGAAGAGAGCATTGGTTGTCTGGCTATTAATGGAATTGGAGAAACCAGGCTGTAAGATTGAGTTTTGAGATCTCCAGGTGAATCATGCCTGTTGGGTGACACAGGAAGTCTTGAATCGGATCCAGAATCCAAGGTTGGTAAAGTAGATGAGACCATAGGAAGGGAAACCAAATTTGCCAAGGCCTGTAAGGTATAATGGGAATGACTTTGCTCTTCAACCTGGCAGCTTTCTGCAGACATTTTGGAATTAATGGACTTGGCAGGTAGGCGTAAAGCAGACCAGGAGTGTAGTCATGAAATACAGCATCCCTCGGTGATTCCCCCTATGGGGGATAAGGGCAAAGTAGCTGCTGCATTTGTTATTTAGGGGAGAAGCAAAAAGATCTCAGAAAAGCTGGACCTATTGACGAAAGATCACTTCTGTCACTTTCTTGTTGAGAGACCAGTCGTGAGGTTGTAGAATGGAATTTCTCAATTTGTCTGCTATCACAATGGACTTTCCTGGAATGTGGGTTGTTATGAGAAAGTGGCTGGATGAAATCACCCATTGCCACACTCTGAGTGCTTCTGGATTTAAGGGGTATGATTTGGTACCTCATTGTTTACTGATATACCAAACTACTGACATAGTGCCTGTTTGAATAGCAATTGTCCTTAAAGGGGGAGCATTCTGGACAATCTGCAATGCTAAGAGCACTGCTGTCATCTCTAGGACATTTATTTGCAGGTTGGCCTCTTCAGGGGATGAAGTGCCTTGGACTTTTTTCCCCTGAAAGTGCTCCCCCCAAACTGGGAAGCATCTGTGGTCACTATGGCCTTGGGATGAGGGACAATGAATGGATGACCTGTAAAACCTGATCTGATTGAATCCACAACCTGAGATCTCTATTGTGTGCCTGAGTGACTCTTATTTGTGCTGACATATGTTGGTAAAAAAATAGACCATTGTGTTAACATCCATTGAAAAATTCTCATATGAAATTTGGCTAGAAGTACTACGATTATTGCAGCTGACATTGATCCTAAAGCCTGAAGGACCAAGTAGGCTGATATTTTGGCACTGCGAATTATTTTTCTGACTTGTAATCTGATAGTCTGTTCTCTTGAGAGAGGAAGAGGAGTTATCACTAATTTTGTGTTGCAAACTGCTCCTGTGAATTCCAAATTTTTAGTTTGTTCCACTTGAGACTTTCTGTAGTTTATGGTTATCCCCAGATGAGAGGAAATCTGCAGTACCTGATTTCTTGCCCTTAACAACAGATGCCTGGTTGGGGCGGTATTAAGGCAGTCGTCTAGATATGGAAACGCCCAGAATCCCTGCAGTCTCAAGTGAGCTGCCACTAATGCCATAAATTTGGTAAGCACACTGGCGGGGTGTGGTGAGGCCAAAGGGCAGAGCCCTGAACTGGTACTTACTGGCTCCCAACCGGAAGTGTAACTACCTTTTGGATTGTCTGTTCATTTATACGAGTACACATCCTGAAGGTCTATTGAGCATATCCATTTGTCCTTACCCAGAAAAGGAAAAATGGACTAAACCATGGCCATTCAAAACTTTGTGTGTTGAAGTGACTTTTTCAAGTTGCTGAGATCCAAAACTGGTCTCCATTCCTCTGTTTTCTTTGGCATTAGAAAGAATATTGAGTAAGTTCTGGATTCTATCTGATCTGGCGAAACTTCTTGAATCAGCTTTTGTATTTGTATTACTGCTTCTTTCCTCTGACTGGGTGGAACATTGGGAATTGTTTGTAGTGTTGGGGATGGAAGGGAAAAGGGTATTAGATAACATCTGGAAATAATCCTCTGCAACCAAGTATCTTTTATTATGTCTAGCCAGGCTCTCTGGTGCAGGGATAGTTGACCCCTGATTGCCTCCAGAGGTGGACAATTGGGTCTCCTTTCAGGAACACTGGTAGGGTCTGTCAAAGAAAGAATCTCTGGACCCCTGGTTTTGTGAGTCTCCTCTGCCCCAAAGGTGTTGTCATCCATTTGAGTTCCAACCCTCTGACCCTAGAGGAAATTTCTCCATGTGTCCTGGAAAGGACCCTGGGACTTCCTGAACCACATCTTCCAACCACCTCATTGATGCCTAGAAAAGGATCTTTGAGGGATGAAAAAGTATGCCCACTGCAGAGAGGGTCTTTCCATCCTTCTCACACCTTGATAATGTATCCTTCATGTTGGGGCCAAACAAAGAAGTGCCATCAAAAGGAGCATTGATGAACAAGGACTTGTAGGGCTCAGCAAAATGACATAAATGCATACAGGTATCCCTCCTAATGGATATGCTGTAACCTGCTACCCTGAAGGCACCTTTGGCTGCATGCAAAATAAGCCTCATGGATGAATTTGAGATAGATTGGAGGGTAGCCAACTGAGAAGCCACTGATGATTGGGCCTCAGCAGAAATGCCCCCTGAAAAGGAACTTGAAAATTCTTTGATCAAATCCCTTTGCAACCTAGTACAACAATCTAAAAGCAAAGGTCACTGAAGTGTAGTCATGCTTCCTAAACCTGTCCATCTCCTTAGACTCCCTGTTAGAAGGATGAACAGAGGAACTCTGTTTGGCGAGTTCTTTCTTGGTGGCTGCCGCCATGACCATGGCATCCATGGAAACCCCTTTAGCCCAACATTTCTTCCCTGCAGGTGGAGCTAGAATCCTATCTGGCCTTTTGGGTATTGGTTCAACTGCATCAGGCTCCTTCCATGCTCACTGGGAGACTAAAGCAATAAGCTCATCAGTGGGTAGAGTAACCCAGGAAGTAGATGGTCCAGCTCCAAAAGCCTCCAGAAATACTGACTCCGCAGGTGAAGGCTTGCTGGGGGTCCAATCACCTCTCTGTTTCAGGATTTCAAGAATGTCACCAAATCAGATGTCTTCTGGAGGTGATCATGGGGATCCCTCACCTTCACTGAAGTCCGTGTAGTCAGTGAATGACTCTTGTGGAGAGCCCAATTGCCTCCTCTTGTACTTTCTCTTCCTAGGGACTTTCTCGGTGGGACATTCTGTGAAAGTGTCAGAAGAGACTATGAAACCCTGTTGGGTAGACTGGAGGTCTCTAGCTGGCTGCTCCTGTGGAGTCGAATGATGAGGCTCCAAGCACAGAGACATCTGGGTGCTGGACTGAAGATTCAAGGGGGTTGAGTCCGTCAATCCCGTCAGAGCAGAAAACACCCTCTTCACAACCTCAAAGGCAGACTGCCCCAGGGAAAGAGAAGACCTCTGCAACGAGAAGGCAGGCTTTGGGACTGCTACCTTCTTCTGCCCCAAAAGTAATCACCTTAAGGAGGAAGTTGGAGCCAAGCTGTCCAATGCTGAAGCACCAAGGCACAAAAATGATTCTGAGACCTTTGGAGTTGATCCCAGCACCTCAGATCCAATAATGAAGCTTTGGCTCCAAGAGTCCTCCAGATCTGAAGATGTCAGAACCATGGCACTCAGAGTTAGCTTCAAATACACAGATAGTATTATCTTCAGATCCAAGCCAGACTGACCCAGAAGACTCAGATCTAGGGACTCTGAAGCAACCAAAGGGATCAGAGAAGGGGTCTGAAGTGGTGGTGTGGTCAAAGGATGGGCCTCCTAACCCTAAGTAGTAGGATCCAGTAACACACCCATAAGGATCTGCACCAACAGAAACATCTTCATCATCCTATCTACATCTTCTTCAGTCAAACTTCTGGAGGAACAAAACGAGACCAGGAAAGGTGAATTAGTATGGGGCCTTTCCATAAAGGGAGATGGGACCTAGAAGGAACTGAATCCATAGATGGAAAATAACAGGTCCTAGACAATACAATAGGATATGACACAGTCAGCTCTGAATGTTTTTTGGTCAGCTCAAAGGCCATCAGATGCATAAACCTCTTTTTCTTTGGATCCAAGGGGGAAGAGTTTTGAGACCTCCTTGAATCTGACTTAGTCCTCTTCCTAGACAACTCTGAGGATGCAGTAGAGGAAGTAGAAGCAATGGGAGATTTCAACTTCTTGGCCTTAAACTTGAATGATTGAGCCCCTGCAATAACTTCTCCAAAAGATGAAGGCACAAACCTTTCAGTATTAATTTGTTCTTTCTGTCAACTAAAGCTCGGGGATTAAAACTGTGGTAGATCGAACAGTCTTATTGTAGGTGCTGTGAACCTAAACAGTAAATGCAAACATTGTGGGTGTCCAACACAGGCAACTTGTGCCCACACTTTGAACACTTTTTGAAGCTGGAAGGGCCCTTCTCAGCCATTCTACAACAAACAATAATAAAGCAGATAGCAATTTTTTTAGTAGGTCATAAAGAGGGAAAAGGTATTACCAACAATGGTAATTAGGAATACACTAACGTGTAAAATGAAAGAATGGATAGATACCAACAATGGTATTTGCAGAACTACAATAAGTACAAGGGTAAGGGATTAATAGCAACCAGATACATTAGGTTGAAAAGGCAGAATATAAAACTTGGAAGACAAATGCTAGCTTATCTGAAAAATAGAGATGAAGCTCAAGAGCTATGACTGACCACATCCTTTTGTGAAAAGCAGCAAACAGGATCTGAGGTATGTTAGGAGATAGTGCATTATGGGTAAGGGAGAAGATCAACAGCATTTTGGTAATCGCAAGCTTTAGTAATGGCCAAGTTGGATCCAAGGCTCAGATCCAATCCCAATAGTTGAGGATAGAATGAAAATTGATGAAATCAGATCATGCAGTATATGTCATGTTTGATAAAGAAATACTGTTAAGAAGAAAAATTGTTTTACTTACAGCTACATTCTTAACATTCTTCCAAACATGAATGACATGAAGCAGGGCATATGCTTTGGAGTCCCCTACAAGTTTAAAAAAGTCAAAAAAGTGCAATATTACAAGGTTTTCTTGTTCTGCTATATTTTATAAATGTGAATGATGCTTTGGAATCCCACACTTATTCATTCATTTCCAAGTTGCTAGATTTCTGCTCGTTGATCTCCATCTCCCAACTACAGTCTGGTTCATTTTCAATGTACTCTTTGGTTCTTCTAATCAACTAATGTTCTTTTCTGTCTCTCAAGCATTTTCATTTGGAACAGTGGAAAAGATTTCACTGGCAAAGTCTCTGTATGAGCTTTACTGTCAGAAGAATAAAAAGCAGAATCCCCTTTTCTTTGATAGCTCACTTTTTGCTGGACAAAATTTTGTATTTCCTCCTTAACATCATCTGCATCAAAAATTACTTTGATCCTCCAGGAAAAAATATTCTGAAGACAGCTGGATATAGCAACGTGAATCTCATACCCGTTTCCCTGATTGCTATAATAAATTTACTCCTGTTCTGCCTGGTGTACAGAGAGTAATCATTTTCCACACACTACAGTCTTCAACTTTTAACATTTTGTCATTCTGCCAGAGTTGTGTCTGAATCTTCTTTTTCTGCTGGTAGGATTGCATCTTTACTATAAGAGGACTTGGCTGTTTTCTCATGGCCAGGTTTGGAGCAAACATACAATGTGCTCTTTCATTTAGCAACTCCAGCTGTGGAATACCAATCCAGTTGCTTATTTATGCTTTCATAAAAATAATAAAGTCTGTTCCTTCTAGTTTCCCTGGTACAGCAGAAAAACTCAGGTTTTTCCTATGTGCTCTGTCTTGTAATTCTACCATTTTTCATACATCGCTTTCTTCTTAAGCAGTTTTATATGCAGCCAACCTTTACTTTACTTCAGTACCTGATTTTTGCACTTTTGTCAGCTCATCTGAATATCTACTTAAAGCTTCTTTCATTTTATTCCAGGCTTTTATTTGAGTTGATATACTCCTTCAATGTTTCTTTTTCTTTAATCAGCTCTGAGGATATTCTTATTTTTTCCCCTAGATTACTGTAAGTCATGTCTTGGACCAAAGCTGAACAGCTGCAGAATTCTTCCCAGCCAGTGTTTTCTCCTCACATTTTGTGATTTTCTTTCAGGCTCTCTGAATTTCTCCTTTGTTGGTATCCAGGCAGTGCACTTACTAAAAAGACAAATTTACTCTCTCTCTTGTCTGAGTTTCTGTTTTCACAGTGGGAGAACTGAAATTAAGCTGTTACTCAGTGCACAGCCATCTTGGAAGTCTCAGGACTAGAAAAGATCTTTTTTAACAAGAAACATTTTTATTGAATTATTACTTATGACATAGGCAATCATACATTTATATAAATGAAAACAAATCATATTAACATATTTTCAGTTGCAAACATTATATATCACTTATAATCTATACAGTCATTGTCAAACATCACATAGCTCATTCAATTCCTGTCTTCCATTAAACCTCATTCCTTCTCCAAAACATTATTCTGTATGTACAGTTCCCACAATTCCATTTTTTTCTGTGTAATTTACCCTTTTCTAACGATCCCACTTCCAATTTTTTTTATCTTTGTTACTATAGTCACTACTTCTAGAATAGTTGGTTTAAGACTTTGATTTCTATTTTTCAGGAATTGTTTTGTTGGCAGCCACCAGAATTAAACTTAGCAAGACCTTACTACATCATGGCAAATCCAATTGTTATCACAGCTCAAAAATGTAATTTTCTTAGTAACACCAATTTGCTCACTTAGTATTTCTGACGGAGCAGTCTGCAGGAAATTTGTAAAGTCTGCCAACTCATTACATTCTCACAAAAATATGTTCCCAATTACCTCTTTCTTCCCCATGAAACTAGAAAAGGTCTTGAAAAAATATTTTCACCACTGGAGTGGAGGGACGTCTAATTACTCCTGACAAAAGGTTTGAAACAATTGTTAGAATGAGGAGATACTAATATTTTGGAATCTATGGAATGCCTGGGGGGGTGGTGGTGGTGGTATGAAATTTCATTGAAACTTGTAACCCTTTTTATGATGATCAAAATTCAAAGTTTGGATGTGATTGTTTCCCACAACAGAAGTGAAAAAGAAAGTTTGCCTGCCATTTTGCAGGACAAACAGAATACTGGGGTGAGGGAAGGGAAGTAGAACTACAACAGACAGGGCTGGTATATATTGCTTTTGGAACCCTGGAACACAGACTGCTTAGTCTTAGTGTCTCCTTGCTGTTTTTTCTTGAACTGACATTTTATGATTTTAGTGCTTGCTTTCTGAAGAGGGGATGGTTTTGAAGGATAATTTCTGTCATATCTAAGAAATGGAGAAAAAAGTTGCTTTATGCCTTGCATTGCTTTACTCCCTCTCTCTCTTTCTCTCCTTTCCAGTTTCTTGAAAACTTCAGCAGAGGGACTACCAAACAGAATATTTCTGTCAAGAGGGAAATTCAGTAACTGTGTCTTAACATCTTCAGGAAGATGCTGTAATCTTAGCCAACATGCCAATGAATGACAGAACCAGTAGAAGCTGCATCTATAGCACTGTACATGTATTTAATAGTATCTAGCTACTTGTGAGACAAAGTGGATCATCTCTAGTAAATTAAATTTCTTGTTTTGCTTGGAAATTTCAGCCATTTTCTAACCAGGCTATCCAACATGGCTAAAAGAAACTTAAATCATGTGCACTTGAAAATTAACATCCCTAAAAGACAGTGTAGCAGACTTATAAACATTTTTATCATATCTGTCTAGGGCTCTGCTCTATCAGCATTAGGAAAAGAGTTTGGTGTAAGAACTCATTTAGCTTCCCAAGGCTTTTGGTGCCTTTTCCCTGTTCTTTTCTTTTATTTTCTTTTTATTTCGTTCTTTTTTTTTTTTTGCTGAAAAGTAAAAAGCCAAAGCAGGAGGGACCTTTGATTTTCCAAATAACATCTGGGGGTCCTTAGGTGAATCTAAGGGAATCTGCTCCAGTTATATTTTATCACAAAATATAACAAATGATCTGGGCCTAAGCCTGCTAAAAAAAATACCTTAACCAAAAAGGCAGACAATACCCTAATTCCTTTAGCTGCAGAAGACAATGATAAACTAAGCAGCAAAACTGAAAGTGGGAATCTGCCACTAAAGTGAAAATGAAGACTTGCATTTTTCCTAACTTCAAAAGCAGCAGTCTGGAACTATTTGATATACCTGAGGCTCTTTTGTGGGCGGACATAACTGGAGTGACAGTAGAAAGCAGACTATTATGGGATGTGTGGACAAGTTATTGGCCTGGGAAAGTTTTAAGTGCTGAATAGTCTACATACCTATGGTTTAAGACCTAACAGTCCCTGCAGCTGAGCATCTACAATAAGAGATAGAACAATACCAGGAAGGAGGTAAAGACAAGGTGTTAAATGGCAAAGGATGGGAAGAGAAAAAAATTTAAAATGTTGTAGACACATTATGCATAGGAATGGGTGGAATTAAATCATCTGGGGTGTTATAAAACAATGCCAAAATGGATGAGATATGAAATTAGTCAAGAATACAGCCTTAGTAATGATACACAGACAGATAAACAAGAAAACAGAGGAGGTGAAGCAGGATTTGCCATGAAACTGCTGGTCACATCAACAGAAAAGGTGAAAGATGAAAAATAAAGCAGAGGTCTTTTCTCAAATAGACAAAAAGGGCTCTGAAAGGCTGATGAATAGATGGATTAAGGAAAGTATGGTATGAAAGAAAATTTAGGATGGGACCTGAAAAGTGTGTGGACAGTTGCAGGTGGCTGGATCCATTTGTGATGTGCAGTTAAACCTGTTCAATACTAGTATGACCTCACGATGGAAAAAGAAGGCTTGAAGGTGGTATAAAAAATGTTGAAACTGTGAGGCAAATAAGCTGCATATGTGAGTGCACGTTGGTATAGAAGTGTTAAATGACTGCTAGCTGGGAACAAAGTAATGAAGAAAATGTGCAAAAAACAAACTTATGATAATTCTGTCCTCCAAATGGAATTGCATTGGCCCTAAAGGGTGGGATGAATGCACAAGCAGTGTTAACCAGTGACAGAGATTAATGCCAGAAAGCAAAATACATTGAGAAATGCAATGAAACAGAATGTTAGGTCCTCAACAAGGCAAGGGCTTAAAGAACTTGGAACAAAATGTGCAGCATGTATGAGGAGCTGGAGAGTAACATACATTACTGAACTGGAGAACTTAGTGGATACAGTACAGGGACAGGAAGAATGGAAGGAACAATGGGAAAGGTTGGGGGGTTTAAGTCTCCCTGAAAAGAACTGGAAATGGGAAACAGATAATTTGAAATTCTTGGGGTTGCGCATCAAAGAAACAGGTTTTAATATTAAACAGTATCTTTCTAACTTTTTCTGTTAAAGGCATATTCCTCTTTTTATGTTAGGTATGACTTGACTGCCAGCAGTCAAGCCTTCTGTTCTTCAGTTCATTCATTCCCAAACTACTGGGGGGTTTCTAGTGCAAGGGCATGAGCTGATTAGAGGAGCTGTTAACCAGACATAAGTAGCTGAACAGCGATCCTAAGTCAATGAATACAGGGATGCAGCAGCCCCATCACATGAAGTAGAATCCTCTTGAAGAAAGGAAGATGGCAGTGAGGTACCATGTTATCGTCAAGGAAAAGGGTAAACAATGACTGCCTCAGCTAAAAAGGTTTTGATGGTCAGTCACCCTTTGGTATCTGCCTAACTGCCAATTATGAAATCAAAGGGATCAGCAGAAATGCAGAGAACACTGTTTGGTCAAAGGGAGGTCAGAATACACTTTGGCCAACCTTCTCATGGAGAAGTCGGGAAAAGTGGTGTGACACAAACAGCATTCAATGAAGAAGCAAAAGAGATCACGTAATGACAAAAGTTACTCCTTTAAGATGGATCTCACCATTCAGGAGACTGATGGACTAGAAATATAAAGCCAACAAACTCTGTCTATCCACTAAACAGCTCAGCTATACTGGGATATACAATTATACCAAACATCTCATTTGGGTGGCTAAGTTTCATATGAGAATATTCTCCTTGCATAAAGGATACTAATGGATTTGTCTTCCTGATGTACAAGACAACTAACATAACTCTCTGACTGAACATAGATTTCATCAACTAATATACTGCCCTGTAGGCCCCAAAAGACTTCCACAAAGACATTTACTATAGATCTGCTTCTTTTTACTAACAATATACCCAGCTCAGACATGAAACATTCAGAATAACAGTTGTTCAGAACTGAAAATCCTGAAGGGTTTTCTCATTAAAAATGTAATAAACAAACCACTGATGCAGGTGTTCTTGCAGCACTGTTAGATCCTAACAGAAGTGTTCAGAGGATCTGGTTCCCAATACATGAACCTTGCAAATCCACTACATCACCCTCATAGGCACTTTGACAAAGGGAATTGCTGATATAGTTGCAGCCACAAGGCTGTGACCTCATATAAATAACACTTAAAAAAAAATAAGTTGTTGACTTTCTGTGTTGTTTGGTCCTGTGTAGGTAAAAATGAAGTTGCCTATGAACATCTAGAAGATGATGAACATATTCCCCTTTGTTAGGGAAACTGGGGAAAAACACTGGCAACTGGATGTATTGATTAATATTGTTCTCAGTAGCTACTTTAGGCATAAATGATGGATTAGTGAGTAAGGACATTGTCTTTATGAAACAGAATGTAAGGAGGTTTACAGGATAAGGCTTGTAGTTCGGAAATCCTCTTAGCGGAAGTTACAGACACCAAAAGGGCTCTTCCATGACAGAAATTTCATGTCTAAACTAGCTGCCTGTTCAAAGGTTCCCTTTGTCAAAGCCTGCAGCACAAGAGTGAAGTAATAAGACACCTTTCATGAAGGATTTGCATAGTCTAAAGGAAAACAGAGAACATGATTGACTTGTCATATGATAATATGAAATAGCAGCTAACTGTAATTTGATAGTGGAGAAGCCAGCACCTTCGTTGAAAAGGGAACTAAGAAATAATAACACATCTGAAACTGGTGCTGAGAAAGGGTCTGTGTTCCTGCTCGTGGCTCAAATAACAAATCTCTTCCACTTACTGTTGTAGACTTTTTTGGTTCAAGCCTTTTTCGAAGCCAAAAGAATTTTTCAGACTGGGGACTTAAGCCTGGACTGTCTCACTAGGGTTGGAAGTGGAGAAACCAAGTGGTCAATTTGAGGGCTCAAAGGTTCAGCTGTTGCCTTCATGATGGGTGAGAAAGGAGGTCCTGATTTGACTCCAAAATCCAAGGAGGATATTTTGGATGAGACCACAGAAAGGGGAACCACACCTGACAAGGCCAGAGGGGGCAAGGAGGATGACTGAGCTCTTCGAACTGCTTACCTTCTGAAAAAACTTGGGGATGAGCGGAAGAGAAGGGTAAGCATACAGGAGACTGGGGGGCCAATTGTGCACTAGTGCATTCCTTGGTGGCTCCCCTGGAGAAGGGATCAGAGTGAAGAACTTGCTGCACTTTTGTTGAGGGGAGAGGCAAAGAGGTCACAGCAAGGCTGACCCCAACTATTGAAGATCATGTTCACTACTGATTGGCTGAGTGACCACTCATGTGGAATCAGGAGTGATCAGCTGAGTCTGTCCACCAGATCGTTGGTTTCCCCCAGGATATGTGTTGCAATTAGGAGACAGTCTGAAGATATCGCCCACTCCTACACTGCCATGGCCTCCATGCACAAAGGGTAAGAATGGGTTCCCCCTTGCTTGTTGATGTACCAGACAACTGACATGTTGTTGGTGTGTACCACAATAGCCCCCAAGGGGAGAACATTCTAAAAGGCTTGTAATGTTAGTAGGACTGCTCTCATTTCTATGACACTGATATGTCACTTGGTCTAGGAAGGGGACCACATGCCTTGGACCATCTTTGACCTGAACTGGGAAGCATCCGTGGACATGGTGGCTATAGGGGAGTTGTTCAAAAATGGTCTGCCTAGAATAACAAAGTCTGACTGTATCCACCAACTAATGTGACACCTGCAGATGGGAGTCAATCTGATGCAAAGAGACAAGGGCTGAGACAGACTGGACAATTGCGTGCTAATGCCCACTATAAAACCTGCAAGAAAAATCTGGCTAGGGGAACTAACAGAATAGCTGCAGACATGGACCCTGGGGTCTGCAGGATCAATCAAGCCATGGAGAACTGTCAGGCTAATAATTGCTGTACATGATTCTTCAGTGTGGCTACTCGGTGTGAAGGAAGAGAAGCCAACCGATCCCTTGTGTTGATCTGCGTACCTATGAATTCTAGGCTCTGAACAAGAGCAAGGTTGGATTTGCTCATATTTATGGTGATGCCCAGGGAGTATGATAACTGGATTAAGTAGACCCTGGCTTGGATTAGTCAGTGCCTCGTGGAAGCAGTCAGGAGCCAGTTGTCTAAATATGGAAACACTTGGAATCCCCTGAGCCTCAAGTGAACTGCTACCACTGCCATGCATTTGGTGGACACTCGGGGGGGGGGGGGATGTAGTGAGCTCAAAGGTTAGTGCTCTGAATTGGTAGTGATTGGCTCCCAGCCGGAAGAGCAGGTATCTCCTGAAGTGCCTATTTATTTTGATGTGACAGTACACATCCTTGAGATCTATCAAGCAAATTCAGTTGTCCTTGTGCAATTGTAGTAGAATGGACTGAACCGTAACCATTCAGAACTTCAACTTCTTTACGTACTCATTCAACTTGCTGAGATCTAGAATAGGTGTTAGATTTCCTGTCCTTTTCTGCACCAAAAGGAAATGGGAGTAGGTTCTGAATCTTCTCAGTTCAGCTGGGAGCTCCTGGATGATTTTTTTTTGCAACAGTTGTTGGATTTCCTGTGCTGCCTGTTTCCATTGACTGGGTGGCATGTCAGGAAGGCTTCTGGAGTTTGGAGGTAGTAGGGAAAAGGAAATGTAGTAACCTCAGGATAGTATGCTTAGCACCCAATGGTTTTGAGTCAATTGGGTTCAGGCTTTGGGCTGCAAAGCTAGTTGGTCGCCGACTACCTCCAGAGACAGACAGTTGAGCAGCACTTCAGAAGCACTGGTAGGGCTTATCAGGAGGGGGGATCCCTAAAGCCCTGGTTTTGTGGATCTCTTCTGCCTCTAGGGTGGTGTCTACCATCAAACCCTCTCCCTTCTCCCTCTACAGCAGGGTTCTCCATGTGAGTCCTGGAAGGGGCCTTGGGACTTGTGGAACCACATTTTCTTACCCCCCCCATGTTAGTTCCTGGAGAAGGATCTCTGGGGATAGAAAACTTGATTCCAACAGTAGAAAAGATCTTCCCATCCTTCTCCCTGCAGGTAAGTGTCTCACTAACTGAAGGCCCAAAAAGGGAGGAGCCATCATAACAGGCATTGACAAAACTCCTTAATGGGATCCAGAAAATCACATAGCCTCATCCAGGCAAGCCTCCTTAGGGAAAGTCCTGAACTGTTTGCTTGCAAGGTGCCCTCCATGGTATGGGAGATTAACTTCATTGATGAGTTGGCGACAGAAAAAAGAGTGGTCAGCTTGGGAGAAACTTTCTTAAATTCCTCTGCAGGCAGGGACTCTGACAGAGAAGCTGACAGTTCTTTGATCAGGTCACTCTGCAGCCAAATAAAATGAGCCAGACAGTTCAACAACCTCAGCGCAAAGATTGCTGAAGCACTGATGCTCTTCATAACCCTGTCCAGTGTTCTAGACTGTTTGTTAGGCTGATGGACAGTGGCAGTTTCTTCTGCCAGCTCTTTCTTAGTGGCCACCAACTCCATGATAGGATCAACTACAGGACCTTTACTCCAGTGTTTCTTCTCTGCGGGGGGCACCAGAAACTGACTGGGTCACTTGGATATGGGCTCAATGGTCTCCAGTTCCTTCCATGCTCAGCATGACACTAAATCCACTAGGGCATCTGACTGGGGGTCACCCAGGACACAGATGGGCCTGTCCTGAATGCCTCCAAGAGAACTGATTCCTTAGAGGAAGGAGGTTGGGGAGACCATCCACCTTTCTGCTTTAGGATCTCTAATACAGTATGTCCCCAAAGGAGACATCTTCAGGTGGGGATCAGGGGATCCTTCCCCCTCATTAAAGTCAGTATCCTTGGTTAACGGCTCCAGTGGGGAGTCCACATGTCAACTTTTGCATGTCTTGTTCTGAGGGACGTCCTCAGTTGGGTATTCTGGAGAAGTAACCACACAACCCAAAGGCTGAAAACCAGAAACGAATTCCAATATTGTAACCACACAACCCAAATGCTGAAAACCAGAAATGAAGTCCAATATTGGAGAAGTGGCAGAAGAAGGAGATCCATCCTGAACAAGAAATTCTTGGAGGTCACCTGGAACAGGACTATTCATGGCAGTATGAGAGAGAGCAAGGCCTGGATCCAATGGGGGCTTCTGGGGCAGATTGGTAAACCTTTGCCATCATATTTCCAGTTTGGGAGAAAACCTCTCCATTATCTGGAAAGCTGAAGGACCAGGAGAAGCCCTTTCCTTCTCCCCCAGAGCTGAAACCACTGAGGAAATGGGCAGGACTCACTCCAGATCCATGGCCTCCAGAAGGGATCTGACCAAAACTGTCAAGTGCCGAAGAGCCTAAGGCAAGGGATAGCTCCAAAAAGGACAGGGCCAATCCCAGTTCCTGGACCCAGCACTGATGTCACAGCTCCGAGATTTGCTCTGCTCTGAAAATCCCAGAGCAGGACCTGTCAAGGGCATCTTCGACATTGAGGAAGGGAGTGTCCTCTGTACTGAGCCCAACACACAAGGTATTCTCAATTCCTGTGAGCCCGAAGCCAAGGGACAGATCAAAGGAGTTCTGATGGTATGACCTAGGTAGCTCATGGATTCAACAAGAGATCGAGCTGAAATTACCCCCATCTGAATCTCGGCCTTAAGGAACCTCATCATCATTCTGTCCATGTCTGCCTCAGACCAACTTCTTGAGGACCTGAAGAAGCCAACGATAGGGGCCAGGAATGCTTCAATTTGGGGGACAGAGTCAGGGACTTCATCAAAGTCCTCAGATCCAAGGGAATGGGATCTGAAGCTTGAGCCAATGAAGGCATAGGGGATATGGCAATGATCTTCCCTGGATCCATAGAGGCTGTAGGATCTGACTGGGGAGGTAACTTCTGTGGAGCCAATAAGCCAAATATGTAGGTCTCTTGGGCTTCTTGAGTTCAAGACAGTCCCTAGGGGAGACAGGGAGGGACCTCTTTTTAGATTCCTTAGAAGCAGGAGAAGCAGAAGAAGAACCCAGAGAAGGGGTCTGAACCTCCAGAGCTGAGGAGGGAAGAAGGCCCCTAAGAATAAGCTTATTTCATTGGTCTGCAAAAGCCTGAGGATTGAAGATGGCACAGATGGAACACTCCACTTTCAAGTGATTGGTGCCCAGGCAGTACACGCACTCCTTGTGGGCATCCTGATTGGGGATTTTATGCCCACAAGAAGTGCAGCATTTAAAACCAGGTCCCAGTTTGTCCACCATGACCTGATGAAAAAGCACACCAAAAAATAACTGTCACAAACAGCAGGTAAGTTTTAATTACTTAAAAACTAAGTAACAAACTCTAAACTCTACACTTCAGAAAATAAGTCTAAACTCTTACGTTTAATTAATTACCTACTAAGAAGTGCATGCACACACTCAAGAGAAAAAAGAGGGAGGACTTACAAATCCTGACATTATAAGCAAAGCCTATCAACAATACTAAACCTATGCTTGAGAGAACAAAATCCACATCTGACTCCCTGAAGTGGCAAATGAGATCTGGGGTAGTTGGGTGGATGCAAGGCATTATGGATAAAAGAGAGGAGCTTGAGAGTCAAATCCAAGTCTGTGGAATGTGAGATCTCAAACCCCATTGTAAGAAGGAATGAAAGAGACATCAGATCATCTAATTTGTAATGCTTAGTAAAGGTATGGACAGAGGTCCAAGTAGGAGCCTCACAGATGGAATTAGTATCTAATCATTTGAAAAAAGCACCAGATTAATCCACAGCCCTGGTAGAATGAACCTTTACAGAAGAAGAAAGGCTTTTCTCATGAAAAGAGTAATAAAAAGGAAATGGCCTTAGAGGTTCATGAAGAAATGGATTGCTTAGAAATAGCCAAACCTAGAGAACTGGCATGAAAAGAAAGAAGTCGTCATGTATTCACCATAATGTTCCATCTGTGTTGTCTATTTTCATTCATCCTCAACTGATGGGTTCAGATCTGACCCCTCAGATTGGACTCAGTCATTGCTAAAGGTCATGGCAACCCTTCTCCCTTACCCATAATGCACAAACCCCAAGTACCTCGGATCTTGCTTGCTGATTTTACTAGAAAGGAAATATTTGCAGTCAAATAGGAAGACTATATCTGGAGCTCAATATAAAGGACACTCATTCTTCCAGGAGTTTTCAAAGGATGGGGGTTGGTGAGTGAGGAGTTGAGGAAGAATGGGCCTGTAATGGTTTAGGTAAGGTAATGCCCAATTTGTTATAAATAAATGAAATACATACAGTCAGTCAGTCAGCCATCTGGCTAAAGTTACTTTGGTAACTGGCTTTCATAATTTTACTTCTGCAAATGAGACAAATAATTGGTCAGTTTTTCTGATGTCTTTTGTTCTATGTAGGTAAAAACATAATGAACATCCAATAAATGTAACATGTATTCACCCTTGTTAGCAAAGTTAGGAAAGAATATTGGCAAATTAATGGACTGACTGATATTAGATTCTGACACCACATTAGGAAGAAAGGATGTAATAGTTCATAATGTAACTCTATCCTTGTGAGAAATCAAGCATGGAGGTTTTGAGGACAAGGCTTGAATCACAGAAATTCATCTGACAGAAGTAATGGCTACCAGAAAAATTGTCTTCCAGGAAAGGTATTTAAAGTCACACACAGCTGCTGGTTTGAAGGTGGAATGAGTAACATTTTGCAGTACCAGATTCAGGTCCCATGGGGGAGTAGGCTCTTCAAATGGAGATATTAGAAGAATAGTGTCTCACAAAAAAGATTTTCAGAGCTTAGGAGAAGCAACATAGGAACCCTCAAATCCAAGTGAAAATTCAAACAAAGTGATATTGCTCCTAACTGAACCGTAACTGTAGAGGAACTAGCTCTTCTTTAAAAAGCAGGGCCAAAAATTCAATGATGTTATGTATGGGAACTGAAAAAGGATCAACATTATTTTGATAAGCCAAGTAAACAAACCTCTTCTATTTACTGGAGTAGAGTTTTTGTTTAAAGGGTTTATGGGAAGATAAAAATATATATCAGACAGGTGAAGAGAGTATAGGTTGTCTGGCTACTAATGGAATTGGAGAAGCCAGGCTGTCAGGCTGAGGTTTGATATGTCTGGATGAATCATGCCTGTCAGATGAGACAGCAGGTCTGGAGTCAGATCCAGAATCCAAGGTTGGTGAAGTAGGCGAGGCCAAAGGAAGGGGAAGCAAATCTGTCGAGGTAAGTAAGGTGCAATGAGAATGACTTTGCTCTTCAACATGGCAGTTTTCTGCAGGAATTTCATAACTGGTGGAATTGGTGGGTAAGCATAAAGTAGACCGGGTGGCCAATCATGAAGACGAACATCCCTCTGTGATTCCCCCTGTGGGGGGGGGATTATGGCAAAATAGCTACTGCATTTGTTGTTTACGGGAGAAGCAAAAAGTTGCAGCAGGCTGGCTCCACTGGCAGAAAATTTCCATTATGTTCTTGTTCAGGGACCACTCGTGAGGTAGAAGAATGCACCTGCTCAGCTTGTCTGCTATCACTCTAGACTTCCCCAGAATGTGAGCTGCTATGAGAAAGCAGTTGGATGAGATCCCCCAATGCCACACTCTGAGCACTTCTCAACACAAGGGATATGATCTGGTTTCTCCTTGTTTGTTGATGTAACAAACTACTGACATATCTGTTTGAATCGCAATCATCCCCAAAGGGAAAGCATTCTGAAGGGTCTGCAATTTTAAAAGCACTGCTCTTATCTCTAGGACATTGAAATGCAAGTTGGCCTCTTTAGGGGACCAAATGCCTTGGACTGTTTTCCCCAGAAAATGCCCCAACCCCAACTGGGAAGCATCCATGGCCACTATGGCCTTGGGCTGAGGGGGAACAAATGGACAGCCTTGTTGAACCTGATCTGACTGAATCCACCACCTGAGATCTCTCTTGCATATGTAACTGATTCATATCAGAGTTGACATGGGTTGATAAAGTATCAACCTTTGTGTTGCTAGCATCCACAGTAGAATCCTCATGTAAGATCTGGCTAAAGGTACTAGTGTTATCAGCACTGACACTGATTCTAGAGCTTGAAGGACTAAGCAGGCTGAAATCTTGGTACTGCAGATTATTTTTCTGGCCTGTGATTTTATAGTCTGAATCCTTGACAGAGGCAGTGAGGCTATCATTGACTTTGTGGTGAACAGTGCTCCTATAAATTCCAAATTTTGAGTTGGTTCCAGTTGAGACTTTCTGTAGTTTATGGTTATCCCCAGATGAAAACATATCTGCAGAACCTATCCCTTGTCCTTATTAATTGATGCCTGGTCGGGGCGGTAATGAGCCAGTCATCTAAAGTTGGAAACACTTGCAATCCTAGTGGTCTGAAGTGAGCTGCTGCTACTACTGCCATACATTTGATAAACACCCTGGGGGCTATGGTGAGACCAAAGGGAAGAACTCTGAACTGGTAATGACTGGCTCCTAGCCGGAAGCATAAAAACCTTCTGGATTGCCTGGTCATCTTTATGTGATAGTACGCATCATGAAGGTCTATATCGAGCACATCTGGTCATCCTTGCAGGGAAAAGGGAGAATGGATTAAACTGTGACCATCCAGAACTTGGTGCGGTGACTTGTTTAGTATGTTGAGATCAAAAACTTGTTTCCAGTCCCCTTTTTTTGGCACTAAAAAGAATCTTGAGTAAGTTCCAGACTCTGGTCTAGTCGGACATCTTGGATGGCTCTTTTTTCTAGCAGCTTTGGTACCTGAATTGCTGCTTGTTCCCTCTGACTGGGTAGAACATTGGGGAGATTTCTTAAAATTAGAAGAGGAAGGGGAAAAGGGTATTATATAACCTCTGGAAATTATTCTCTGCACCCAAGTATCTGTTATTTCTAGTCAAGCTCTCTGGTGAAGGGATAGTCCACCCCCAATTTCCTCCAGAGGAGAGAAACCAGGCCTCCTTTGAGAAACTCTGGAAGGGTATGCCTGAGGAACAATATCTGGTGTGGGGTTGGCATCTACCATTAGTGTTCCCTCCGTTACCCCTGGGGAACTTCCTCCACATGTGTCCTGGAAAGGTCCCTGGGATTTCTTGAACCACATCTTTCAACTGCCTCGTTGATTCCTAGAAAAGGATCTTTGAGGGGCAAAAAACATACTCCCACAGCAGACAGGGTCTTTCTGTTCTTACACCTGGATAATATGTCCTTCACTTTAGGGCCAAACAAAGATGTGCCATCAAAAGGAGCACTGACAAATGAAAACTTGAAAGGCTCGCAAAATCACACAAGTGCATCCAGGCATGCCTCCTCATAGAAATACCTGAACCTGCTGCCCTTGTGGTTCCTTTAGCTACATCCAAATTGAGCCTCTTAGAAGAATTGGAGAAAGATTGCAGGGTAGCCAACTGAGAAGTCATGGATGACTGTACTTTAGAAACAGATCCTGAGAGGGTATTTGAGAACTCTTTAATCAAATACCTCTGTAACCTTGTGAAATGTGCCAAATAATTCAGTGACCTTATGCCAAAGGTCACTGAAGCACAGACATGCTTCCCAAACCTATCCATCACCTGCAACTCCCTGTTGGGGAGATGAACAGTGGAACTCTTTTTGGCAACTTCCTTTTTTGTGGCCGCCAACATGACCATGGGATCAATGGGCAGCTCTTTTTGCCCAAAACTGTTTGTCTCCAACTGGTGCCATAATTTTTTTCTGATCTCCAAGGTATAGGGTTCAGTAATGTCTGGATCCTTCCACACCCACTGAGATATCAAATCAATGTGATCATCAGTGGGCGGAGTCACCCAGGAGGTAGATAGGCTAGCGTCCAGACACCTCTCTGCCTTCGGATTTCAAGGATGTCTCCAAATGAGGCATCTTCAGGAAGTGACCGATGAAGGTGAAGTGTCCCCATGAAGTCCATATCTTCTGTGACAGACACCTCAGGGGAGTCCAAGTGCTTCTTCTTGCATATCTTCTTCTTCTTAGTGGGATGCTCTTGGGAGGTATCAAGTCGGGATACCCTGATGCAAAGCCTGGGGTTTCCATACTGGCTATCCCTGTGGAAAGGAGGGATGAGACTCTGAGCACAGAGACGTCAAGGCTGCAGACTGAAGATCCAAGGGGAGTAGGAACCATCTGTGTTACTAAGGCAGACAATGATTTCTCCATAGCCTTAAAGGCAGACTTCCCAAGACAGGAAGAGGACCTCAGATCCAAAAAGGCAAGTTTTTGGACCACTGTCTCTCCCTGCTCCTAAACAATACCCCGAGGCAGAAGCCGGAGCTGAGATAACCCATGCCAAGGCTCCAAGGTACAGAAATGGCTCTGACAAAGTCAGAGTCCACTCCAACACCTAGGATTTAACAGGGAAGCCTCAGCTCCAAGAGCTCTCTGGATCCAGCTGAACTGAAGAGCTCAGAGTGAACTTTGGCTGTGATGATAAAGGTATCATCAGATAAGAATCAGATGGAGCCAGATGGCTCAGCTCCAAGGACTCTGAGACAGTGGAAGGAGTCAAAGGAGGAACTGGTAAAATGAGTATGATGGAAGAATGGACCTCCTGTCCCAAAGGGTTAGGAGCTGGAAAGGCACCCAGCAGACTCTGCACTGAGAGAATCCTTCTCACCACTCTTTCCACATCTTCTTCCAATAAACTCCTGGAAGAGCAAGTGAAAATTACAGAGTTGGACATGGGTTTCTCCAAAAAGGGTGAGGGGACCCTGGATGAAACTGGGTCCACAGAAGGAGAGTATCTGGTCCTGACAGGTAAGTAATGCTCAATGGGTTGGTTGACTTTTTCAGTGGATCTGAAGAAGTGGGATATGGTAATTCTTTCTTCTGTTGCTATGGATCTGATGTTGAGGTCGGATCTGATAAATCTCTTACTCTGCTTCAGATTGGAGGTTGAGGTCTGATCCAACAACTTAGACTTTTTTCTATTAGGATCCGATGGGCAGGTCAGATCAGATTGAAGTCTTTTTCTTGACTGCTGCGATGCCTTGGAGGAAGAGGTAGAAGGCTCAAAGAAGGAGATTTAGACTTGTTAGATTTTTAGGTGACATAGCTCCAGATAAAGCCTCTCCAAAACAGGAAGGAAGTATTTTTTTTTGTTTCAACCAGGGGTCTTGCATTAAACCCATGACAAATAGAACAATCTTCTTGTAAATGAAGTAGGCAGTATACACATAAAGTGCGGGCATCAGATAACAGGATTTTGTGCCCACACAAGACATTTTTTAACTCAATCAGGCCTTTCTCTTTCTCTGCCATAGTCATAACAAAAACAGATGTTAACATGAAACAACCAGAATTGAAGAGATAGGAGACAGAAAGATATATATTTTTTTGCATTAATACAAAAGATACAGAGATTACCAGCAACTGTAATATAGAAACTACACTAAAAGTGTAGAAAAATGGAAAGAATAGTAATGACAGTATTCAAAGGTACAGAATGTATGGAAGGAAGAAATAGGACAGAAAGATATTTTTAACCAGTAAAAAAGGTAATTCGCTAAAGCAACAAAGTAAGGGATTAAATAAACCTAAGAAATTAGAAGATTTGTTAAGAAAAGAAATAAATTCACAAGCCTAAAATGCATACCTGCTCGAGAGTAATGGTCACCATTTCTTTCACGTAAAGTGGCAAATGAGATCTGAAGTACTTGGAGTTGGTGCATTATGGGTAAGGGAGAAGCTTGAGAGTGTTTTGGTTGCCACAACCTTTAGCAATGGCTGTGTCAGATCCGAGGAGTTGGATCTGAACCTATCAGTTGAGGATAGAATGAAAACTGACATCATCAGAGCAAAATGTTTCTCAAACTTGCAAATGACCTTAGTCTTATCCAAATAACATCTGGGCCTCCTATACAAATTCAACGTGTGAAGAACCATTTCACTGGCAGAATGCAGAGAAGGAAAAAAGGAGAGCAAATTAATAAACTGATTAAGAGACAATTCATTAACCACCTTGGGCATAAAAGAAGGATTAGTACGAAGAGACAACCCTGTCCCTATGAAAAAACAAAAAAGGAGGGACAGCCATAAGGGCCTGTAGTTCAGGTACTCTCTTAGCTGAAGTAAGGGCCAAAAGAAGAACAGGCTTCCATGTACAATGCCGTAAGGAAGCTAAAGCTACAGGCTCAAAAGGAGCCTCAGTCAATTTTTCAGGAAGAACATTTAGATCCCAGCAGGGTGGAATAGGCTTCCTAGGAAGTCTGATACAAACGCTGGCATTAAGAAATTGCTTGACTTCAAACCTAGAGGCCAGAGGAGGAGTTAATGGCAAACAAGCAGAAACAGCTGAAAGGTAAGCTTTAACAGAAGAATATGCCAACTCAGCATGGAGCAATTCACACAAAAAGTGGATCCCGGTTATGAGCAGGGCACAAAACAGAAACTCTTTTTCCATTTGGACATACAAGAGTTCCTGGTGGAGGGTTCCCTGACCTCCAGCAGAACCCAAAGCACATTCTCAGAAAAAAGGATCAAAATCCTATCACCCACAATGTCAGCTGAAGAATGGACAAGTGATGATGGATGAGAGATCCCTTGTCTTGTGTGAGTAGATCCACCATGTGAGGTAACTTGTGGCGACTGCCCTTGGCTAAGTGCAGAAAAAGAGAGAGCCAATATTGTCTGGGCCAAAAGTGTGTCACCAAAAAGATTCTGGAGGGGTCTTGCACTATCTTGAACAGGACCCTCGGAATGAAAGGAAGGGGAGGAAAAGCATAGAGAAACAACCACTTTCAACAAAAAGGGCATCCACCTTCCAGGCCAGAGGACTTGGGACTCTGGTGCAAAAAATAGGAAGCTGTTTGCTCAAAGGGGAAGCAAAAAGGTCTACCTGAGGAGTACCCCATCGATGACAATGTCCAAAAACAGTTGTCTGTGAAGCATCCATTTGTGAGCCTGCGTTTCAGGCCTGCTCAGAAAGTCTGGCACTATGCTCTGCTCTGAAGGAATATATACAGCCTGAAGAGTCCCTTGATACTGGATAGCAAGATCCTAAACTCAAACACCAAGCCTGCAAAGAAGGTAGGACTGTGTTCGCCCTTTACATGTTGATGTACCATATCACTGTGGTAATGTCTGTACAGATTTTGATAGGCTGTAAAAGAAAAAGGGAATGAAAGGCCTGAAGAGTTAGAGAGAGAGCCCTCATCATCTTGATATTTATGTGGTCTGACCTCTGATGAAGAGTCCAAAGACCTGGACCTTGAGGGAACTGAAAGTGACTCCCCACCCCGTGTCTTTGGCATCCAAAAAAAGTTCCTGAGAGGGAACTGGGGGCTGAAAAGGATGTCCCAGGTTGAGAGACAACTGATGAAACCACCACTGAAGCTCAAGCTTGAGGCATGGAAGAAGAGGGACTAGAAAATCCAGAGGAAGACAGTGTTGGAGCATATGCATGCCAGGAGGGAGCATTGCAATGGTGGAAGTCATGAATCCTAGTGCCCTTAGAATCTCCCTGGCTGTAACTGAAACCTGAGGAAGAAGGGAATGAAAAAAGGTGATCACAGAAAGAGCCTTGGGATGAAGCAGGGAAGCCAGCATAGGAATGGTCTGGAGCCTGTAACTGAGAAACATATGATCCTGGGAAGGAACTAGAACTGATATTTGGAAGTTTATGGCAAATGCCAGGCTTTGTATGAGACAAACAGTATAGAAGAGGTGCTGAAGCAAGGTCTCAGAGAAGGAAGTCTGAATGAGTAGGTTGTCCAGATAAGGAAATATTTGAACCCCTCTCATCTTGCAAAAAGCAATTACAGGAGCAAGGCATTTGGTGAAAACAATTGGGGCAGTAGAAAGGTCAAAGGGCAAAGCAGAGAACTGAAAATGTAAGAAAGAGAAAAACAACAGCTTTCTGAAAAGGAGATAAATTGGGATGTGAAGATAAGCATCCTTGAGATCCACGGAGACCAGGAAAAAGACAGGAAAGAGGATCTGAGGGAATAACATCCAAAAAGAAGGGACATTCAAAAAGGTGCTGAGCTGAAAGAGGTCCAAAAAGGGTCTCCAGGTACCTTTCTTCCTGGGAACCAGAAACATTCTAGAATAAAACCCCTTCCCCTCCTGGGATAAGGTCAAAGCTTGAATGATGTATTGTGCCAGAAGGCCCTAAATTAGTTCTGGGAAAAAAGGAAGCTGTTCCTGAGGAGGTTGAGGACTGCCTAGAAAAGGACGAAGGGACTTCCATACCATGAAGTATCCCTGATGGATGATGGACAGAACCCAAGAGTCCTGAGTGATCCTTAAACAATTGAGAGGGAACAAGAAAAGGCAAAGAGATTAGGGAATGTGGTTCAGGAAAGGGGAAGCATATAGTCAGATAGAACCTGGCTTGTCTTAAAAACAAGGTTTCTAATAGGTGGGGGTCTATGTAGACTTAGCAGGAGGAACCTGCCCAAAACTCTACTTACCTTTGGGAAAAGAGTGAGGCTGCCTGTGAACAAAAGCAGATTTAGATGGATAATTCCTCCAAGACTTAGGAATAAGAGAAAAAAATATGCTTCAATTCCTGCAAGGCCCTACCCTTATCCTGAAGAGACTTAAAAAGTTCATTAGCTGCAGAACCAAACAGGTTCTTGTTATCATGAGGAGCAGCCCAATATTTTAGCCTTAATATCATCAAACAAAGGTTGGAGATGAAGTCGAGTAATGTCTCGAAACAGGACCAAAGGCAGCAGCTCTAGGTGAGACATCAGCTGTATCAGAACTACATTTAATAGAGGAATGGGCTACTTGAGAAGTAGAGCCTGATAAGGAGAGGGCTGAGGCCTTCTCTTCAGAGTCAGAAAGGTCCCTTACCTACATTCAACTAACGAAGCAGGAATTTCCTCCCAAACAAGTATCTGCAAAATTCCCCCGATCCCTCTGATATAATCAGCCGAGGTTCCCCCTTCACATCTGGAATGGAGTTCTGCAGAGTCTCTGAGGACATGTGAGAAATTGGATCCATGATGACTTCAGGCAGGTTTATGGCAGAGGAATCCAATGAAATAACCGGGTGATCCTCTGGGCTTTCACCACCTCGAGAGAGATGTTTGGGGGAGGTAGAACAGCAGTCAAATCAGACCTGACCCTTTTGGCCTGTTTCTTGGCAGGCAAGCTGACCTTCAGGACAGGAAGATTCTGCCATAACACTGCCCCAACAATTTAAGGTGTTGGCTCTCCGGCTAAATAGACAAGAAGAGATGACTATGTAGGGTCTTAGGACAAATGCTTGGCAGATAGAACACTTTGTATGGTCATGAGAAGTGCCAAAACAGAAGAGTTGCTGCTAGTGACAATCCTTATGGGGAATCTGCCTCCTACAGTGACATTTTCCCTTTCACTCACAAAATCAAAAAAGGAAGAAAAAGATAAGAAGAAACCCCAATGGAGCACTTATCTGAAATATGGCTCAGCAACCAGCACAGAAGGAACGTGCAGACAGATGATCAATGATGGTGTTTGGACTGATGGCAAAGACGTTCTAAGGTACGTACGTCACCTTTATGCCCTATGCCTTGAGCAGGGAGCATGCACATGATGTACAATGTCTATAAATCCTAAGGCTTTGGTATACTGGCAGGACACTGGGGCTATCCATGGCAAGGAATCACTTTTGTGAAGAACACTGCAACAGTGATACGGAAAGACATCACATCCAGTCTGTTTTTGACAGCCAAAGAAGAAACGCACCATGATCATCCAAAAGTTTCTTTTGGGATGATGTTGTTTCGATCACTGAGGCCTAGGATGAGCTTACAAGGTCTTGTTTCTTTTGCGCACACCCACACACACAATGTAATATGTTATACCTTTCTGTTCAGGTGGGGCTTCTAGAATTGTTCATTTTTTGAGGAGTTTTCAGACTTTCTTCCTTCTTTGTCATGTTTTTGATCAGACAGGACATTTGCAAGGGAACTGCTGTAATTCTGAATGAAGTAAGAAAATGTATTGTATTACACCCTACATATTATTCCCTTACTTGTCCTTGAAAATTAATTTCCAGGTAGTAAAATGAATTGACTTCAACTTTCTCCAGACTGGGACTATTAGGCAGAGTTGAACAGTTGGGAAAACCCACAGGATTGCTGTAATCTGCCCTGACGCTGACCTTGACCTTCTGACAAGCACATAGAACCACAACCTATCGCTCCCTGACCTTACAAGCTTTTTAATGTTTTTGTTTTTTTTAGGCATGGAAGAATTCTGAGAGGCCAATACAGCCATATTGAAAGTGCAGTATTGTTGTAAATCATCATTCTGGTTATGTGGACAAAGCTTTGGACACCAAGAATTTTAAAGTGCCTCCCTACATTATGGCTTCATCAAAATGAAGACAACTGAAGAAACATGAAATGCTATGGGATTCAATAAGGCAATAAAAGCAAGTTGTGTTCCCATCAATGGCAGATTAGCCAGGCACACTTTTGCAACAATGATGAGAACACAGTGAGGAGGACAATGGTGCAAAAAAAAGCCAAAATAATAATTCTGACAGAAAAAAAAGTGAACAAAAACATCCTCTTTTCATAACTGTTGACACAAACCCTTAAACTTTTCTGTTCTATAATCTCAGTCATTCAAATTACCAATGCAATTCCCCTCAATCATATTTACATCAGTCCTCTAGATTTTTACACATTTTATTATTTTGGGTTTCTGACATTTAACTCTTGATATTTTTTTTTTCTTTTTCGCTTCTTCACTCCAATCCTGCTTTTTTGACTTTCCTTCTTTGACAATTAATACTTGTCACATAAACCTAAAGTCTATGCTGAATCCATAATCACTATACTTCAATTATTATTTGTAATCCCAAACTGTTTGCTATAATTTGTTCATTTTTTATTCTTTCATGAAATATTTTTTTGGAACTTGACTCCCCAAGGCTTCCACTGAAAAGGGATCTTGCATGACACAGTCAGACTTTCCTAATAACCAAATGCAAATACAAAAATCCTCATAGTAATAAAGAATGAGGGAAATTGAACTGAAAATAACATTTATCTGTTCACACAAATTATATACAAAACAAACAGTCTTCTTCAAAGGCAGGTTGAGGGCTGCTTTTTCTGACAAACTTTATAGTATGGTAAATAATTAAAGAGTAGAGGTATAAGGGAAGGGTGCTAGACAGTTTCTCTGCCAAGCAGTTTATACACTTGCAGTACTGGATTAAGTCCTAAAAGTGATCAAAGGCAAGTCTCTTCTTAGATCTCCTCTTTCTTGGGATGCAGCTATCTAGTCACTCAAATCCAGCATGGATCTGATATCTCCTGACATTTTTAGACCCTTAAAAAATCATACAAAAGCTTCCGAGACTTTCTTATTAGTGTGGATAAGATAGTTCACTCTATTACTGAAAAACTCTGCCACCTCTTTCCTTACTGTAACCATTTGGCATGCAGAAGTGTCTGAAATAGCAAGGACTGGTGGGGAGGGTAAGGAAGAGAAAAACAACTTATTATAGTCATTGGCTTCCAAGTCCATACGTTAGACGGTCAAAATGACATTTATAAAAGTGACTCATGAAGAATGAATATCCCCTTGACCATCTTCAGAGGCAGCTGGCTACAGTTAAAGCCAAAAGTGCTGCTGACTTCACTTGGCTGGACTGAGGACACGGACCTGCTCTAACGATTTGCTCGCTTCTGCTTGGAGGGGATAACTAGCTGCACTGCTGCTCCTGTTGTAGTCCCTTGATATTTTTTTTTCTTTTTCGCTTCTTCACTCCAATCCTCCATTTTTGACTTTCCTTCTTTGACAATTAATACTTGTCACATAAACCTAAAGTATATGCTGAGTTCTGCATGAAAAAAAATCTCCACTAGCTTTTTAGTAATCTTCCAAGGCTGTTAGTAAGGGAGAAAATTCCACACCTGTAGTAGAAACAGTCTGCAATCTTTTTGAAAGTCTTTAAAATACAGGGGGGGTCCCAGAGGACAACATCAATAAATGACATTGTGAAATCCTCTGAATAGGTCATCAGACAAATGTAGGAGGTCAGTGAGTGATTATGACCAACCTGGCTGCTGTAACATTCCTGTCAGTCACAGGAAAGCTCACCATAACAATGAGGAAATTGACTTCAGCTGATATGACTACCTCAGCATAGTCTACCCCCTGCCATTTTGTAGTAGTTCTGCTATCTGAACAGTCTCATCCTAAATAGCATACTGGAAGTATGGCACAAGTCAGTAAGTACTCTCAAAGTGCAACTGGAAGACATATTCAGCTACTTCCCAAGCTTATCCTCAGCTCTGGACACCTGTCTTCAAATGAACGCCCTGAGCCTAAAAAGGTCAGACTGGTTTCAATACAATTGCTGACATAGATAGATATTGTCCAAATCAGTGCCTGGATAGACTGAAGATCTGCTCCACCTTCCTCAGCACCAGGGCTATGGAGCCAAGATATTCACAATTTTAGTTAGAGCCTGAAAAGACTCCACCACCAGTGGAACTACCCAGAAGTACTGTTCTTGAAGGAAAGTGTGCTGAAGTCTCCTTTGGAGTGATACAATGCCAATGGGCTATTCACCATTCTCCTGCATCATTTTCTAAGCTTTACTAAATCTGTGGTCATCAAGTGGAGAAGGTGCAAAAGGCAGCACTCTTCTTTTCGTTAAACACTTTAGTGAGAACCTCAGACCAGGAGGAGGGGATATAGTAAGGAGGCATGCCCTAGTGGCCTGGTTTGAAAAGTATACTTGCCTTCAATAAACACGATAGTACAGCTGTCCACAGTAGATGTTTGAATAGATCACTACTGCATTAGAATAAATACTATGGAAATCCTGCCAAGGATATTGGATATCCATCCAGTATACAAAAGCTTTTGGGTACCACCCTCACAAACTGTACATCCGAAGAAGCATGAGAGTGCTGGTATAAAACAGGATGAATGGGCACCAAAATTCAGAGCTTTCATGTTCCAACTAAGAAAGGCTATATTTAGTTACTATCTGATAACCAGTTAGATGGACTGGTCTCTTGACCCTTTTCAGCAACGACCCAAGATCTGTGAGCAGAAAATGCAGCAGTTTTACAACATATAATATATACTTTTTCAGGACTTACATTTATAAGGAGTACATAGTTTATCATACAATTACAATGTGCAAGGATATACATATTTCATCACAGAAGAGAAACAAATTAGTAAGACAGTAAGTACAGAAGGATAATAATCTTTATATTCACAATATAAATAGTGACAATATATTTATTTCATAAAGTCATATTTATCATGCTACTGGCTGTCTAGACTTCAGCCTAGAATATTGCATGTACAATATTAAGGGAGATCAACCACTGTCATGATAACACAGTTACATGTGGTCTCATGTTCAAAACTCTTAAAGGTGTGGAAAGCTCCAAGGTGTGAAATACAAGTTTTGATCAAAGGGAAGGAAAAAAGCCTTCAATTAAATTCTGCTTATAAATTTTAAGTTGTAATTATAGTGACCTGTGTAGTGATACATGTACAAAAAGCAGAAAGTACAAAAAAAAAAGTATTAGCTAAGAAAAAGTAATATGTTTGCATTTTTTTAGTTTATTCTAGGACTTTAGTCTTGTCACTTCATTTGTAGTTTGGGTTGTGTATTACTGACAATTTCTGACTCTTTTTGTACATTATACTGCCATTCCACTTCCATAAGTAGATTATATGTAAAAGGTATATTTTTTGTATTTTCTGCCCAAGCTGGGGCATCAGTCTTGCAACTTCATTCACAGCTGTGTGGTCAAGAAAGCCTTTTGAATGTTCACTTGGAATCCCAGCTTGTGTAAGAGATCTCTCACCCAAAAGAAAGATTCCTGACACTTTGAAAAAGACTCTGCAAAGAAAAGGAAGTCATCTAAATATGGGAAAATGTGGATATCCTGTAGCCTGCAATGAGCTATACCCGGAGCTAGACACTTTGTGAATACTCTTGGTGCAGTGGATAGTCAAAAGGGTAAAGCAGAGAACTGATAATGTGATCCAGACACACAAAACATTAAGAAGTCTGGATGAATATGGATGTGCTGATAGCATCTTTTAACTCTAGTGTTTGCAAGAAACTTGAAAGTGGAATAACAGGTAACAAGTTGTGAAATGACATTCTGAATTTAGGTTCCATCACAAACAGGTTTAGGAAAGAAAGATCCAGAACTGGTCTCCAATCATTTTCTTTCTTTGGCACTAGAAACAACCTTGAAAAAAAAACCTTCCCCTCCTGGGAAGGAGGAATTGGACTTACCACTCCTTGGGACAGCATGTGATGAACCATTCAAAACAAGATAGTCTGATCTGGAAGATAAAGAATGACTCTCTGGAATCGACTGCCATCTGTAACCTTAATGAATAATTTTCAGACCATATTTATCTGAAACAATCTGTTGCCAAATAGAAAAAAAAAAGATTCAGACTTTCTGGAAGAAAAAAGGGGCCAGGGTGGGAGGGGGTCACAAGACCTCTCCAAGAGACAATTTAAGATAATATTTTTAACATCCACCTGGGAGGTTCTGGGAACACAGCCATGCAAACCTCCTCAAAGCAGTACCTGTGGCCAAAGCCCTAGAAGTATCAACAGAGTCATATACATACACACACACACACTGGAAACATTGAGTGGTGACGTGCAGTAGAAGAAATTAAGTTATCTATAGCAGATTTTTCCTCACAATTAGAAACTGGAGATAAAACAGTCCTCATACTTTCACAATTTGTCAGAACAAACTTTAACATATGAGTCAGACAATTCAAAATTCTGAAAATCAAAGTTGTAGAACTATGTACTTTTTCCCACACCTATCAATAATTTCCCATCTTTATCAGAAAGAGTAGGATTGGAATTAACTAAGTACTTAGCAGCAGTGGGATCAACTAAAGCTATAGCTGCTGGGTCAGGTTTGGGAACAGTGTGTAAAAATTTAAAAGACTGAGGAACTTTATGCATCCCATCTGCCTTTTCAGGGCCAGCTGGATGACTATCAGTAAAATTGTAGGCAGTAACACACACACACACACACACACACACACACCATCTAAAGTAAACAGAACAGGAGGAATGGGTGTAAGTTCTGGAAGGTCCTTCTGTAAAAACTCATAGTATTTTCTGAGGGAGTTACAAACCTCAGTGTTCTCCCACTGAAGACACTAGCTCATTCTAGCAATAGTCTCAGAGGAGGAGAATCCCCCACAATCAGAATAAAAAACTGAGCTCTCTTCTGAGTCTGAATTAGAAATCTGAGGGAAAAAAGCCTGTATCTGTCTCTGCACCTTCCTGTTCGGATTCAGAATCCTGAATCTCTTCTGGAAGAGAAAGTCTTTTTTTTTTTTTTTTTTTTAATCAGAAACTACTTTACAAGAAGCATCAATAGCCTGAATTAAAACCCCAAGTCAGAGCCAGTAAACTACTCCTAATCAAAGAAAACTGAGGAGCAGTAGATGCATGCTAGGCTTTCCATTTCTTTTTGACAGGAAAAATGGAACCAACCATGTTAGTAATGGCAACAGCAGGTTCTCAAGTATCGGCACAGCACTCAGGTACAGGAAGGAAATCTTCCTATTCCCTCTCCCAAGACCAAAAAGAATGGCTCTCCATTACCCACTGAAGGGATCCCAAAAGCTGCAGAGGACATGACTAACCGCTGGCCCATAGTGGCTGTACGCGTTACATCAGAGGGATCCAGTGTAAAAGATAAGTGGTGTGAGGTACAATGATTGGCCACAGCAGAATAACCCACTTGCAGTTGAGGCAAATTGGTAGCCTGCTGTGGTGGCAAACCCATTTGCTTAAGTTTTTCTTTTTATGCCTGGTAGAAGGACTGACTGTGAGAAGTCTAAACCTCAAAATGCACTCACTCGAGGCACTCCTTAAAATGGAGAACACTGACATCTGTGCAGTGACAGAGACTGGGTTCAAAGCTCCAGACAGCACCCCTGCATTACCAGGCTATAATTCATACCACACCTTTCGGCCACCAAACCTGGACCGGAACACTAAAGGTGGAGGCGTGTGCATATTCATTAAGGATATCCACACCTCCAAGCTAGCTGCTCAGCATAATGCATCCGAGATTTATCCAAGTTCAACTAACTCTGGGCAAAGCCGCAATCCAGATTGTAGCTTGCTAAAGACCCTCAACCATGCCCCAGGATTCCCACTCCTCTTTTCTTGATACACTGGAAAATATTAAGGTACAACCCAACACTCTAATAATGGGTGATTTCAACTACCCTACCATTAACTGGGAAAACTACTTATGTACCAACTCTTTTGCTCAACGTTTTCTGGAAATCATCAATTCCAATGCCTGGATCAACTTATCCACACCCCCACTAGGGGCAGCAATATCCTAGACCTGGTCATCACCAACATGGGTGACCGGTGTTCCACACCAGAGGTCAGCTCCTCGTTGGTCAGATCCGACCACAAGCTAATCACCCTAGACATCCACATCCCGCTCCCACCCCCCATTAGGAAAACAACCGTAAAAAAATTCTCCAAAGCCAACTTCATGCTCCTTAAGACAGAAGTGGCAAATTTCATGACACCCATGCAGATGGACAATAGAGGTATGACTGCTGAATGCTACACAAATGCACTTTATAAACACACGAGTGCATGGATCGTGCTATCCCTAACAGAACCAAGATGCTATCCTCCAAAAAAAGGAAGCCAATCTGGTGGTCTTCTTCCATAAACAAACTCTACAACAGAAGAAAGAAACTGTTGCAAAAAAGAGTAAAATCCCACAATTGGAGGAACTCCCTGGTCAGCCTCAGTAAGAAGCTGAGATCCCTCAAAATCCTCCAAAGCTAGTTATGAAAACAAAATTGCCACTGATTCTAAAGACAACCACAAAGCATTCTATAGCTCTGTCAAAAATCTCAATGGCAACACTCAGATCTGCTCTGAGTTACAGCACAATGACACTAAATATACAGAACCAACTGATATTGCCAACATCCTGGTGGATAGGTTCAGTGCTAACTTTACCCCCTTCTCACCCCCTAAAGGGCCCATCTTTATACTGGAAGAATGCAAAGTTCCTGTAATCACGGCTGCACAGGTAAAAACCTCACTCTCCAAAGCCAAGAACACAGCATCCCATGGGACCTGGCAACATCCCAGGCTGCCTTCAACATGAACTACAGAATGAACTGGCACCCCACCTCAGTACCATGTTTAATCATAGCCTCACCTCAGGCTTTGTGCCCATTAAATGGCGCACCCCAACAGTTATCCCACTCCACAAAGGGGGGGGGGGCCACAACAGACCCCGGGAACTACCGCCCCATTAGCCTGATGAGCCTTGTCTGCAAGGCCATGGAACGTATCATCATGGAACTCATAAACAAAGACATTGGAGATCTCCAAACTCTGGACCCCACACAGTTTGGGTTTGTAAAAGGCAGATCATGTCTCCTAAACCTGATAGATTTCTTTGAAGTAGTCACCAAAGCCATAGATGAGGGTAAGGTGGTTCACACACAGTCTATCTAGATCTCGCCAAGGTGTTCAACACCATCCCACACTCTGGAATTATAGATATACTCACTAAACTAGGTATAAATCCCTGTGTCACAAGATGGGTTGCCAACTGGCTTACTGACAGAACCCACACTGTGAAAGTAGCAGACTCCAAATCAGACTTCAGACCAGTGACAAGTGGAGTACCACAGGGTTCAGTCCTGGGTCCCCTCCTGTTTGGTATCTACTTCTCTGAAGTACAGGCTAACACAGAAGGTCTTTGGCTAACTAAATTCGCCGGTGACTGCAAACTAGGAGCCATAATCAAAACTCCTAACAATGTGGACATCCTACAAAAGGGCCTCACTGAGACAGATGCCTGGTGTCAAAGACATGGTCTCAGGCTCAATGCCAAAAAGTGCACTGTCATCCCCTTTGGTAAAAACTCTGTACCCATGAACTACCACATAGGCGGTAGTCTACTTAACATCAAAAGTGTAATGAGACCTTGGGACACAGGTGGACAGTAGTCTCTCCTTTGATAACCACATTGGCACAGTGGTCAGAAAATCCTTCTACGTGGCACACCATCACAAAAGGTTTCTCATCCAGAAAAAAAGAGGTCATTGTTCCCCTCTACTCATCACTCATTAGACCGATTATAGAGTCCAACGCACCTTTTGGTATGTACCTCACAAGACATCTACAACAACTGGAAAGGCCACAAAAATACCTCAGAAAGAGGATTACTGGCCTCAAACAGATGCCTTACACAGACCGTATCAAAAAACTCCAGCTTTACTTTGTCGCATATCGCCTACTCAGAGGCGATCTCTGCCTAACATACAAAGCAATGTCAAACCCAGAGCTGTTGGACATGCTCCACTTAAAGAAATCCCAATCCCTCTGAGCTACATGCTCTAGGGACCTAAACCTGGTCACCACAGTAAACAGAACATGCTGGAGGGATAGATTCCTGTCCCAGAGACTTCCCATACTCTGGAACAGACTACCTATGTCAAACAGAGCTCCTCATTGGCACTCCTCAAGAAGAATCTGTATGATTGGATGGGTAATAGGAAATTCACCCCGGGGATCACTTCTGTGGTTCTGCTTGACAGGGGCACAGGAAAATAATTTTCTTGGGTGGCAAAAGCCAGGGTACCTTTTTGGCTAGGCTTGTATAGGCCCTAGGGCCAATAGCCTAGTACCTACCTATGAACCTACAGTGTCAGCCTTGCATTACATAGGAAATACAATGTGTGGCCAGGCTCTATGTCACAGCCCTGGAATTGTCTGGTCTGCTAATATATCATTGCAGACAATGTTACAGCAGTTGTATGGGAACACAGATGTGCTGGGTGTGGGAGACGACCAGCCCATGTGGTAGGTCCATACATATTCTACCATAGTTTAGTACTCTATCAAAGTGGTGTATAGGAGACTGACTTACCTTGCAATTGCAGCAGTTGACAGACCTGTAGTTTGGGGCTGACTCTGTCTGATGTACACAATACACAGCCAATGCATGATTAGGTACAGGTTGTCTGGGCTGGATAGCATCATTTTTAGTATATGTGTGCAAGTCAAAGTAAGGTGTCAGTCCCTAGGGCTCTATGTTGTCAATGCATGTGTTATGTGTTGTCTCTTGGCCAAGGCCAGGGCATACTGGGCACACCTACCTATATATATATATATATATATATATATATATATATATATATATATATATATATATGTGAGTCAGGTACTGATAGATACAATAATCATGTATGAGGAGGATAGGGAGAGACAGATACGTATACATAGCAGTCTGTATGTACAGACTTATTTCCACAGACAGGGGTCCAGAGAAGTAAATATTGTGGGAAGAATATCCAGGGAATTATTACAGCTAGGCTTGCATAGGCCCTAGGGCCGATAGCCTAGTACCAACCTATGAACCTAATGGTAGTCTGTTCCATGGTCAAGCCAAAATTGATGCCCCTTTCCCAGGGAAGACAGGCAGCAATTGCTGGTAAACACTACCAGTCCACAAAAGTTACTTTTTTGAAAGAAACACAAAGTAAAAAGCACTTTAAAACACTATGCCATCCCCACAAACAAAATAAACAAAATTTCTCCACAGAAAAAAAAAAGTTTTTCAGTTACTTTACACCACTTTTAAATGGACAGAAAAAAATGAGCACTCCATTTAAAAGAATGTTATAGTCCCGATGCAGTCTGCTACAATACAACTCCCCTAGCTTGAAAATAACTTTCTTGAAGAGGAAAGTAATAAAACCAACAAAATTAAGAAAATGGAAGTTTTTTTCCCTAAAGGGAACTTATCTGCCCAGCAAAGGAAAGCACAAGCTGACCATCGACCCTCGAAAGCCTCACAGGAGTGTAGTTTTCAGCAAAAGCAAAGCTCTGAAAGGCTTTGCACCCAAACGTGTCTGAGTCATTTCAGCTCAAGATGCCTGACAGTTTGGGCACATGGAATGTGCCCTGAAGCTTTGAAAGCTGGTCAGCTGTTATATCCTTGGCAGGATATAACCCATGTAACTAAGGCTACTGCATTAGTGATCAATATGATGAACATCAGCCTTTGTACCATAAGAATAGAGGACTACAGCTATCCTACTTCACAAAGATGGACCATCAACCAACCCCAGAAACTACAGAGCCATTAGTCTGACTAGCCTAATATGCAAATCCAGGGAATAAATTATCATGGAAATGATCTACCTAAGACATGAGCGACTTTCAGACACTGGATCCAACCCAGTTTGGCTTTGTCAGGGGAAGGTCATACCTGCTAAACCTGGTGGGCTTCTCTGAGAAGGTCACCAAGCCAATGGATGAGGGGAAACCAGCGCATACCATCTACCCTGACATGGCTAATGTGTTTCATATGATATCCAACTCGGGTACAGTTGGCAAACTCACTGAAATGGGCATAATTCCTACATACCTTACTGGATTGCCAGCTGGCTCACAGACAGGACCCAAGAAGTCAGGCTTGGTGAGACCACCTCCACTACGAAACTGGACACCAGTGGGATATCTCAGGGCTCCCTGCTGGGACTGCACTTAATTGGCATCTACTTCTCAGATGTAAAGGCTAAGGTCAAGGACCTTTGTTGACCAAGTTCACAGATGACTGCAACTTGAGAGATACAGATTTCCTCCATGGTGCAAACATTTTAAAGGGGGTCTGACACAGACAAATGACTGCTGCCAAAGTCATGGATTAAAACTCAATGCCAAGAAATCCATTATAGAGCCTTTTGGGGAAACTGCCACTCAGACTAATTAATTTATCAATAAGACAGCATTAAGTGTTGACTGGGTAGCCAGGGATCTAGGAATACATAGACAGCGATCTGACCTTCGACCAACATGTGGATAAGGTAGTGGAAAAAATCATTCTGTGTTGCCCAGCTTATAAGTAAGGGCATGGCATCGAGGTCCAAGGAATTTATAGTGCCACTTTATTCAGCCCTTGTCAGACCCGTCATTGAGAATACTACCACCTTCAGCATGTATCTGATCAGGCATAAGCAACAGTTAGAACACCCACAAAGGTTCCCTGCCAGGTGAATCCAGGATATAAACAAATTGTCCTATAAAGACTGCACTATAGCCCTATCTCTACACTCAGTCTAATAGAAGTTACTGACAGACAATGTATAGGTTCATAGTCTGATACTAGGCTATCGGCCCTAGGGCCTATACAAGCCAAGCCATAACAATTCTCTGGATATTTCTTCCCACAATATTTATTTCGCTGGAAACCTGTCTAGCAGGGTGACTGACATGATCCCAAGGTGAATTTCCTATCTCCCATCCAATCGTCAAGGTTCCTTCTGAAGAGGGCCAAGGAGGTGCTCAGCTTGACATGTTTGGGCAGTCTATTCCAGAGTATGGGGAGTGTCTGGGTCAGGAACCTATCCCTCCAGCATGTCATGTTCATTGTGATGACAAGGTTTAGATCCCTGGAGCGTGTGGCTCTGAGGGCTTGGGATTTCGTGGAGCATGTCGAATAGCTCAGGGTTTGACATGGCCTTGTATGTTAAGCAGAGATCACCTCTGAGTAGACTATATGCCACAGAGTATAGCTGGAGTTTTTGTTTTTTAGACGGTCAGCATACGGCATCTGCTTTAGGCCTGTGATTCTTTTAGTGAGGTATTTCTGTGGCCTATCCAGCTGTTGCAGATGTCTTGAGAGGTACATACCAAATGGGGCGTTGTACTCTATAATGGGTCTAATGAGGGATGAGTACAGTGGGACAATGACCTCCTTTTTTCTGGATGAAAAGCCGTTAGTGATGAGGTGTGCCACATAGAAGGATTTCCTGACTGTTGTGGCGATGTGGTTATCAAAGGTGAGACCACTGTCCACCTGTGTCCCTAAGTCTCTCATCACAGTTTCAGTGTTTAGTGTACTGCCACCTATGTGGTAAATCATGGGTACATGTTTTTTTCACAAAGGGGATAACTATACATTTCTTGGCATTAAGCTTGAGCCCATGGCTCTGGCACCAAGCATCTGTTTCTGTAAGGCCCTTTTGTAGAATATCCGCATCATTTGGGGATTCAATAATGGCTCCCAGTTTGCAGTCATCTGTGAACTTTGTTAGCCAGAGTCACTTAGTGTTGGCCTGTACTTCAGAGAAGTTGATGCCAAACAAGAGCAGTCCCAGGATTGAACCCTGAGGAGGTCCACTTGTCACATGTCTGGAGCTGGATTTGGAGTCGACTACTTTTATAGTCTGGGTTCTGTCAGTAAGCCAGTTGGCAACCCATCGAGTAACATAGGGATTTATGCCCAGCTTAGTAAGTTTATCTATAATTCCAGAGTGGGGGATGGTGTCGAAGGCCTTGGCGAGGTCCAGATAGGTTGTGTGGACCGCCTTACCCTCGTCCACAGCTTTGGAGACTGATTCAAAGAAATCAATCAGGTTCAGAAGACAAGATCGGCCTTTCACGAACCCAGACTGAGTGGGGTCCAGTGTTTGAACTTTGCCAATGTCTTTGTTTATAAGTTCCATGATAATGTGCTCCATGCCCTTGCAGATCAGGCTTGTCAGACTAATGGGATGGCAGTTCCTGGGATCCAAGGTGGATTTGGAGGATTTTATGAGGGATCTCAGCTTCTTACTGAGGTTGGTAAGGGAGTTTTTTTGCATCCTGGGATTTTCCTCTTTTCTGCAACAGCTTCTTCCTTCTGTTGTATAGTTTGTTTATAGCAGGGGACCACCAGATTGGCTTCCTTTTTTTGGAGGAAAACGTCTTGCTTCTATTTGGGATGGCACGATTCATGCATGAGTGGATGTGCTCGTACAGTGCCTTAGTGTAGGATTCAGCAGTTGAAATTTCAGTACTGTCTGCATGGGTGTCATGAAGTTTGTCACTTCTGACTTGAGTAGCATGAAGTTGGCTTTGGAGAAGTTTTTTACGGAGGTTTCCTTACTGGATGGTGGGGGTGAGACGTAGATGTCAAGTGTGATTAGCTTATGGCCAGACCTGACCAATGAGGGGGTGAACACTGGTGTGGAGCATCTATCGCCCATGTTGGTAATGACCAGGTCTAGGATACTGGAGCCCCTGGTGGGAAAATGGCTTAGTTGATCCAGAGCATTGGAATTTATGAATTCCAAGAACCTTTGGGAAAAGGTGTTTGTACCAGAGTAGTTTTCCCAGTTAATGGCAGGGTAGTTGAAATAACCCAGTATTAGGGTGTTTGGTTGTATCTTAATATTTTCCAGTATGTTTAGAAAGGTGTAGTGAGAATCTTGGGGCATGGTGGGGGATATGTAACAAGCTACAATTTGGATTGCAGTCTTACCTAGTGTTAGTTGCACCTGGAGAATTTCAGATGCATTGTGTTGGGCAACAAGCCTGGAGGTGTGAATATCCTTGGTGAATATGTGCACTCCTCCACCTTTAGTGTTTCGGCCTTGGTTTGGTGGCCGAAATGTGTGGTAAGAGTTGTAGCCTGGTGTTTCAGGGGTGCTCTCTGGAGCCTTGAACCAGGTCTCAGTTACTGCACAGATATCAATGTTCTCCATGTATGTATGTTTGGCATAGAAGGCATGCTTGGTTCCAGCTACGACAGACCTTCTGCACATCTGCAAAATGAACAGTGTCAGAACCACTAGATCCAAGGATTTAATATGTCTTGTGAAATAAATAAAACATGTTGGCAAGACAGATATGTATCTCAGAGGATCCCCATATTGTGGAATAGGCTTCCCATGCATGTGAAGCAGAGTCCATCTCCAACCCTATTTACGGATAAATCTTGACCAAAGGATGGAAAATTGGAAATTCACCCCAGGTTTGACCTCCGTATCCCTGATAGAGGCAGACAGTAATGTCCAAACATACCTCACCTCATAACCTCTAGAAGTTTCTTAACTAACTTACTCCTTCATAAACGCCCATGATATACAAGGACACAATTGGGCTGGGTTGGGTTACACGGCTAGGCTTATAAAGGCTCTGGTGATCATTATTATTAGCCTATTATATACTTATGAACCTATTTACATTCTGTGTGAAGGTAATGTTTTATTATTTTCTTAAATTGCTTAATAATTTCTTGATTTTTCACTTCAAAAAGCTATTTTTCTATAACTTTGTCACAGCAGAAAGGATCAGAAGGGAACCCCACCCTGGCCAATGAAAAATTGATGAGACAAATTATCCAAAATAAGTCAAGTAAGAAGGGGGGTGGTGGGAGGGTGTTAATATGCAACAACAACTGTAATCTATTTGAACATCTACTTTTATGGTAAGTTCACCTATACAACTGAACAATGTTCATCATTAAATCACTGTTGTAGGACCAGAGTCCAGAAAACCCTAGAGAATAAATCTAGCAAATCATGTTCTGGCTTTAGAAAAGGAGTCAATTTTATAGTGCTTAGAGAATGTGTACATATGACTAAATGTCTGCCTCTAGAATAGCTTTTCAGTCTACCCTTTTCAAAAAGCCACAGAAGATGCCACAATGCTGGTAGAGTTAGTTCTGACCCTCTTGGGAGGGGAGTGTCTTTTTCAGTGATGAGAATGACAGAACTGAACAGCCCAAGTCATCCAGAAAAGAGTGTGCTCAGACACTAGCTGATATTTTTTTCCTGCCATCAAAAGAAAGAGTTGCTCTGACATTCTGAAACCTTTTCTCTTCTATATGTAGTACCCGAGTTGCCTGTACACATCCAAAGTGTGCATAATTCCATCTCCTCTGTTCTACTGTTCAGGGAAAACATGGAGAGATGAATATATTGATTTAAAATAAACTCAGAAACAACTTCAGCCAAGAAGGGATAGTTGGCACTGAGTTACCCTGTTTTTATGCAAAATCAAAATGTGCTGAAAAGACATGTGAGCTTGCAACCAGATACTCATGTAGCCAAAATCAGAACTATAGCAAAATTTATCTTCCAAGGTAGAAACAGCTGCAAATTCAAAAGGAGACAGAGCCAGCTTCTCTAATTCAATATTAAGATTCCAGGCTGGAGCCACATTTCTCAGGGAGTCTACATACGTCAAATCCATGTGGGTCCATGAGATTTCTGCTTAGGTCGTCTGCCAGTGAATTTAGCTTGCCTGGCAGGAACTGAGCTCGTAGGTGCACTTGGTAGTTCAAGGCTGTGTTCCACAGAGCCATGGCTAGTCTGCAGAGAGGGTATGAGTGGGTTCCCCCCTGCTTGTTTATGTACCACATAACAGTGGTGTTGTCTGTCTTTACCAATAATTGTCCTGGAAGAATGTGGTCCTTGATGGCTGTCAGGGAATTCTGTACAGCTAACATTTCTTTTTGATTGATATGCAGGTGCATTTGACTCAGGTTCCATTTGCTTTGAATGCACTGCCCTGCCAAGTGAGCCCCCCATGCATAGTCTGATGCGTCTGTTAGGGTTTGGGTGGCAGGGGGTAGAGTGAATGGGAGCTCCTTGTTGTGGTAGCAGGCCTCTGCCCACCAAAGGAACTCTGTCTTTATACAAGGAATGATAGGAATCATTGATTCCAGGTCCTGAGAATGTTGACACCATAGGCTTTTTAGATACCATTGTAGTTTCCTCATATGCAGTCTTGCATATGGAATTAGTAGAATGCAAGAGGATATGTACCCCAGGGCTTGCAGGATTTTCCTTACAAATAGCTGGGTCTTTGGGGCCAGTAGCTTGAAGTAGGCTGTCAAATAAACTTGTTTCTCTGGTGTGAGGTAAGCCATCTGGGAAGTTGTGTTCAAGCTTGCTCCCAGGAATACAATCTGCTGGCAGGGTATTAGATGAGATTTATTTTCATTTATGGTGTACCCCAGTGAGGTTAGAAGTTTCTTTACAAATGCCAGATGTTTTAGTAGCATGTCCTGGGCTTTCTGCCTGAATTAGACAATCGTCCAGGTATGGGTATATCTGAATATTTGTTTGCCTGCAAAATGCAATTACTGGAGCTAGGCACTTTGTGAATACCCTGGGCGCAGTAGATAAGCCAAAGGGAAGTGCAGAGAACTGATAGTGCATGAAGCCTGCTCTGAAGTGTAGGTACTTCCTGCAAGATTCCCTTATTGGAATGTGCAGGTAAGCTTCCTCTAAGTCTAAGGTTGCCAACTAGGCATCTTTGCCTAGGATAGGAAGCAGCTGTTTAAGTGTTAGCATTTTGAATTTTGGGATTACCAAAAAGGTGTTTAGAATAGAAAGGTCCAGGACAGGATGCCAGGAGCTGCCTTTTCTGGGTACCAGGAAAAGTCTTGAATAAAAACCTTGTCCCCTTTCTTCTGCTGGGACAGGCTGAATAGCCCTGATACTTAGAAGACAGAGAACCTGCTGTTGAGCCTCTGCCCACTGATTTGGGGGTAGGTCTGGCCAACTGTTTGGGGTTGGTAAGGTGTGGAAGCGGAATCTGTATCCTTGGAAAACTATATTTAAAACCCATTTGTCCTGAATAATGAGTTCCCAGTTTTTTGCATGCCGGGCGATCTTTCCCCCTAAGGGAGCAGGCAGTTGAGCAGGGCTTAGAAGGTTTAAGGTTAAGTCATTGTGACATTTTTCCATAGGGGGGTGTCTTATTACTTCCAGCTTTGGAAGTGGGAGTCCCCCACTGCTTAGGCCTGTGAGCACCTGGAGACTGTAACCTAGGTGGTCTGCTGTTCCTGGGTTTGGACTGAGAAGGTCTGGAAGAGACAGGAAAGGACCAATTCTTAGAAGGCCAATGCCTACTAAATCTGGGAGGCTGTACTTGCAGGAAATTATTAACAGTTTGCATAGATTTAGCTTTTTCCTCCATCTTTTTAAGGACTTCTTCTGCTTTGTTGCCAAACAGGCAGTCTTGGTTTAAGGGAGTATCCAGTAATTTAGCTTTAACATGATCTGGCAAATGTTGCCCCTTAAGCCAAGTATGCCTTCTAAGAACAGACCCAGTGACAGCAGCCCTGCAAGATGCTTCTAAAGAGTCAAAACTACATTGCAAAGTATGTTTACCAACTTGTTCAGCAGACTGCATTAATGCCTTTAGGTCCTTGGGAAATGGTCTCTGGGTCCAAAGTAGTATTCTTGAAGAGGAACTTGTGAGGGTCAGGTACTCTGTAATACCGGTCAGGTTTCCTGGGAGCTGCTGGTAAAGTGTCAGGGGCCAAGCAAGATTCCAAGAAGGCATCATCTACAATGTCCAGGATAGGAGGGACAGCTAAAGGCCTGTGTTGAGGGAGGAGTAAGAATTCCCTAAGCCTCTTTTTGGAGTCAGAGTAATCCTGGCTTTCCCAATGGAAATGCTCCCTAAGAGAGTGCAAAGTTTCACCAAAAGAAAAATCTTCTGGAAGGGAAGAAGAGGGAATGGAGTCCTCTGCATCAGAATCCTCATGGGTAGATAAGGGCAAATCCTGGTAATCAGAAGAAACAGAAATTTCAGAATCCTGATCAGAAGAATCAGAAGGAAAATCCGTTCTAGGTCTCAGAGGGTGAAGGCTGGCTTCCCCTAATTAAAGTAATAAGGTCTTTAGCCGTTTTTATTTGTTTTTTAGGCATATGGGCCTGACCATGCAGTTTGGACGTCGATTTTCTAGGCATGGGTCGAGTCTTAGGCCTTGAAGAAGAAGATGGTGTTGGTTTGAAATGCAAGTCAGTAGGCCTGAATACACCCTCAGAAGCCAGTGCCTGCACAGCAGCTCCAGGACCCATCCAAGGTAGAGACATCCGCAGGTTCCATGGTCGAAGAAGCATCTTGCGGCATACCAGACTCTGAATTGGTCTCAGTAGAGGCCTGCAAATCTGAACTAGTGGGTATCAGGGGCTGTGAAAGCGCCTCACTGAGTACCGGCGAACTGGCGACTAGCTTAACAGAAGCGTCGTCGGCAGTTTTGGACCTATGCGGTCTGTCTCTATCTTTTCGTTTTTTTTGGAATGTCGATAGTCAGATGGCTTACCAAAGCCATTTCTGGATAGTTAAACTGAGTACCAAAATAATTTGCTGCAAGAATAAACCGATGACGAATAGTTTGTGGGTTGAATAAGACACAAAACCAACAGCGAGGGATGTCGTGGTCTGGGCCTAAGCAAGGAATGCAGAATGAATGAAAATCTTTATGAGGTATTTGCTTTTCACAGGTAATACAATTGTTAACTTTTACTGACATTGGTTTAGAGCAAGAAAAAGGATCGCCAACGGGGTACTTAGCTTTTTTGAAGACTTCGGTTCTGAAACTCGAAAACAAAAATTTCAGGAGTCGGCCGACCGGCACTTGTGAACTGCTTCTGCTTCGGGTACCGGCATCGGCTGAATGTTTTATACCCCCGACGACCTGACGTCATGGAAGAAGAGACAGCATCCGACGCAGGGATCCAAGACATTGATATTCAGGCTGGCTGAGGGCTACCTGCAGACAGATAACCCAAATGTACTGACTGCAACAGTGAAACACGAAGAACATCATAGCATTCTCCTTGTCTGCTTTAGTAATATAAATATCTTTGTCATCGATAAGCATCTGTAATGCATCCTTTTCTATCTTAGACATATTGTAGAAACCATTCTTACTATAGTTATTTAATAAATTTCTAACCTCTTTTTCACATGAGAGTAAAAATGCCTCTAACTCTGGCCTAAGAGGAAGATTAAAAACACTAGATTTCCTAAAACAATATTGGTGACATGCCCTATCTTGAAAAAGACATTTCAAATTAATTTTGCGCAGAAAACCCCTCAAGGCATTGATGACAGACAAAATACTGGCCCTAGAAGATGGCACAAAATTAAGTCATTTGCTTAAAACATTGATTTGTTCTAAATTAAGCACCACAGAAGATAAATTCACTATTCTGAAATTCAAATTGACAGCACCTTTGTTAGGTGATTGTGCTAATTGCGATTTTGCTGCTGATACTTCTCCATAGTTCCATTTTGAACAATGCAAAATCTTGCTGCTTGCAGACAGCAGCAATGTTCGTTCCTGTTACAATGGAAATTTTCCTTGAAATTTTTGTTGTTGTAAAACTTCTTTTTTCCTTTGTCCCCATCTAACACATCCCGCCCAGCACAAACCTCAGCTACCTCTTTACTAACATGATCCACCATATAAGCATCTATGGAACTCCAGAACAAAATCTGGTTGGGTTGCATGACTAGGCTTGTAAAGACACTAGCGGTCATTAGCCTAGTATACAACTGAAGTGTTTTAGCACAAAGCCCCTTCGCAATTGTAGACTCCAGAACAATCCAAAATAATCAGAATAAACAAACATACAGTGGTAAAATGGATTATTCAGTGTCCAGTGGTGAGACAGTTGGGTATTATTTATATGCCATAATGTTGGAGCTTCAGATTTAGATAACTTAACTGGGGCAACTAGTATGACAACATATAAATACTGTTTAATTAATGAATTCCTAACACTTACTATGCACACATATACATAAATGTATACTGCTAGTACATCTTTAATTACTTATTTACACAGTTAAGTATATTTCCATACTGCTGACTAATGCATGTTTTGTTAAAATCAATGTGCTGATACCATACTTTCTTTCAACAGCAATAACAACCTGTTCAAACACTACTACAACAGCATGAATGTATGTATGTTACTTATCTAAGGGCTTTTCATCCAGAAAAAAGGAGGTCATTGTCCCACTGTACTCATCCCTCATTAGACCCATTATAGAGTATAATGCCCCGTTTGGTATGTACCTCACAAGACATCTGCAACAGCTGGAAAGGCCACAGAAATACCTCACTAAAAGAATCACAGGCCTAAAGCAGATGCCATATACTGACCGTCTAAAAAAACTCCAGCTATACTCTGTGGCATATCGTCTACTCAGAGGCGATCTCTGCTTAACATACAAGGCCATGTCAAACCCTGAGCTGTTGGACATGCTCCACTTAAAGAAATCCCAATCCCTCAGAGCCACATGCTCCAGGGATCTAAACCTTGTCATCACAATGAACAAAACATGCTGGAGGGATAGGTTCCTGACCCAGAGAATCCCCATACTCTGGAATAGACTGCCCATACATATCAAACAGAGCGCCTCATTGGTCCTCTTCAAAAGGAACCTTGATGATTGGATGGAAGATAGGAAATTCACCCTGGGGATCATGTCAGTCGCCCTGCTAAACAGGGGCCTGGAGAAGTAAATCCTGTGGGAAGAAGAAATATCTAGGGAATTGTTATGGCTAGGCTTGCATAGGCCCTAGGGCCGATAGGTTCATAAATTGGTACTAGGCTATCTATATACAGAGACACAGAGAGAGGGAGCTAGAGAAATATGACATCTTTAGCAACTGAAATACTAAATCTGTTATAAAAAATGTCAGACAAACTATTAGTAAATATACTTCATTTTAATATTTAATATTTTAAGAAATTACAAATAAATGTTTGTTACTTTACAAACATCTAGCCATTTGAAAAAATACAAATGTATTACAGTTCCAGCTTTTCACAGTTCTTTGGAATTTTTTCTTCTTGCTTCCAAGTGTGGTGGGTATTAGCTGCAGGTCCTTAAATAATTCACTTTCACAACTTGAAAGATGATCTTTCCTCTTCACTGCAAAACATAGTCATATATCTTAAATGCATTTGCTACAGATCCAATGTAATACACTTTAATACTTTTCCGTTTAATACACACCTCATTCTGGATACAACGTGCTAGTCAGTCTTGAACATTAAACTAATTAATCTAAGTAAAGACTTTAAAACTGAGTTTAAAAACTGCTACGTTATAAGAAACTCACAATAAAACCAGGTAGATGAAATGTAAATACATTCAAAGCACTGAATGAGTTATACAGCTCTCTAAGTAAAAATAAAAAGTAAATTCTTGCAAGATTTTCCATAAATAGATACGAGTTACAGCACAGTGGATGGAACCAGCTGCAGAAACCATATATGCAAAGCTCTCTATTTCACAAAGACTTTCCATTCCAGAAACAGATGCCATAAAGAGCTCCCACAAACTATGCCAAAGATAGAAATGTCAAGAGAACCCACACAAAATTAACATAAATAAATAAGGCATAGTAGATCAGTCTTTACCACCTGCCTATCTATTATAATAAACACAAAAGTTTCCCTCTAACTGGAAAAGTGTGCAACACGGGCCATAACATATTACTTTTCATAATTCCAACAAGAAGGAAGAACAAGTTATGCAATGGAAAAAACTGCTATCATCATATAATTAGGACCCGTTCTACATAGAAGGTTATCCACTTCAGCAGTGCTGAAGTAACACATTCAACACAAGGCTGTAAAAACTGCAGTCACTATATCACAGGTGGCTTGTACTAGTGGACTGCTCGGCTGCAAACCTTACAAATTTGCAAGAAAACGTATTTATCCAACTTTGCTAAGCAGGTGAATGAACTCTCTGGACCATGACCCAGGTCCATATGCATACAAAAAGTTTAGTTACTTGATATTTACAAATGAATGTGACTAATTATTTGACATTTACAACACAGATTAATGCTGTATTCAGTATTTGACAGCAACTACATTTAGGCATCGATACATTTATATATTAACTCTGGTCACAACTGATTTTAACTACTACTCACAGCTCATAACAGCTGCAGTCCTGCTAAGCATGAAGTTGAACAGGGAGAAACAAGGAGACAGATGGAGAGAGTAAAACCTGTGTCTATTACTTTACGTTACTGGTCAACGGGCTGTGTTTTAAAACAGCATAGTGAAAATGCTGTTTTCCAAACTGGGGCTCAAGGCTACTATGCCTACTGTCACATCCTCCCTTCCTAATTATATAACCTGAAGTGTCATTATGGAGGCTTGTTAGGCCGTGAGATGTAAAAAACCATAAAAAAAAAGTACTATCTGTTCCCTTTAAACAACATTATCTGCTGAGGGTTCCCTTCAGTTTTATTATTTAATTTTAAAGGATATTTTCACATACGTACACATAAAAGTGTGGATTAACTTAAAACTGTCCTGTACTTGGTTTTTACAATGTTGAAAGGTTCCCTACTTGATTACACCACTAACTACATTTACAGAATAAGTAGTATATATCCAATCAACTTTTTCTGGGTGGGGTGTTAAATAAGAAAAATAAAAAGAAGTTTACTTTCCATCTGTGTTGTCGATCTTCACAAATCCTTGACAGTGGGTTTGGTTCCAAATCTCGGAACTGACTCTGCCATTATTGCAGCTCGCACCTTCCAAAAACTCTTGAGCTCAGCTCTACCCATGATGCTCCTCACCAAATTATCTCAGATCGAGTTTGCAAAAAAGTGACAGACAATAAACAGAGAAAGAGAGGGAGAGAGACCTTATCTGAGTCTGGTAATGAGGACCCATGTCACAGAAGGATCCGATCCACCATAAAAACTTGAGGATTGCGGGAAGGAGGGAGGGTATATCAAGGATATCTGAAGATCGACAACACAGATGGAACGTTATGGTAAGACCTAACTTCTTTATCTGATGTTGTCAATCTTCACATAGTCCTTGACAGTGGGACAGAATCCCCAGCTACTTGAATCTTGGGAGGTCTCACGGATGGAAGCCCGTCCCTTACAGACCAGATCCAATTTGTAATGAGTAATAAAGGTACGTGGAGCAGCCCATGTAGTGCTGCGCAAATATCGGCTAAGGAAACCTTAGAATGAAAGACTGCAGAAGCGGCTACTGCTCTGGTGGAATGTCCCTTCACAGGACTTTTTAGCTGTAAATTCTTCTGGTCAAAAATGAAAGTAATACAGTCCTTTAGCTACTTAGCTAGAGTAACTTTGGAAACTGGTTTCCCTCTTCCCACTGAAGAAAAGGAAACAATTGATCTGAGTTTCTGAGCTCTTTTGTCCTGTGCAGGTAAAATGAAGTTGTCTATATACATCTAATAAATGAAGGTAGTATTCACCTTTGTTAGAAAAGCTGGGAAAGACGACTGGGAGTTGAATAGTTTGGTTAAGGTTGGTTTAGGATACTGTCTTAGGCAGAAAGGAAGGGTAGTTTCTCAATGAAACCCTGTTTTTATGAAAAATTAGATAAGGAGATTTACAGGATAAAGCTTTAACCTCTGATATTCTAATAGCAGAGGTAACGGCTACCAGAAACAAGGTTTTCCATGACAGGAACTTTAGATCACATTTGTCTAAAGATTCAAAGGAGGAATAAACTAGGGATTGAAGAACTAAATTCAAGTCCCAAGGTGCAGATGGTTTCTTATATGGAGATCTGAGCATCATACATCCTTTCAGAAAGGCTTTGCAAAGCTTACGGGACATTAGGGATGTGCCATTCAGACCTGAATGAAAATTGGAGATTGCAGCTAAAAGCACCCAAATGGTTGAAACTGAGACTCCTGCCTCAAAAAGTAATGTCAAGAACTCTAGTACTTCATTGATTGGAGCTGAATATGGATCAGCATTAGTCTTAGAAATCCACGTGGAAAATTTATGCCATTTGCTACAGTATAACTTTCTTGTTGAAGGTTTGTGACATGCCAGAACATTTCTTTGGATTTGTGAATTGAGACAGGAATGCCTGGCAATCATGGGAATTGGAGAAGCCACGAGTTGAGCTTGAGGTTCTGAAGATTCAGATAAACCAATCTGTTTAGATGGGTGAGTAGATCTGGAGCTGAATCAAGACTCCAAGGTTTCCGAACTGAGGCCAAAGAAAGGGAAACCAGACCTGTCGAGGCTAGAATGGCGCAATGAAGATTAAGATCCTGTTCTTTGATCTGATGACTTTCTTTAGAAAGAGGGATACAAGGAGAATTTGAGGAAATGCACAGAGTAGACCAAGGGGCCAATCATGCAGAACAGCATCTGTCAGTGACTCCTCCAGAGGGGGATAAGGGAGAAGTAGCTGCTGCACTTGTTCAGAGGAGATGCAAATAGGTTGCAGCAAGGCTGGCCCCATTGGCAAAATATCTTTTCCGTGACAGACGGATTGAGAGAACTCGTGAGGCATTAGAACATCTGCTCAATCTGTTTGCAATCATGTTGGAGCTCACCGGAATGTGCGTTGCAATGAGAAAGTGGTCAGATAGGGAAGGGTGGGGTGGAATGCTTGCAATGCTATCAGCACTGCCTTCATCTCTAGAACACTGATATGTAAATTGGCCTCCAGATGGGACCAAGTGCCTTGGACTGTCTTTCTCAGATAATGCCCCCCACCCCATCCAGGATGCATCCATGGTCACTATGGCTTGGGGTTGAGCGGGAACAAAAGGACGGCCCATCAAGATTTTATAGGAGAGAAGCCACCACTTGAGGTCCTCCTTGCATCAGTTGGTAACTGTGATCAAATGGGACAATGGTTGATCTAACATGGACCACTGAGACGCTAGTAGCCACTGAAGGATTTGCATGTGATATTTCACTAGAGGAATTAGAGTGCTAGAAGCTGCCATCCACCCTATGGCTTAAAGGAGGAGCCTTACTGGTACTTTGTTGTTGTGAACAATCTGACCGACTTGTGATCTTATCCTGTGTAGTCTTTCTATGGGCAGGGATGCAACACTTGTGATTATGTTGAGCCTTGATCCGATGAACTCCAATTGTTGACATAGCTCTAACTGGGAATTTGCATAGTTTATGGTGATGCCTAAGTCGGAACAAAGCAGAAGAGTACAGTCTCTAGCCTCTACGAGGAGACACCTGGTGGGAGTGGTAAAAAGCCAGTCATCTAGATATGGAAACACCTGGCATCCTTGCAATCTGAGATGAGCTGCTACCACTGCCATGCATTTGGTGAACACTCTGGGGGCTGTGGTGAGACCAAAGGGCAGTGCCCTGAACTAACAGTGACTGGCCCCAGCCAAGCATGCAAAAATCTTCTGGACCATTTGTCCACCTTTATGTGGTAATACACATCCTGAAGATCTATTGAGCACATCTAATCATCTTTTCCCAAAAAGGGAAGAATAGGCTGAACTGTGATCATCCGAAATTTGGTCTGCTGAACTGATCTGTTCAGCCTGCTGAAATCCAAGATTGGTCTCCAGTCCCTTGTCTTCTTTGGCACTAAAAAGAACCTTGAGTAAATTCTGGATCCTATCTGGTCTGGTAGGACTGCTTGGATGACTCTTTCGTCGAGCAGTTTTTGAATTTCTAACACTGCTTGCCTTCTTGTGACTGGGTGGAATGTCCAGGATTTTGGTTATAATCTTTGGCTGCACTAAAAATGGGATATTGTATCCTCTTGTTATAATCCTATGTACCCAAAGGTCCCTTGTTATCCCTAACCAGGCAGAATGGTGCAGGGAAAATCATCCCCGAATGCCTCCAGAAGACGGCAGTTTAATGAGATCATCAGCAGGTGGAGAAATCTAAGATGTAGAGGGTTGGGCATGAAAAGCCTCAAGGTATATTGATTCCTCTGAGGAAGGTTGCAGGGAAGTCCGGCACACCTCTCTTTCAAGATCTCTAAAACGTTCCCAAAGGAAACATCATCAAGGGGAGACTTGGGGGAACTGTCCCCTTCTTTGAAATCAGTATTTCTGTGAATGACTTCTCAGGGGAGTCCAAGTGCTTCCTCCTGCACTTTCTCTTTGCAGAAACCTCTTTGGTGGGATGCTCCGGAGAAGTATCCAAGGAGGACATAACCACTGTGGTTAGATCCTGAGATGTTTATGCCCTCTGTCCTGGGAAAGAGGCTGGGGGAAGCTCCGGTCACGGGGAAAGGCCAGAGGTTTGATTGTATAGGGTAGGCAACAAGTGATTGCCCGCAATGGACAATGCCCTCTCTATGGCCTGGAAGGCAGGCCCCTCACTGTAGAAAGATAAGTGCCTGGAACCATGGTCCCACAATCACTGAGGAAGCCTCCTCTGAGGCTGAAGCAGGAGCCAAGCTTGCATATGCAGAAGCACAGAGGAGCATGGATGGCTCTGAAAAAGCTGAAGTCGAAACCACCCCCCGGAACTGGCAACGAAGCTACGGCTCCGGAAGTCTCTGTATCCGACAAACCTGAACCACTCAGGGTAGCAATCAGTGCCAGAGGAGATCTGACCAGCACCAAACAGTCAAGGCTGGAACATTCGACACCAGGGGCTCCAAAGTCTCAGTGGGAGTCAGAGGAGGAAGAAAGACCAGGATGTAAGTGGGTAAAGTTCTAGCGACAAAGGTGTTTGGAACCATCGCCGAAGACAATCCCCTCACCACAAGGATCTGGTCCCACCATCCTCATAATATCCAATTCAGTTAAACTCTTGGTGGATTGGTTAGAGGAACTAGAAGGATACCTGGGTGGATACCTCTTCAGGAAAGGACTTGGAGGGCGGTCCACAAAGGGATCCACCAATGGAGAATAACTTGTCCATGGCAGTTGCTTGAAGGAAAACTCCTTTGGTTCTTGAGTTTTCAGAGTCAAGGTAGAGGAATCTAGAGTTGTGGTCGGCACCAAGGAAGTTGGTGCAAAAACCAGCACCGAGGGTTGAGATGCCTGATCTACCGGTTCTGAGGATACTTTTGGAACCACAGGAGTTTGGCTATTTTAGCTGGAGGTTCCAAAGAAAGGGTTGGAACTGGGTGACTTCTCTTTTTTTTGGCTTCTCCCTTCTGCTGGATGAGGAGGAAGAAGTGGAAGGAGAACTAGCCTCTGTCCTGAATCCAGATAAGGACTCTTCAAACTCTGATTTCAGAAGACCTTTCCAAATGAGCTTTTCTTGCAGTTGACGAGTGCCCTATGGCTGAAACTGTGACATATGGCACAGACTTCCAGAAATTAACAGCCGCAAGACAATATACACAAAGGGTATATACCTGTCAGAACTGGGCATTTTTCTGTCACATTTAAGACACATCTTGAAACTCAAGGTGCCCTTAACTGGCTTGTCCGCCATTAGAAATCAGACACACAACACACACCAAGAATGCTATAAGGGGAAAGAAAAACTACAATTTTTTTTTTTAGAAAATAGAGAAAACGGAGACAGAATCAACAAAGTACCAACGATGGTACACAAGGAATACGCATTAAGTACCAACAGTGGTACATAAGAATTACCAAGAAGTTAAATTTAACAGTCGCACTCGCACTAAATAGGAAATTAGTGGAGAGTGTAGAAAGAAATTAAAAGTTACTGACAAAAAGCAAGACAAGAAACTTACAGTTTTGAAAATGCTGTCGATCGAGAGGTAAGGAGAGAACTCATCTGGCACTATGAAGAGGCAAACGAGATCTGAGGTAATTTGGTGGGAAGCATCATGGGTAGAGTTTTTGGAAGGCGTGAGCTGGAATAATGGCAGAGTCTGTTCCGAGGTTCAGAACTGAACCCAGTGTCACTGGCTATGTGAAGACTGACATCAGATAATTTTATTTCTATTGATATTTTAACCTTTGATATGTTTTTCTTTTGCCTTAAAAAGTTGACAGATATTTCAGACTGCTAGAATGGTAAGTCAACCATCAGTCATTCCTCAGATGCATCTTTGTATTTTCTGCTCTGGCTTAAATGCTGTTGCGACTGTTTGTTATAAGTAATTTAATAATGTATACCAACCTCAAAATAAACCAAAACAAAGCCATCAACATAATTGGATGCTACTTCCCTCCTGACCAAAACATTCCTCCACTAGAAAACTTCCTCAGCTGGTCTACCCACCATCTCCCCCAAGAAACTATCCTTTTAGGTGATTTCAATATTGACTGGCAATCCTGTTCTGGCAACCATCCAACCCATCATGTAAACCTTCATGGCTTCACCCAACTAGTCCAGTCACCAACCAGGATAAATAAAAACTCCAGCAAGCACACTACCCTGGATTGGATACTAGTCAGTAAGAGTCCCCAGTCATATATAACAGGCTGCTAATCAGATAGCCTAAGTGATCACTCCCCAACATTCCTACTCAAAAAATACCTATGCCAAGCTAAACCTGTCATCTACCGTCAAATACGTAAAAAACTACACTTTAACCCACTCACATTCATCTCATCCCTCAAAGAATGTAACTGGCATCCTCTAAGGTACCTCTGTCTTGATGATGGAGTTGAATTTTTTAACACTACCTTCCTGAGCATCCTTAATTACTATGCCCCCATAAGACTTTCCAGAATCAAAGCACAACCCTCCCCATGGCTACAGAAAACCACTAAGTCAGAAATGACAGGGATAAAGCCTGGGAGCACTGGCGCAAAACCAAAACCCCCTCAACTAGACAGAAATTCCTAGAAGTACGCAATAGAGTCAAAAAGCTAATAAAACAGGACAAATTCCAATACTACCAGTCTGCCCTAGACTCCTCCCAACACAGCCCCAAACAATTCTGGTCCTCCATAAACTCCATCCTCTACCCAGGTAAAGTCAGTACCCCTCCTCCTAACATCCCTCACTCCTCAGAAAATATTGCTACCTCATTCAACACACACTTCACACAAACCATACTATCACTAGCTAAACAACACAACCCCCCCCTTCAACCCACACCTTCAACTAGTAATCTCCCCACTGCCTTCTCTTTTTCTCCTGTACCTACCTCCAACATAAAAAAACTCTTAACTAAACTTAAGCCCACCAGATTAGCAGCAGACAACCTCCCAAGTGAATACCTACAAATCGCAGCTGATGCTCTGGCCTACCCGGTATCCATCTTGATTAACTGATCTCTGTCAGAAAGTTACGTTCCCACGCTGTGGAAAGTATCACATATAATTCCCCTCCACAAAGGCGGACCCTCCACAGAACTAACCAATTACCGCCCCATAGCTATTCTCTCTCCACTCCAAAATACTAGAGAGATGCATACACTCTCGGGTCTCAGACTACCTCCTTACTAACAACCTCCTTTCCAATACTTAGCATGGTTTCCGATCAAACCATAGCACCACCACTGCCTTACTCTCCTTTACTAACACTATCCTTCAGCATAAAAACAATGGCTATCTTTCCTCTGCTACTTTTCTAGACCTATCTAAAGCATTTGACATGGTCCCAACACAAACAACTTATCTCTGTCCTCAATAACCTATCCTTCTCACAATCAGTCACCAACTGGTTTCAGAGTTACCTGTCTGACCGCCAACAATCCGTTGTATGGCAGAATGACATATCTCCCCAACTACCTGTCTCCATAGGGGTTCCCCAAGGATCCATCCTTGGACCCCTACTCTTCACTGTTTTCACCAATAATCTAGCCTCTGCCACCAAACATGGCACACTCGTACAATACGCAGATGACTCAACCATCATCTGCTCAGCCCAGTCTCTACCCAAACTGCAAAAAGTTACACAGGAACCATTTTCCTCTGTTGAAACGTGGTTATCCGATGCCCAATTAATACTCAACCCAAACAAAACTAAACTACTCATCTCCCAACCCACCAAATATACTCAAAACAACTCTCATTTTAACATCACAGCAAAAGACAACACCACTATATACCCAACTGAACACACCAAATTGCTAGGAGTGGAAACAGACAAACTAAAATTTGACATTCACATATCCATGACCATAAAAAAGTCCACAAAAAAACTAGGAGCGCTATACAGAAATAAGCAACTTCTCACCAAAGCAGCAAAGATTTCAATAGCAAATTCCCACCTTATCTCCTCCCTACTTTATGCCTCTCCAATATATACCAACCTAAGGCAATGCGATCTAAACAAGCTAGAGACCTGCTACAACAAAATCACCAAATTCGCCACAGGGGCATCCTACTATAGTCACCACTGTCTCTCACTTGCTGAACTGGGCTGGCTTGAACTCCCTCACCACCTTCAATGGTATCAACTCTCACTCGCCCACAAACTAGTAAACCATCCACTAAATGTCCCATCCCTCCAGAATCTACTCCAACCCTATTGCACCATCAGACCACTAAGATCCAGCAACAAAAATCACTTGCAGATCACTAAAGCCAATAGCTCTGTTGGTGAAGCACTATTCTCTTGCACCATAGCCAAATTATGGAACTCCCTCCCACCCACAATTACCTCCATACCATCATGCACCCACTTCAAAACTTTACTAAAAGCGCACCTAAAAACATGCTGGCTATGCCCTTGCATCTCCCACTCTAATATCACTTACCCCATCCAACCACTACCTTTCTTTCCACTCCACTAACTACCTTGATTATAACAAGCTCAGATGCTCATAAGCCAGTACTTATTATACAGCAGGAACTTCTTCTTGTAACATTTGTTAATGTCTGTTATGTACTTCACAGATAAAGACTCTAGTTGTCTACTGATATACTATGTTCTTCATCTGTAAATATGTTGTAAGTAATTGCTACTATTGATAAAACTCCTGAAGATGTTTCTGATAGTTTTAACCAATTCTTTACTGAGACAGTTCAAGCCCTAGCTAGCCAACTACCTCCTAGCTCCCCTGGTCCTGAAAGTAGCACCCCTAGAAACCTACTTGCGTTCAGCTTCCAACCAGTCGCCACTTCACTTATCCGTACCTTGATCAAAAAATTAAAACCCACTACACTTTCTGCTGATCAACTCCCTGCCGCATACCTACAAAAAATCAGCTGATGCTATTGCTTACCCCGTCTCAATACTAATCAATCGAACCATAGTAAAAGCTAAAATTCCCACCATCTGGAAAATATCCTATGTAATCCCACTTCACAAAGGAGGCAGCTCTACTGAATTCTCCAATTATAGGCCAATAGCTATACTCTCTCCACTTGCAAAGATTATGGAAAAATGTATTCATAGACAATTCATGCACCACATAATCCAAAATCGCCTTATGGCAGACATTCAGCATGGCTTCCGTCCTCATCATAGCACTACTTCAGCCCTCCTAGCCTTTACTAACACCATAAACCATAATCGCAACAATAATTATATATCCTCAGCCCTCTTTTTGGATCTTTCCAAGGCATTCGATATGGTTGATCACCAACTTTTAATCCACACCCTGCAAACATTCTGTCTAGATACTAGAGCCCTCCAATGGTTTCAATCCTACCTGAATGGTCGACAGCAGGCTGTCCTCTGGCAGAACAAACTCTCTAACCTTCTACCTAACACCCTCAGAGTACCACAAGGCTCTATACTAGGGCCCTTGCTGTTCTCCATCTTCATTAACGACCTTTATACGGTCATCCCAAAAGTCAGCTGTATCCAATATGCTGATGACTCTACTCTGATTTGCTCAGCCACATCTCCAGTAGAGTTATGGTCAGCTACCCAGACCACCTTTAATACAATAGAAAACTGGCTTTCTGAACATCGTCTGATCCTAAATCCCAAAAAAACTAAAATGCTGTTATTTTCACCAACACGTAGGTCTACCGCTTTCACCTTTACCATAAAATCAAATGATGGCACAATAATCTCCCCTGACCCATCTACAAAACTATTAGGTGTCATCATAGACAATAATCTCAAATTTGACCTACATGTTAACCAAACTATCAAAACCATCAATAAAAAACTAGGATCACTTTACAGAATAAAAGCCTTCCTAACCCCTCCAGCTAAAATTGCCATAGCTCGCTCTCACCTTCTTTCAACCCTTCTGTATGCATCCCCTCTACTCTCGAATTTGAACAAGACTGTCCTTAACAAACTCTCACTTTGCTACAACCACATTGCCAGGTTTGCCACTGGGCTGCCTTTTAGGACACATCATTGCATCAATCTAAATCAGCTTGGTTGGCTTGAACTACCCAGCCTAATCCAGTATAACCAACTGATTACGGCCTATAAAATCCTCTATAATCCGGACAATACTCCTGCACTTAAAAATATTATCACCCCCTATAACAATCCTAGACCGCTTCGATCCTCTAACAAACTACTAATTCAGACTAGCAAAATTAATAACACAGCCGGTGATTCTCTCTTTGCAAACTCTAAGTAGATCCTGGAACTCTCTTCCAGCTGATATTACCTTACTTTCCACCTTAGGTCAATTTAAAACTAGACTCAAACAACATTTGTCACTTAACTGGCTATGTCAATGTATCAAGCCTGGCTAACTCGAATGTGTAAAAATCTGTTAACCAGTTTACTGTGTAATTTAATTTAATCCTGACTTGTGCTCAGTACTAACTTTAACCTGTGGAACTTGCTTACTTATGTAATCTCTGTAAATAGTCTGTTAGTAATATGTAATGTTGGTATTATGTAATGCTGTATCTGCTTACCCTTGGAGTTTTTCTCCCCGGGCCTCCGCTGAAAATGGACATGCATCCAGTCGGACTATCCCGGTCAACAAATGTAAAATAAATAAAAAATAAATAAAAATAAAATAAATTGCTATGTAAATTGCTAATCGCTATGTAATCCAATGTAACTACTGTCTGTTTATTTTAACTGTGGAGCTTTTCTCCCCGGGCCTCCACTGAAAATGGACCTACGTCCAGTCGGTCACTCCCAGTCAACAAATATAAATAAATAAAAATAAATAAAATTTAGAGTACCTGCCAGCATGCAAACAGAAACCACTAAAGTTAGGAAACTTTCTCACAAATTCCTTTTTACTAAAATGCAAATATCACATTGCATACACATTCTTCTCTGTAGTATTTTCACTTTAAACTTCAAATTCATCACTCTGCTTTAATCAAGACTTCAAATACAATGGAAAAGTTCCACATTTCATGTGTCTTATGTTTCAAGCAGTGAATTAAGCATACCCTGATCTTACCTGATTATAAGCAGCCAATTCCCACAGCTTAATACCAATGCATAACTTAAGTTTGGAAAATAGCATCTATATTCTTTTATTTTTCTTAAAATGAACTGATTCTGAGGACAGAGTGTAGTCCACAAAAAACATGTTACTGTAACAATCATCTAATACAGCTGTCAGGTTTCTGACATCTTCTGAATGCAGGTGCACCCACAGTAACCAGTTACCAATCTAGTCAACATTCTCAAGCTTTAAAGTATCATCATAAAGTAATCTGGCTTAAAAATATATATATATTTTTTCACGCTAATGTTCCAGCTGGTCACATTTAGAAATTAATTCTTCACCTGGAGTGTCTGCAAGGCAGTCTTACACATTGAAATCATGGCAATATTGTATCCTAGTACCATTCACAGATGCACAGTAGCAAGGTCTGCCCAAACCCCGCCTACCACCCAATATTCAATGTCGTGTACAAATATTAATGAATATTCATAAAGATGCCCTCAAAGACCTCATGAATATTTATCAGCTATTCAGTACATCAGTTCAGAGAAATAAATATTGAACTAAACATTGATTTTACTGGCTGTTATGAAGACCTATTTTAAAACCTTGTTCAGGCTATCATTTGCTTACCCTGTCCCAATCCACTGGACACCCGTTACCAATGAAAATTTGGGCAGACAGCAATGAGACCTCAATCAAGCAGTCTTCAAGCCTTTTTAAACTCTAGGTGGTAGGAGGAGACACTATATTATTAACATTTTTTATTTGCCTCATACAATAACCACACAGATTATTTATAGATCGGGTCCCAGATTTTGTATTCTTAAACTGTACAAAGCTATAGATAAAATTAGAATACCTTACATTACTGACTGACAAACAAATAAATAAATGTTTAATGAATCAATCCGTTTCATACCAATGCTGTGCTGGATGGAATGTTGGCTGAAGCACCAGTGCTGGCACTTACACATTTCTGTATGTAGCCTGCTACAACCAGATACTATTCTGTTGTGCAAAACTGGCAGACTGCTATCATTTAGTGTATACGTTTCATTTGATCTACCACATTTTTCAGGCTAACAATATTTGCTGCATAATAAGAAGTGGTTACAGTAGCCATGATTATTTAACTACAAAATACATATATATTACTGATGAAAATAAATTAAAAGATCATTTAAAATAGGTGGTAGCACTGACCACACACAACTATTGGTCTACGAGACCCAACCATGTACAGAGCCAGTTGACATCATACTCAGCATTCCATTTCCATAATGTGAAACACTGTGGTCTCATAATATGGAACCATACCTCTCAGTTGTCCCTGATTTATTTTTAGTCACCTTTACTGAATTATCACTTGTGACAGGCAAATTTACATTTATACAAAAGTAAATCAAACTGTATTAACAAATTATCATTAAAAAGAAGTTATGTACTCACCATAACGTTCCATCTTAGTAGTTGTACTTCATTTGTCTTTAACCTGTGGGTTACGGATCCATATCAGATCCGACATGGCCGCATATCCAACTTCTGATCTGAGCTCCAAGCTCCTCCCCTTACCCATAATGCCCCCTGTCTCCTTCCTCCCTTCTGATTGAGTTTGCTGCTCAACATATAACATACACCTGATCCAACAAGACATTACCACTACTGCGGCCCAAAAAATCCTGAGCCAAAGCATAACAATGGACGCTCCTGGGATGTTCATCTTCTACATACCTGGCCAGGACAATAGTGACAAGGTCGGGGGGATGGTTGAAGACAAATGAAGTACAACTACTCAGATGGAACATTATGGCGAGTACATAACTTCTTTATCTGAAGTAGTTGACTTCATTTGGTCTTCAACCTGTGGGACAGAGTCCTCAGCTACTAACACCTGGGTGGACCTCATGGAAGGATATTCTGGAGCACTGCAGGGACAAAGGATGCCCTGTTCCTGGATACGATGTCCAATTTGTAATGTGAAATGAAGGAATGAGATGAGGACCATGTAGCTGCAGAACAAATGTCATCCAGCGACACCATGGACCAAAAGGCTGCTGAAGTAGCCATAGATCTGGTGGAATGCGCTTTTACCTGACCTGGAGGGGAAATTCCCTTGACAGAATATGCTTGAATAATGCACTGGGAAATCCAACGAGCAATTGTTACCTTAGAAATTGGTTTTCCTATGAAAGGTTTTTGAGTAAGAAACAAAACAACTGATCAGATTTATGAAAGGCTTTCGTCCTGTGCAAGTAGAATCGCAATTGCCTGTGCACATCCAGCAGATGTAATTTATATTCACCCTATTCTGAAAATTAGGAAAAAAGACAGGAAGATTGACAGTCTGATTAATATTGGCTTCTGGCGCTACTTTAGGAAGAAAGGACAGATTAGTACGCAGAGAAACCCTATCCTTATGAAAAATCATGTAAGGAACTTTGATGGATAATGCTTGAAGTTCTGACACTCTCCTGGTAGAAGTAATGGTGACCAAAAGAGGCAGTTCTCCAAGATAGATACTGCAAGTCTAACAAAGCTGCAGGTTCAAAAGGAGGGGAAACTAATGCCTGAAGCACAAAAGTAAGGTCCCTCAGGGGCGTAGGATCCTTCACCGGGGGTCTTGGAAGAAAGGCAGCTCTAATGAAGGTCTTGCAAAGTTTAGAAGAGGCTAATAAAGTCATGTTTTCCCCCACATGAAAATTAGAAATTGCAGCCATTTGGACTTTGACAGTGAAGGAACTGTCAACTTGCTGAAAAATCCCTGGAAAAACTCTTAATACTGCGGGCACAGGAGCAGCCTGCCGCAAAGCCCATATGGAAAAGTTTCCACTTGCTACGATATATCCTTCTGGTGGAAGATTTGTGAGCCCCCACCAAAATGGTTTTAACAGGAGATGATAAACCGGGAGTCCTAATAATCAGGGGAACACAAACAGCCAAGCAGCGAGTTTCAGACTGTCCAGGCCTGGGTGAGGAATCCCCAAGGAATGAGAAATAAGATCCAGAACCAGATCCAAAGTTCATGGTGGAACTACTAGGTGAGACAAAAGGGAGAACCAGACTTGGTGAGGCCAGAATAGGGCAATGAAGATCACAGTGTTCCCCAGCCTGTGAGCTTTCTGGACAAATTTCGAGATGAGGGGCAATGGGGGATAGGCATAAAGAGGACGGGAGGCCAAGCATGAGTCAATGCATCTCTGGGGGCTTCCTTCTGAGGGGGGGTTCAGAGTGAAGAACTCGTGCATTTCGCTTTGGAAGGAGATGCGAATAGATCTGCTGAGCCTGTCCGCTAGAATGTTGGACTACTCCGGGATGTGCATTGCCACCAGAAAACAGCCGGTGGAGATTGCCCATTCCCACACTCTCACGGCTTCGCGACAAAGGGGGTAAGATCTGGTTCCTCCTTGTTTGTTGATATACCAGACTACCGACATGTTGTCTGTTTGAATCGTAATTGTCCCTAGAGGAAGATAGGCATGAGGGGCCTGCAACGCAAGAAGAACCGCTCTCATCTCCAAGACGTTGATATGCAAATTGATCTCAGATGGAGACCACGTGCCTTGGACTGTCCTTCCCAAGCAATGCCCCCCCCCTAACTCGGAGGAGTCAGTGATCACCGTGGTTTTGGGAAAGGACGGAAGAAAGGGACGTCCCCTGACTAGGTCCGGGGAAAGACTCCACCACCAAAGAGAGTCCCTGCATACTCAGGAGATACAGACCAGATGAGACAATGGTAGAGCTAATGCACACAATTGGACTGCTAGAGTCCACTAAAGAATCCGCATGTGAAGTTGCTCTAAGGGTAATAGGTTGAGCGTGGCCGACAGAGACCACAATGCCCTCAGTACTGTTTCTGCTGTTGGAACTTGGACTTGAAGGATGTACAGAATGTGTAACTTCAGACTGTGTACCTTGTCTGGGGTGAGGAAAACTTTCATTTGGATATTGACCAACCAAGTCCCAATGAAGTCTAGGATCTGAACAGGGATCAGTGATGACTTAAGATTGATGGCGATGCCCAGTCTTCTCGCTAGTAAGAGGAAAAAATCTCTAGCTCAGCAAAGTAGATGCTTGGAAGGCACAGTGAAGAGCCAATCATCCAGATAAGGAAAGACCTGAATATCCTGAAGCCTCAGGTGAGCTGCTACTACTGCCATCACCTTGGTGAACACCCTGGGGGCTGTTGTGAGACCAAAGGGAAGGGCTCTGAACTGATAATGATTGGCTCCCAGCCGGAAACAGACAAACCTCCAAGAGCACCTGTCCATCTTGATATGATAGTATGTGTCCTGGAGGTCGATCGAGCACATCCGATCATTCGCCTGCAGGTAGGGCAGGATGGACTGAAGAGTGACCATCCGGAATTTTGCCTTACTGACAGGTTCAAAGTGGATAGATCCAGAATGGGTCTTAGGTCCCCTGTTTTCTTTGTCAATAAAAAGAACCTGGAATAAATGCCTGATCCGGATTGGCCTAGGGGAAAGGGTTGGATGACTCATTTTCTTAGCAGCCTATCTCTAGAGCTGCTTCCTCCCTTTGCTCGGGTGGAACACATGGGAGGTAATGTGGTGGGAGAGGTGGTTCGATGAACAGGATGGAATAATCTCTGGATATAATTTGCAGCACCCAATAATCTGTTGTCATGGACTCCCATGCCACTGGATGTAGTGATAGGTGACCCCCGACTGCCACCAGAGATGAGCAGTTGGGCAGCCCTTCAGGGATGCTGTGTGGGTCTGTCCGAGAATGGTTCTCGAGACCCGAAGTTTCTTGGACCTCCTCTGCCTTTAGGACGGTGTCTATCATAACCCAATCTGCCTCTGGGGGAAGATGAGTCCTGAGTGTCCCGGGAAAATGCCTGAGACTTCCGGAGCCACATCTTCTTCATCCCTTGCTGATTCCTAGAAAAGGATCTTTGAGGGGCAGAGAAGCAGCTCCCAATGGCAGACAGTGTCTTCCCATCCTTCTCGCTCTGGACCAAGGTCTCTCGAACTGACTTCCCAAACAGGGAAGAACCGTCGTATGGGGCATTTGCAAACAACGCTTTAAAGGGTTCATAGAATTGACGGAGCCAGGCGTGGCACCTCATAGCAACGCCAGAGTCGGCTGCCCTGGCGGCTCCCTCTGTGGCATGGGAGAGAAGACGCATGGATATATTACCTACTGCCTTGAGAGTGGCCATCCGAGTGGAGAATGTCTGCTTGCCCTCCACCGACATGGATGCCGGGGTCGACTCAGCGATTTCCTTGACTAAGTCTCGATGCAGCCGAATGACGTGTGCCATATAGTTCAGTGCTCTTATGGAAAAAGTCGATGAAGTGTACACCCGCTTCCCTAAATGGTCCATCGTCCTTGACTCATGGTCAGGAGGATGGACCACAGAGCTCTCCTGCGTGAGCTGTTTCTTTGTGGTAGCTGCCACCACCATAGCATCCACCAGGGACCCCTTATTCCAACAAGTCCTGTCTGAGGGCGGGCTAAGGACCTTATTAGGGCACTTAGGGATAGACTCCACAGTGTCCGGTTCCTTCCGTGCCCAAGATGTTATTGGGTCCACAAGCGGATCCACAGGAGGGGACACCCAGGAAGTCGATGGGCCTGTGTCGAATGTCTCGAGGAACACGGACTCATTTGAGGTTGGTTTTTGGGGAGACCCCCCCCCCAGCGAAGGAGTTCCATGATGTCTCCAAAGGAGACCTCCTTGGGGTGTGATCGGGGGGAATCTTCCCCTTCCTCTAAGTCAGTGCCTTCGGTGAGGGACTCCGGTGGGGAGCTCAGATGCCTCCTTTTACAAGTCCGTTTGCAAGGAACCTCCTCAGTGGGACTCTCTGGGGAGGAGTCGACAACGTCCTGCCGCTCCCACAGGGGAGCTTCCTGAGGCAAAACAGGCACAGGCTGTCCCTGAGGGGATAAGATGGTCAGGACCATACCCAAAACACAGGGAGATGGGACAGAGTCCGAAGATAAGATGGTCAAGGGTCTCAACCGTACCGAGAGAACTCTCTCCACCATATCAAAGGCTGAAGGGGAACGAGCCGTCCCTCTCTGACACGACAGGGGAGTCAGAGCCGAGACTCCAGGAGTCGAGATGCCGAAGGGAATACTACACTCTGACACACTTGGGGCCGACAGCAACATCTCGGATCCGACTCTGAGACTACACCTCCAAGAGCTCGGATCTGTCCCAGTCAGATCTGCAATGCTCAAGGCAATGGCTGGTGTCGAGGTACAAGGTACTGTAAGCACCGACCCCTTGACTGCAAGGGTCCTCGTATCCAGGGGCTCTGAAAAAACAGGTCAGATCAGAAAAGGAGTGATCATCATGAAAAAAGGCTGTGAGCTCCCCCTCCAGATGAAGGGGCAGGCAAGACCCCCATCTGAATTTGGGTGTGGATAAACCTCCACATCATCTTATCCTTCTCTGCTTCATTGAGGCTCTGCATGGAGTGGGAAGATGAGGCCACAGACACCGGTCTGGAATGCCAGCAAGGGGAAGCCCTGACAGGTGACCAGATCTGGGGTTCCTCCAGCTCCGGGGAGAACCTAGGGGAATGGAGCTGGGGGTATCCACGCCTAGCTTCTGCTTTAACTTTAGGTGGCGGGCAGGCCAGGGCTGAGCAGTCAGTGGACCGCTTCCTTGGCCTCTCTTTCCTAGACTTCTCCCCTTCCCTGGACCTCTTGGTGGCAGCTTGAGTCCCTGAGGCTGGGGAAGAGAAAGAAGTTGCAGTTGCTGCTCCTGATGAGGGGGATGTAGGGGCTACAGTCCGTGAGGAGGGAAGTAGTCCCTTCAGGATAAGTTTATCTCTCCTGTCCTTCAGTGCTCTGGGATTAAACCTAGCACAGATAGGGCAGGAGGTTTGCAGGTGAGCTGCCTCCAGGGCATACTATGCACAGAATGTGGCCATTGGCTAGGGAGAGCTTTTGGCCACACTCTGCGCACTTTCTGAAACCTGATTTAGGGGCTTCAGCCATGCCTTAAACAGGCCCAGACACACACACACACTCTCACGCTAAGAAGAAGAACAGTAAAGGGGAAGAAAGAAAACTTTTTTTTTTAAAACCGATGACTGAGCAGGGAGGTAGAAAGATAGTAAAGAGAGAAAAAGGTTAAGAGAGAGAGAGAGCAAAAAAACGCCAAAATTCTACTCACAAAACCCACAGACTTGGCCTAGAACTTGGACCATGATGCTTGCTTTTCCAGCGGCAAACGAGATCTGAAGGCAGGATGGAGACAGGGGGCATTATGGCAAAGAGAAGGAGCTTGGAGCTTGAATCAGATGCTGGATATGTGGCCGTGTCAGATCCGATACAGATCCGCAACCCACAGGCTGAAGACCAAATGAAGTCAACTACTTCAGATCAAATATTATACTTCACATATTTTGCCACATATCATATAACCTAAGCAACATTACATAAATTATTCAATTCCTGCCCCCTTCTTTTTTAAACAAAAACATCTTTATTAAACCATCCCTTACAAAATAAGCAATCATCCATTTATATAAATGAAAACAAACCACACCAACGCAATCCTAGTTGCAAGCACTGTACATCACAAACCATACTGACACACTCCCAGTTGCAAACATTATAGATAATTTATAATCTACCCAATCATTTTCAGTGAAACATTACATAGCTCATTTAAGTCCTGCCTTTTTTTAAACCTCACCCCCCTCGCTGTATGCATTATTCCCACAATTCCAATGTTTTTCCTATGTAGTTTGCTCCTACACTTTTCTAAAGATCACACTTTCAGTTGTTTTATCTCTGTTACTATATTCACTACTTCTAATATTGTTGGTTTAGATTTTGATTTCCATTTATTAGTAATTGTTTTTTTGGCAGCCACCGTAATTAGACACAGCAAGGCCTTCTGTAGCATAGCTCAGTAAAATCATCTCCCTCTTCACACCAATCTGGCCATTCAGCATCTCCAATAGTGCATCCCTCAGGGAATCCTTAAAGTCCGACAACCCACCACACTCCCAGAAAATATGCTCCCAAGTACCTCTTTCTTCCTCATCACACCCCTAACATTTACTGTCTACCAGAGGAAAAATTCTCTGGAGTCTACTTGGGATAAAAAAATATCTTTATAAACATTTCAAAGCAAAAATCCTACATATTCTAGACTTGTTGCATATTTGGGAGACATATATATCCTCCCATTGTTTCTTTGTGAATTGCTTATCCAATCTCTCTTCCCAATCCTTTCTAACCTCCTCTGCTTGATTCTTATAGTTATCATGCAATATTTTATATGCTCTACTAATTATTCAATTTTTAATGGGCGCTTCTGCTCTAGATTCTACTAAAAACTCAAAACTCAGTGCTGGTCTTTCATTTAGGACCCTCTATTTCTTTCTCTTTGCCTATACTCTGATATCAGTCTTTGATAGGGAAAGCAATCTCTAACCTGCAGTCCAAATAAATTCTTGGCCTCTTCTCATTCTGTTATCTTTCCCTCTCTAGTTATTTGCTCCAATACATTGGTTCCTTTGCTAGTTTTCTCCAATACATTCCAGCCCCCTCTTGCCTACTGTCTATATCACTAATTGCAGTCATCCCTATCAGTAGAATCTCCTTTCTCCATTTCCTTGTTGGTTTAGTTCGTAGAATACTTTCTACTACTTTACGGATATAATATTCTGTATGATTACTGTTAGTCTCCTAAAGGCCTGTATCCAAATTCTCAGTCCCACCTTGTTTCTTGAGCCCCCCCCCCCCGTTTCAACATCATCCTTTTCCACTTTAAATTACAGTTTTCTGGTTGTGCTATGTATAGGAGCCTTAACTGTCTGGCTCTGAAATACCCCTTCAAATTGGGTAATCCCAATCTGCCCTGTTCTACTGGAAGAATTAGTTTATCCCACTTGACTTTTGCCTTCTTCCCCTCCCAGATAAAGTCCTTCAGCTCTTTATTAATTGCTCTCCACAAATTCTCCTCTGGTTGATAAACAATTGTCCCTGATTTAGACTCAAATTCTAGATCTGTTCATCTTAATCCACCTAAAACTGGTAACTTTTGGAGAACAGTTGGTAAACTGCACTTAACGACATTAATTAGAGTTATAGACTTTTACTTCAGAAAATGTATGTTAATTTGCATTCAGTGTCTCAAGTTAAAAGTAAGAATATTTAAAAGTGTCACCAATTATTTCTGGATTTATCCTGGATTATGGTCAGATCTGTCCCTGATTTAAGAGCTATTTTTGGAACAAATGTGCAAATGTGGAACACTTGTCAACAATTTTAGATAAGTTCACACCATAGTTAGAACCTATTATTTCATACTTAAAAAAATCTATTGAATAACCAATATGATTTGATGTTTAACATGAATACTAAAAAAAAAAAAAAAAAAATCTAAGAACGAATATGAAAAAATCTAAGTGGGATGGTGTGAAACAAAGAATGACATTATATCCCGTTACCAACAGGCAGTACCACTGCCTTCAAACAAATACTGAAAAATCATCTCAACTATTCCTGCTCTATAACCTAACCTCTTCACTCTCTTTATATGATTACTAAACTCCTATCTCTTTTGCTACTAGTGACTGATGATACTTTCTCCATATTTACTTTTATCTTCACTTGTTGATACTGGTACAATAATACTGATTAATATCTCTCGGTTTATACCACTCTGAATTCATTGCATTCTGCTTTAATGTATATTTTCTATGGATAATATTATAATCAAACAAACTAGATTCCTGCTTTTATGTATATATTCTGTATATGTTACTATATTTACTATATACTGTTTCTACTTCTGTACTAATTAACGTTTATATTTTTTTCTGTATCTTGTTGGAGCTTTTCTCCCCGGGCCTCCACTGAAAATGGACTCTTTTAGGCCCAGTGGACTTTCCCGGTAAACAAATGCAATGCAATAAAATAAATAAATAAATAAAATAATATATGTATGATGTCACTGGCAAATCTGTATGTCAGTCAATCATGCATAATTTGCATATGACATCACATCCATTTGGCATGTCAATCAAATAGACCATGCCCACTTCTGCACAGTCTGACCATTACGGGTACTAGGATGGAATTATGCCGATATCATTATTGCATACTGACAGTCTTGCAGCTCATAAGACTTGGTGCTTAGTGAAAGTTTAAGGTTTTGCTAAAATATGTTACGCAGACAAGTTTCAAATGAAGGGAGAGAAATGAGTAGTGGAGAAATATCCAATACATGTTAACAACGTATTCTGAAAATACCAGAGCTATGATGACATTTTTATTAGGAAAGGAAACTTTACTAATTGGAGCTGTGACACTTTGCTTCATATGTTATCATACAAAAGCAAGACAAACTATATTAAAATGTCCGCAGAAGCAAACATTTGACCATGTGTTAAAATATGGGTCAGAACTGTAGCAATGACATTTTGGATTGCAGTTTACAACACGGAACTAATTAATCTGTTCTACTTAATTTCTGGCAACAATGATACTTGAGACAAATTCTCTAAAGGATAAGAAGTTTAAAAGTCAAATATCTGTCAATATTTATTATTATTTAGTGATTTCGATCTTCAATGATTTACCAGAAAAACATATATTTTTTTGACAGACCAAAAATATGAGGCAAAAAATCTGGACAGGTGAGAGGTATGGGTCTCACAAACGTGCCAGTTTTGCTTAGATCCCTTTACATTTGATATTCATATGCCCTGCATCTGTGTCATCCTATAATTAAAAAAAAAAAAAGTCTAAGGGCATTGCAGGAGGATAATCTAAACAAAATGCACAGTACTACAGAGGTGGCTCTGTTATTGGTCTTTGGCACCATCTACTTAGCACTCACAAAGCTGCAGTTAAACAGAATGAAAATTAACTTAAATTGTAGCTTGATGGTTATATCTCTTCCTTAAAACCTTGTTGCAACAGGAAAGGCCTAGATACCTTTTCAGCCATCATCCAACCATATTACAAACAGTTCTGTTATTTCTTCTGAAAGCAGAGATTAAAGGCAACCAAACATAAGAAACTGCCTTTTTAGGTTACTGCCATGCATGCCAACTACCTGACTTTCTGCTACTGTACAGGATGAAGGACATTGGAAATATACTCATTACAGAGTGATTTGTAGCCCCTGACTGTTTTTTGTTACACTAGTTCATAAAGACCAAACTAGCAACCCCCTCCCCACAAAAAATAAAAATTCAGACTGGCCTGGTCTTATTCCCCAGGTTAGTGTAATACAGCACAGCACAGCATCATATTTGATTATAACATTTAATTTCTTGCATAGTTGTTACTCACAATAAACACAACATAGTCCACAGATACAACTAAAGCCATACACTTTCTATGTGGAGGGTACAGTTGTTTCTGAAGGCTTATTGTTTCTGCTTACACTGTGTTGCTACAGATCCTAACTGCTGAATGCTTTCTTCTTATTTGTCCATTTGAAACAGCTGTTCACTGCTTCAGTTACTTGTGCTAGTACCATAGGCAGATTCCTGGTGACACTGATGATGACTGAAGAAATGGAGCTTAACAAATGCAAGCTGCACCTCATGGTTTCCACAATGTCACAGCGATTTTTCATATAAAAGTAAAGTCATGTAAGTCCTACATATCTATAATAACCATAGATGTCTGTAGAACACAGTACTTTACTGACATTTAGGTTGTAGTGCCCTGATACTCTCCTCTGGCTGTCTAATAAAGCTCAGAGTCCTCCCCTACCTATCTGCAGGCATGACGGACCAATCACCTGACAGTACAGAGTCTGCCTTACATACCCACAGACAGGGCCCTTGCAGTTTTATAGCACCATAGTATGAGAAGGATGTCTTGGAAGACTGCTTCTTACTCCTTACTCTGGATTTCTTTAACTGCTGAGTTCAGATAAGAAACCCTTTTGAGTTTTATTTCCTCCCTCGTTTTTTTTCTAACAGTGCTTGAATAATGATTTCTACTGCTTAAAGAACGAGACAACAATTTAGAAATGGACTACTTTGCCATTGGTTGTCCCATTTTTTCCATCAAAGAAAATAAAGAGTTGATCAAAAATTCTGATGTCTTTAGGCACGTACTGGTAGTACCAGAGTTGCCTGTGAACATCCAAAGTACATAAAATTCTCTCTCTCCTGCTTTGGGAATTCTGGAAAGAAATATTGAAAATAAATAAATTGATTTAACACAACCTTGGGGATAAAGGAAGGGTTGAGTTTTTCACCTTGTATCTGTGAAAGATCAAAAGGGCTTCCAACTCAGTCTTCTAGACAATGTCAGAGCAATAATTAAAACTATTTTTCCAAATCAAAAACTTCAAGTGAGCCTCAGAAGCTAGTTCAAATGGAGGAAGAGTACACTTTTTCAATAGGAAGTTAAGATCCTAGGATGGAACCATCTCTTTTCTAGGTGGTCCAACATGTAATACCACTTTCAGAAATTGCTTTACTTGGACTAAAGAAAGTGGAGGAATCCAATAGCAAACGAGCTGAAATGGCTTATAAATTTACCTTGATAGAAGGTGTCTCTGTTTTAGATGGGTCCGGGTTTTCCTGTGCAACCAACTAGAAAATCTCTTCCAGTTTGCCAGCTATGATTTTTCTAGTAGCAGGTATTTTAGCCTCCATTAAAACTTGCTGCATGTCCTCGGAAAATATGGTGCCTAATCATCATCAAGATATGCGACAAGTATACAACTAAGACAAACTACATAAAGCAATAGTAACCGAAAGTACTGGTTCACACCAGAGGCTTAGGAGGTCATAGTTAAGAAGAAAGGGAGAACTGTTTCATTATGTAAAGCTTGACATTAAATACCACAGTTCAGGTTATGTTATAACAGAGTAACTGCAAAGAAAACCATGTAAGAAGCCAGAATGCAATTCAAATTATTTTACTGTGCAGATTTTAAGAAATGGCTTGACTGGCCTAAACTTTGGATTGATGTGTGTGCTTTTTTGTGACTCTAGCTCTGTGACGGAAGAGAGATGGGAGGGGTAACTTGGCCAGGAAATGAAACATGCAAATTGCTCTTTGTAAAAAATATTTTTTATCTCAGCAATTTGTTGATGCTTTTGCTAGTTTCTTTTAGAGAATGTGGTTTCTAAAACACAGTGCAAACCAGTCAATGACACATGATCTGCAGACTTTCAAACTTGGCAATTTCTTTGGGTATTCCATTCTAAGTGAATGGAAGTATAGTCTGACAACAAACGGTAGGGCTACTTATTCTCACAATCTTTGCTCTCATAGTGCATAATGGGACAGATTTAGCTTTCCCAAGGAATCAGGATACCCCCATGAGGGCAGATAAAGATAAAAATAAAACCAGGAATATGTATTTATTTTGCTGCAGGCAGCTTTGGGAGGTGCAGTAATTTGCGGCAAGATAAAAAATACACATTTTTTTATCATTTGCCCGTAGTGATCCTTTAATTTCACCTCTCCTAGTGTGAAAAAAGAAACTGAGAAATAGGAGCCAGTGATATTATCAGCTTGAATTGCTGGCTAGTAAGTACAATACCAGTGCTCCAGCAAAGAAGAATTTAAAGAACCTGAAAGAAAATCAAACAGAAAAGATGAAAAGAAAACACTGTTTGGGAAGAATCCTGCAGGTGTTCTGCAAAAAGATTCAGCTTTATTACAAGATATGGCTTTGAATATTTCAAAAGAAAAAAAAATAAAATTTACTCAGAGGTGATTAAAATAAATGAAACATTGAAGGAGTATATCAACTCAAATAAAAGGCTGGAAAAAATGGAAGAAGCTTTAACTAGCTATTCAGATGAAACTATAAAACTGCAAAAAACACAGACTGAAATGCAGAAAATGCTGGCTCAGTATGAGACTTCTAAAGAGAAGAACTGTTTCAAAAATGACAGAGTTAAAAGACAGAAAGAGCAGGGAAAACCTGCGATTTTCTGATGTACCAGAGAAACTGGAAGAAAAAGACTGCAGTAATGTTATGAAAGGACAAATAAGCAACTGGACTGGCATTCCACAGCAGGATTAGTTATTTGAAAGGGCACACTGTGTGTATACTCCACACCTGGCCATGAAAGAGCAACTAAGACCTGTATTAGTAAACATACAATCAAACCAGCAGAAAGAGGAAATCCTGACAAATCTGTGATAGAAGGGAAAAGTATTAAAAACTGGAGACAGCAGAGCGTTTGTGAAATATGATTATTTACTGGAGTGAGATTCAAGCTGATGTATCCAGCTGTCTTCAGAGTATCTTTTTTTCCTGGAGAATCAAAGACATTTTTGGATACATAACAGGCTACGGAGGAAATAATGTTTATCCAACAAAAACTGAGGCAGCAAACTGAAGGGGGACACTGCTTCTCATTACTGACAATAAAGCTCACTATGCCAGTGAAACCTTTTCCAGTGTTCCAAATGAAAATGATTGAGAGAGAGAAGAAAAAGTACCAGAGTTGACTAGATAAATCGGTACTTTGGACTTGAACCAGAGTCTGATGTTGGGAGATGGAGATGAACAGGAATGTGATCAACAACACTGAAATTAGTGAATACATGGGAGAATATAAAGCACTAATGACATTTGTGAAATATGGCTTTGTAAGAAAAAGTACTGAAAAAGAATAGACTTCTGTTGCCTTTGTTAAACTTGTGGGCAGACTGTAAAGCACATACCCTATTGTTTGCCATCTAGGGTGACACTAAAAGGTAAAAAAGTAACTGAAAGGAAAACATTTTTTGTTCTTACTAACATTTGTATAAACATTTCCTCATATAAAAAGTATATTATATACAGTAAAGAAATGTTGTGTAGTGGGTAATCTTTTCAGTGATTTTTGCATGTATTAAAGATATTAAAGTAAACGAGCACTTTTTAGTTGTAAGAAATACAGGCTTTACAGTATAGCATAAGGACAATACCCCCCACTGGACTGCCAACAACATATGACGTCCCTTACTATCCTGGGTCAGTAACTAAGGAGCTTCAGTCCTCACTGCTGACTCCAACAGGAGAATGTCACTTAAACAGGAGTAATATTTCACAATTTTACCCTAACAGCACAACAGGAACATGTTCTATAACCTGGGACTGGACTGTACACTTCTGTCCACCCCTAATATAATTCCTTATTACACATTTCAGAGTAATGTGTCCTAGTTTAAGACCTTTGATGCACTTAAATAAATTAAATCTCACACATCCAAACACTTCTGGGAAAGCATCACATAAATTTACAGTTGTGCCCCTTCCCTAAAATAATACGGTAACACACTGCCACCAGAGTGTCGCATGCCCTTTTAAAGGGGTGTCCAATTATGAAACTGGATATTAAACACAAATAGTAGCAAATGACCTAGAGCAGCTAGGCTTTTGGAATGGCCCGGGAATTATCAAAGCAGGTATAAGCACTCTAAAAATCACTCAAGAAAACACTGACTGACCAGCCAAAATGCAAGTTAATAAAAATATTTAATAATAAGCCAAAATTATTAAAAATATAAAACAGTAATTTCCAATAAACAAACAGAACTCAATCACCAGGAAAATAAAGTCAATACTGAAGGACAGAAATCCAACATTTAGAAAAACTCTGATTAGTTATAATTTTCCCATCTGAAAAAAGAACACTTTCCCTGATCTAAACTAAATTATTACAACAGAGCAAAGGCAGGTTTACAGTTCTTGGCAAGTCCTTCTGGGTATCCAAATCACAGTACAATTGTGAGCAAGTGACAACTGCAACTGGCAACTATAACTGAATGCTAAATGGCAACAACTAATTTCAGCTGTCTTCAGCAGGCTCTTTTACAGAGCCTAGCTTAACTGTCACAACTGTTCCAGTTTTAATTTTCATTTCTTATTCTGAAAATCAACCAGGAGCTGTTTACTAAAGTTCCTTCCTGTCTTTCAGCCTCTGATAACACATAGCAACTGTCAACATTCCGATGACATCACAAATATGTGCATTTGAAATGTAAAGGAACACTGCTCAAGTCTTTAAAACATTCTGTACAAACAGTGTAGATCAACATGTAAGAGCTTATTTACAATATCACAGCAAGTCATGCGGGCATATAATACACAGATTAATCTGAATTATGCACAAAAACTTCAGCCAGATAACTTGCAAATGAACCAAGGTATTGGGAGCAAATAACTAGAAAGGGAAAGGTAATAGAATAGGAAGAGACCAAGAATGTATTTGGACTGCAGGTTAGAGATTGCCTTCTCCTATCAAGGATTGATATCAGAATATAGGCAAAGAGAAAGAAATAGGGGTTCCTGAATGAAAGACCAGCAATGGTAGAGATTTAATAGAATCTAGAACAGAAGCTGCTGTTAAAAAAGGAACGATTAGTAAAGCATATAAAATATTGCATGTCAATTATAAAAATCAATCAGAGGAGCTTAGAAAGGATTGGAAAGAGACTAGATAAGCAAATCACAAGACACAAAGGTGGATATATGTATATCTCCCAAATATGCAACAAAGTCTAGAAGATTTAGGATATTTGCCTGGAAGTGTTCACATAGGTATTTTTATACCTCAAGTAGACTCCAAATAATTTTTCCTCAGGTGGATAGCAACTGCTGGAGGTGTAATAGGCAAGAAAGAGGTGGCTGGGATGAGCTGGCAGACTTTAGGGATTTCCTGCAGACTGCTCTGTTGGAGATGCTGGGTGAGCAGATTGGAAAGACCTGGGAGATGATTCATTTTTTGAGTTATGATGCAGAATCGGAATTGCATAGATTTAGTAAAGCCTTGCTGAGTCTAATTATGGTGCTGCCAAAAAAGGAATTAATAGAAAATGGAAATAAAAATCTAGACCAACTTTACTAGAAGTAGTAAATATAGTTACAGAGATAAAACAACTGGAATTGGGGTCTTTAGAAAATGAAGGAGCAAACTACACAGGAAAAAAAATGAGAATTGTGGAAACAATATATGCATAGCAAGAATGAGGTTTAAGAGGCAGGATTTGAATGAGCCATATAATGATTAACTGACAATGACTGGATGGATTACAAGTAATGTATAATGTTTGCATCTACAGTCATTTCAATAGTGTCTGTGATGTATACTCTCTGCAACTAAAGTGCTGTCATTTTGTTTGTTTTTCATTATGACGTGTGAAAATTTAATAAAGATGTTTGTTGGGGGGAAAAACCTTCAGCCTGACATGCTAGCACAGATGATAGTATCTAATTTCTTCACATGAACAAGCACTTTTTAGCTGTATGAAATATAGGCTTTACAATAATACATGAGAAAAAAGGCTAGACAAAGCAAGTTTAATTTTAATATGCTGTGATCATGAGCTACTGGGGTTGGGGTAGGATAAAAGTGCGCTAACTATATTATATGTACAATTAAGAAATGTTTTCTTATTTTTATAAGGGTTAATGTAAATTGATATCCTTGGCATAAGCTACAAAAGATTTTTTGTAAGCATGTAGTTTGAAAAATAAGACAAAATGGTGAAAAGCCATTAAAATGCTAAGAATCTTACATCTGCAAAGGTAGTGGCTTATTTTTTACACTAGCAAATATTTAGTGGGACTCAAAGTATGCAGCTGAAGGCAGCTGTACATTCTTTTCTGAGTGAAATTTACAAAGACTCATTGCTGAGAACTTTTACATGGAGGCATACCGTCTGCAGTTACAAGCAAGTAATGTTGGGTGTTCTGAGCATTCTTTGCTGAGGAAAATGCAAAATTTAAAGATACAGTGGCAAGCAGTTTGGTGAAAAATCTTTCTTCTTCTTTCGCTTTTCTCATTAAGGGGTCGCCACAGTGGATCATCTGTCCTCTCATGATTGGCAGTGAAGTTTTATGGTGTCGAGTTGCCAGCCCGGCGCCCAACCTTCTACAGAAGGCACATACACAGACACACTCACACCTAGAGCCAATTTAGAGTGTCCAATCCACCTACTGCATGTCTTTGGGATGTGGGAGGAAACCGGAACACCCGGAGGAAACCCACGCGACCACAGGGAGGACATGCAGACTCTGCACAGAAGGCACCCCAGCCGAGAATCTAACCGGAGAACCTCTTGCTGTGAGGCGGCAATGCTAACCACTGCACCACCGTGGCCGCCCAGTTCGGTGAAAAATAAAGTTTGAAATTATGGGAAGTAAATAAGAGACAACAGCCCCCTAGCAGCAATAATACTTTAATTTAACAGAACAGTTAGAAGTTAAGTTTTACTTAAAAATAGTCAATGCATTTTTTCTTAGGGGTAAAAGTTACTGTTTTCTTTATTTTACTCAAATGATTTTTATTTTGATGAAATACAATAATTTAATACATTCATAACATTCAGTAACTATTTACAGTATTTACATTCAGCCCGGTGGTGCTGCGGTAGCGTTGTCCCCTCACAGTAAGGCGCTGTCCAGTTCGATTCTCAGCTAGAGCGTCTTCTGTGTGGAGACATGCGTGAATGGGCGTACCTTCGTTGAAGGTTGTGCGGCAGGGCCGGTAACCCGGCACGTAAAAAGCAACTACCAATCATTAACGGACCGGAGTTCCGCTGTGGCGACCCCTAACCAGGAAAAGCCGAAAGATACAACAACATTCAGCCTGACAAAAAGATTTCAGATAAAAACATTTGTAGTTAAATAAGTTAATATATAAAGTATGATAGTTAGGAAGAGTTTGGTTCCAGCTGTAGGGTATCAATCAAATTCAAAACTTTCCTCCACTGACAATTAACCAATGACTTAGGAAAAGTTCTTAGGTCTTCAGTTCTTTTCTCCATTAGTATACATTTCTTCAGTGATGATAGGAATTCCTCCATTGTTCCGTCTTCTAGTTATACATTTTCTGGCTACTGCTAACATTGTCCACAACAAATACAGGTCATCTTTCTTCATATTATTACTATTAACAACATTCAATAAAATTTAAGACTTTGTCAAAACAAATATATCAGTATAGATAGCTTGAAGAAATTTGTTAATCTCATTCCAACATGGTTTAATATTAGTACAGTCATAAAAAAAATATGAGACCAGTCAGCATTAGTGGACAGATGACATCTCCAACATAACTTCCTGTTTGAAGGGTTTTGAGAGTTTCTCATGTGTCAAAAAGGATCTGTGTAGGGGTAGAGCCTGAATGGCTAACTGAAAGCAGCAGTATTTTAGAGCTCCATATAACTAATTAAATAATACAGGAAAAAATATTCTTTTTCTTTCTTCAGAGTTTAAAATCTTATAGATAAAGGACTAATTTATATAATTAGAAACTTTGGTGAAGTTTTACAAATAATTTCCTGTCAAAAAGCTTGGTGATATATTCACTTGTTAAAATGTGCAGCTCAAAGAATTCTCACCAGGATGCTGCCTTAAAGAAGGAACTACAACAGATGGCATCTACCCTGCAGGAGTTGGAGTTGTCTTTGAAGGTGGATGATTTTAAAGAGAACCTGGAAAATCTTAAAACAAGCGGTCGAAAACAGGCTGACACCCTCGAGGAAATGCTACACCACCAGACAAGGATAACAGGAATAGAGGTTTCTTTAAATTACTTAGAAAGCAGACTTAATGAAGAGGAAACACATAAAGAACTGCTTCTTAAACAAAACACTTGGTTGGTTAATAAAGTAGATGACTTGGAAAATAGGGAGAGGAGAAATAACATCAGGATTTTCGGATTACCTGAAAAAAAACAGAAGGTGAGGATATTATTTCCTTTTTATCAAGCTGGATCCCTGACTTTTAAATTTAAAAGAAGGACTTTCCTTTGGCACTGAAAGGGCACACAAAGCTCTTGGGAAACCTGCCACTAACTCAAACTCTCCTCCTAGGTCAATAATTATCAAATTTCTTTCATACTTGGACAAAGAACTGATTTTAAGATCTGCTTGGAGGAAGGCACCTCTAAAATATAAACAGAGCCTGATAAGATTTGATAACGACTATTCATCTAGAATAATGGAACAAAGGAAAAAAGTGTGGCCAATGATAAAGTTTCTGAAACAAAATAACATCAAGGCACAACTTGCATATCCAGCTAAGATAAGAATACTGTATGCCAACAAGATGAGGACTTTTATTGACATAGAGGAAGCCTCTTCATTTATTAAAGCTAATAATGTGATTACTTTACCAGAAAATATGGATTGGATGTCATCTTCTCTGAAGAGAACAAAAAAAAAAAAACAAATGTCTGGACAGATGTCAAAAAGAAGAAGCAAAAGACTGATACTGTTATAGCCAAATCTCTCAAAGCATCTACTATGATATGAATTGTTTTAACATTACTTTAAAGGACCAATTTTACTGCTTGGAATTTTAAAACAAAGGTAACTTACTACTGGAATATTTATCTATATTTTTTGAAAATAGATGACACGAGAGTTTTCACATTACCTCAAGTATGTAAAACAGGGTAGTTTTCTTTCACAGAAGGTGGGTTATATACCACATAAAATATTTATACTGTAAATCAACATACATAGTGTATATGTGTATTTTCTCTTAATTTTCTCTTTTCTTTCTCTCTCTTCTTATTATTTATTTTAACTGTATCTTGTCTCCCTTTCTAAATTCTCTCCTATTTACAATACTAATATAGTCTGTATATATTTAATAACTCACTATCTATACCTAGATAAATAATAGTCTAAAATAATCTAGTTTTAAGGTAGACTAATTGGAAAAGCGAACTTAATTATTACAATATTTATTAGATTAATGATAGCCACTGTTATGCTTATTGGGATTGGGGACATGTTCGTGATTAACTCTGAAATGTTCTATTCATGTACATATGTCCTTTGAATTATTTCCTTTTAGTATTAACAAATACATAAAAAAGGAGGGGAAAATGTACTGTTGGTTAAGAGAACTGGAGCTTTCTTCACATTCTATTTGTGTTGCCATAGCAACAGTAAACAACTGCTGCAGTTTCTAAGGACACTTTGAATCTGCGAAGTGCATTTAGCCTCACAGATAACAGATAATAAGAAAAAATAATTTTGTTTAGATATTAAAATGAAAAACAACCTAAACAAGGCAAAATAAATACATAATAGGACTATTTGTATATATGTTATGATTTATCCTCACAGGATTACATATTCCTGGAAACACAACTGAAATGTTCCCAAACTACATGTGCACTGAAAAGTAGCTGCTTGATTAAAAAAGTATTACTCATTTTAACATGCTGATTCCACAAGCTGTCTGCACTGTAAAAGTTACATTTTATATGTTACTTGAAACTGACGGTCTCTAAAGCACATGAAAAGATACACATTACTTTTTGCAACATGTTATTTTTGCAGTTACCTCACACTCTGTACAAACTCACTTGGCAACTGATAGCTATTCATTTAAAATATCAGTTTAAATATTAAATGTGCCCTTGAAATGCTACTGACATTTTGACAAAATATAATGTGAACTGTAAAATGAATGACTTGAAAGAAGTGAAGTAATGCATACATTTCAAAGACAGTTCTTGAACTAAGGCTTTCTTTAGTTATGTTAGGAACCTGGGTGGGAATTCCCAGATATGCTCAGAATTAGTCCAAAATGACAAAAAATACACTGAACCCACAGACATTGCAAACATCCTAGCTGACAGGTTCAGCACAAACTCCCCCCCCTCCCCACCAAAAGGGCAAATATCTATCCCAGCAGAGTGCTGCCCCCCTGACATCTCAGATGCTCAGGTAACAGCCGCCCTCTCCAAAGCAAAAAACACAGCATCAATGGGACCAGACGGTGTCCCGGCTGCCCTACATGAACTCCAAGAAGAGCTAAACCCAAACATAAAACTACTGTTCAATCTCAGCCTTACTACAGGATATGTACCCAAAGAGTGGCGTACAGCAACGGTGGTCCCTCTCCACAAAGGTGGTGCCTCAACGGATCCTGGAAACTATCACCCCATAAGCCTGATTAGCTTGGTCTGCAAAGCTATGGAAAGGATCATCATGGACCTTATAAATAAAGATATTGGGGACCTACAGACACTGGATCCTACCCAGTTCGGCTTTGTTAAGGGCAGATCCTGCCTCTTAAACCTGGTCAACTTCTTTGAAACAGTCACCAAAGCCAAAATGTATCAGATATAGGAGACATCCTTAAAGCATTTTGGTTCCATTATATGGAAGACTTCAAAAAAGAAGATTTAGAAACCAACCAAATAAACTTAGATACAAACCTTATCAGTATAAAAAAAGTCCCGAAAACTTAAAACTAGACCTACAAAAACCTATATCCTACAAAGAAATTGTTGACAAGATAAAAGAAAGTAAATCTAACAAAGCTCCATGGATAGATGGTATACTTACGGAAATTTACAAACTCTTCCCTTCAACTGTAATCTCCCTTTTTCATAAAACTTTGCTAGAAGTCCAGTCAGAAGCAAAAATACCACCCTCATGGAAATATTCTCTCAACACCAATTCTAAAAGATAATAAACCATCAGACCTTTGCACCTCACACAGACCTATATAATTACTGAATAATGATTACAAAATATTCATGTCAATCCTAGCTAACAGAATGAAAATCCCACTTTCAAAGACAATTAATAATGATCAAACTGGATTTTTATATAACAGGCACACACATAATATTAAAAGGATACTTACTCTTATAGATTATGTGAATAAAGAAGATAGAGAAACACTTGTAATCGGATTAGACATAGAAAAAGCCTTTGCTTCCCTCAACTGGGAATATCTATTCAAAACTTTAGCATTATTTGAATTTCCTCCTCCCTTCATTTTATTACTAAAAAACATATATATTAATAACTTAGCCTGCATTAAATTAGGTCCCTTCACCTCAGAATCTATCCATATAACAAAAGGTACTAAACAAGGATGCCCACTTTCTCCTATTTTATTTGCTTTGACTATAGAAATACTTGCAGAAATAATACGCAATAATCCAAGAATAAAAGGAATAGACGTCTATGACTAGTACATATCTAAAATAATGCTTTTTGCTGATGATATTTTATTAACCCTATCAAACTCCCGAGAGTCATTAGGAGAGCTAGAAGAAGTAATGGAGAAATTTTATAAGATTTCAGGTCTACACTTTAACAGATCAAAATTAAGATGTCTATTTTTAAATAAGAAAAAAGACCTACAAGTTACAGATAAATCCATCATAGGAAAACAAGAATTTACGCTAAATTATTTAGGAATAATGTTATGCAAAAATATAAATGAAACAATATTAATAAATTATAAAACCATTACCGAAACAAAAATATATATAGAAAAGTGGAACAAAATTATATTAACTTTTGAAGACAGATTGCAATTAATAAAAATGGTCTTATTGCCAAGAATACTATATGTAGCATTAGCAATACAGTTAATTCCTGAAAGATGCATCCTTAAAGAAATAAACTCATGTTTAATAAAATTTTTATGGTATCCCAAAAAGAACAGAGTAGCTCTAACTCATCACATTAGACCCTGGAAACCCGGAGGATTGAACTTCCCAGAAATAGAAACATATAAAAGCATCTGTGGTTAAAACTCCAATAGACTGGATAAACCCAAATTATTTTGCCAACTGGAAAGAATCAACAATGGCTATATTAACAAATTAATTTAATCTGTTAAAAAAAATTTAATAGTAGACAAATCAAGCAAACCCTGGTATATACTATGCATAAGTATACAATATAATATAACAAAACCTTCTAAAACAACACTGATTAATCATTACATCAATTCCTTTAGGAAACTTATCAATGCAAACATAGATCTAAAACTTTGGTTTGACCTTTTAACCCCATTTACCATCACTAGGAACTTTCCTCACAAAATATATAGGGAAACAATAACCTCCTGGGAAAAAATAGATTCTTATGCTGATTTCAATGTGTAAATAAATTACATGTTTTAGATATACATATGATAAAAACTGCTTACAATATTCCAACACAGGACTGGTTAACCTTACAAAGCATTCTAATGTGCACTCACGATTTATGCAGATTAATTAATAATTCCTCATTTAAAGATATTCCAAATCTAATAAGTTTTCTGTATGAATTTATATATAATAGCTGTGAAAAAAAAATACCATTTCAAGTCTGTATAAAGAGTTAATAACATATAAAACAATTCCCAAACCATCACACTGGCAGTTCTTAACAAAAGGTCAGTCACTGCAGTTAACAGAAGAAATTAAAAGTAACATCTTACTATCAGTTAATTACACATCTAACACAGTACTGGAAAATATTTAACTGGAAATACTTACATAGAGCATTTTTAACACCAGATAGAATTAAAAAGATCAGTACTACTAAAAATGCTTTTTGCTAGAGGTGTGAAAAGTCAAATAAAGCAGACTGGATTCATATTTTTTATGAATGTAATAAAATTAAATCATATTGGAATGGAATCAATCATTTTTTACAAGCTTTATTTAATGAATCCTTTACATTCACTAAAATATTTACAATACTAAATGTAAATGAAGGTCCCTACCTGATAAGACAAATATGTATTTGTTATGGACAATACTTACTATATCTAGGAAATGCATAACCAGAAGGTGAAATTCAAATACACCCCCGACCTTGGAAGAATTCTACCTTTACTGAAGACAACTGCATTGATGGAAATAAAAATCAAAGAACTATGAATCTATCCCAGGCCATTGGTACATAATCCTTGGAAGAAAGTTATATCTTTGTTGGACATACTGCAATAATCAATATTGTATCTCTGATAACTAATCTGTTAATTCTATATTTAATAACGTACAGTGTATATAATTGAAAGTCAGGCTATTGTAAATATTGTATATAGTTTAAAATATTTAAAAATATTATGTAAATGTTACTTTATTTGGAAATAAAAAAAAAATTTGAGAAAAAGGATCTGTGAATAAATTTCCAATGAAAAATACTCCAGAATTCAGAGTAAAAAGTTAGTTTAACTGAAAATAAAATGATTGTTTCATCTTCCATTGATAATGATACTTGAAACCCTTTAGTTAGGTATTCCCAGTAAGAATTTTAGGAGCTGTCTTATACACAATTCAAGTGTTATATAGATATGATAATTCATTCTTAACACTGATATTATTATATAGCATTCCAAAAATCCAGTTTATAATTTTTGGTACGGTTTTGAAGGATGAGTTATGTATTATTCTACACAGATCCTTAGTGTATGCTGTGACACTCTGAAGAACCAACCAGTCATTAGGGGATAGGCCATAGATTGACAATTTACTACTTTGTGTGTTCAAAGCTTGTTGGTTTTCAATACATTGCAACCAACAAAATAGGTTATTTTCCCATAAACCAAAAATCTCTGTGTTTTATCAGGGAAATCCTTTGTAGTAGTAAATGGTACTAAAAATCTATGCCACAGTTTTATATCTAAAGTTGTGTTAATGAATTTTATAAACACATCAAAAATATTGTTTATTAGTGTTAGTTTAGTTAATTTTGTAGTACTATACTGTAAATTTAAACTTAAATAGTGCTATATCATGTTATCTTTGTTACCAAAGCATTCTTTGATGAATAATTTTCAGCTTTGGCGACCCCTAACCGGGAAAAGCCAAAAGACAAACAACAAGTATACTGGATTGTAACTGTTTCCAATTGGAAGAGTATCTAGGATTTATCCAATTCATCACTATTTTAATTATAGATGCCTTTATATAAGTTTCAATCTCTGGGAATTTTAAACCCCTTGTTCCCATTTTCTGATATGATGAGAATGTTGTTGTTGTTGTTGTCTTTCGGCTTTTCCTGGTTAGGGGTCGGCACAGCGGAACTCCGGTCCGCTAATGATTGGCAGTAGATTTTTATGTGCCAAGTTGCCAGCTCTGACGAACAACCTTCAATGAAGGTACGCCCATTCACGCATGACTCCACACAGAAGACACTCTAGCTGAGAATCGAACAGGACAACATCTTACTGTGAGGCAACAACGCTACTGCAGCACCACCACATGATGAGAATATGCCACTCTATTTCTTTTGGGGTACCAAAGGAATTTCATCAGAGTTTAAGTGATTTCTTTAAGGATTTTCTTTCCTGGTGGAAGTATAAGGGCTTGTGCTATTTATAATATTTTAGGTGGTAAAACCATTTTTATCAGTTGTAACCTATCATCAAATGTTATAAACAAATTATTCCATTTGCTTATTAATGTCTTAAGTCTATGGCTTTAGCATAGTTAAGCTGTAAGGTTTCTTCTATATTCTTGCCTAGGGCTATTCCTAAATAGTCTAGAGTTGAAACTTGGTTTCCCATAATATGATTAACTGGAACCTGTATGTTCTTTTTTTATTTAATAATAAATATTTTGATTTAGATTTGTTGGAGAGTCCTGAGATTTTTTGGAAATTTGTTGTTACTATATCCACTTCACCTAACACTTCCTTAGAGTTGGGTAAGGTAAGTAAGACATCATCAGCAAACATTATTATTTTAGAAATATATTGGTCATCTATATTTATACCTCTTATCTTTGGGTTATTAAAATGGCAAGTATTTCTTTGGCCAGAGCAAATAGGATAGGGGACATGGGACATCCTTTTCTAGTACCGCTAGTGATTTGGATTGCTTTGGATGTAAAGGGACCTAATTTGACATATGTTAGATTATTTTCATAGATTTTCTTTATCACTGTTATAAAAAAGGGGGGAAATCAAATAACTGTAAGACTTTAAATAAATAACCCCAATTTAAGGAGTTAAAGGCCTTTTGAATATCTAGACCTATTATCAATGCTTCATGGTTTCCTCTATTGAGGTAATCTATCAGAGTTACTACTCTTTTAATATTATCCTGTGTATGCCTGTTATGTATGAAACTGACAAATAGTTTATAATCATTATTCAACAAAGAAATTGGTCTATATGAGTTGCAATGATTAGGGTCCTTATTCTCTTTTAATATAGGGTAAATTAGAGAATGTCTCCAAGAAGGAGGAATATTTGCTAATGTTTGAACTTCAAGAAAGGTTTTATGTAGGAGAGAGATTATAGAACAAGGGAAAAATCTATAAATTTCGATAATTAAGCCATATATTCCAGGTGCTTTATTAGACTTACTTCCTTTAATCCCATATATAACTTCCTTTTGAGAAGTAGGTTTTTGTAGAGTTAACAAGTTCCTCAGGAATTCATGTTATGTTGGGAACTATATTATCCAACTTCTCACATTCATTTGTACTCATTTTATATCTTTATGATGCTCTGCATAATGATAATTAAAAGCCTCCAGAATGCCTCCTATGTCTCAAGATCTTTATTATAAAATCTTGAATTTTTCAATACAACCCTGTCCCTTTTCAGGTCATAATTCCCTGTTAACAATACACTCGGAATTCAATCAGTTAGTTATTACTTCAAGGATTCCTTCATATATCATAAAAATTAAATACTTTAAATCTCAGATAACTTCTAAACTTCAGCTTTTCTTAGAGAAACACAATTATGGTTTGGGATTCTCTTAAGGCCTATCTATATGGTAAAACCATTAGCTAGTACAAAAATAAAATTAAAGAAAGGGGCTCAGAGTTACAGCAACTTCAAAATCAAATATCTCTTAAATCTAATAAAAACTTAATTGCTACAGATAAGAAGAAAGTAGAAGAAGCAAATAAGAAATAAAATGAAATATTATCCCATAAAACTAATTTAGCTATGGAAAAAATTAAATTAAATTCTTATGCTACCTCTCCTAAGCATCTTCATAACCTATCTATGAAAGTTAAGATACAGTCAAAAATTAATAACTGATAGTATCCTTCATGAAGGAAAAGGAAAAAAGTCTCCGTTACTGTTTTCTGAAAGTACACAAGGAGTTTTTCACATCTGGGAGGGGAACAGAGATAAAAAAAAAAGAACAGAGTAATTGGCGGGGGGGGGGTAAAGGAGAACACAGGCTGTAATATGTTTTTTAGCAAGAGTAACCTTAATTTTTGGTCAAGTAATGCTTGTGGGTGCAGCTGTTGATTTTGGGAAGTTGTTCCCATCTGGAAGGTTAAACTTCATTATTTGAAGATATACACAGTTTTCTGTGTTTGCCCTAAGTTAATAGAGGATGGGGGTGTTCCGAAAATGTATTTGTTTGAGGGTTTTCATTAAAACAAAAAGTCTATCAAACGTGACAGTTTCAAATGGTGATGAGAACAAACAGCTAGATCAGCCATCCAAACTATATTGCGTGCATATAACACAAATGTTGGAAGTACACATTCAAAAAACTTTCATGTACAATGGGGGAACAATATCTTTTTATCGTAATGGCTATATTATCCAAATTATAAACTTCAAACACAAATGGCCTTACAGGAATAGACAAAAAAGATACTACTGAATTAAGAAATGCAGAGTGCAAATATCAATGCTGCAGCAGAAACATCTGAATAGAAATAAGCATGTGAATTTCACAAAGAAAAGATTTCAGAATGGATATTCAGCAGAACATCAAGGACAAAGGAAAAGGTGATTAATTATATTAATTGCTAGAGGGGCTCCAATAGTGTTAGAAGATGAAAAAAGAAAAAAATAATGGCAGACTTGTGGTAGTATGGGTCTACTGACAAGGGAGGTGGATTATGCTGATATGTACTTATATTCCACCAAAAACTGCTATTATAAAGCTTAAGAAATGTTTGGGAGAAATAATCAGCTTTTTTTCCCCAAACACCTTTATTGAATTATCACTTGTGACATGGGCAAATTTACATTCATATAAAAGTAATCAAACTATATTAACATAACAAATATTATACTTGACAAACATTATGTATCATATAACCTAAGCAATATTACATAAATTATTCATCTCATGCCTTCTTTTTTTTTTTAAACAAGAAACATTTTATTAAAGTATCACTTCTTATACAGGCAATCATACATTTATATAAATGAAAAACCACGCCGACACAATCTTGGTTGCAAGCATTTTACATCACAAACCATACTGATACACTCCCAGTTGCAAACATTATACATCACTTATAATCTACCCAATCTTTCTCACTCAAACATTACATAGATCATTTAAGTCCTGACACCTAGTTTTACTTTAGGTGGGGACTGGAGCTTGATTTTCAATTGTAAGGATGCATCTGGTGGACCTAGAAAGTAAAATATAACAAAAGAGGGTAAATTTCTGAAGAAATTTATGAAATTATTTGGTAAGAAGATGTGAATTTAGTAGTAGGAACTCAATAGGATTTATGTATTTTCCTCATGGTACAATAACTGGGCTAGAGTGGATAGAAATTTCACAGACTGATAGAAATTTTATTTCAGAGGAACATGTGTATTTAACTGAAAGCTTAAATGCACATCCAATCACTATTTCAGATCATGCACTAATAAAAACTAAGATTAAAACTGCTTACGTAGGGAACTGCTTAGCTCTCTAAAAGGTTCATGTGTAAGCACAACATTGAGAATGGTGCATTTGTCTTGCTGTTAAGTATTTTATTTTAAAGGACTGTTTATTTTTGTTTCTTGGTATGGTATGTCTGTGATTGGCTAAGTAGGGAACAGTTCAGCTATTTAGAAGGTTTCTCTGTGAGCACAGTGATGAGAATGCTGGATTTGTCTGCTGTTAAAAAATTTATTTTAAAGTACTGTCTATTTTCTTTTCTGGGGAGGAAGTATGTATACACTGTTTGGTTACGGTTCTTCCTGTTTTAATTTCTCCAAGTCAGTTGGGTTTCTAATAACATGATTGGAATGGACCCCATTCCTAAGTCAAAGTATGATTAAAGTTCATGAAATTAGTATTGTTTCACTCTTTGATGTTGGCCAAAAGTGCTCTTTGCAGCACCCGCAATGTGCCCAGTAATGACTCCTCCTGAAATTCGCATGGTGTTACATGAATTGGTAATGTATCTAAATACGACTGCAAATTCTTTTTTATAAGACCAGTTGCTCCTACTACTACTGGAACTGTCTGGGTATCTTTCTTCCACATGGCTCTCATTTCTGCCTGCAGATCGAGGGATTTTATGACTTTGTGTCTCTCTGCACGCAAGACACTGTAGTCACTAGGTGTGGCAATTTCAATGATCAATGCTACTTTTGTCTTCTTTTCTTGGACCACTATATCCGGTTTTCTAGCATCTATCTTTTGGACTGTTGGTACTGGGTGATCCCATGTGATATAAACTTCATTTTCTATGATTCTCTATGGCTCGTGTTTCCAGTGCTTTTCAAACACTTTGAAACCATAATGTTTGCACAATCTCCAGTGTAACAATCTCGCTACATTATTATGCCTTTCAGTATACAGTCCCTCTGACATAAGAGTCTCGCAACCAGCAATAAGGTGCGTGACTGTTTCCAATTAGGTTCCACAAAACTTACATATATCTGTTTCTTCCACATGTTCAAATGATTTAGTAAACCAACGTATACGTAGCCCACTATCTTGGACTGCCAATATTAACCTTTCATTTCTTGATGTAAATTCACCTCTCCTTAACCATTCTTGCGTTCATTCTTGATCAACGTGAGGCACTTCCAGAAGTTTTCTATACTTGCAACTATATTTATGTTTTTTCCACATTTCTTGCCTTCTCATCTGATCCTTCACCTTATATTCTTTCTTTTGTTTTTTAGCACATTCAGTTGCTGCCTGACTTTTATCCACTTCTGGTTTGATTTCCATTCCTGCTTGACGTCGATATGCTTCTGCTAAATTAAGCAGAGATGTCATCTTAGATTTATTCTCCTCATGTTTCAAAACTTTCACCACATTTGGATCTTGTGAGGTCAGTAGATGTGTGTGGAGTCCCATGATTGCAGATCTATACATGTAATCAATTTCAAGGAGGCCCATCCCTCCTTCAGAACAGGGAATATATAATCTTGGTATACACTGATTTTTATAAATCATTTGGTGAGCATGAAGCATCCTTCTTGTTTTAATATCCAATCTATCCAACACTTTTTGGGGCCAGTCAATCACTCCAAAACTATAAGTTAGGACAGGAAGAGCAAATTGATTTATAGCTTGGATCTTGTTCCAAGTGTCAATGCTGTTTTCAGGATTAATTTAAGTCTTCTAAAGTACACCCTTACTAAGCTTTATTCGCATTTGTTCATGTTTGATTGCTGATCCTTCATCATTTCCCAAGTATTTATACACCCCCCTCTTGCTCAAGTTCTTTTATATCACATTCTTGCCCCAAACTGATGTTTTCCTGGTGCTGCGATTTTCCCTTTTTAAAGGTTGCTTTTGCACATTTATCAAGACCAAATGATATTCCAATATCATCTGAAAAAGTTTTGAAAACCTGTAGCTGTGCTTCCAATTCCTCAGCTGATGAGCTATACAATTTTAAATCATTGACAAAGAGAAGATGAGAAGTTATTATACTTTGTTGTTTTCTAGAAGCCAAATTATAGCCATGACCTAAGCTGTTAAGTAAACAGCTTAATGGATTAATGGCAAGGCAAAATAGCAACGGTGACAGGGAGTCACCCTGGAATATCCCCCTTTGGATTTTTATTCCTGGGATAATAATCTGTCCTTTATCATGGCTTAATTGCAAAGTGGTCTGCCACTGTTTCATAGTTACTGTAATGTAATCAAATCAGTGTAGGATGTACCATATACATTTGTAAGCACTCTTTTATCCATGAATGTGGGATACTATGTGGGATGCTTTTTTAGTCAATCCATGCCATACTTAGATTCTTCCCTTTCTTACAGTTCTCCACTATAACTTTATTTAACAACAAATGATCCTTTGTTCCATATGACTTTCTTTTATTGCCCTTTTGTTCTACTGCCATAATTGAGTTTTCTTCTAAATGACTATAAACTCTGTCAGCGTCAATCCCTGTGTATAATTTATACGTCGTTGGAAGACAAGTTATTGGTCTATAATTTTTGGGGTAGCTTGCAGGTTCACTCTTAAGAGCATTGTTTTTCTGTTGTTAACCAGTGCGGTGTCTGTTCGGGGTGTGCATATAAATAGTTCTTACTCATGGCTAGATCCTCATGTAAAGAAGTTAATACTTCAAGCCAAAAGTTAGGTAACTGCATCTGGGCCTGGGGTTTTCTAATTAGGGATTTTTCTCAACTTTGTTTCAATCTCTCTGGCTGTTATTTCATCCCATTACATATGCTGTACCTTTAAACTTCTTATTCTTTCTTTTACTTCTTCTATCCATTTAGCATCTTTGTTATGTTCCACAGGATCTTCATAGATATTTCTCCAAAATGTATCAACTTCCTTTTTTTCGGTGGTCAATCAATTCCTTTTTTATCTTATTTCCCAATTCTCTAGAAAACTTTTGTGTGTCATCAGTAAATTGTTTATTTTGTGCTTTTCTCTTATATTTATCTTTGTATCTTCTGAGTCTTTCTGCCGGTTTTGAAATTTTTCGTTCATCTCCAGTAGTGCATAAGAGATCTTGGTCTGTTCTAATATTGCGCTTTGCTTTTATCACATCTATCTTTCTTAATATTTTTGTTGATATGTTCCCTCCTTCTATAATCTTCTAACAATGACACTTCTTGTCTTAGCTGCTTTATAGTTTTCTCTATTCCATATTTCCATGATGGTATTCGCTTTCGCCCCCCCCCTTTCCCTCGCTACCCTGTGTTCCTGTGGTAGAACTTTATCAGTTATTAATTTAGCATCTCAGTAATATATTCTCTTTACTTCTGTTACATTATATGGATCTCTATCGACAGTCCTAATTACGGTGTTCATTTGTTTTATGATGCTTCTGACTTTTGGAGTTTTATTAACCTTCTGCAGTCTATTTCTCTCATTGATCTTGATATATCTGTCTTTGTCTATTAAATCAAGCAACTCTTCTCAACTCCTTTTCTTCCATACTGAGGGCAGATCCCTTGTTTTCCATTTCCTGCGGAGATTCTATCACTCCTCAACATTGACTGCATCAGAGTTTTCACAATTTCCTGTTGCTTTCCTTCCAGTCTAGCTTCAAGTGAACTTTTATATTGGTTTCCTGTGGAAGGCTCCAAAATATCTTGATATGGCACCTGACCTGTTGCTTCATGTTCCACTTGTTTTCCCTTAATTTGGATATCCATTGCTCTATCCTGTTGTGGTGCTTTCTGCATTTGATTTTCTACACTGAATCTTTCTCTTTGCAGCTGTTCCATTACCTCATTTTCTATTTCTTTGACTTCTCCATTACTAATCTCTTTTTCTACTTTTCCTCTTAGTCTTCTTATTTTTTGTATTGTAACATTTTCCGTATCCGGAATCCTTTGCCTATATTTTTCTTCAAATATCTTTGGTGCTGCTCTTTTTGTATTAGTTAGTTTTGCTTTCTCCTTTGCATAAATATTACACCATATTAAATCTCTTTTCCTTTCCCCTTGTCCATATTTCTTCACATGTCTCCTGATCTTCTTGCTTTTCCTTATTCTGGGGACTCACTCCATCATGCTGTGATGTAGTCTGTTTTAGACCTTTTACATTAAATCCTTCACTTCGCAGGCACTCCATAACTTCAACTTCTATTTCTTTAACTTCTACTTTACTAATTGTCTTTCCCTACATTAAATCTTTGTGCTTTTAGTCTTTTTATTGTGAAAGTTTCCATATCTGGATGCCTTTGCCTGTATTTTTCTTCGAATATCTTTGAAACTGCCTTCTGTATATTAGTTAACTTGGCTTTCTCCTTTGCAAAAACATTGCACCACATCAAATCTCTTTCTTTCCCATGTCCATATTTCTTTTTTATATTTTTCAAATACCTCCAGGTTTTGTTGTTTATATTTTCTCATTTCCTCAGAGGCTTCTTTTTCCAAAAAGATAAAAGTTTCTTGATCTATATACTGTTTTTCAAAAATCTGTTGTATTAATGAAAGCAAAGTTTTATTTATAGCTTGTGACAGTTTTTCCTGTGGAAGTATTTTTCTGTCCTCTAATTTCTCTGTTAATCGTTTTGTATATCTTGTGCCTGGAAATTCTGGGCTTTTTACATAATATTAACTATACATAATTTCTTTCTTATCCTCAATAGTCCACTCTGTCGTCTTTATGGCTCTTCTTTGGCCAATCAATTTTTGTCGTTTTTGTGAACTACTATTCCTTCTACAACAGGGGGGCTATCCTCCCCCTGAGCCTGGCCTGGCCCCATTGTAGGATTCTTCCTGTATTTTGAGGATTCTACACTGTTATTTTTACCAGTCCTGGCACCAGTGCACCTACAAGGATTGGGCACTTTTTATCCTGGGTCTTGTGCACCCACCTATCTTTTTTATTTTTGATTTACTTCTGTCCACAGTCTATATATCAGTGTCGCCTTGGTGAGATTTTGTGAAAAACAGGGTCCACCCTGTGAAGGTACTCACCAAGACTTGAGGAAGAATTCAATTTCAACACTACTACACTCCTTTGCTTGCTGACTTTTCATCTCTCCATCCGGACCCCTTTTGGTTCCTGTGTGAGCACACCACTGAGAACGCTGTATTTATCCAGCTATTTTATTTTAAAATAGTTTATTTTTTCTGGGGAAGGTGTGTGTGCATGCTAATTGGCTAAGCAAGGAACTGTGCAGCTATTTAAAAAAGTTCCTTCAGTTGTACAGGATCTAACATTTGGGTTCAATCATTACTGGAGGAAAATCAGTATTGCAATGTTATAAATGTTTACTGTATAATATGACTGCTAATAGTTTTGTGAACAGTGATAGTCTCAGTCAGAAATGCAGTAATTCTGTTGCTTCAGAGTCTGAAACTGAGCGCTTTAGATAGGAAAATTTTATGACAAATGAGAATTTGGTGTGTTACCTCTGGGTATTGATAAAAATGAGCCACTTTATAATGATAGGTGTACATCAGATGGGAGTACACAAGAGAGACTTGTTATAATTCACTTAACGGTTCAGTGGTTGATGAAACATTTAGACAGAATACGGATCAAATGCAATTTATAAGTTTTGGGACACAAACTGACAGCAGTTTTGTTCCTAGGATAGCGAATTTAGAAATATTTTTTATTGAGAGAATTGGGTCTACAGAGTGCTGTGATCAATATGTTGAGGATTTTAAGGACAGGACAAATAATTATACTAGGAAAAAGTTAAGAAGTGACAGTTAAAGTAGTGAGAGGACTGATTGTATTACAGCTATAAATAAAAAGATTAATAGGAGAGCAGCTGGATGGAATTTTAGGATTAATTTAGAAATGGTTTCTTCAAAACCTGAGCAAAGAGAAGGTAACTTATTAATTGGCAATTCTATTATACAAAAATCTATTAGACCTTCAAGAAGTCTTGACAGGGGGAAAATCGCTGTTTTATGTCTCAGTGGTTGTAAACTGCAACACATTCTTATGGGATTAAAAAAATGTTGGGACATAAGAAAATGTACGAGTCAATAATTATTAATGTGTGTTTTAATGATTTGTTAGACACTCATTTCTACTATATGTATAATTTGGTTCATGATATCCTGGATATTTGTAGGAAGTACAAAGTTAATTTTAGTATTTCAGAAATGTTACCCTTTCCTTTGCTTTCTGATTATCAGTTTTACAAATCATTTCAATTTAATAAACGGCTGTATACATTTTGTACTAACAATGACTTGGATGCGGTATATAATTGGCAAAACTTTCAAGAAGAGCATTTTTTTATAAGGACGGGTTTCATTTAAGTTTTTATGGGGGTGGATTGTTGAGTAAAAAATATATACAGGCTTAGTGAAACATTTTTTCGACTTCAGTCGCATAGTACAAGCAGAAAAGCTAGGAGAAGTATAGAGAGATTTGTAAAAAAAATTGTATGCAAATTCTAGGAATTTGAATAAAAAATGGATGAACTTGAATTCATTTGTAAGGTTATTAATTATGATGTGACAGTAGTAACAGAAACATGTAATTGTATAAGATGTCTTTTTACCAAGCTATAAATTGTGTGACTGTCAAGAGAAAAAAAAGGAATGGGGGAAGTATAGGAGCTTTTGTTACACTTTGGATAAGTGCTAGATTTCTAGTTGCTGACCAATGTAAGGAAATTCTGTTTCTAGATGTATTACTTGCTATATCATCTACTCCAGTATATATATTAATAAGGTATAAGAGTCCTCTGTTATCTACAATGGAACAATACTATTTTCTTGAGAAAATAAGTAAATATTTGAATTATGACAATTTCATTTTGTTGTGTGATTTTAATTTTCCTAATTATCAACTATAAGGATGGGACATATAGGTCTGTCCTAAAACAAGAATTTGTGGATCTCTGTACTCTACATAGCTTATCTCAACTTACAGATGTTCCTACAAAAGCAGAAAATATTCTTGATTTATTATTTACAAATATGTTATATAGAATAGTGAGCAGACAACTACACCCCTTAGGTTGTTCAGATTACAATGCCTTTGAGTTTGCAATAAATGTAAATTCACATTTAAAACATCACGCTAAGAATATTTATGACAAAACCAATTATTTAAGTGCAAAGTGAGCTCAAAAACTCATTTGACCTACTTGTCTCCTTGGTGGAGCAAAATACATTCTAAATTACTGAAGAAAATAAGGAAGTAGTTTAGTATATTGAAAGATATAAAGCTACAACAGCTAAAACAGCTTATAATTTAGTTAATAGGAAACTGAAAAATGTGTTATTGAAAGCTAAATAAGTATGAAGAACATTTTGCCTGATGTCCCAACAAAATAATATTCTTATGTTCAGAAATTAAAAGGTAAAAAAATGGTAAGGGTCCTGTTACTTGAATAAAAAAAGCATTATATGATGGAGTAGAACTGGCTAAGGTGTTTAATAAATATATTAATGTGAATGATTCTATGAGTAGGGTTGATTATTGTATTTAGGATATCTTGGAGGATATTTATGAACATCTGTTTTTTTGGTTTGAACAATAAGAAAATCAGTGGATTGCATAAGACAAGTCAGTTCTCAGGGTCCCCACAACTTACAAAGATGCTTTTGGGTTACTTATGCCAAATATATTTCTGCAGTTATTGCATCCTTCTTTAATACCAAATTATTTCATGGTTATGTTCCTTTAAGTTGGAAGTGTGCAAATATTATACCTATTCACAAGGGTGATTCAGTGGATAATATCTCCAATTATAAGCCAATTAGTCTAACTCCCTTGGTGAGTAAGAGTTTTTGAGAGATGTTTACTATCCATCTTGACTACTGATTTAAAGGAATGTCTACTGGATCTCGCTCAACATGGTTTTACTAATAATGAATCAACATTTACTAATCTAACAACTTTTTATGACCCTGTTACTTTGACCTAGGATCAGGGTTTATCTGTTATTGTGGTATATATAGATCGAAGGCTTCTGAGAGTATTTCCGCACAATGTAATTATTGATGCAATGCATAAAAAGCTGACAAATCCATATAAGTTGGGTCTCTAACTTAGTGCTAGAAAACAGTGAGTTAGAATTAGATATCTAACTAGGCTGATATGCTTAAAGGGGTCCCAACGAGGCACAGTACTGGCTCCAATGTTATTTCATATTTTTTTTTCTCAGATACCACAGCATTCCTCTATCTGGGTGGCAAAATATGCTGATGATATTGAATTTTGACAAGTTATAGCATCATCAAGGGATATAGAAAATTTTAATCTGTACTTGAGTAAAGTAGCATTTGGTTAAATTATACTGGGCTAAACATTAAAGGTAAATGTGGAGTCCCTTACCTTGACAAACTCAGTTTAGATGTCAAGGTGAAATCAGGAACATAACATTTGTCAGAATATAAGCATTTTGGGCATTAAAATTTGTGATAATTTTAAATTTACATGATATATTCAAGTAATTAAAACCAAAATGCTCTAAGTTGTAGCATTCATTTTTTAAAAAGTTTGTTTCAAGGAATACAGAATGATTTACAAAAATATGTATTGCATATGTTCAGCTTATTATTGAATATAATATGACGTTTTGTGTATATCCCAAGGAGGATTAATTAATTTTGGAAGGAATGCAAAGGAAATTTGTAAAGAGAATTTCTGGGTTAAAAAATCTTCCATTTCAAGCTAGTTCAGACATTTTAGCTCTTTTTTCCATAAATTATAGGTTTATGCAAAAAAGGTTTGTCTAGCTTGTTGGGCATTAAGGAATGAGGAGCTCCAATTATTACTAAACACTGAGTTTACAAATTCTATTCAAATTACTAGGTGGTGTAACTATCCATTTAAAAGTGGAATATGTAGAACTGTTGCAAGAGCAAAGTCTCCATCACATTCTACAGTGTGTTGATGTCTTTTGGCTTTTCTCAGTTAGGGGTCGCCACAGCAGATCTCCTGTCCGCTGATAATTAGCAGTATATTTTGACGAACGCAGAGGTGCCAGCTCGACGTTCAACCTTCAATGAAGGCACGCCCATTTACTCATGTCTTTCGAATGCCCACCCAACTGTGGGGAGGACATAAACTCCCTCTATTAAGCAGAGAGTCAGGATCATTACATCTATTTAAAAACATCCCGATAAATGGGTGGATACTAAGGTTTGTACATTTATATTACAGTCTGTATTTTAAATGGTATTTTGCCCTAACAAAGTTTTTTTTCAGACTACTGAAACTACAGAAAAATGCAAAGTAATGAAGTAAAATGAGACATTGATGGTTTTCACATACCTGCTAAAAAGTCAGAAATTTAAGGAATGGGTATTGCAAATTACTTGGAAGTTATTACGAAAGATAGAAATATCTTCAGAAGTTACAGGTAGTAAGTGGGATAAAATGAAAATGTAGCTTAAAACAGAGCAGAAATAAGACAGAGATACTGAAGAAGTAATTGAAATTACTTAGAGAGGTTGACAAAGGTATTGCAGAATTAGGGGAATATCAAAGAAAAAGAAGAGGCGCAAATGCAGAGTATAAAGAGAAAATAAGGGAGTATCTGGATAATATGTAAGAGTTTAGCAGTATGACTTAGGCAACAGAAAGTAGAAAGGGTTGTCACAAAAACTAGGGAGCCTATAAAAGAAAAATAACCAGAGATCCTGCAATGGCATTAGAGAGATGTTGAACATTTTATGAAAATCTGTATAAAGCAGAGAAATGTGGATATCAAGAAAGAGCACAAATGGAAATAATTATGAAAGACTTAACTATGCTTTGGTTGGAGGTAGATGAGGCTCAACAGTTAAGATAAGGAGGATATGAGATAAAAACTGTGATGTTTAATCAATCTAAAGGAACTTCTTCAAGAATAGATGGTAGAAAAGAGATGGATAAAGATCTGGAATATTTTAACAGTATTTTGAAAAGAAGAAAAGTACCAGCATCTTGGAAGAAAGCTGTGGTAGCTGTGTTATCCAAGGATGGTAAAGACATATCAAACCCAGCTTAATTTAGACCCATTTCAGTTTAAAACACTGATTATAAAGTATTTATGTCCATACTAGCCAAAAGAATGGGAAATGTTTTGCCGAAACGTATGGTTATGGATCATTGCGAGTTTGTGGAGGGGAGGCAAAATTCAACATTAATAAAGCAATGATGATCCACAGGCAGCAGAATCTAAGAAAATACCACTGTTGTTAGTAGGCCATGATGCAAAGAAAGCATTCGAAAGAGTAAGCTGGGATTTTATTTGTAGGGCAGAGGAAGCATTTGCATTCACTGATACAATCTTCTTTTGGCTTTTCCTGGTTAGGGGTTGCCACAGCGGAACTCCGGTCCACTAATGATTGGCAGTAGATTTTTGAGGTGCCAGCCCGACACCCAACCTTCAATGAAGGCAAGCCCATTTATGCATGTCTTTAGAATGCCACTCGACCACGGGGAGGACAAGCAGACTCCACACAGAAGGCGCACCGCTCCAGTTGAGAATCGAACTGGAGAACCTCTTGCTGTGAGGCAACCACGCTACCGCTGCACCACCACAGCTTTTTCATTCACTAATAAAATGATAAAGTTAATTAGGAGGATATATCAAGGATCAGAGGCAACAATTAAAGTGGGAGGGTTCCTCTCTGATAAGTTGTGTTTGAACAAAGGAAACAGGCAGGACTGTCCTCTTTCCACTTTATTTACTTTATATGTATAGCCACTGACAAATAAAATAAGGGACACAGAAATGCAAGGATATAATTGGTATGGTAATCAAGAAAAGCTGGCTTTATTTGCAAATGATATTTTGTACCTGATAAATCCAGAAAAAGTAACTGCAGTGTTGTGAAACATTTTGGTAGTTACCATTATTTTGGGATCTAAAATTAATACAGATAAATACAGGCTACAGCCATTAATTATGTACCCCACGCACACTGGTTCAGCAGTATCCATATTTATGGGAACATGATTAGATGAAGTAGTTAGGATTATGGATTGGCTGGACATGGGGACCGAGCTAGTAAAGATGTGCAGCAGGTAAGGGTGATAAAGGATAATGAGGGAAATGTATTCAGAAGTGTTGAGCAGATGGAAAGAGTACTTTCAGGGGCTGCTCAATGAAGAGAATGAGAGGGAGAGAAGGTTGGATGATGTGCAGATAGTGAATCATGAAGTGCAGTGGATTAGCAAGGAGAAAGTAAGGATAGCTATGAAGAGGATGAAGAATGGAAAGGCTGTTGGTCCAGATGACATACCTGTGGAAGCATGGAGGTGTTTGGGTGAAATAGCAGTGTAGTTTTTAACTAGATTGTTTAATGAAATCTTGGAAAGTGAGAGGATGCCTGAGGAATGGAGAAAAAAGTGTTTTGGTACAGATTTTTAAGAATAAGAGTGATGTGCAGAGCTGTAGTAACTACAGAGGGATTAAAGTGATCAGTCACAGCATGAAGTTATGGGAGAGAGTAGTGGAACATAGGTTAAGAAGGGAGATGATGATTAGTGATCAGCAGTATAGTTTCATGACAGGAAAGAGCACTACAGATGCGATGTTTGCTCTGAGAGTTTTGATGGAGAAGTACAGAGAAGGTCAGAAGGAGTTGCATTGTGTCGTTGTGGACTTAGAGAAAGCATATGACAGGGTGCCTCGAGAGAAGTTGTGGTATTGTATGAGGAAGTCGGGAGTGTCAGAGAAGTATGTAAGAGTGGTACAGGATTTGTACGAGGGTAGTGTGACAGCAGTGAGGTCTGTGGTGGGAGTGACAGATGCATTTAAGGTGGAGGTGGGATTACATCAAGGATCAGCTCTGAGCCCTTTCTTATTTGCAATGGTGATGGACAGGTTGACAGACGAGATCAGACAGGAGTCCCCATGGACTATGACGTTTGCAGATGACACTGTGATCTGTAGTGAGAGTAGGGAACAGGTGGAGGAGACCTTGGTGAGGTGGAGATATGCTCTAGATCGAAGAGGACTGAGGGTCAGCAGGACTAAGATAGAATATATGTGTGTGAATGAGAGGGAGGATAGAGGAATGCTGAGGATGCAGGGAATAGAGGTGGCGAAGGTGGATGAGTTTAAATACTTAGGATCAACAGTTCAGAGTAATGGTGAGTGTGGAAGACAGGAGAAGAAGAGAGTACAGGCAGGATGGAGTGGGTGGAGAAGAGTGTCAGGAATGATTTGTGACAGACAAGTACCAGTAAGAGTGAAAGGGAAGGTCTACAAGAGGGTAGTGAGACCAGCTATGTTATATGGGTTGGAGACCGTGGCATTGACAAAAAGGCAGGAGTCAGAGCTGGACGTGGCAGAGTTAAAGATGTTAAAATTTGCACTGGGTGTGACGAGGGTGGACAGGATTAGGAATAAGTATATTAGAGGGTTAGCCCAGGTTGGAGGGTTTGGAGACAAAGCCAGTGAGGCAAGATTACGTTGGTTTGGACATGTGCTGAGGAGGGATGCAGAGTATATTGGGAAAAATATGCTAAGGATGAAGCTGTCAGGTAACAGGAAAAGAGAAAGGCCTAAGATAAGGTTTATGGATGTGGTGAGCGAGGACATGCAGGTGGTTGGTGTGACAGAGCAAAATGCGAAGGACAGGAAGAAATGGAAACAGATGATTCACTGTGGCGACCCCTAACGGGAGCAGCTGAAAGAAAAAGAAGTTAGGATTATGGATTAAAAAGGCCTATGTTATGGCAGCTAAGGATATGTGGGAAGAGACTAAGCAAAAGATGATGTAAAAACCGAGAAACTGGAAGCTGTTGTCTGTGGATATGGATACTAAGATACAAGCTATGAAAATGTTTTAGTCTCTTTAGTTTTACATGCAGGTCAGGCATATCTTTTAGCAACCAGAGAAAAAGTTGTGGACAATAATTAATAGAGAGTTGAAAGGGTTTATCTGGGAGGAAAACAGGGCAAGAGAACAGGGCAAGAGTAAAGTGGGATAAGTTGATCCTTCCAATAGAACAAGATGCTTTAGGATTACCTGATTTGAAAGGATATTTTAGAGCTAGACAATTAAGAATCAGAAATATAACACAAGCAGAAGGTTATAATTTAAAATGGAAAGGCATGATCATGAAGTCGGAGAAGGGAGTGTTCAAGAAACACAGAGTGTGTGAGGTTTTGGACTCAGATCCTTAAGGAGCATAACAAGAACCATACTGAATATTGCATTCATAAAGTAGCAGGTAGTATTCTAAGAACTAAGCCAACACAAGAATGGAGAAAGGATTTTTTGCCAATAGGGATTACTGCAAGTACAGGTACAGAAAAGTAAGAAAGGGGGGTGGAACTTACTGGAGAAACCTAGCAAAGGAACCAAGTTACTGGGAGCAAATGACTAGAGAGGGAAAGGTAATATAGTGGGATGAGGCCGAGACGACGTTTGGACTGCAGTTTATAGACTGCCTCCCTTACCAGGGATTTGAATCAAACTGTAGACAAAGAAAAAGTGATAGGAGAATCTTAAATGAAAGGCTTGCTCTGGTGGAGTTTTTAGATGAATCTAGAACAGAAGCTGCTGTTAAAAGGGGGATTAATCGGGTCTATGTTAAATGTTCGAACATCCAAAATGTCAAACATTACATGGTCGAGACCAAATGTTCGACATTTGGATGTTCGAACATTAAAAAAAAAAAGAAAACACAGAAAAAAACACTAACAGTGTAGGCAGGGGTCAAGCCCCCCTGCACCCCCACACCCCCCCTACTTAAATATACCAACTCCGAGACCACACTTCAGTGCAGAAAAGGGAAATTCTCCCTATCTGCACTGTACGGTGCCGTTGAAAATCTATCTTCGAGCACTCCAAATTTCGAACATTTGGTCTCAACCATGTAACTTTCAAAATTTTGAGAGTTTGAAGATTTGACAGGTACCCGCTTAATCAGTAGGGTATATATAAAATATTGCCTGAAAAATGTAAGAATCAGAGGAGGCTAGAAAAACTGGGAAGAGAGAGTATAAAATCAATTTACAAAAGAAAAATATGAAGACATATATATGACTCCCAAGTATGCAACAAAGTCCAAAAGGTTAAGGTTAAGGTTATTTGCTTGAAAGTGTGTACATAAGTATTTTAAGCCCTAAGCAGACTAAAGAATTTTTCCTCATTTAGACAGCAAATGCTTGATTTGTGATGGGGAAGAAAAAGGTAATGGGAGCATATATTTTAGGACTGTAATGAGTTGAAAGATTTTAGAAATTTCATACAGCGTGCTCTATCAGAAATACTGAAGAAGCAAATGGCTGTAACTAAGGATATTACTTTTTTGAGCTGGGACACAGGATATGAATTGCCTAGACACAGTAAGGACTTATTAAAACATTCTTTCAAACAGAGCTATTTTGAGTATGTACTTTTAATTCCCAGTGGGTGGGGCCTGATCATTTAAAAAAAATTAAATTATTGCCTTACAGTTCATAACAAATGTTCACATCTCTACAACCATAAGTGTTACTAGAAAACTGTAAACGCATATGCCTTGAGTTTTCTACAGACTGCCCTGCACATAAAGGTTTGTGCATATGCCTTGAGTATTCTACAGATTGCTCCAGGCACTATCCCAGGTCTGAATTTGTGATTCCCCATCCATTGATCCAAACTGGGTTTGAAGAGGGCTAGGGAAGTGCTCTGTTTAATGTGAATAGGAAGCCAGTTCCAAAGAACAGGTAATCTCTGTGAGACATATCTGTCTTGTCCAGGGTGTTTTGCTCGAGTCACTGACAAGGTTTAGATCCCTTTCCCTAGATCAAGCAACCCTCATGCTGTCTGTCTTGTGGATGTGGAGCAGCTCCATCGGGCTAGATTTGTGTAAGTGCCTTTTAGGTTAGACATAGGTCACCCTTCAATAGTTAGTAGGTCACCCCCTCAATAGTCAGTAGGAAATAGAGTAAAGGGAAAAGGCTTTTAGTCTATCCACACAGGATATGTTAACATCCTGTATTTTCTTTGTGAGGCACCTCTGGGGTCTCTCCAGCTGTTGTAAGTGCCTACTCAAGTACATGCCAAATGGTGCACTAAATTCAATTATTCTAATGAGGGCAGTGTACAGTGGGACTACAGCTTCCTTGGATCTGGATGCCATACCTTTATTTATAAGCTATGCCACATAGACCAACTTCCTCACCACTGTGGACACATGGCAGTCAAAGTTCAGGCTACTATCTATCTGTGTACCTAGATCTCTCACCTCTCAGTCTACTCTTAGGGCTGTGCTATTAATGTTGCAATTTGCAGGGTCTTTGGCTCCCCAAAGGGCATGATGATTCATTTTTTTGCATTTAGTTTTAGGCCATGGCTCTGGCACCAATAATTTTTCTGACTGAGACCCTCCTGAAGGATATCTACAACACTGAGATTTGATGACTGCCCTCAGCTTGCAGTCATTAGCAAACTTTGTCATCCATATGTCTTCCACATTAGCTTTGATGTCAGAGAAGTATATTCTGAACAGGAGTGGTCCCAGCACTGAGCCCTGTGGCATACCACTAGTAAGTGGCCTCTTGCTGGATCTGTATTCATGCACTTTAACCACATGCATCCTGTCAGTGAGACATTGGCTATCCATCTGGTGAAATATGGATTTATGTCCAGTTTTGTGAGTTTTTAATGCTAACTGAAAGTTAGTGTGTTTCAAATGCCTTTGCCAGGACATTGTAGGTGGTATGCACTGTTTTACCCTCATCATGGCTCTAATGACTTTTTCAAAAAAGTCCACCAGATTTAATACATACTCTGCAAGCTCAAACCAATGTCTCTAGCCACAGATAAATTACCCGCTGAATACCTCCACCTGGCTGCAGAAGCCATATCATATCCTGTCTCCATCCTAATTAACAGATCCATCTCCAAGTGTATAGTACCCAATCTATGGGAAATATTACACATCATCCCTCTACATAAAGGGGAAACCTCCCTGGAACTCAATAACTACCGCCCTATAGCCATGCTACACCCTTTATCTAAAATTTTAGAGAGAGTAATACACAAGCAACTAATGAAATATCTCCTAGAAAATAATCTAATAGCAACACAACAACATGGCTTTACACCCTTCCATAGCACCACCACCGCACTAACAGAATTCACCAATATTGTCAATACTCACAGAAACAACGGACTCCTTGTATCTGCTACCTTCCTTGACTTGTCCAAAGCATTCGATATGGTTAACCACAATAAACTCCTCCTTTCACTAGCAACTCTAAACCTTACCTCCACTGTCATCTCCTTGTTCAAAAACTACCTAGAGGGAAGGAAACAAGCTGTTATGTGGCAAAACCAACTCTCCCCTCTCTACCAATCTCCCTAGGAGTACCCCAAGGCTCCATCCTGGGGCCACTTCTTTTTACCCTCTTCACCAATCAGCTCCCAAACAGTATTCCTCAAGCCTCAATAGTGCAATGTGCAGATGATACCACCATAATATATGTAGCCAAATTAATTGACATCCTTCACTCCCTAACACAAGAATGCTTTTCCCTAGCAGAAACTTGGATTACAAACCAAAGGCTCATTCTGAACCCAAGTAAAACAAAGCTAGTACTCTTTAGGTCCCACAGAGCCACACCTCCCACTGATTCTTTCTTCATCTCCTCCTTTAACAAGACCACAATCACCCCCACAAACCATACCAAACTCTTAGGGGTTGAAATAGATAATCACCTTAGATTTGACCTACATATTTCTATAACCATAAAAAAGTACATAAAAAACTTGGCCTATTGTATCGCAATAAAACATTCCTCAATGACCACTCCAAAACTACAATAGCGAGGACTCACCTATTAACCCTACTTTATGCCTTCCCTGTGCTTACAAATCTCCGCAAATCCGACCTAAACAAACTTGATAGTTGTTATAATAAGATAGCCAAATTTGCTACAACCTCTCCCATCAGAAGACATCACTGTGAATGCCTAAAAAAACTCAATTGGCTAGAACAACCACTACTACTTCAACTCAATCAACTATCACTAGCCCGCAAAATAATACATAACTCTGAAAACATCCCATCTCTCCAGGAGTTAGGGAAAACTACCCCAGCATTGTTGAGCTTTCCATAAGCAACTAAAACCAGGAGAAGACATATTGTAGATTAATTTGTTATCCTTCTCAACTAAAACCAGGCGAAGACATATAGTGAATCAATTTGTTACCCTTCTCAACTATAGCGAGCATCGTCTGCTCTCTCGGAGCCTTATTCTACATCTCTCTGCTTTTACTCTGATAGTTAATCTATCACAGGAATCCTAAACTTAGGAATATCTTCTAAAATGTAATATTATATTGTAGAGAACAAATGTATCCTATCTGTTAGTTAATATGTATGTCAAAGTCTCTTCTATGGAAATTGTATGTCAAAAATCAGTCCTTAAAACTATGTTTTGTAAAAAATTGTTTTCTTGGAGCTTTTCTCCCCGGGCCTCCACTGAAAATGGACTTGTAATCCAGTTGGACTCTCTCGGTCAACAAATGTAAAATAAATAAATAAATAAATAGGCATGACCTGCCCTTGACAAAGTCAAAATGGGTTGGGTCCAGGGTTTAGAGGTTTCCTATGTCATTATTTATCAGGTCCATGTTTATTCTTTCATGGCCTTACATATAAGACTTAACAGACAACCTGCTATATCGTTGGGCCCCAATGAAGCCATGTTTTAGCTTTAGAGTGTGTAGTGGCAACCTGTTCTTTAGTGATAATTGGCAGAGGAGTGGTGGAGGGTATTTTTTGGGGAAGAACTGGAGGTGAGGAAAGGGAGGTGAAATCTGAGCTACAATTTGTCAGCCAGCAGATTTGCTAGATCTTCTAAGTATAGGTGATGTTGCCCACAACTAATTCCTCACATTGTTGGGTGTTGCCCTTAAGACTGCAGACATAAATGAAAATGCCTTATGGTTATCCTTAGCCTTGGTGGCTAGTTTTGCCTCAAAGTCTGATTCACAGTCTTGACTAGTTCCCCGATTCACTTGTTTAGACTAATGATGGACATTTTGTTCTGTTGTGCACATTCCTTCTTGCTTCTTGAAAGGATTTTCTATCTTTTGTTGTACACCCTATTAATACCAGGGGTCCACCAGGGTGGCTTGTTTTGCAGTTTGACCTGAGCTTATTTCAGTCTGTTACTGTCGTTTCTATGCAGTTGTTTACATGGTCATACAAGGCTTTTGTGTATGCCTCTGCATAGGCTTCTGTGGTTTCTGGGTTTGTGGGAGCTTGGAAATTAGCCAAGTTGTCATTTAATTGGAGGTAGCTTGCCTTAGAAAAGTTCTTAAGGTATTTGGTGTTAGGTGCAGGGTCTAGTTTTACTTTTATTTCAAGGGTGACCACTTTGTGATCTGATCTTACCAGTGAAGGCATCACACTTGTGGGGGTGCAGCACTCACCCATATTTGTGAATAACAAATCTAGGACATTTGTTCCCCTAGTGGGGGGGTGCAGGCTAGCTGCTACTGAACATTTGAGTTTACAAAGTCAAGAAATCTTTGGGTCTGCATGTTCATGGCCATGTATGCTTCCAAGTTAATGGAGGGGTAGTTAAAAATCATCAATGAGTATGGTACTGGGCTGGATGGTGAATGATTCTAGTACCGTCAGGTGTGATGTATGGGTTTCCTGGTTCACGGTGAAGGATCTGTAGCTAGCAAGAATATGGTAATGGATTTTTCCCATGGTTAGTTGGACATGGATTAGGTCAAGCATGTTATACTGTTTGACCAGCCTTGAGGTGTGCTTAATCTTTATGTAGATAGATACAGCTCCCCTTTTGTTCTTTCATGTTCAGTGGGTGGTCAGAACGTATGAAAGGTGTTATAGCCATGCACAATTGGAGTGCCTTCCATAGCACTGAACCAGGTTTCTGTAACTGCACAGACATCAGCATTCTCCAGGATGAGGGCTGCTTCTAGGGAGTGCAGTTTCCTGTTGAGCCACCTAGCATTGAGCAGTAACACCTTTAGCGTGTTCTGAGTAGTTTTTGCTATGCTGGAAGGCTTGTCTGCTTGGCAATGCATAAAAAGGCACTACAGGAGTGGATAATGTATTGTACTGGCCAATATCCAAAAGCTTAGTAATGGATGGTGAAGACCATCCCTGGCAAAGCAGCACTGCCCATCAACCATGTCCTCCAGGGCTGATAAGTACTGGACCCCTTCAGAATGATACTAGTAGCTAAGCTAATTGTTAAAGTTGATCATCTTCTGTTGGCACTGTGGCATCATCCTTGGAGATGGTAGAATGCTGCTCAATGCTAGGCTTTTCTGTATTCTGATAGTTTAATCATCTCTCTCTTCATATAATCTAAGAAGGTATGTCTCAGGTCATTCACGCCCAAATGGACGATGATGCTGTCATACTGGTAAATAGGGGTTAAGTGACCTGAGTGCTTGTGTAATCTGGAGGATCTGGGCCCCTGACAAATGGCAACTGTAACCTTCTCCTTATCCAGCCTGGTAAGAGGGACATCAGTGTGTCTCACAATGGAGTCTTCGATAACCAAAATACTGGGTTGTAGGGTGTTTCCCCTTATGGACTTGGTAGCTGAAACACAGTAAAATGTGGCTTTATGTGTTGTAATGGGAATTTTCTTGTTTGTGTGCATGCAGAGTTTCTGAGGACTGTGCCCGAGAGGCCGTTGAGGTTTGGGTAAGTTACATATGAGCACCTCTCCATATGTGTGTCTGATCCTTTGTGGTTGCAGTAACTGGTGTCGGTGTCACTGACAACCTGCATGTTGCTTTTTGTGCCTGTATGTGAGAGCCTGGCCTATAGCGTCAACATGTAACTACAGCTCTCACATACTGTATTTGAATGTCCGAGAATTAAGTGGTTATCAGTGCACATAAGGTAATTATTTATTTATTTATTCCAGTTTGATGACCGGGGAGGTCCACTGGGCCTGGGGAGGCCATTTTCAGTGGAGGCCCAGGGAGAAAAGCTCCACAATACAAAGTTTAATTACATGATTAATTACAAAGAAAATTACATGATCAATTACAAAGACAATTACATGATTAATTACAAAGAAAATGTCTTGATTAGTTGCAAAGAAAGTTAGGATTACAAAAAACAGGTAGCATTCTAAAGAAAAAGAGAAATAAAATATTTACAATTTAGTTCACAGGGCTTAGGGAGGTTACTTTAGTGGAGGCTTGGGGAAAAAGTTCCACAATACAAAGTTTTATTACATGATTAATAACAAAGGAAGTTAGGTATTGCAAGCAAATAGTAGAATTCAAAGGAGTGAGAAAAGAAATAAACAGTTTAGCTTCAGGAGTGAAAACAGGCATATAGAATCGTGGCTAGCTTTTGCAGTTTGTTTACATATATAATCATTAATTTACAGAGAGGTTAGGGAGGTAAAAAGGTTAGCCTGGGTTAAAGGGAGGGGAGAGCTTGAGAGGAATGGGTGGAAGAGTACAGTTGTATTTCCTGTTTAGACAGAGGTAAGAATGAAGTTGAGTTTTGAAGTTATTAAGGTTGTCACAGGTCCTCAGTGTGGAGGGCAGAGCATTCCATTTTTTAGCTAGGGAATAAGATAGCAGAAGCTGCCCAGCAGGGCGCTTGGTTTTATGGAGGATGATCAAGTTTTGGTGGGTAGATCTAAGGGGTCTGAGGGGGTTATAAGGTTGCAGAATATTGGATAGTGCAGGACACTTAGTAGGTTGGAACAGTAATTTGTGCGCTGTGGTGATTTGGTGAAAGTTAAGTAGATTGGGGAGTTCAAGCCAGTTTAGAGAGTGTAGGGAGGTGCAGTGGTGAGAGGAGGATTTTGCATTTATTGCGAATCTGGCTATTTTATTGTAACATACTTCCAGTTTGGAGGTGAGTGTGGAAGATAAATTAGTGAGCAGAGGAGCGCCATAGAGTAGAGAGGGGAGTAGGTAGGTAGTGCAGAGAGTTAGTCTGGTGGAAGGAGAGAGGAAGTGATTGTTTCTGTAAAGTAGGCCTAGTTTTATGTGGGTTTTCTTGATATTTAGCTGGATGTGATTGTTAAATTTTAGGTGTTCATCAATGGTTACACCAAGAAGTTTGGCTGAGGGTACGACCTCGATAATGGAGTTGTTAAGGCTGGTGATTTGGAGTAAGTTTTTGTCAATAGGGAAGGATTTTGAGGGAGAGAATAGAAGGATCTTTGTTTTGTTGGCATTTAGTGAGAGGTGATTTTGGAGCATCCAATTTTCGGTGGTGGAGAAAGCAGTTTGAGTTAGAAATCGGAGATCTTTTAGGTTAGAGGCATGACAGATCACAGTGGAATCATCAGCGTATTGCACAATTTTGGTGTTAGGTATGGCTTTGTGAAAGTTGTTAATAAAGATACTGAAAAGCAATGAGCCAAGGATTGAACCTTGGGGTACTCCAGTGGGGGTAGGGAGGAAAGTGGAGGTGGCCTGGCCCCATTTCACAGCTTGGGATCTATCAGAAAGGTAGCTGGAGAACCAGGTAAGAGTTTTATTGGAGATGTTGAGGTTAGACAGATGATTTAGTAGGTGACTATGGGAGATGGTATCGAAGGCTTTAGATAAGTCTAGCAGAACAGAGGATACGATATTACCAAAGTCACGAGCAGAATTGACAGAATGTAAGAAGGAGAGAAGGGTGGAGTTGGTACTGTGTCCAGGACGGAAGCCATGTTGGGTAGGGGAGAGTAGTTGGTGTTTGGTAAGGAATGGCAGGAGCTGTAAGTGCATACATTTTTCAAGAATTCTGGAGATTGGGGAGAGGATGGCTATGGGGCAGAAATTGGAGGGGTTAACATTTTTGCCACCCTTGTGAAGTGGGAGCATAAAAGCAGAACGCCATAGTTTGGGAACATAGGATTCAAGTAGTGATCTATTGATCAGGATGCCGATAGGAAGAGCAATACTGTCAGAAGCTATTTTTAGTAAGGAGGAAGGAATGTTGTCAGGGGCATTGGAGCAAGGTTTGAGTTTAGTGAGAAGTCTCTATTAGTTTGGTGGAGATGGGTTTGAGTTCAAAAGTGGGGGGGGGGGGTTGAGCAGGTGGAGGGTTATTGTTGGTAAAGGTCTCGGTTAGCTCAGCAATAGAAGAGGTAAAGAAGGTATTGAACATTATTGCAATTTCAAGTTCAGATTTGCTGGAGTCTGGGAAAGGGTTATTTTTTTGTCCCAGGTTTAAGGAGAGAATTAATAGAGTTCCAGAACTGTTTGGGTTTTTTTGTGTGATTTGCTTGTAGTTTGATGTAGTAAGACTTTTTGTCATTAATAACTTGTTTTTTGGCTTGGTTTCCCAGCTGTTTGTATTTAAGTAAGATTTCTGGTTGTTTATGTTGGAGGTAAGCTTTCCAGGTTTTATCTCTTAGTAGAATAATTTTTTTGGTGTCTTTGGTGAGCCATGGGGTGGTATTTGCTTTAACTCTTTTTGTTCTTATTGGTGCTAGGGAGTTAAGGACAGTTATGAAAGTAGAGTTGAAGTAGTCAACGGCTGCATCTAAAGGAAGAGTTTTTAAGGGGTTCCAGTTAGTTAGCTTAAGGGAATCAGAGAAAGTAGTAGGGTTAAAGTTAGAGAGGTTGCGGGTTTGAATGTAGTGGTGGCAGTATGGGGAAATGGGTGTAGCCCGATGGATGAAGGCAGGGAGGTGGTCTCCTAATGGGTCAGGAATGACACCAGAGTTTAGGACTTTGTTAGGGTGGGATACTAGCATCCTGTCTAGTACAGAGCCTGAGGGGTTGTTTTTATTAGGTCTAGAAATAGAGTTTGTAAGTTGAGTAAAGTTAGACTGATTGATACGGTGGGGTTATGGTGAATAATTTTGTTTCAGTCTATATTTACATCTCCCATGATGTAGATTTCTAGCTTAATGTTGGAGGAGGTCCATGAGAGGATGTCTTCCAAGATGCTAGTGTTGTTACCAGGGAGAATGTAAAGGGACATGATACAGATGCTCTTATAGTTGTTCAGTTTTAGTAGGCCAGTTACAAGTTCAGCATTATTGAAATAAGGAATGGGGTTAGGATATGGAGTGATAGACAAGTGGTTGGAGTAGATTAGGGCTACACCACCACCTCTTCGATATTGGCGGTCAGAACGGAGAGATAGAAATCCAGGGGGAAGGAATTCAGAGTTGCTTATATGAGGTTTTAGCCAGGTTTTCGGAGATGGCTACAATGTCAGGAGAATTGTGATTGAGCCAGGCGTGAAAGTGGGTTAATTTATTATTCACGCTTTGGACATTGATGGTGAGGAACTTGAGGTATTTATTGGTGGATTTGTTGTAGTTAGGGGGGTTTGTAGGAGAGAAGTTAGGTCCTGGATTGGGGTGAATGTCACCGGCTAAGCAAATGTGCATGAGAAGGGGACTATGTTTACATGGTTTATAATTAGATAAAGATGGCCGGTAAAGAATAGGTTTAGGTTTGCAGTAATTAGTAGAGTTTGAGAAAAAAGTTTTAATTTCAAGAGATGGATAGGAAGGGAGGGAATTAACGAGACTGAGATGTTGTGGAAATGGGCTGAGTGGGAGGGAATGGGAGGTAGTGGAGATGGGTGTAGATGGATACTGGTGTAGATGGTGACATGGTAAAGACGTAGTAGAAGAAGGAAAAGGATAGATGTTGAGGTGAGGATGTGAGGAGGAGGAGTGAACATGGTAGATGAAGCCTATTAGAAGTGAAGTAAAGGGGCGGGAAATATGTAAGTTAGGTGGGAGGGGGAGTGGTAGTGAGGAATAGGTTGGTTGGGGGGGGTGGAGGAATAGTGTTTGAGGATTGGCTGATGAAGAGGGAGGGGAGTTTGAGGATAGGCTGGTGAAGAGGGAGGGGTGTTTGGGGATTGGCTGGTGGAGAGGGAGGGGTTATAGGAGGAGAATAAATGGAGGAGTGCTGTGGGGCAGGGTAAGGGAGCAGAGTGAGCCCGCAGGGCGAACGGAGCAGGATACAGCAGCAGAGTGAGAGAGACCAGCTGAAAAATTATCAGCCACTACTGTTCACAGTAAAGGTAAGTAGGTTATTTGGTAGAAAACTATGTAAAGTGTTACCTTTATGTAAGAACAAAGAAAAAACAAATATAGGGGAGCTTTGTTCCTTAGTTAGTGTAAGGTTAGGGAGGGGGTTAAATCAGGGTTTAGAGAGCGTGGATTGGGATTTGGGAGGCTTTAAGTTACAGGCAGATAGAGGTAATGTTAGACATAGGGGTTTAAAAAATGATACAAGCTATAGGATGAATGAGTACTGCCACCTAGAGGAGGAAGGAAGGATAGCAGTTAGGAAAAAGAATAAAATAGGAAAGGCTCTTTAGATAAGTCTCGTTTAGAATTAAACTACCTAGATTTCAGGGACTAGAAATCAGGGAATACAGGTGGGAGGGGGGTAGTAGTGGTCTGTGATAGACTGCTGATTCACACACATGGAAGGACAAGCTAACAAAATAGGTAGTCTTAGATAAATGAGTCTAGTGCAAGGCTACATACGTTCAAATGAAAATATTTATGGGAGTCCGCACTGAAGTTCTTTTCCTTGAATAGCCCAGACTAGCAGGTAGGAATGTCCAGGAAAAATCGACAGAGGTTTTGCAGGAGGAAGTTCTTAAATTTCCAGAGGCTGGGAGGGACCTTCAGGAGTTGAGTACTGGGGGAGAGAGTAAAAAAAAAATATACAAATTTAGGTGATTAAAAATAAGAGAAGATAAGCTGATGGAGTAGGAGGAGGTAGTGGAGGTAAATGAGAATGATCAGCAGAGGAGGAGTTGAAAGATGTAACTTGAAATATGAAAGATAAATTGAGGGAAAGTTGGAGTAAAGAGGAAGAATGGGAGAGGGAGCAACAGAAGGGAAAAAAAAACAGCAAGGTAAGGTTATAGGAGAATGCAGGAGTAGGCAAGGAGGAATGCAGTTATCCTAGTCTTAGTTCACTAATAACAAGTCACACAATCCCAAGTCAAAATGCATGCAGGAATGCATGGATCGTGCTATCCCAAATAAAACCAAGACTCACTCCTCCAAAAACAGGAGACTGGTCTGGTGGACCCCGGCCATAAATAAGCTATACAACAGGAGGAGGAAGCTACTACATGACAGAGCAAAATCCCAAAAAGGGAAGGCATCTCTGGATCAGTATTAGCAAGAAACTTCGATCCCTCATAAAATCATCAAAGGCCAGTTTCGAAAGAAAAATTGCCCTAGACACTAAAGATAATCACAAGGCCTCCTTTAGTTATGTCAGGAATATGGGTGGAAACTCCCAGATATGCTCTGAATTGTTGCATAACGGTACAAAATATACCGAACCTACAGACATAGCCAACATACTGGCAAACAGATTCAGCGCAAACCCTCCCCCCCCTTCCCTCCCAAAGGAGCAAATGCCTATCCCAACTGAATGTAACCTCCCTGACATCACATATGCACAGGTGAAAGCTGCCCTCTCCAAAGCAAAAAACACAGCATCTATGGGACCGGACGGTGTCCCAGGCTGTGTCTTAACACAAGTTCCAAGAAGAACTGAACCCTCACATTAAGTCACTGTTCAAACTTAGCCTTACTACAGGATATGTACCCAAAGAATGGCGTACAGCTACAGTGGTCCCACTCCACAAAGGTGGTGCCAAACGGACCCCGGGAACTATCTCCCCATAAGCCTGACTAGTCTGGTCTGTAAAGCTATGGAGCGTATTATCATGGAACTCATAAACAAAGACATTGGGAGCCTCCAGACACTGGACCCTACCCAATTCGGCTTTGTTAAGGGCAGATCTTGCCTCTTAAACCTAGTTGATTTCTTTGAAACAGTTACCAAAGCCATAGATGAGGGCAAGGTAGTCCCCACAGCCTACCTGGACCTCGCAAAAGCCTTCGACACAATACCCCACTCGGGCATCATAAATAAGCTTACCAGCTTAAATATCAACCCTTATATCACAAGATGGGTTGCAAACTGGCTCAGAGATAGAACCCACATGGTCAGAATCGCAGGTGCCATGTCCGAATCCAAACCAGTTACAAGTGGTGTCCCACAGGGCTCAGTTCTGGGACCTCTCTTGTTCGGTATATACTTCTCTGAGGTTCAGGCTAACACGGGGGATTATGGCTGACAAAGTTCGCCGATGACTGCAAACTGGGGGCCATAATCGAATCTCCAGCTGACACAAGCATCCTCCAAAAGGGTGTCTCAGAGACGGATGCTTGGTGCCAGAGCCACGGCCTCAAGCTAAATGCTAAAAAGTGCATAGTCATCCCCTTTGGGAAAAACAAGGTGCCCACAAATTACCACATAGGTGGTAATCCATTAAGTACGGAAGAAATAATTAGAGATTTTGGGACCAATGTAGATAGTAATCTCTCCTTTGATAATCACGTTGACAAAGTGGTTAGAAAGACCTTCTATATAGCCCACCTTATCACGAAAGGGTTCGCATCTAGATCAAGAGAGGTCATTGTGCCCCTCTACTCGTCACTCATTAGGCCCATAATTGAATACAATGCCCCTTTTGGAATGTACCTTACCCGACACCTGCAGCAACTGGAGAGACCCCAAAAGTACCTCACCAAGAGGATCATGGGCTACAAACAGATGTCCTATGCAGCTCGACTAAAGAAACTCCAGCTCTACTCAGTTGCTTACCGCCTACTCACAGGCGATCTATGCCTGACGTACAAAGCCATGTCAAACCCAGAATTAATGGACATGCTCCACCTCAAAAAATCCAAGTCCCTTAGAGCTACACGCTCCAGGGACTTAAACCTCAGCACAAAAATAAATAGGACACGCTGGAGGGACAGATTAATTTCCCAGAGGCTCCCCTCACTCTGGAATAGAATCCCAATTCATGTTAGACACAGCCCCTCGCTGATCCTCTTCAAGCGAAATCTGGACGCGTGGATGGGAAATCACAAATTCGCCCCTGGGATCTCTTCTGTGTCCCTGCTAGACAGAGGCACAGTAAACTAATCTTAAAAGGGTATCTTCTGTGACCTACTTTACAGAGGCACAGTAGGCTAATCAAATAGGGAGGCAGAAGCCAAATACACTCTGGCTAGGCTTATAAATGCCCTACAGCAGATAGCCTAGTATCTACCTATGAACCTATTAACCAGCTCAAATGTTGAGTAGGAGGAATACAGATTGCAAAATGGTTAACATCAGATTCAGGCAAACAATGTAAGCAGTAGTATGTAGCATATAACTATAAGACTGCATAAATTGTCTAGACACTATTTAAAGATATATCATGAACTATATATAAATGGACAGCATCAATTCAGTCAAACAATACATGTAAAGTGAAGAGATAAGTTGTAGCATTTAACTAAAAACTGTATAACTATGTCTAGGCACTATATTAAGTTAGCATTTAATTATAAAACTGTAAAACTATGTCTAGGCACTATATTAAGTTATATTAATAAAATCAGGTAGAGCCAGCAAAAGAAAGCACAGTTTTCAGATGATAGTAAATAAGGATGAAAGAAAGATATGCCAACATACAGCAATTCGGGTAAAGCAGATAATATCAATGCAATACCTAGTAAGTTTGACACTAAAAGTGGGGCTTATATGGTGCCGAAGCCCTAATGGGATTAATACAGAAAATACCAGACAAGTATACTACACTGTTTGGATGGCGCTCTTACACAGGCCACCTTTTAATATTCATTAGTGAATCTTTTAATATTCATTAGCGAATCTAAAGCTAGATACTGTATCCAATTATGGCTTCTGATAAGAGAGAGAAAGCGGGCTTATAGTCTTTATTCATTAAACGCCCATTGTGTAGTGTACTGAGCAACTGGAGAGCTAAAACAACAGTAAGCGTTGAAATTTAATAATCGCTCAACCGCTCACCAGAAAATAATGACCCTGAGGTACAAGGAAAGCAGGCTCTGGTTCCTGTTCTATCAGCGCCAGTAATTGGCGGTCTTTAGTAAGTGGAGAGTGGAGACTGCATCAACGCAGGGATGTACACCCACTCAGGATTTGGTGATAAGACTGGCCCCATGGAAAAGGAATGGCAGGCTTTTCTATCAATGCCTGTGAGGTGGAGGTGGCGTTCTTTGTAGGAGGAGAAAGCAGGCTTAGGTTTAAAATGCCTGTGGGGTGGCGTTGTTATGCTGACTAAAGCACATCCGTTCTATTTAAGGCTTAAAATAGGATGGCATTCTAAGTAAAATAATAACATCCGTTCTATTAAACGCCTAACTAGGAAGGCGTTCTCAGTGAAGAAAGAAGAAAAGTAGGCTTAGGTGTGCTATCTTTCGACACCTGTAGAGTAGACGTTCTTAGTAAAAGAAAGCAGGCGTAGGTTTACAGTGCCTGTGAGGAGGCATTGTTATATTTACAAAAGCACATCCGTTTAACACAAATAGTATCGGAACAGCATAAAATCCTGAAAGTGAACATTTGGCGACAAGTTTAGCAGAAAAAACAATTAAACAAAGAGCTGTCCCAGTAGCAAACAGCTACACCCATTCTCTATTCATGTACCTACAACCGTTTAACACAAAACATTACCAGAGCAGCATAAAATCATGAAAGTATGCATTTAGTGACATATTTAGCTATAAAAACAGTTAAAACAAAGATCTGTATCAGTAGTAAATGAACTACACTCTCTCTATTCAGGTACCTACCGGGAGGTGAGTGAAGCAGCACTATCGCATAACCGGCTCAGGAAGAGAAGCAAAGAGGTGACTCCTAACCGGAAATTATGAAAAAGGGCGCCAAAGGTACCTGGCGTCTAGAAGTAAACTAGGTGGAGGTTTGTTACTGAGGGGGAGGGGAATAAGGACAGAGGGGCGGGATAGGATAGACAGGGTGAAAGTGGATGGGAGGGAACCAGGTATAGGTGAGCAGCAGAGTGAGAGAGAACAGCTGAAAAAGTATCAGCCACTACTGTTCACAGTAAAGGTAAGTAGGATATTTGGTAGAAAACTATGTAAAGTGTTACCTTTATGTAAGAACAAAGAAAAAACAAATATAGGGGAGCTTTGTTCCTTAGTTAGTGTAAGGTTAGGAAGAGGGGGTTAAATCAGGGTTTAGAGAGCGTGGATTGGGATTTGGGAGGCTTTGTTAAGTTACAGGCAGATAGAGGTAATGTTGGACATAGGGGTTTAAAAAATGATACAAGCTATAGGATGAATGAGTACTGCCACCTAGAGGAGAAAGGAAGGGTAGCAGTTAGGAAAAAGAATAAAATAGGAAAGGCTCTTTAGATAAGTCTCGTTTAGAATTAAACTACCTAGATTTCAGGGACTACAAATCAGGGAATGCAGGTGGGAGGGGGTAGTAGTGGTCTGCAGTAGGCTGCTGATTCACACACATGGAAGGGCAAGCTAACAAAATAGGTAGTCTTAGATAAATTAATCTAGTGCAAGGCTACATACGTTCAAATTAAAATATTTATGGGAGTCCACACTGAAGTCCTTTTCCTTGAATGGCCCAGACTAGCAGGTAGGAATGTCCAGGAAAAATCGACAGAGGTTTTGCAGGAGGAAGTTCTTAAATTTCCAGAGGCTGGGAGGGACCTTCAGGAGTGGAGTAGTTCAAATGAAAATATTTATGGGAGTCCGCACTAAAGTTCTTTTCCTTTATTACTATATTACCTCAGGATGTCCATATTCACCAAGTTAGATGCACGAAAATGCCTATACATGGGTGCAGGTCCTAATGTGTACTTTGCAAGGGATAGGAGTGGATGTTGTTTGTAACCAGATGAGGGATGAATAATTACTTTGTGTAATCTACAGCTAACCTATCCAGCGAAACTGCCCAGTGCACAAACTACATGCTCTTTGAGCAGCGATATTCCTGAATGCTCTAACAAAATGCATTTATGCTGCTCACTGCGCAAACCAGCTGCCCCATGAGTAGCACAGGACTGGGGTAAAGTTTTAAGTGACTTTTATAGGAAAATTTCAATTTCTGGTGACTGCGGATATACACTGCATATGAGCCTTATGTTTGTGATGCCATCAGAAAAACAGAAAGTTTTATACTAACTATGCCCAAAGGTCACTCAGATAAGCATGCAGATGTTGAGGAGGAGTGAGGTTTAAGGGAAGACAGGAATTCAGCAATTTATGTAATGCTGAACTGTGATAATTTAATAAAGGTGTTTTAAAAAAATGCAGGACTAGTTCTCAAAGAAACCCTGACTCAGTGGAAAATGAGACAGGGTTGACTCACCACAAAAGCTTGCAACTCAGATACTCTTCTTGCAGAGCTCACAGCAATCAGTAAAACAGTTCTCCATGTTAAGAATCTCAAGTCATCCAGATGAACAGGCTCAAATGGAGGACGTGTTAGCTTCTGTAACACAAAATTAAGATTCCAAAGACGGGAAAGGCTTCTTATGCCAAACCCTATTCAAAAACATACTGACATGAGAATGCATTGAAAGAGGAAGAGCCATGGACAAACATGCTGAAATAATAATAAGTAATAAGAAAGCCCATAGGATAGTAAAACAAACAAATATTGCAAAAAAAAAGATAAACACTAGTCCAGAATGGGTGCTGGTTATGTTGTTGTTGGCACCAAACAGAAAACCTTTTCCATTTGCTAATATATGATTTTCCAGTAGCAGGCTTTCATACCTCCATTAGTACCGGATGGATATCCTAGTTTAAAAGTCAGCGTTTGCGCTCGTTTCCTGCCTTTCCTGTAACTAGTCTAGTCCAGATACAGATTTGCTGCATCCAGGACTATATGTAAGCTTCTGAGCCCCTCAAGACTTTCTGTGTTAGAGGGAAGCCTTCTAGCTTATCAGTGGGAGTGGTAAGCACTAGGTAGCCTATCCACCACAGGAGGAGTGGTTTCTGGCCCAGAAATTGGAGTTTATTGGCCGTTTGGACAGATTTTTCATCCCTTTTAACTTTCTGGTTTAAAAGCCCACATTTGTGCAGATTTACACTTGTTTAAGCACCGCCTAGTAGCGCCGAGCACAGATAAACTATTACTAGTGCCAGAAAGTTTACTCTTCAGTTTTTCCCTTGAAATGTTTTAGTTCTTTCTCTCTTGCACTTCAAATAGCTTAATCGCTTTGCACTTCAACAGGTTTTTGTAGCAATTATCGTTGCACACCTAAGTGTCATCAGCACTAGTTGTTCTTCACAGAAATAGCTCTAGTACTTAGTAGTTATGACCACCCCTCCTGGCATGATTAAAGGGCAGTTCCCTGTGCTTTCTCCTATTACTCTGGTGCACTTGAGGATTCTGAGGCAGTGTAGCAACTGCCTGATGTACACAGACAGCCCTCTCCTCTTACTTCCCAACACTCAGACTTGTGAGAGATGCACTTATATCACCAAATTGGAAGCTACACACTTCTCCAGCCAAGACCGGACTAGCTGGTCATGAGGAGAAGATCAAAGCCTGCACTACACCACATGGAACACATAGCACTCCAAAATGCCCACCATCACAACTCTCTTATAAAATCATAAACCACATACCCACCTTCGCCAAGGCTCTCAATAGAAATTTACCCAAACTGCAGAGACCGCCAAGACAGAAATGCATTCGACCACCACAACACAGCAGAAACCACAGGACACATAGCTCACCTCCACAGTGTGCCCCTCAACCTAATTCCTTAAGACTAAACACCTTGCCTAATACACTAATCATAGGTAACTCAACAGTGAGGCACACAGATGTCCCACTCACTAGGTTGAATAAGGAGAAGGTAACTGTCAGCTGTTTATCAGGTACCAGAATCAGACATATAACACATGCACTCAGGTCATTCAGCAACAAAAACAAGTACAAGTATGACTCTGTCATTGTCAATGTGGGTGTGAGTGACCTGAGACACACCTCCATGGACTACATAAAAAGACACATGGTGGATCTCTTGGATTATGTGGCCCAGGCAATTAATGACCCTAGCCCTGAGCAGTATCCTACCGTCACCCAGAATGATACTACAGTACAAACAAAAAATGATTGATTTCAACAACTGGCTAAGTTTCTGGTGTCATTCTAAGGGGATCCAGTATATTTCTTCTTGGGATGACATGATTGACAGACCTCAATGCTTTGCCAGAGATGGCCTGCCTCTGTCACCCCCGGAAACTAACTAAGGCTCTTGCCACCCCCATAGTGCCTTTATTAGGCAGTGTTCCAAAGACCAAATTACCACTGGAACAGCTATAAATATATGCAATCTGAGGGTCATGCTGCTCAGTGCTAGAAGTCTAAATTTCAAGATGCACTTGCTTGAAGCACTCCTCAAAATGGAGAACAGTGACATTTGTGCTGTAATAGAGACCTGGTTTAAAGTGGCAGAAAGCACCCCTGCGCTGCCAGGCTATAACTCATTCCACACCTTTCGGCCACGAAACATGGACCAAAACTCCAAAGGCGGTGGTGTTTCCATATTAAGAAAGGATATGCACATCTCCAGACTAGTAGCCCAGCACAACACATCTGAGATACTTGAAGTACAATTAACATTGGGTAAGACAGCGATTCAGGTCATAGCCTGCTACAGGTCCCCTAGACTCTCACTCCATATTCCTAAGCACTCTGAAATCTATCAAGGTCCAACACAAAACTCTTACTACGAGACTTCAACTACCCCTCCATCAACTGAGAAAACTACTCAAGCACCAATTCACTGGCCCAACACTTCCTGGAATTCATTAATTCCAATGCCCTGGACAAGCTCATTCTGATCCCCACTAGAGGAAGCAACATCCTTGACCTGGTTATTACTAACATGGGCGAACGTTGCTCTACAACAATAGTCAATCTCTCCCTGGTCGGATACGATCCTAAACTAATCACCATGGAAATCCACATCTCACCCACACACCCCGCAAAGGTAACCACCTTGAAAAACTTCTCCAAAGATGACTTTGGACTCCTAAAAACAAAGGTGGCTAACTTCGAGGAAACCATGCCAATGGAAAATAGCTGCATGACTGCTGAATCATACACCAATGCACTGTATGAACATGTACATAAATGCATGGAACTAGCCATACCCAACAGAACCAAAACTCTGACCTCCAAAAAAAGGAAGCCAATCTGGTAGTCCCCTGCCATTAATAAACTCTACAACAGAAGCAAGAAACTGTTGCAGAAAAAGGTGAAGTCCCAAGACTGGAAAAACTCCTTTATTAGCCTCAACAAAAAGTTGAGATCCCTCATCAAATCCTCTAAAGCCAGCTATGAAGGCAGAATTGCGGCAGACACTAAAAACAATCAAAAACCCTTCTATAGTTATATCACAAACCTCCATGGCAATACCCAGATTTGCTCTGAGTTACTGCATGACGGTACCTCCTATACTGAGCCAACAGATATCCCCAACATACTGGCTGACAGATTCAGTGCCAACTGTACCCCCCCCCCCCCAAAGGACCAATCACAATACCAAAAGAATGCCAGGCATCCAGCATTACTGCAGCACAAGTTAAAGCTGCACTGTCCACGGCCAAGAATACAGCTTCCATGGGACCCAATAATATCCCTGGCTGTGTTCTACATGAACTACAAAGTGAACTGGCACCACATCTGTGTGCCCTGTTCAGTCACAGCCTCATCTCAGGCTTTGACCCTACAGAATGGTGCACTGCTACAGTCAACCCTAACCATAAAGGGGGAGTGACTACAGACCCTGAGAATTATTGGCCCATTAGCCTGACTAGTCTGATATGCAAGGCTATTGAGCGCATCATCATTGACCTAAATTAACAAGGCTATAAGGAATCTCTAAACTCTAGATCCCACTCAATTTGGTTTTGTGAAAGGTAGATCATGCCTGCTCAACCTGGTTGACTTCTTTGAGTCAATCACCAGAGCTGTGGATGAGGGCAAGGCAGTTCATACAGCCTACCTCGATCTGGCTAAGGCCCTTTGATACCATTCCCCACTCAGGAATTATTGATAAACTCACCAAACTAGGCATCAACCGACTTTGTTGGCTGTTGGTGAAGCACCCACCAAGAGGAGAAAACGCTGAGAGAAGAAAGGAGCCACTTTTGAGATTTTAAGTATTTTTCTTCAGATTATTTGTTAAGATTTCTGCATTGCTGCCTACTTTTTGGTGTTTTCCAGCTTGCTAAGCTTGTTGCACTTATTTTAAAATTGTTTTTTTCTTAAAACTTGCATTTTACCTGTCTCTGGCCTAGCACTCAAGTGTGGGGTCATTTATTGCACTGTTCTAACTTGTTGCTACTTGTGTATCTCTGCTATCTTTAAACAAAACAAAAAAAAAACTAAAAAATCTTGTTTTCCCCCACTTTCTGAAATTTAAAAAAAAAGTTCAGTTACAGATTTGCTGTTCTGAACTGTTTGTAAGTTTCTTGGAGGCCACTGCTAGTTTGGGCTAAAGGGAAGTCTCTGTGTTCATCAGTGGCAGTGGTAAACACTGAACAGCCTGCCTGCCCCTGTGGGAGTGGTTACTGCCTAGAAACTGTAGTTTTATTGGCCATTTTGGGCCAATTCCAAACTCCTTGATTCCCCCCTCTCTTAAAACCCTCTTTTGTGCGTTTTTGCGCATAGCGCAGCATTGGGCAGTGCCGCTTAATCAGGTTTAAACTATTCCCGGCTCCACAAAGTCTGCTCTTCACTTTTTCCCTTAGAACTGTTTCAAATCTCAAAGTAAGCACTCTATTTTCCTTCTAAAACCCAGCAGTAGCTAGGATAAGTGTCTTATACGTAAGCACTAATAAACTAAAGCACTACACCCTCTTATACTCCCTTTAAGTACTTGGCTCCCTATTGGTCCTTTTTGATCAAGTCAAAAAGTAATTCCTTATACTATTCTGGCATGTCCAAAAGTCAGTTTCAGGTTTACTCTCCAGTCCAGCTGGTGAATATGGGACTCTTGAGGCAATGTTACAACTGCCTTATGTACACAGACCACCCTCTCCTCTTCCCAACAAGCTCAAATATATGTGAGAGATGCAACTATATAGCCAAACTGGAGGCTGAGCTCTCTCAACATAGTACTGGCATGGTCAGTCTGGAAGAGAAGGTAATCACGCACACCACAAATCCAGTCTCACATGGACCTATCGCAACAGCAAACCAAACACACAAACACACAAAAACATACTCTGAGGCTCTAAATAAAAATCTGCCCAAGCAACAGAGACCTCCAAAGCAGACATCCAAGCAACTGCTACCCCACAACAATACCCACGTATCACATAGTTCACAAAGTCAGTGTGCCACACAGTCACAGCCCTTAACGCTAAACAACACACCTAATACACTTGTAATAGGTGACTCTATTGTCAGACACACTGACGTCCCTCTCACCAGGCTGAACAAGGAGAAGGTCACTGTAAGCTGCCTGTCGGGTGCCAGGATCCACCACATAACACAAGCACTCAGGTCACTCCAAAGCAAGTACAAATATGACTCCGTCATTGTCCATGCTGGTGTGAATGACCTGAGACGTACCTCCCTGGATTACATGAAGAGAGACATAGAGGAGCTCTCTGATCGTGTGGCCCAGGCCGGTATGACCCTGACCTTGAGTAGCATCTTACCCTCACCAAGAATGCCACAGTATAAAGACAAAATGATCAATTTCAACAATTGGCTAAAGTATTGGTGTCACTCAAAGGGGATCCAGTTCCTGTCAGCCTGGGATAACATGCTTGAGAAGCCACGTTGCTTCGCTACGCTAGGGATGGCTTGCACCTGTCACCCCTGGGTTTTCGAATACTGGCCAAGGCACATGAAACCCCCATAGTGCCTTTTTAGGCAAGGCTCAAAAGACAAACCCACCTCCTTAGACAACACAAGTAAAAAGAATCTAAGGGTAATGCTGCTCAACGCCAGACGTCTAAACCTCAAGATGCATGCACTCGAGGCTCTCCTTAGTATGGAGAATATCGATATCTGTGCAGCAACAGAAACCTGGTTCAAGGCTCCCGAGATCACCCCAGCACTACCAGGCTATACCTCATACCATGCTGAACCACAAGAGGAGGGGGAGTATCCATATTCATCAAAGATACCCAATACCTCCAGGCTAGTGGCACTGCACAAAGCATCTGAGACCATCCATGTGCACCTAACAGTGGGCAAAACTGCCTTCCAGTTTGTAGTCTGCTACAGACCACCCTCCCAAACTTCCTGAAGACACTGGAGAATATGAAGGTCTCTCCAAACACCATTATATTGGGTGACTAACTACCCAAACATAGACTGGGAGCACTACTCAAGCCCCAACACCCTAGCCCAACGGTTCCTAGAATTTATAAACTCAAATGCTATGGAACAACTGGTCACCACTCCCACAAGAAGGGAAAACATATTGGACCTGATCATCACCAACATGGGGACTCTTATGTTCCATACCAGAGGTATACCCCTCATTGGTAAGATTTGACCATAAATTAATCACTATTTCATCTATAACCCGTCCCCACCCCCAGCAAAGGAAACCAAGGTCAAAAACTTCTCAAAAGCAAACTTCCCACTTCTCAAAACTGAGGTGGAATCCTTCAAAGCCCCAGGGCCAGTGGAAAATACGGCCCAAACCGCAAAATCCTTTACAAACGCATTCTATGGATACCTACAGGAATGCATGGATTGTGCTATCCCAAATAAAACCAAGACACACTCCTCTCCAAAGGCAGGAGACCTATCTGGTGGACCCCAGCCATAAATAAGCTGTACAACAGAAGGAGGAAGCTACTACATGATAGAGCAAAATCCCCGAAGGGGAAGGCAACTCTGATCAGTACTAGCAAGAAACTACAATCCCTCATAAAATCATCTAAGGCTAGCTTCGAAAGAAAAATTGCACAAGACGCTAAAGATAATCACAAGGCTTTCTTTAGTTATGTCAGAAACCTGGGTGGAAACCCCCAGATATGCTCTCAGTTAGTGCAAAATGACAAAAAATACACTGAACCCACAGACATTGCCAACATCCTGGCAGACAGGTTCAGTGCAAACTTCTCCCCCCCAAATGAGCAAATGACTATCCCAGAGTGTAGCCTCCCTAACATCACAGATGCACAGGTAAGAGCTGCCCTCTCCAAAGCAAAAAACACAGTATCAATGGGACCGGACAGTGTCCCGGGCTGCGTTTTACATGAGCTCCAAGAAGAACTGAACCCTCACTTAAAATCACTGTTCAGTCTCAGCCTTACAACAGGTATGTACCCAAAGAATGGCGTACAGCAACAGTGGTCCCACTCCATAAAGGTGGTGCCACAACGGACCCCGGAAACTATCCCCCTATAAGTCTAACTAGCCTGGTCTGCAAAGATATGGAGCGTATCATCATGGAACTCATAAACAAAGACATTGGGAACCTCCAAACACTGGATCCTACCCAATTTGGCTTTGTTACGGGCAGATCTCGTCTTGTGAACCTGGTCAATTTCTTTGAAACAGTCACCAAGGCCATAGACGAAGGGAAGGTAGTCCACACAGCCTACCTTGACCTTGCAAAAGCCTTCGACACAATACCCCACTCGGGCATCATAAATAAGCTCACCAGCTTAAATATCAACCCCTATGTCACAAGATGGGTTGCAAACTGGCTTAGGGATAGAACCCACATGGTCAGAATTGCAGGTGCCATGTCAGACTCTAAACCAGTTACAAGTGGCGTCCCACAAGGCTCAGTCCTGGGACCTCTCTTGTTCGGTATATATTTCTCTGAGGTACAGGCTAACACAGGAGGACTTTGGCTGACAAAGTTTGCAGATGACTGCAAACTGGGGGGCATAATCGACTCGCCGGCTGACACAAGCATCCTCCAAAAAGGTCTCACAGAGACGGATAACTGGTGCCAGAGCCATGGCCTAAAGCTAAATGCCAAAAGTGCACAGTCATCCCCTATGGGAAAAACAAAGTGCCCACAAATTACCACATAGGTGGTAATCCATTCAGTACAGAAGAAGTAATTAGGGATTTGGGGACCCAAATAAATTGCAATCTCTCCTTTGACAATCACATTGCCAAAGTGGTTAGATAGACATTCTATATAGCCCACCTTATCACGAAGGGGTTCCCATCTAGATCAAGAGAGGTCATTGTGCCCCTCTACTCATCACTCATCAGGCTCATAATTGAATACAATGCCCCATTTGGGATGTACCTTACCCGACACCTGCTACAACTAGAAAAACCTCAAAAGTACCTCACCAAGAGGATCAAGGGACTCAAACAGATGCCCTACGCAGTTAGGCTAAAGAAACTCCAGCTCTACTCAGTTGCTTACCGCCTACTCAGAGGCGATCTGTGCCTGATGTATAAAGCCATGTCCAACCCAGCATTAATGGACATGCTCCACCTCAAGAAATCCAAATCCATCAGAACTACACACTCCAGTGACTTAAACCTCAGCACAGAAATAAATAGAACATGCTGGAGGGACAGATTCATATCCCAGAGGCTCCCCTCCCTCTGGAACAAAATCCCAATCCATGTCAGACAGAGCCCCTCAATGACATTCTTCAAGAAGAATCTTGACGTTTGGATGGGAGATCATAAATTTACCCCTGGTATCTCTTCTGTGTCACTGCCAGACAGAAGCACGGTAAACTAACCTTAAATGGGCTATGTTCTGTGACCTACTATACAGAGGCACAGTCAACTAATTTAAGAAGGGTGGCGAAAGCCAAACACACTCTGGCTAGGCTTGTATATGCCCTAGGGCAGATAGCCTAGCATCAACCTATGAACCTATATCACTAGGTGGGTTGCAAACTGGCTCACAGATAGAACCCACAGTGTGAAAGTAGCGGACTCCAAGTCAGACTGCTGACTAGTCGCAAGTGGAGTCCCACAGGGATTGGTCCTGGGTCCTCTTCTGTTTGGCATCTACTTCTCAGAAGTCCAGGCCAACATGGAGGGTCTCTGGCTAACCAAGTTCGCAGATGACTGCAAGTTGGGAGCCATTATTAACTCAAGTGATGTAGACATCCTACAGAAAGGCCTCACTGAGACCAATGACTGGTGTCGAAACCATGGCCTTAAGCTTAATGCCAAAAAAGCGTGGTCATCCCCTTTGGGAAAAACTCAAATTCCCACTAATTACATCATCGATCGGAGCCCACTGAACACTGAAGGCTTTATAAGAGATCTGGAGACACAGGTTGACAGCAACCTCTCCTTCGACCTCCACATTGCCACTGTATGTGGCACATCTCATTACCAAGGGTTTTGCATCCAGGAAGAAAGAGGTCATCATCTCTCTCTACTCTTCCCTCATTAGGCCAATCATAGAGTATAATGCCCCATTTGGCATGTACCTCACTAGACACATGCAACAGCTGGAAAGGCCACAAAAGTAACTCAGGAAAGGATCCTAGGCCTTAAACACACATCCTATATGGACAGACTCAAAAAACTCCAGCTATTCTCTGTCTCATATCATCTACTAAGAGGCGATGTCTGCTTGGACTTGCAAAGCTCTGTTAGAAATGCTACATCTAAAAAAAATCCCAATCTTCCACACCACATGCTCCAGAGACCTCAACCTCATTACCATAATCAACAGAACATGCTGGAGGGACAGGTTCATAACCCAGAGACTGCCCATGCTCTGGAATAGACTTCCTATACATGTCAAGCAGAGCACCTCACTGGCCCTCTTCAAGAGAAATCTTGATGAGTGGATGGGAAATAGAAAGGTCACCCTTGGATCACTCCAGTGGCTCTACTTGATAGAGGCAATGGGAACTAATATCAGGCGGCATGATGCCAGGACACTTCTATGGGCTAAGCTTGTAAAGGCTCAAGGGCCATTAGCCTAGTACACACCTATCAACCTATGAATTCTTCAGCAAAGAAGTTGAGAGTTATAGTATCTGGTGTTCTGTCAGTGTTTATAAAAACCCTGAAAAAGAAAATCATTGCTATAGATTGGAAGTAGCAGTTCTTAAAATTCAAGGTTTGCACTGAGATCAGTCACTCTGGGCTGCTGATCTCTCTGGTGCTTAACTTGCTCATGTTCATTATCAGCTTTATCCTAACAGGGTCACATCAAAGCCCTGTTCAGATTAAAGCACATAACCAGGAAATTAATAGATTTTTTTTCTCCTCATTTTTCTCTTCTAAAAGAAGCTTTTGTGGGGCCCCCATACAGTCAAGGATGATTAAGGGGCCCCTTCCTGCAGCCATAGTCATTATAGGTTCCTAAAGCTGGCTATGCTGTTAGTTTTTAATAGAGAGAATGTCCACCAGCAAGATTTAACTAAGCTGGGGCACTATGCCATTTGTAAAATATTTAATGGAATTGTGAAGGCTGTTAATTGATAAAACACAATTACTATAACCAGAGAAATCTTTGAATTTTAAAGGAGATACAAATAAGAGTTATTACCTTCTTAGTTTTTATTGGTTTAACAGATGTGTTACAAAATATCAAGATAAGACAACTTTCTGTGGTTGGGGGCCACCCAGGAACAGGGGGCATCCAGTGACCACAGGGTTCGCTGGTGCCTAAAGCTGGCTATGTAACGATCAAGTTAAATTGTACTAGAGGGCAGAGTTTTCCTTTAAATAAACTGCTCAATTCCTACCTTCCCTTAAACCTTACTCCTACACCCAAGCATTATTTTGCATATATTTCACACAAACTACATTTATACATAACTTGCTCCTTCTCCTTGCAAAAAATCCCACCTGGAGTTCTTTTATTGCTTTTACAATACTTATTACTTCAATTACAGTTAGCTTAGATTTTGCTATCTATTTTCTAGCACTTGCTTTTATAACAGCCCACAGCATAAAACTTAGTAAGGCCTTACTATATCAGGGTAGGCCACATCCATTGTCCTAACTTAAAAGGATAATTTGCTTAGTTACAGCTGTTCACGCAACCAACATTTCCGACAGAGTACCCTGTAGAGAATTTTTTTACATCTGTCAACTCAATACTCTCTCAAAACACGTTTGCAGTTCACTCTGTCTTTTCCATCACACCTCCAGCACTTGCTATCTACCACAGGAAACATTTTTTGAAGAGTGTTTGGGGTATAAAAATACCTTTGCAAGCACTAGCATGCAAAAATCCTAAACCTTCTGGATTTTGTTACATACTTGGGGTGCCACAGAGATGTCGTCCCATTGCTCTTTTGTACACTGCCTTTCCAGTCTTTCTCCAAAATCTTTTCTAACCTCTTCTCATTGATTCTTACAGTTATCATACAATGTTTTATTTGGCCTACTAATTGTCGATTTTTAACAGCAGCTTCTGTCCCAGACTTGACTAAAATTTTCTACCAGAGCTGGTCTTTCACGCAGCACTCTCCTATCCTGTTCTCTTTGCCTATACTCGGATATGAATTCTTGGTAGAGCAGGCAGTCTCTTTCAGTCCAAAGTTTGCTTGGTCACACCCCACTCTATCACCTTTCCCTCTCTCGATAATTGTTCCCAATACCTTGGTTCCTTTGTCCATTATTTCCTAGAAATTAAAGGCCTTCTTGCCTATTTTGTACTCCTACTTACAGTTATCCCCACTGGCAAAATCTCCTTTCTTACCATATTGGTTTAGATCTTAGAATACTTTCTGCAACTTTATGAACATAATATTCTGTATTGGTTATTATTCTCTTTAAGAATCTGCATTTAAAACCACATTCTGTTCTTATTTCTAAAACGTCTTCCATGTTTCATCATCATCCCTTTCCACTTACATTTATAACCTTCTGTTTGTATTATGTATATGAGCCTCAATTGTGTAGCTCAAAAATATCCATTCAAATCAGGTAATCCTAAACAACCTTGCTTTATGAGGATCAGTTTATCCCACTTAACTCTTGCATTCTTCCCCACACAAATAAATTTCATCAACTCTATTAATCATCATCTGCAATTTCTCCTCTTGTTGATAACATATGGCTGATCTCTATATAAACCTAAAGGGGCTAAAATATTTTCACTGTCTGTATCTTACTATCCATATCAATAATAAAGAGTTTCCATTTTGTTTATTCTCCCCCCCCTTTATCCTTAGCTACCGTTAACAGAATTGCTTTTAATCCTACACCTAAATACTCCATCTTACTGTGTCCACGTATAGGTATTGCTGAACCAATTCATGTGTAGACACAAAGTTTACCACAACAGCCTTTGTTTCAGCTTCATTCATTTTATAACCTGCTAAGACTTGAAACTGTCTGAAAATGTACCACAACATCTAAATGTCCTTTTCTGGATTTATCAATTACAAAATAATGTAATCTGCAAATACAGCTAACTTTTTCTTTATCAATGGTTATAAACATAAAGCAAATAAATGGAAAAAGGAGACACCCTGCTGGGTTCTTCTTTTCAAACACAGCTTGTTGGAAAGGAACACTCCCCACCTTAATTCTTCCTGCTGACACTTCACATATTCTTATAATTAGTGCTATTATTCTGTCAGACAATTCAAATGCTTAAATTGCCCTACTCATAAAATCCCAGCTAACTCTACTGAATGTTCGCTCTCTATCAAGACCCACCAAAAATAGTGATATTTTCTTACATTCTGCTTCCCTCTGGATCATTATTGTTCCTATTACTGCTGTCAAATGTTTCTCTTTTTTCCACAAAACCAGACTGATCCATATCTATCAATTTTGGCAGCACTCTTGCCATTCTCTTACCTACTATAAACAAACACTATAATCATGGTTTAAATTTGAAATGGGTCTATGAAGTTGAGTCTGAAAGGTCTGTACCCTCTTTAGATAATACAGCCACCATGACTTTCTTCCAATATGCTAATGTTTCCCTTCCTTTTAAAACAATGTTAAACAAAAGCATTCAAACTGTTATCACTTTCTTCCTCCTAACAATCAACTTGCCATACTAATACTACATATGTTCCTGGAGACTTCTCTTCTGACTGATTATACATCAGCAGGTAATCTCATCCCTTCCAGTCTCAGTTATTAACTGCTGAGCCTCATCTTCCTCTAACCTTAGCATAATTAAATTTTCCATAAATATTTCAATGTGTGCCTTTTCTTGGTTTCCACTTTCTTCTACTTTATACACCTTTTCATAAAATTGTTGAAATATCTCTAATACCTCCACAAGATATCTCTGGTTAGTTTTCTTTTCATAGGCTCCCTAAGGTTGGTGACAACCCTTTCTACTTACTGCTCCCCAAGTCATTCTGCTAAAACTTTTTTGTGCTCTGTAGTTATTAAAAATAGCCACTTAACAATAAATTCATGCATATTATCTAAATATTCCCTTAGTTTCCCTTTAACACTCTGTAGTTGCTCCTCTTATTCTGTGAGATTCCCTTATTCTGCAATACTTTTACTTTTGTCACCCCTCTAAATAATTCATATTACGTGTCTTTACCATATCTCTTTCTTTTTTATTTCTACCCGGTTTTAAACTCCGTTTTCATTTTATCCAATTCACTCGCTAGCTCTTCTAAAGACACTTCCATCTTCCATAATAACTCTTGATTAATGAACAATACCCATTCCTTAAATTCCTTTCTTTTTAACAGGTAAGTAGGAAAGTGACCGTGCCTCACTTCTACTTCATTATCCTGCATCTTTATCTTAATTTTGATTAGTGCATGATCTGAAATAGTTATTGGGTGTGTGTCAAAACTTTCACTTAAATACATATCCTTGTGAAATATAATTTCTATCCACTCTAGCCCTGTCATTGTACCATGGGGAATGGGTCTACTTCAAATACAAGAAAAGATACTTACTTGAAAACCATATAAGCGATATGAAAACAACAAATTCCCATTTAACTGACTCCTACGATCACCGAGTCGTTACCCATTGAAAGGAGGCAGTTGGCCAACACCAACAAAAAAAGTGCACGGAAACATTTCAAACCCAAACAAGATGGGGGGCTTTAACTCCCCTTACACACACACACACCTTAATTAAATATACCAACTCTGAGGTCAGACTATAGTGGAGAAAAGGACAAACTTCCAACTGTTGGCCAACTGCCTCCTTTCACTGAGTAACGTCTCGGTGATCTGAGGAGTTGGCTAAACAGAGATTCATTGTTTTCCTCTTAATCATATGATTTTTGAGTAAGTGGCTTTTCACGCATTTGAAGTAGATCCCTTGGGGCATAATATGTAAATTCTCTCTGAATTCCTATTACTGAATCCATGTATTCTATACCAAATATTATACATTGCTTCAGAAATCTACCCTCCTTTTTTATATTTTCCCTTCTAGGTCCCCCTGATACATCCTCTCTACTGCAAATCAAGTTCCACTCCTCACACATAAATATTCCTTAGTGAAAGTGGATTATTTCAACTAAAATTTTCTTAAGTTGCATAATATTAGTTTTTGGTGGAATATAAATGCATGTCAGAGTAATACTCCCTTGCCAAAAGCCCCAACTACTACAAATCTACCATTATTGTCTTTTTCCTCCTTATAAAACTATTGGAGCCCCTCTAGAAATAGAAATGGGGAAGGAAAGATTTTCTCACTGTGTTCACCTTTCCTGGGAAACGTCTTGGAAAAATGACTGACACATATTAGGCAAATTCATCTCAGATTCAGGTTCCCTATTCTGGCTGAGTAAAGAACCTTTGCCTACCTCTTCCCAGAGATCAATAACTGTGATTCTTCCCTTGCTCGCCAATGGCATCCCTACAGCTGCAGAGAGTGCGGCTATCTCCTGGTCCTTGATGGCTGTAGGTACATCACCACGGGGTCAGGGGAAAAACATGAGTGGTCTGAGGAAACAATAGCAACGGTAATAGAGTTATCCACCAATGGATGAGGCATAGCAGGAGTTGACCTGCCACCAACAGACTCCATAATAACTTTCTTCTTGCAGACAGAGGAAGGTAAAACCAGAGACTGGTAACTACTCCATAGGTAAGCAAAGAACAAGACCTAGGAGGCATATGAAGGAACCTGGAAGAGTTGGTACAGGTAAAGTAGATAAGTTGTACTGAGGTAAGAACTACTGAGAGTCCCCCACAAGCACAATAACCTGCGCTAAAAACACAGACCTACAAAATGTGTAGGAAAAGTCTATCAAATAAATAGAAATTTTTTAATGAACAAAATTCACATAAACATTTATACACAAACTCCCTTAGATACACACTGACAGTCCTAAAAAAAAGTTTCCCTGCAAATACAAAATTTCATTCAGAAAAACAAAACTTTTCCTCAGAAAAATAATTTTACTGGAAGGTTCTTCCCAATGGGGACTTATTTGCCCAGTCTTGAAAGATCACCAACTGACCTAACAGTACCTTTCAAAGAAGTATACTTCGGTGGAAAAACACTCTGACTAATTTGGACTTCTGTCTTTATACTGGAACTCCCCTTGAGCCCTTAAAATTTAGACCATGTGGAAGACACCCTTAAGCTTTGAAAGCTGGCCAGTCACTAGGTTAGGACCAAACAGCTTAGGCTACTGCAACAGTGATCTAAATGTTCTGAAATAATTTTTGGAATATAAATGAAAATGAAAGAGTACCTGCTATACCACACATTCCCTCAAAGTACTATTTTAAGAGGAAGTAGAACCCATTAGCTGGATATTTGACATTAAATGACATAAGATTTGGGTACTAAAATCTGGACAACTCTGACATTTCTGTGAGTAACAGTGCATGATTTGGGACAATTAACAAAAGAGAGTATATGCTGCAAGTGGAACAGTGTGCTGAAAGGAGTATTAGAAGTAATTAATTTTCATACCATAAGTTTCAAAGTTAACATTACTGCTCTGAAATAAATAGCTATTTCTTAACTAGTTCCATTTTGTTCATTCATTTATTAACTTTTACACAGTTACTAGTAGTTGGTCAGCAAAGAAACAGCAATGCCTAACAACAATGGCATGAAATTAAATATTTCTAGGATGGCCTGGTGGTACAGATGCATGATATCTGTCTGCTGTGACGTTACACCTATGTTTACTTTTCCTCCAGCACTGCAACAGTGGGCTTAATGAATCCATAGGAACATAGGAAGTTACTAGGCTAGTGGCCCTTATAAGCCTAGCCAAGAGTTTAGCCCATGCATAGACAAATCAGCACCTAATGATGTATTTTCTATTTCCCATCCAGATTGTGCTTAAAAAGGGGTAAAGAGGTACTCTGCTTGACGTGGAGAGGGAGTTTATTCCATAGATGGGGGAGTCTCTGGGACACAAATCTGTCCTGCCAGCAAGTCCTACTGATGTCACAGACCAGGCTGAGGCCACGTGTGCAGGTTACTCGAGTGGAGCTTCACTTGCAGATATACAGCAGTCCCATCAAGGCGGGGTCTGAGATAGCCTTGTATGGCAGACAGAGGTCACCTCTGAGGAATCTGTATGAAACAGTAGAGGCATAGGGTTTTTAGTCTATCTTTGTATGGTAGATTTTTGAGACCCTGGATTCTCTTGCTGAGGAACCTCTGCAGTCTCTCTAGCTGCTGCATGCACTTTGCGAGATACATGCCAAATGGGGCACTGTACTCAATAATGGGCCTTATAAGGGAAGAATACAGGGATGTTATAACCTCCTTGTCCCTGGATGAGATACCCTTACTTATGAGGTGGGCCACGTAGAACGCTTTCCATACAATGGAAGCAACTTGGTGGTCAAAAGTCAGGCTGCTATCAATCTGGGTGCCCAAATCCCTCACGACTGACTGCTGTTTAGGAGTCTAAAGGCACTGTGAAAACCCTTTTCTGGGAATGGACTTGGGCTTTCTACTGTAACAATTTCATTTATTTAAGAACCTGTTCTCCTGTCCTAGGGAAAACTGGGGATCTTGTGCTACATGTATGACTTCTGGTGGAGGCCAGAAGTTTCACATGTTCATTTGCTATTGCTGGCATCACTGTACATCTCTCCTCCTCTAGTTAGGAACTGTGAAAGTCACCGCCTACTGATGGGTCTTTGCTACCATCTACCTCACCCTGTACAGGGGCCAACCAGAACTATTAAATCTGATATAAGGCACAAAGCATTTTGTGAATATTTTGTGAGTGGAAGAAAGTGCGGTGCTAAGATGTATTCCATGAGGAGTTGGGGGGAGGGAGAAAAACAGGAGCTTGGTGGTATGAGACAGGATCTAACAAAGGAAAAAAACATTTACTTTTAAGTTTAACTGTAAATAACAGTGTGTGCTAGGGTGAGGTGAGAGGGCTAACTACCCTGGGCACAAAATTGTTGGGGGGATGTGATCAGATGATCCCTCTCTCTCGTTAATGCAATACCAGCTTTTAAAAGCTGGTATTGCATTTGCGGTCAAACCTGAGTGCTGCAGTGTGGTCTAATCTGTAGTAACTACTTCTTACATGCTAGCAAGCAGTTTGCTACAGTTTAAAAAGAATTTTGTAATAAAATATGTTAAAGGAGGTACCAAGTTTTTTTTTTTTTTTACAAATATTGACTAAGTAATGTAAAGGAAGCACTGATTTTGAAAAAATTAGAAAGGAAATGGTGTTTTATTCAAGAAAACTACTAGTGCTATTACAATGCTAATGAACCACATGGTAGAGGGCAAGAAGACAGCAGTTGGCATTGATGGAAATGTCGAGGAACACGAGTTTGGCAAGTCAAAGAAAGTATCCTGCGCAAGGACACAGGCAGGCATATGCTATATACACTATAGCATACAGGTGGCTCAGTCGGGGGGGGGGGGGGTACCAAATGCAAACACAGGGAAAAAAACTTTAAGCATTATGGTTGTTTTCAATCCATCACTAACCACACATGCTGGCTGAGTGATAAACTTTACATGCACATGTACCAGCAGGCAATGTAACAATTCTTTTGTCAGTGTGAAAAAAGTTTATTAAGTCCTGTTCATACAGCTTTGATGTATGGCCAAGTACTGCTTAACTGCAGGTTGCACTTCCATTGTGATCATGCTTATTGTAGTTGAATAAAATGCTAGTAAGTTTCTTGAGTTGTTAATGAGCTCTAAAATGTGTTAGGTGTAGTTTATGTTTTGATGTTTCTGCTGTTGTTGGGCTATTCTTCTAGCAGAAGGAAGTCAGAGACAGAAAAGATTTTAGATTTTATTTATCTGGCTGGAAGCAGAGGTAACATAGCTAATTCCCCTTGAAACAGACAGTTTAGAATTGAGGAAAGGTAATCATTTTACTTTAATGTTTCCATTTAACAACCATAGTTGCTAATGGCATTCATACACTTTTGGAAGGGGCTGGCTTGTTTAACTAAATGTGACTTTCCCATTAACAGCAGGAAACTAGAAACAACAAGGTACAAGTAATAAAATTTCAATAAATGTGTTAATCTAGAGTACACTGACTGAAGTATTTGTCATTTGCTATTCATAGGTTCATAGATTAGTACTAGGCTAACTGCCATTTTGGGCCATTTGAAGCCTAGCCAGTTACCCCATGTGAGAATCAAACCCTGCACCTTGTGTCTTTAAGGTAAACACCTTAACCATTATTTCATCCTCCCCCATTTTTACATTCTTATTTTTAAAAATAGGAGAAATACATTTTATTAAGGAACACTGTGTCAAACTAAGTTGTGGGAAACAGAAAAATGTTTTGTCAATGTCCACTTAAAGTATACTACACTGAATATATTGCTATTAGTTTAGTAGTAATTATGATGATATGAAATACTTCCATATGTAGTTAACATTTCTGAAACCAAGTCAATTACAAATGTTTGCATGGCGTCAGATGAAATATTAGGAGATGAAAGCATCTTGAGAAGTTTCCAGTGTTATTTATACGACAAAACAAGTAAGGATATGTTTTCATTTTTATGTAAATATCTTAATGAAGAAAAATTCAGATGAATAGCTTGTTGTCACATGAAAGCTCAAAACTGGTTAACGAATGTATTTTGACAATACAAGTTTAAGATGCACAGTTTCCAAGATATGACAATTTATGAAACTTTAAAACAAATGCCATTCTGTGTTTGTGTGCATTAAAAATATTAAGATTTGTTTGCCTTACGCATTTAACTTGAATTTTTTTCCAGAAAATGCTCTTCAATGTAACAATGAGTGTAGGCTGTTATTGGTGTGACATTCCAGAGCTCAAAGGTGCTAATCACTTATGGAGCAGGAGATAAATAGAGTAGGCTGTCTAGGCATTCAAAAGCATCCACAAATAGATCTGCTTGTTTGGTGCAAGTTGTCAACTTGTTATTCAGTAGAAAAAAGTAGAGTGGTAAGTACACTTACAGCAGCAGCAGTGTGTGTGTGTGTGTGTGTGTGTGTGTGTGTGTGTGTGTGTGTGTGTGCGCGCTCGTGCTTTATTGTATCCGTAAGCTGTTCCCCAGTTGTTGTTTTGATCAATGATCTGGAAATAATGAATTTGGCTTCCATATCAGTCACTGTTATTTCAATGGCTTGTTTGGAAGCTGAGGGATTCCAAGATGGCTGCACATTGAGCAACAGCTTAATCTGGATTGTCCAGTCTGAAAAGAAAAACTTAGCAAAGAAGGATAGAAGACCTATGTTTCTGGGTAAATTTCAGCAACTGGCTAGTAAGTGCACTGCCTGGATGCCAGGAAAAAAAAAGAAGTATAAAGGATCTGGTGGAAATCAGCTACAAAAGGTGAAAAAAGTACAGATGGAAGACTACTGCAGTGGTTCAGCAAGAAGCACTACAAGTTCCGGACATGACTTCCAGTAACCTAGAGGAGAGTATAAAGCAGCTGCACACACATCTGGTTAAAATAAATGAAACACAACAATAAAAAGCTAGAAAAAATGTAAGAAGCTTTAAACAGATATTCAGATAAAGTGACAGAACTGCAAAACTCAGAGGTTGAAATGAAGAAAAGGCTGGCTGAATATGAGACTGCACAAGAAGAGATGTTTCACAAAACAACAGAATTAGAGGACAGAGCATGTAGGGAAAACCTGAGATTTTATGCTGTACCAGCGAAGCTGGAAGGAACAGGCTGTTAACTCTATGAAAGCACAAATAAGCAACTGGATTGGTATTCCACAACAGCAACTGTTAATTGAAAGGGCCCATCGTGTGTATGCTCCAAATCTGGTTATTAATAAAGAATCTAGACCTTTAATAGTAAAAATGCAGTCTTATCGACAGAAGGAGTTAATTTTGACAAAAATGTGGCAGAAAGATAAAGTGCTACAAGTGGGAGATAGTAGAGTTTTCTGGAGAATGAGTATTCCGTGTACACCAGGCAAAAAGGAGTAAACGTATTCCATTATTTAGGGAATGTCGAAAAGCAGGCATGAGATTTAAGCTGTTGCACCCAGCCATCTTCAAAGTTTTTCCCCTGGAGGGGCAAAATAATTTTTTGATGAAGTACATGCTAAGGAGGAAATACAAAAGTTTGCCCAACAAAGAGTGAGCTGTGAATCAGAAGACGGTTCTCCTTTGTGTTCTTCTAGTGTTAAGGACTACAGAGAGACTGAGCCCGTGAAATCTTTTCCACTGTTTCAATTGCCTGAGAGAAGGAAAAAAACATATGAACTGACTAGAAGAATCTGGAATACATTGGAAATGAAGCAGAGACAGGATATGGTAGATGGAGATGAACATGATTAAAGCTAATAACTTGGAAGTCGACAACTCCGGGATGATAAAGCAATAATTATATTGTAGAAACAAAACAGAACAGTAAAGTCTGAAAATACTGAACTTCCTTGGACTTTGTTAAACTTGTGGGGAACTTAAAAGCTTATAAACTGCTTCATGTTGTTAATGTTCGCAGAATAAAATCAGTTACTTGTAAACAAACAAATGTGGGATTACAAAGCAATAATTATATTTAACAGCAGAACGAGAGGATTTGGAAATATTGGATTTTTGTGGACTTTGCTAAATTTGTAGGGGACTCTAATGCATATGCCCTACATTATGTCATTAAGCTTCGGAAAATACTTTGGAGGGAAGGAGAGGGGAGAAAGATAACTAAGTAAAACAAATCTACTTTTTTTCTCTTAATTGTAATGTTTAAATGTTGCATGATTTTCTTAGCAAGCTATGAAAGTAAAGCTTCTTCAGTTCTTTTTTAATGTAATGGGGATATTAATATAAACAGGTACTGTTTTTTTTTCTTCTCACTTCTCTCTTTTTACCTGTTCAGTTTAAAGAAAATGTAGGCACTGCAATGTGAGAAAAAAAGAGAGAAAGGAAGGGTCTGGTTGAGAGAGCATGGCAAATGAAAAATTATTTTGCCTTTTTCATGCTTGCATAAGTAAACAGCAGGGTTAAACCCCTGGCATTTATCTAGCAACAAGTATATTACAAAACATGTAACTGTAAAAGAATACTGAATATTATAAGACTTTTTCTGGTAAACAAGGTATCCTTAGCAGTTTGTATCTGGCCTGCATGTCAGCAGAAGACAATCTGATAAAAAGAAATGGCATGGAGAAAATGTTTACTGAAAGCATTCAAGTGTTTCCTTATCTGGGAGAGCTATAAAGATAAGACAGAAATCAGACAGCATTTACTAAAAGCATGCATCATGCATCTTAGCATGAATGGTCTTTCTTTTTGGGTGTCCCTAGCCTGTGAGTGTGGCTATCATTTTAGAATGTTTGTTCTTATTATGTACATATTATATTATTAAGCTATTAGGTTTTAGGGGGGTGTATCTGTATTTTTGTTTCAGGGTTTTTAATAAAACAAAAAATTCTGCAAGATGTGACATAGGCTCAAATGGAGATGACAAGAAACAACTGTATAAAAGATTAACCTGCCAAATGGTGCACACATTGAATACAATAGCTGGAACCATACATTTAACAAAAAGCTGTTATACATAAATGATGGGAAGAATAATCCCTCAAGAACATGATTCTTTCTATAATGTGTTTAAATGTTAATGGTCTAATGGTCTCACTGATAAATACTAAACAAAAAAAGAGTAGTGAGTTACATTAAAAAATGGAGAGTGCAAGTAGCTATGCTCCAGGAGACGCACTTTGAAAGAAGTGAACATGTGAATTTGATAAAGGGTTTTCATAATGGTTATTCAGTAGAATACCTGGAGCAAAGGAAGAGAGAAGTACTTATATTAATTGCAAGAGGAACTCCAATAGTTATAGAAGAAAATATAAAAGACAGTAATGGAAGATTTATAGTATTAAGGGGCTAGTGGCAAGGGACAAGGATTAAACTGGCATGCATTTATATTCCACCTAAAACTGTTATACCAGAGCTTAAAAGAAAATTCTGGGAGAAATAATCATCGTTCAGCAAGGAATGTTACTTATAGGTGGGAACTGGAATTTAATTTGTAACAGCGAAGATGTGTCTGGGGGGACCCAGAAAGAAAAATATAACAAAGGAGAGTAGATTTTTAAAGAAATCTATAAAACATTTGGCATGGAAGATGTGAATTAAGTACTAGGAGTTTGGAATGAATTTACACATTATTCTCCAAGATACAAAAACTGGGCTAGGTTAGAGAGAATATACATTTCAAAGGAACGTGTGCAATTAATGACAGTCTTGATACGCACCTAATAACTATTTCAGATCATGCACCAATAACTAAAATAAAAATACAAGGCAATGAAATAAAAATGAGACACTGGTGGTTTCCCACCTATCTGTTGAAAAGAGAGGAATTTAAGGAATCGGCTGTGGAAATTATGCTGGAGCTATTAGAGAAGACAGAAATTTCTTCTGAAAATTTATCTAGGGAGTGGGATAAAATTAAAGAAATTTAAAAATAGGTTGGAAATAAAAGAATCGGGGATACGGTCAAGAAGTAACAAAAATTACTTAAAGGGAGTGACACGTGTTAAAGAATTGCAAAACAGGGGGAATCTCACAGAAAAAGAGGAGCAACTTGCAGAATGTTAAACAGAAAATAAGGGATTACCTCGATAATATGCATGAGTTTAAAATTACTGCGGTTAAGCAAATGTTTTTTGATAATAACCCTACAGCACAAAAACTTTCAGCATAACAACTCAGGCAACAAAAAATAGAAAGGGCTGTCACCAAGCCTAGGAAGCCTATAACAAAGGAAGGTAACAAGGGGTCCTGTAGAAGTACTGGAAACACTTCAAAAAGTCTATGAAAATCTGTATAAAGCAGAGAAATATGGAAATCACGAAGAGGTAGAAATGGAAATGTTTACAGAAGAATAAAATATGCCCAAGCTACAGACAGAGGATGCTTAATTACTAACAGTTAGGATAGTAGGAGATGAGATAAAAATGATAATGTAAAACCAATCTACAGGAAAGTGCCCTGGAACAGACAATGTTCCTGTGGAGGTTTGAAACCTAGGAGGGAAAAACTGATAAAGATCTGGAAGGTTTTGTTTAACAGTATATTAAGAGGAGGCGAAGTACCAGCATCTTAGAAAAAAACAGTAGTAGCTGTAATATCTAAAGAGGGTAAAGATCCATCAGACCCGGCTTCATACATGCATATTTCAATACTAAATCATTACAAAGTGTTTGCCTATAATGTCAAAAAACAATAGTAAAAGTGATGACAAAATTGATAAATATGGATCAATGTGGTTTTGTGGAGGGGAGGCAAACATTTGGCAACATTAACAGAACAGTGATGATCCAGAGGGAAGCAGAATTTAAGAAAATACCACTGTTGTTGGTAGGTCTTGATACAGAAAAAGCATTTGACAGAGTGAGCTGAGACTTTATGAGCAGAACTTGTTTGTTTGTCTTTCGGCTTTTCCCGGTTAGGGGTCACCACAGTGGAACCCCGGTCCGCTAATGATTGGCAGTAGCTTTTCACGAATGCCGAGGTGCCAGCTCGATTGCTCAACCTTCAATGAAGGCACGCCCATTTACGTGCGTCTTTCGAACACCCACCCAACCGCGGGGAGGACATGCAGACTCCACACAGAAGACACTCTCTGCACTCCAGCCGAGAATCGAACTGGAGAACCTCTTACTGTGAGGCAACAATGCTACCGCTGCACCACACTTTATGAGCAGAACAATGGAAGCATTTGCATTCCCTGAAAAAATGATAAGGTTGATTAAAAGGATATATGAGGGATAGGAGGTGAAAATTAAAGTGGATGGGGTCCCTCTCTGATAATCTCCACTTGAGCAGAGGAACTAGGCAGGGGTGGTCCTCTCTCTCTCCTTTGTTGTATACATTATACTTAGGAACCATTGGCAAAGAAAATAAGGAACTCAAGGATATAATTGGTATGGTAGCATACCTTTCAACCTGAAGACATCAAAAATCTGGACAAAAGCCCATGAAAAGTAGGTACAACTGGCCAAAAATCTAGACATTAATCAACATAAAATTTGCATGCATAATAATGTAACTCCACCCAATCCGATAGAATTGTGGGATAACAGCATTTAAATAATTTTCAAAATGTTCCCAATTTAACATTAGCTCTGAAAATATACATTCACACAGAAACATCAGTAGTCCCTTTACAGAATTAACAAAAAATCTTAAGGGACGTAGTAGAGAACAGGCATGTAAAACACTTTGCATTCTATTTTCTGCCCTACCACACTTCTAGCTCATACACACTGACATCACGTTAGCTGCACTCTTACATAAATTTATATTCCTATTAAGATTAATATAGTGCATAATGTTACCCTTACTAAATTCTGTCATAACAATCATTGGTATAACAAGCCACTGCTGTTATCAAAATGTGGGTATTAGGTAATTCTGATCAATGGGTGAAATAAATCTGATTCGGAAACCTTCTGCTCTTGTAGTTATGTAAATACCAATGCGCATTAGTAGGGTTTGTAAACAAACTTGGTAGCTACTGATGCTGGGCACTGACTCATACCTCTAACTGTCCCCAAATTAGATGCATCCAGGTCTCTCTTCTTAATCCCAATTTCCTCCTAAAACTGGTGACTTTTGGAGAAAAGGTGGTGACCCCATAATAACAATAATTAGAGTTATACACTTCTTTTACTTCACAAAATGTGTATCAATTCATAGGATCTGATTCTGTCAGTCACTCAAATTTATATATATATATATATATATATATATATATATATATATATACACACACACACACACACACACACACACACACACATAAGAAGTTATGTACCTACCGTAACGTTCCATGTTAGTTGTCTTCTTCTCGCCTTCTTTCTTGCTGGTTGGGTTCGGAGCCGACTCTCAGCTCCGACTCGGCCATCTTCAAAAGCTCGAGAGCTGCCTACTGGCTCAAGGCCCCCCTATATCCCATGATGCCTGGCGCTAGATACCCAGATCTCATTTGGTAAGTCTAACTGCAGACATAATAATAATAATAATAATAATAATAATAATAATAATAATAATAATAATAATAATAATAATAATAATTACAGGAATCCTGTCCTAGAATGCATAAATCCTACTGGAGAGACTACTAGTCAGAAGGAATAGCCAGAGAAGACTCAGCCAGTGAGAAAAAAACATAAGGAACTCTTCTCGGTCTACTAGGACAGGGGGATGGAGGGTGGGACGCAAGAAAGAAGGCGAGAAGAAGACAACTAACATGGAACGTTATGGTAGGTACATAACTTCTTAACGTTAAGTTGTATATCTCGCATTCATTCTTGCTGGTTGGGACAGCGTCCCTAGCACCTCAATCCTGGGTGGCTCATCGGAAAAGATTCTTCAGAACAGTGGAACCAAAATCATCTCTGCTCCTGGAGGCCAAGTCCAGCTTATAATGTGAAATAAAGTTATGAGGATTGGCCCGTGTAGCTGCCACACAAATAGTTTCCATTGGCAATCTTGCCTGAAAAGCCACTGAAGTAGCTAGAGCTCTGGTGGAGTGACCTTTTGGTTTAGCAGGAAGCTCTTTATTCCTCAGCTGATATATAAACATAATAATAGATGTCAACCACCTGGATAATGTTACTTTCGATACAGGTAGACCTCGTTTACCCTCAGCATAGGACAGGAACAGCTGGTCTGATTTTCTGATTTGTTGGGTTCTATGCAAGTAAAAACATAACTGTCTATGAACATCCAACTGATGCAATTTGTATTCCGCCTTGTTGGAATAATTTGGAAAAAAATACAGGCAAATCAATAGATTGATTCAAGTTATTGTCAGAAGAAACCTTTGGAAGGAAGTAAGGATTAGTCCTGAGAGAAATTCTGTCATTGTGGGAAAACTAGGTAAGGAGGGCGAACGCAAAGAGCCTGAAGTTCAGAAACTCTTCTGGCTGAAGTAATTGCAACCAGAAGAAGGGTTTTCCAAGAGAGAAACTTCAAAGAACAGGAAAGCTGCAGGTTCAAAGGGGCAGTATCAGGGAAGCTAAGATCAAATTTAGATCCCACGGCAGTGGGGGATCTCTCACTGGGGGCCTGAGTAAAGTAGTCCCTTTGAGAAAAGCTTTACAAAGCTTATGGGACATAATACTAGCATCTGACAGACCTGTATGAAAGTGGGAAATTGCAGCTAACTGAACTCTAATCGTGGCAGAAGACGACCCAGCATGAAAAAGTTGTGCTAAAAAATCCAAAATATGGTGCACAGGGGCTGAAAAGGGATCTATATTCCTAGCCTCTGCCCAGAAAGAGAAACGTTTCCACTTACTAGCATAAGTCTTTCTAGTGGTAGACTTGTGCAATGATAAGATGATTTCACGCACCGAGTGGGAGATGTTCGGAAGCCTGGCTAAGGTTGGAAGTGGAGCAACCAAGCAGTGAGCTGGAGAGATTGAAGGGACTGGTGCAGCCCGCCCGACTGATGGATCAGGAGGTCTGGAACTGGGTCCAGGGCTGCTCCAGAAGGTAATGATGCAGGAACTGGAACCAAATTTGTCGAGGCCAGTAAGGGGCAATGAGGATCATCTTGTATCCCAATGTGCTAGCTTTCTGTATTAATTTGGGAATCAGGGGGAACGGAGGGAATGCATAAAAAAGTCCCTGAGGCCAATCGTGAACTAGAGCATCTCTGGGGGAGTGTCCGGGAAGAGGGAGGAGAGAGAAGAAATTGTTGCACTTGCTGTTGAAGGGGGTGGCAAAAAGGTCGCAGCAAGGCTGACCCCATTTGCAGAAGATTTGGTCCGCCACTGTCTGATTGAGAGACCACTCATGAGGCATGAGAATTGCTCTGCTCAGCCTGTCCGCTATAATGCTGGACTTCCCAAGGATGTGCGCTGCTATCAGAAACCGTTGGGAAGAGATCGCCCACTGCCACAGTCTGAGTGCTTTTCGACATAGGGGGTAGGAACTGGTTCCGCCCTGCTTGTTGATGTACCACACTACCGACATATTGTCTGTTTGAATTGCAATGGTCCCGGTGGGAAGAGAGTTGTGAATAGCTTGCAACGCCAAAAGCACAGCCCTCATCTCCAAGACATTGATATGGAGATGGTACTCGTGAGGCTGTACGGTGCCTTGGACTGTTCTGCCCTGAAAATGCCCCCACCCGATCAGGGAGGCATCTGTGCTCACCGTAGCCACTGGAGGAGGAAGAGCAAATTGTCTGCCCTGGGGAACTGATGGGGAAACCATCCACAAAGCAAGTTGGTTTTTGCATGTCTGTGTGATCATTATCTTGTGTGACATTGGAAGTTGTTGGAAAGACCATTGGGTGAACAGCATCCACTGAAGAATCCTCATATGAAGAAGAGCAAGGGGAACTAGTAAGATAGCCGCTGCCATGAGACCCAAGGTTTTTAGGACGAATCTGGCCTGAATTTTTTTGCATCCTAATAAGACCTGCACATGTCGGCGAATGTCTAGCACTCTGTCTAATGGAAGTCTCGCTGACATGTCCTTTGTATTTAAGTTTGCGTCTATAAAGGTGATAGATTGACAAGGCGACAATGCAGACTTTTCAAAATTTATTGTGATGCCTAGTTTGGAGCAAGTTTGGATGCTGTAGTCTCTGGCTCGCAGCAGGTGATGTCTGGTGGTAGCATTAAGGAGCCAGTCATCTAAATATGGAAACACCTGGAATCCTTGCCATCTCAGGTGAGCGGTAACTACTGCCAAACATTTGGTGAACACCCTGGGGGCTGTGGTGAGACCAAAGGGCAGAGCTCTGAACTGATAATGACTGGCTCCCAGCCGGAAGTGGAGGAATCTTCTGAAGCGTCTGTCCATTTTGATATGGTAGTACGCGTCCTGAAGATCTATGGAGCACATCCAATTGTCCTGACCGGTAAAATGGACTGTAGCATGACCATCCGGAACCTCGTTCTTTGAACAGACCTGTTTAATCTGCTGAGATCCAGAATGGGTCTCCAGTCCCCTGTCTTTTTTGGTACCAAAAAGAACCTTGAGTAAATTCCGGATCCTTGCTGGTCTGCTGGGACTGGCTAGATGGCTCTTTTTCTTAGCAGTTTTGAAATGTCTTGAACTGCTTGAGCCCTTAGATTGGGTGGAACATCTGGAAGGGATTTGCTGGGAATGTGGGGAGTGCGAAAAAAGGGGATTTTGTAGCCTTCAGATGACAGACCGTACCCATTTGTCTTGTGTTATACTTTGCCAGGCTTTTGGGTACAGCGATAATCTTCCCCCAACTGCATCCGAAGGTGGACAGCCGGGCAGCACTTCAGGGATGCTGGAAGGGCTTGTCAGAGAAAGATTCTCTTTGTCCCTGATTTTGCGGACCCCCTCTGCCCCAGGGCGGCATCTATTGTTCCTTCCTCTGCCCCTGGAGGGGAACTCTCCACATGTGTCAGGCACGGCTCCCTGGGGTTTCCGGAACCACATCTTCCCACTCTTCTGACCCTTGGGATACGGTCTTGAAGGAGTGGAAAAACTGACTCCCACAGCAGAGAGAGTCTTGCCTTCCTGTTCACACCTGGTAAGGGTATCCTTCACCTGTGGTCCTAACAGAGCAGAACCATCAAAGGGGGTGTTGGTGAAAGACGCCCTGAAGGGTTCCGCAAAGTTGCATAACCGCATCCAAGCGTGCCTCTTCAAAGCCATGCCTGTGCATGCGGCCCTACTCGCGCCATCGGCTGCATAAGAGATGAGCCGCATGGAGGAGTTTACTACCGAATTAAGAGTCGCCAGCTGGGAGACAACCTTAGCCTGGGCCCCCGCAGCTGATGGATCTTGAAGGGTATCTCCTAGCTCTTTAAGGAGATCCCTTTGAAGGTGGGTAAAGTGGCACAAATAGTTCAGCGACCTCATGGAGAAGGTCGCTGAGGAAAACATCCGCTTCCCATATCTGTCCATCATCCTAGATTCCTTAATTAGGGGGATGGACAGATGAAGACGTTTCAGCCAACTCCTTTTTTGTGGCCGCTGCTACCACCATGGCATCAACAAGAACACCCTTCATTAGAAATTGCTTGTCCTGTGGTGCAGTAATAAATTTTGTGGGTCTTCGGTGGGTTGGTTCCACTGTGTCTGGGGCTGACCACGCCTTTCGGGCCACCACAGACATCAGTGGATCGAAAGGCGGAGACACCCAAGAGGTGGAGGGTCGGGAACCAAACGCATCCAGGAATACCGACTCATCCTTGGAAGGGTTAAGGGTAGTCCAGTTCCCCCTCTGCCTAAGTATCTCAAGGATGTCTGAGAAAGAGACGTCCTCAGAGGGGGATCTCGGGGACCCTTCTGAATCCTCTAAGTCAGTATCTGAAGTGACAGACTCAGGGGAGTCAACATGCTTCCTCTTGCATTTCCTCTTTCGAGGGGGCTCGAAAGAGGAAGATACACCCAATGGGGTGCCCTGGAGCGCTTGTTCCCCACACTTGGGGTCTGGAGGAGAGGCAGAGGCAGACACAGGCACCATGGGGGGAGGAGCAGATGAGGCTGATCGTGGGGCTGACTCAGAGGCCAGCACACTCCTCATGACCTCAAAGGTGCCCCTTCCCGATAGCGGAGAAGGCTCCAGCTCCGAAGAAACTGGAATCCTTCCCAGCACGGAGAGGGATGGCTCCGAAGCCGATGTGGGAGCCGAACTCACCTGCGCCGAAGCTCCAAGAGGGAGAACTGGGTCGGACAAGGGTCCGATGGCACTCGCCCCCTCGGAGCAGACGAGGGAGTCCTGGCACCCAGATCCCTCCAAGGACGGCACCATGGAGGCAATCGGAGCCGACGACGGAACTGAAAGGGTAGTTTCACGATCCGACCCCCAGCGAGGTCTGGCTCCGAACTCAAAGAATGAGTCGAAGGAGGAACTACTGCAGAGACAGGCGGAGCTGAACCCTGATGAGGGGGGCTGGATAACATTTTTGCCAGGGCCTGCGATTTTAGAAGCCTGCTCACCACTCTCTCCAAATCATGGTCAGATATTCTAGAAGACCAAGAAGAGTGGGATCGATGACTTCACTCCGAGTGTAGTAGAGGCGACCCCGGAGCCAAGCATATCGACTCTAGGGATGGAGATCCTAGAGCGTTTTCGGCTCCCTGACGGTTCCGACACCAGAGTCAGGGCCGACTGGGGTACAAGTACTTCGGTTCCAGCCACAACCGAAGTTGAAGCAGATGCCACGCCCGACACTGGCTCCGAACTGGGAGCCGATGGCTTTGTTGGCTTAGAGGGTTTCACTGGCTGGGCCTTAGCTGGTGACCCTTCAGGTTTGAGCAAACCCCTAAGGATTAGCTTATTCCTACGCTCCTGTAGGACTCTTGGACTAAAGGCGTGACACACAGAATAAGAGTCCTGCAGGTGTAGGGCATCCAAACAGTAGACACAAGAAGTGTGACCATCTGTCAGTGACATCTTCTGACAGCATGAGTCACACTTCTTGAATCCAGATACTTTCGTATCTTTGGACATTCCTGTAAAAAGGAAAAGTCAATCACAGAGAAAAAGCAATAAAAGGGAAGTAGGTAACTAGCAAAAACACACACACACTCAACACAAGTTACCACACCCTAACAGCACACATACACTATATAGCAGAAAAGGTAAGTAAACCTGTTGATAAATAATTTCTAATAAAACTACAATATAAAAGAACAAGGATTAGCCTCTAACTAAAAATGGCTACCTTAAAGAAACTAAAGGGGAGGGGGAAAACTCTCTAACAAAAATGAGTTTCTGAGGAAGGGACACAATTACAAAAAAAATAACTAGAACTACTATAATTATAACTACTATAGCTATAACTATTATAATACAGACAATTTTTTAAAAGCTAACAATAAAATAGAAAAATACGACCTAAGCCAGTAAAAGCAACCTTGCAGCAGAAGCAGCAAACGAGATCTGGGTATCTAGTGCCAGGCATCATGGGATATAGGGGGGCCTCAAGCTAGTAGGCAGCTCTCGAGCTTTTGAAGATGGCCGAGTCGGAGAAGAGGATCGGCTCCGAACCCAACCAGCAAGAATGAAGGCGACATAGACAACTTAACATATATATACATATATATATATAAATACATATATATACATATATATATATATAAATACATATATATATATATATATATATATAAATACATATATATATATATATATATATATATATAAATACATATATATATATATATATAAATACATATATATATATATATATATATATATATATATACATATATATATATATATATATATATAAATACATATATATATATATATATATAAATACATATATATATATATATATATATATATATATATATATATATACATATATATATATATATATATATATATATATATATATATATACATACACCAAAAAATGGTTCTCTGACCAATGTCCAATCCAACACAAATACTTCTGGCACTCACTGCAATCCAAATTTGTAGTTGACAACAACCACTCAACATTCCACTATGAATAAACTATAACTGTTTTGCACTTTTAAAAAAGTTATTTGTTGCTTAATTTTACTTGTAGGCTAACACACTCAAGTGCGCTAGCCGTTTAAAAGCATTTATAGCATTTACTGTCTGTTTTTCTTCTGTTTTCTGCAAAAAAGAAAACAAAAAAAAAAAAAAAAAAATCTTGTTTTCCCGCCTTACTGAACTAGTATAGTCCAGTCTTCAGAGTTTGCTGATCTCTGGGCTTTGGCTTGGTTCCTGTGCTATTCCATATCCTTATTTGGATAAAGGGAAGCTTCTTTGTTCACCAGTGGGAGTGGGGAGCACTGAGCAGCCTATTTGTCCCTAGAGCAGTGGTTCCAGCCAGAAACTTGTAGTCTATTGGCCATTTTGGGTCAATTCCTAGGTCTTTTCAACCCCTGCTATAAAGCCCACTTTAGCGTGCTTTTGCGTGATTTAGCGCGGAGTTGCCCATAGAGCACCATCGGGCAGCGCCGGTTAAACAAGGTTAAACTATTTCTGGCTCCGTAAAGTCTGCTCTTCAATTTTTCCCTTAGAACTTCTCTACTTGCAATCTAAATAGTCTATTCTCTATCTCAATAGCTCAGCACTTGCTCCTAAAGCATTTTTATATAGGTAAAGTACTTGTATACTAAACAAAGTACTACATTAGCCTAGAATCCCCTTGAATACCCATTTCCCTATAGGTCCCTTCTGACTCAGTTACACAGCAAACTTTTTCACTTTTTCTAGCATGTCGAAGGGTCAGTTGCTAGCGTCCTCTCCTGTTCAGCTGGTCAATCTGGGCATCTTGAGGCAATGTTACAATTGCCTCATGTACACAGACAACCCACTCCTTCTCCCACAAAACACAAATACATGTGAGAGATGCAACTATATAGCCAAACTGGAGGCTGAGCTCTCTCAACTCAGGACTGGCAAGACCAGACAGGAGGAGAAGGAAACCACGCACACCACAAACCCAGTTTCACATAGAACTATCACAACTGCAAAACAAACACATAAACACACAAAGACATACTCGGAGGCACTGATCAAAAATCTACCAAAACTACAGAAGCCTCCAAAGCAGACACCCAAGCAACTGCCACCTCAAGACATAAGACATGCAACACATAGTTCTCAAAGTCAGTGTGCTAAACAGTCACAGCCCTTAAGGCCAAACACAATGCCAGACACACTTGTTATAGGTGACTCCATAGTCAGACACACTGACGTCCCTCTCACCAGACTGAACAAGGAAAAGATCACAGTTAGCTGCCTGTCAGGCGCTAGAATCCGCCACATAACACAAGCACTCAGGTCACTCCACAGCAAGTACAAGTATGACTCGGTCATTGTCCATGCCGGTGTGAACGACCTGAGACGTACCTCCCTGGACTACATGAAAAGAGACATAGAGGAGCTCTCAGATTATGTAGCCCAGGCCAGTATGACCCTGACCCTGAGCAGTATCCTACCCTCACCAAGAATGATGCCACAATACAGAGACAAAATGATCAGCTTTAATAATTGGCTTAATTACTGGTGTCATTCTAAGGGGATCAATGTCTGTCTGCCTGGGATGACATGCTTGACAAGCCATGCTGCTTCAAGGGACGGCTTGCACCTGTCACCCTGGGCTTCCGGATATTGGCAAAGGCTCTTGCCACCCCATAGTGCCTTTTTAGGCAAGGGTCAAATGATAAACCTACCGCCCTAGAAAACAAAAATGGAGAAAAACTAAGGGTAATACTGCTCAATGCCAGAAGTCTAAACCTCAAGATGCACGCCCTCGAAGCCCTCCTCAGTATGGAGAACATCGATGTTTGTGCTGTGACTGAAACCTGGTTCAAGGCTCCTGAGAGCACCCCAGCACTATCAGGTTATACCTCATATCATGCGTTCCGCCCCAAAATCCGGACGAACCACAAAAGGAGGGGAGTATCCATATTCATAAAGGATACCCACACCTCCAGGTTAGTGGCAACGCACGAAGCATCGGAGACCATCCAGGTGCAATTAACCATAGGTAAAACTGCCCTACAGTTTGTAACATGCTACAGACCACCTTCTCAAACTCAGGAAACCCACACAGCCTTCCTGAAGACACTGGAGAGTATAAATGTCTCTCCAAACACCATCATATTGGGTGACTTCAACTACCCAAACATAGACTGGGAACATTACTCAAGCCCCAACACCCTAGCCCAAAGGTTCCTTGAGTTCATAAACTCAAATGCTATGGAACAACTAGTCACCATTCCCACAAGAGGAGAAAATATACTAGACCTGATCATCACAAACATGGGGACAAAATGCTCCACACGGAAGTATATCCCTCATTCGTGAGATCAGACCATAAATTAATCTCACTGGAGATCCACATCCCGCCCCCACCCCAGCAAAAAGACCACAGTGAAGAACTTCTCAAAAGCAAACTTCACACTTCTTAAGACTGGAGTGGTATCCTTCAAGGCCCCGAGCCAGTGGAAACCACAACCCACGCTGCTGAAACCCTTACAAATGCCTTCTACGAGCACCTCCAGGAATGTATGGATCAAGCAATCCCTAATAAAATCAAGACCCTTTCCACCAAAGGCAGGCGCCCGGTCTGGTGGACTCCAGCCATAAACAAACTCTACAACAAGAGGAGAAAGCTACTACATGACAGAGCAAAATCCTTAAATGGGAAGGCATCTCTGATCAATACTAGCAAAAACTACGATCACTCATAAAATCATCCAAGGCCAACTTTGAGAGAAAAATCGCTAATGACACAAAAGACAATCATAAAGCCTTCTTTAGCTATGTTAGAAACCTGGGTGGAAACTCCCAGATATGCTCAGAATTAGTCCAAAATGATAAAAAAAATCACTGAACCCACAGACATTGCCAACATACTGGCAGACAGGTTCAGTGCAAATTTCTCCTCCCTCCCCAAAAGGAGAAATATCTATCCCACCAGAATCTAGCCTCCCAAACATCTCAGATGCCCAGGTGAGAGCTGCTCTCTCTAAAGCAAAAAACACAGCATCAATGGGACCGGACGGTGTCCCCGGATGTGTGCTACACGAACTCAATGAGGAACTAAACCCACACATAAGGCTGCTGTTTAATCTTAGCCTTATTACAGGATACGTACCCAAAGAATGGCGTACGGCAACTGTGGTCCCACTCCACAAAGGCGGTGCTTCTACGGACCCTGGAAATTACCGCCCCATAAGCTTGACGAGCCTTGTCTGCAAAGCTATGGAGAGGATCATAATGGAACTCATAAATAAAGACATTGGGGACCTACAGACACTGGATCCTACCCAATTTGGCTTTGTCAAGGGCAGATCCTGCCTCTTGAACTTGGTCGACTTTTTCGAAACAGTCACTAAGGCCATTGATGAGGGTAAGGCAGTTCACACAGCCAACCTTGACCTAGCAAAAGCGTTCGACACAATACCCCACTCGGGCATCATAGAAAAGCTCACCAGCTTAGATGTAAACCCATATGTCACAAGATGGGTTGCAAACTGGCTCAAGGACAGAACACACAGGGTTAGAGTTGCTGGTGCCATGTCAGACTCTAAGCCGGTCACGAGTGGTGTCCCACAGGGCTCAGTCCTGGCCCCCCTCTTGTTCAGCATTTATTTTTCTGAAGTGCAGGCAAACATAGGGGGATTGTGTTTGACAAAATTTGCAGATGACTGCAAACTGGGCACCATAATTGACACTCCATCAGACACAGACATCCTCCAGAAAGGTCTCATAGAAATGGATAACTGGTTCCAGAGCCATGGCCTTAAGCTAAATGCCAAAAAATGTATAGTCATACTCTTTGGGAAAAACAAGGTAACCCCTAATTACCACATAGGTGGTAATCCATTAAACACGGAAGAAGTTATCAGGGACCTGGGGACCCAAGTTGACAGTAACCTCTCTTTTGACACTCACATTGCCAAAGTGGTTAGGAAGACCTTCTACATTGCCCACCTGATCATGAAGGGATTCACATCCAGATCAGGAGAGGTCATTGTGCCCCTGTACTCTTCACTTATCAGACCAATGATTGAGTACAACGCCCCATTCGGAATGTACCTTACCCGACACCTGCAGCAGTTGGAAAGACCCCAAAAGTTCCTCACCAAAAGGATAAAGGGGCTCAAACATATGTCATACGATGCCCGACTGAAGAAACTCCAGCTCTATTCAGTCGCATACCGTCTGCTCAGAGGTGATCTGTGCCTGACATACAAGGCCATGTCCAACCCGGAATTAATGGACATGCTCCACCTCAAAAATCCAAATCCACCAGAGCCACGAGAGCAAGAGACTTAAACCTCAACACGGATATAAATAGGACGTGCTGGAGGGACAGATTCATCACCCAGAGACTCCCTACACTATGGAACAGAATCCCAGTCCATGTGAGGCAGAGCCCCTCACTGACTCTGTTCAAGAGAAATCTTGACGAGTGGATGGGAGATCGTAGGTTTACCCCGGGAATCATCTCTGTATCACTGCTGGACAGAGGCACAGCAAATTAATGGGTATAGTATTCTCATCGTAAGGGGTGGTGAAAGCCACACACACTCTGGCTAGGCTTATAAATGCCCTAGGGCAGATAGCCTAGTATGAACCTATGAACCTATTCACATCATGTGCAAAAGTCCAAATACCAATGAACTTAGCCCCAACTGCTTGCAAACCAGTTTCACCACATGGGTGTCATCAGTGCTCAATACATTCCAGGAAGTTACATAGCAATACCATTTAAATAGTCACTACAATTATAATATATAACCCCCAACATACATTAAATTATACAAAAGAGAAAAGCCAATGAACAACACATTTAACTATATTTCTTCATATGCACAATATATAAAAATTAATATATATATAAAAAAAATATATATATGTATATATATATATATATATATATATATATATATATCTTTTACATTTGTTGACTGGGATAGTCTGACTGGATACATGTCCATTTTCAGCAGAGGCCCGGGGAGAAAAGCTCCAAGGTACAAACAGAAAGACATTACATAAAACATAAAATAAGTTAATCACTGTTTATAGGCTATAGCAGAAAGCAAGTTGTACAATTTCACAAAAATCAGGTTTGATAAGGTAAAAAACATAGAAAGTGCAATTCAGTAGCAATGAACATATTACTTTACAATAATAATGAGAGTGCTAGTCAGGCTTGGAACAAGGCCATAGCCAGTGTGACTTAAAATACTGTTTTAGACTTTTCTTGAATTTACTTGGGGTGGGTTCTAGAGTAATGTCTGCAGGAAGGGTATTCTAAATTTTATCAACAGTGTTGGCAAACAGAGAGACACCAGCTGATTTGTTGGTTTTGACAGTTTGGACACGGAGTCTATTAGAAGATTGAAGTTCTGAGGTTGCTATAGGTGTAGATAATGTTTTTGAGTGCAGGTGTGTTTTCAGGTTGGTTAAGTACTTTATATGCCATCATAAGCTGATTGTACTGAATTAGGCAAGGCAATTCTAACCACCCAAGAGATTTTAGGTTATTACAGTGGTGTGTCCTGCAGGGCATGCCAACTGCAAACCTGGCAATGTGATTATAGCAACTTGATAGTTTGAGTTCCGTTTTATTTAGGTTGGTGAGTAGAGGGGACACAAAGTAGGGTCGAGAGTAAGTGAGAACGGGCAATGGCAGTTCTAGCAGGTGAGGTTAGGAAAGGTTTGATTTTGTAAAGTGACCCAAGCTTTTTATTGATGGTTTTAATAGTTTTAATGACATGCATGTCGAATTTAAAGTTATTGTCAATGTTGACACCTAGGAGTTTTGTATAGGAATCTGTGGATACTGTGGTGCCATTATTAGACTGTATGGAGAAGGATAAGGCATTGGACCTACTAGTGGGGGGAGAAAAGTAGCAGCTTTGTTTTATTAGGGTTTAGGATCAGAATACGTCAGATAGCCAGTTTTCAATTGTGTTAAAAGTATTCTGGGATAATGTCCACAGATCTGACTGAGAGGAAGCCAAGCATATCATAGTGGAGTCATCCGCATACTGAATGCATATGGCATCAGAGATGACAGTGCAGAGGTCGTTAATAAAAATGGAGAACAGAAGAAGTCCAAGTATAGAGCCCTGGGGGACTACTAGGGTATTATGTAGGAGGGTAGATAGTTTGTTCTGCTACAGGACGACCAGTTGTCTACCATTCAGATAAGATTGGAACCAATGGAGAGCTAGATTATCTAAGTAATTTGTTTTCAGGGCATGGAGTAGTAGCTGGTGAGATACCATGTCGAACGCCTTGGAGAGATCCAAGAAGAGGGCTGAGGATAATTTATTATTGTTGCGGTTATAGTTTATGGTGTTAGAGAAGGCAAAGAGGGATGAGGTGGTGCTGTGATGATGCCTGAAACCAGGCTGAGAATTAGCCAATAGATTGCTCTAGATAAGATGGTGTAGTAACTATCTATGGATACATTTTTCCATAATTTTGGCCAGTAGTGAGAATATAGCTATGGGCCTGAAATTAGATAGTTCAGTAGAGCTACGACCTTTATGGGGTGGTATTACATAGGATATTTTCCAGATGGAGGGGGTGGTGGTTTCTGCTATGGTTCAGTTAATTAGAATGAAGATGGGGTAAGCTATGGCATTTGCAGCTTTTTGCAGATACTCTGCAGGGAGAAGATCAGCTGAAAGGGTGGTAGGTTTTAATTTTTTGGGTAGGGCTTGAATAAATGAGGTGGCAACTGGCTGAAATCTAAAGGAGAGGTGGGTACTAGGAATAGAGGACTTTGATCTGGGACAACTAAAAGGAAGCTGACTAACTAGCAATTGGATAGTCTCAGTGAAGAAGCGGCTGAAGGTGTTTGCAACATCCTCAGGAGGTTTATCAGTGGGGGTTGGAGTGGTGGTTGGACCTGGGTGCATTAATTTACTTATACCTGCCCAGAACTTTTGAGGGTTACTTTGATTGTTCTGTTGTAGATGGCAGTAGTAGTTTTTTTTTTTTGTCTAGTAAAATGGATGCATACACATCCATATTGATACACATGCACTTCACAAAAGACAATTCCTAGAAATATTCATTCAACCCCAGCTTATATAATGCCCCCAAATTTGGAGTTCACATTTTCTCTTTATAATCTAAGATTTTATGTTTTTTAAACTGTGACAAACCTTCCCCTTAACCTCATCAATCCCAACAAAAATAAAATGTGCCCCAATCTGTTCTAAATGATGTTTATAAAGCGCACTTCTAAGTCTTCTACAATTAATATCACTAATATGTAGTGCAATTCTATGTTTAAATGGTCTAGACATTTGGCGTATATAAAATGCACCACACCGACATACAGCCATATATATTATCAATTTTGTATTGCACGTAATCAAAGACCTAATTTCAAATACTTTCATAGTGTTAACATATCTAAAAGATTTAGTTCTAGACACAACCTTGCAATATGTACAATTTCCACAGAATGTACCCTTGAGTGACTCCCTAAAAACATTACTCAAAAAAGAACTTTTTTAATACCTACTGAAATATTCAATATTCTTCCCTCTACTATATCCAAAATGACAATGCTCATCCAATATTTGTTCAAAAAAGGGGTCTGACTTCAAAACTGACCAATATTTATTAATCACCCCTTTTATTTTAAAGGTATTAGTTCCAAAACTAGTAATAAATCTAGATATTTCAATGGAAGTAATTTTTTCACCACTTCTTTCACCTCATTGGTCAGAGCACTGTATGGTTTTCTTTGATTATTTAGCGAGTGCTGACCAGGTGGCGTTTTATGCTGGATCTAGTTAGATATTACATTTTTTGTCATTCCACATTTTTGCATATTGAAACTATTTAATGAAGGATGAAAGACAGAACTTACATTTCTGGATAACTTGGCCTCAGATAAGAACAATGTCACGTTTACTACAGGAGAACAGGTAACAACTAAAGATGGCAATACATTAGCACTTGATATGGAGAAAAGTTTTAAACGTTAATGCTCCAAAAAAGTGAGAAATTATGTATGGCACATTAATTTATTAAAGGCATATATATACAAGCCAATATAGTGCCCAGAGCCTTACGTGTGCATGTTGAGCTGGGTGTTGGTAGAGATGATGCTGTGTTTATGAATAAGTGGTGCAATATACAAAAGATAGCTTCAAGGATGTTTTTAGAGCTATTAATTAGCTTCTATGAGAAGCACTTAGAATCATTAACTGAAGAGCTCAATAATTGTTATGATGGTATCCAGCAGTTTTCATTGAGTGATGACTTTTCTGGTAAAAATAATACATTTTTATAGGAAATGGGTGACTTTGAAAATGAGCTGCAAATACATAAATTAAAGTAGTATACTAGGGACATGAATGATTACTGAAGTAATCTTACACTGGAAACGTAAGAAGCACTCTCTTCATTTCTCTGATTTTAAGAAAAATAAGAAAGAGGCCAATGTAAAATGAAAAAGGGTTCATTCAATCCTAAGGAAATCCAGTGGGAATTATTACTGACAGAGCCAAGTACGTCTGAATTTTCATTCAATGTTACTGACAAAGATGTGGCGATTTTGGAGATCTGTGAGCTTCTCCCCTGTTCAAAAGCATTTCAGAGGCCCTTTAGACGTGGAGGGAGGAAACATAAATGGTGTAAGCAAGAAAGAAGCCTTCAGACAAATGATGGAGAACCAACAGTAGTTGTAAAGGACAATTTATGTGACAAGGACAATTTAACAGTAAATTTGACTTCTCTTACTTTCATTAAGGATGAAACAGATGTGCTGAATAAAGGTACAGGCTATGTACCTTCTTTTTATGTCGCTCAAATTTCAGTGGTGTCAGATGTTAAAAGTTTTTGTCGAAATTTAAACCTGAGGATCCATTATAGCCATAGAACTGAAGCTGTCATTAATCCTTCTTTTAAATTTAAAAAGTCAACATTTCAGCCACCCTATCATCCTGCAGTAAGGATGTTTGAAGAATATGTTCTATGGGATTTTCATGCAAGTTAAAATTATATTTTTACGACTTTTGGTTCCAATGTAATTATAGAACAGAGAAATGCTTTAAACAATTTAGAAAATATTGATAAGCTTGTAGTGGTTAAAGCTGGTAAAGGTGGTGGTATAGTCCTTTGGGACTATATTAATTATGATAAGGAAGTGATGAGACAACTTATTGACAGTATGTCATATATTAGGCTACCATTTAATCCTACCCCCATTTTTAAGACCATTGTAGAAAGAATTTTGGATGATGCCCTGTTTGAAGGCATGATCATTGAAGAATTATGTGAACAAATGAAGGTCAATGATCCTGAACCACCTGTATTTTAAATTTTGCCTAAAATACGCAAGACAATTAACTCCCCCGGGGAGACCGACTGTTTCTAGCAGATGTTCATTGACTGAACTGTTATCAGTTTATTTAGAAACTCAACTGAAACCATTGTTATCCTTCATACATGCTCATATCAAGGATAGCAATGAATTTATGAAGTTAATGGGTGATATTCAGGTACCTCCACATTCTTATTAAAGTACATTAGAAGTTCTGTCTTTATATACCAGTATCCCCCATGAAGGGGGCTTACTGCTGTGAAATACTGGTTAGATTTGTCTGGCTAGTACAGTAATAAACAAATTAAATTTCTACTTAAATCATGGGGGCTAATATTGGAACAATGTATTTTATTATAAAAATGATTGGTATCTGCAAATCAAAGGTACCGCGATGGGCACAAATTTTGAACCAATATATGCTGACCTCTTTATGGGGTTTTTGGAGATTAGTTTGATTTATGATAATGGTAATCAATTCAAACAATTAATTAATATGTGGTGTAGATATCTAGATGACTGTTAGTGCATATGGGTAGGTTCTGTTGAAACTTGGAATGATTTTGTTAACTAGTTAAATTCTAATAAGTATGGTATTAAATTTATTGGCAAGATTCAACTATTTAATACTGAAGCTTTGGATGTTAATGTTTCTAAATTGATTGCTGGGGCAATGGCTACCAATTTATTTTTGGAAGCCTTTTTCTAAGAATTCTATATTGGAAGCCAGCAGTTGTCATCCTAAACATATTAAAAAGAATATACCAAAAGCACAATTTTTGAGACTCAGATGATTATGCAGTTCTAATGAAGTGGTTGAAGAAGAAGTATGTAAGATGGGATCTAGATTTTTAAGAAGGGGTTATAATGCGGATTTAGTTAGAACAGCATATTTTTGGTTCTAGAGAGGATAGGAAAGATTTATTTAAATCAAGTGAATGACGTGATGAACAAAGGACTGCCATTCAAATACTTACATTTATTACTAGTTTTGGAGCTAATGCTTTTAAAATAAAATTAGAAGTTATGTACCTACCATAACGTTCCATGTTAGTTGTCTTCTCTCGCCTTCTTTCTTGCTGGATGGGTTCGGAGCCGATCCTCGGCTCCGACTCGGCACTTGCTAAGCTCGAGAGTCACTTTTACCAGCTCATGGCAGCCCCATATCCCATGATGCAAGGCGGTAATTACCCAGATCTTGTTTGGTATCTAGAGGAAAAACTGCCTATAAAAACTTTCCACTAAGGAAAGAGAAACAACTAACATAAAAAGGTTGTAAGGGAAACCAGGTAATCAAGGACAAGAACTATCTGGTGTCCAAGGAAGAAGAATCTTCCAAAGAAAAAGGGGAGATCAAGGTCTGTCCAGGCTAGGGGGACAGGAGGGAGGGATGCAAGAAAGAAGGCGAGAGAAGACAACTAACATGGAACGTTATGGTAGGTACATAACTTCTAAATGTTAAGTTGTCAATCTCGCCTTCATTCTTGCTGGATGGGACCGCGTCCCTAGCACCTCTATCCTGGGTGGCTCAATGGAACAGACTCTTGAGAACAGTGGAACCAAAGCTTGCCCTGTCCCTGGAGGCCAAATCCAATTTGTAATGAGAAACGAAGGTATGAGGAGTTGCCCAAGTGGCCGCTGCACAAATAGTATCTAAGGGCAGCCTAGCCTGAAAAGCTGTAGAAGTGGCTAGACCTCTTGTGGAATGAGCTTTAGGTTTTGAGTTCAGCTGTTGCCCCTAAGCTGATAAATGTCAGAAATGGTGGAAGATAGCCATCTGGATAAGGTCACTTTAGAAACAGGGAGACCTTTTTTATTTTCAGCATAAGAAAGGAAGAGCTGATCGGACTTCCTAAATTGCTTTGTTCTGTCCAAGTAATATCCGAGTTGGCGATGAACATCTAGGTAATGCAATTTTTGTTCCGCCCTGTTAGAATAATTTGGAAAAAATACAGGGAGATCAATGGATTGGTTTAAATTTGTCTTAGAAGCAACCTTGGGCAAAAAGGATGGATTGGTTCTCAAGGATACTCTGTCTTTGTGGAAGACCAAATAAGGGGGACGAACACAGAGGGCATGAAGTTCAGACACTCTTCTAGCCTAGGTAATAGCGACTAGAAAAAGAGTCTTCCAAGAAAGAAACTTTAATGAACATGAAGCAGCCGGTTCGAAAGGGGGAAGTATCAAGGATGTCAGCACTAAATTTAGATCCCACTGTGGTGGAGGATCTCTAACAGGGGGTTTAAGAAGGAACACTCCTTTGAGAAAAGCTTTACAAAGTTTGTGGGACATAATGTTGTGGTCTGCAAACCCGACATGGAAATTCGAGATTGCAGCCAACTGAACTTTGACTGTGGAAAACGAAGAACCTGAGTGAAAAATTTCCGCTAGGAAATCCAAGACCGACTAAATAGGGGCAGTAAAGGGGTCTATGTTCTTAGATTTTGCCCAAGCGGAGAAGCGTTTCCACTTGCTAGTGTAAATTCTCCTGGTAGAGGACTTAAGAGAAGCTACTATGATATCTCTAATGGGGTTAGAGATCATAGGGAGCCTGGCTAAGGAAGGAAGTGGAGCAACCAAGCTGTGAGGTTGAGGGAAGGAACGGACCGGTGCAGTTGACCCGACTGGTGGGTCAGAAGATCTGGAACTGGGTCCGGATGCCAAGGCTGCACCAAAAGATGGCGATGAAGGAAAGGGAACCAAATTTGTCGAGGCCAATAAGGGGCAATGAGAATCATTTTGGCTCTCAAGACGGTAGCTTTCTGGAGTACTTGTGGTATCAAAGGAAAGGGAGGCAAGGCATAAAGGAGTCCCCGGGGCCAATCTTGGGTAAGAGCGTCTCTGGGGGGATGGCCTGGAAGTGGGAAGAGAGAGAAGAAGTCTGGGCATTTGCTGTTTTGGGGTGTAGCAAAAAGATCGCAGCATGGGCGGCCCCACTTCTGAAAAATCTCCTCCACAATGGATTGCTTGAGAGACCACTCGTGAGGCATGAGAATAGCTCTGCTCAATCTGTCCGCTATTATGTTGGTTTTCCCGGGGATATGCGTTGCTACCAGAAACCGCTGAGAGGAGATCGCCCATTGCCAAAGTCTGAGAGCTTCTCGACATAAGGGATAGGACTTGGTTCCGCCCTGCTTGTTGATGTACCACACGACGGACATGTTGTCCGTGTGAACTGCAATAGTCCCTAAAGGAAGAAAGTCGTTGAGGGCTTGCAACGTTAAAAGCACTGCTCTCATCTCTAGGACATTTATGTGCAGGCAGTATTCCAACGGTTGCCACGTGCCATAAACCATCCTGCCCCGATAATGCCCCCCCACCCGATCAGGGAGGCATCCGACGTGACCGTGGCTACTGGGGTAGGAGGAACAAATGGCCTGCCCTGATGAACTAGAGGAGAGGAAATCCACCAGGATAGATGGTTCTTCCAGGTTTGTGTCACCAGAATCTTGTGACGCATGGGAAGCTGCTGGAAGGACCACTGGGTGAACAACATCCACTGAAGGAGACGCATGTAAAAGCGGGCCAGAGGAAGAAGTGTGATGGCTGCTGCCATGAGGCCCAACACTTTCAGGACCAACTTTCAGGACCAACCTGGCTTGTACCCTTTTGCTGGATAGGATGATCCGAACATGGTTTTGGATATCTAGGATTCTCTGACTTGTTAGGTTTGCTGACATCCGGGTAGTGTCTAGGTTTGCGCCTATAAAGGTAATAGATTGGCAGGGCGATAAGGAAGACTTTTCGAAGTTGACTGAAATTCCTAAGTGACTGCAGAGACGTAGAGTGTAGTCTCTGGCTTGGAGAAGTTGATGCCTGGTGGTGGCTGAGAGGAGCCAGTAGTCGAGATACGGAAACACCTGGAATCCTTGACGTCTCAGGTGAGCCGTGAAAACTGCCATGCATTTGGTGAACACTCTGGGGGCTGTAGTGAGGCCAAAGGGCAGGGCTCTGAATTGAAAATGACTGGTCCCCAGCCGAAAGCGGGGAAAATTTCTGGAGCATCTGTGAATCTTTATATGATAGTACGCATCCTGAAGGTCTATGGAGCACATCCAGTTGTCTTTGCCCAGAAAAGGCAAAATCGATTGAAGTGTGACCATCCGAAATCTTGTCTTTTTGACAGACTTGTTGAGCCTGCTGAGGTCTAATATTGGTCTCCAGTCTCCCGTCTTTTTGGGGACCAAAAAGAACCTTGAGTAGATTCCGGACTCTAAATGATCTTTTGGTACTGGCTGGATGGCCCTTTTCCTTAGAAGCTTTGACACCTCTAATCTTGCAATTTCCCTTAGACCGGGTGGTACGTCTGGAAGGGAACCTTTTTGAGGGACGGGGCTTTCCTCGAAAGGAATCTTGTAACCCTCGGATATGATCGACTGTACCCATTTGTCTTGAGAGAGGAAAAGCCAGGCTTCTGGGTACAGCGACAATCTTGCCCCGACTGCCTCCAAGGGTGGGCAGTCGGGCAACACCTCAGGGATGCTGGAAGGGCTTGTCAGAGAGAGGCTCTCTGGAGCCCTGGTTCTGCGGACCCCCTCTGCCCCTAGGGCGGCGTCTGTTATTATTACCCCCTCTGCCTCTGGGGGTAAACTGACCACGTGCGTCAGGCGTGACTCCTTGTGATTTCTGGAACCACATTTTCCCTCCCTTCTGACCTTTGGGGTAAGGTCTAGAAGGAGTGGAGAAACGGACTCCTACAGCAGAAAGAGTCTTGCCGTCCTGCTCGCACCTGGTCAAAGTGTCCTTCACCTGAGGGCCAAACAATGTTGTCCCATCAAAGGGAGAGTTTGTGAAGGACGCCTTAAAGGGGTCTGCAAAATTACAGAGCCGCATCCAGGACTGACGCCTGAGGGCCACTCCTGTGCCTGCGGCTCTACTCGCCCCATTGGCTGCATAAGAAATGAGCCGCATGGAGGAGTTGGTTATGGAATTTAGGATTCCCAGCTGAGAGGCAATCTTTTCTTGAGCCCCTGCTGCTGACGGATCCTGTACTACTTCACCTAGCTCTTTGAGGATGTCTCTCTGAAGTCTGGTGAAGTGACACAAATAATTCAGCGAACGCATAGCAAAGGTCGCTGAGGAAAACATCCGCTTGCCATACCTGTCCATGGTCCTAGACTCCTTGTTAGGAGGATGGACTGGCACGGAAGGATCTGCAAGTTCCTTCTTGGTGGCGGCCGCCACCACCATGGCATCAACCGGGACACCCTTAGTAAGAAACTGCTTTTCAGCGGGGGCCGTGATAAACTTTGAAGGTCTCCTGGGGACTGGTTCCACCGAATCAGGAGATGCCCATGCCTTTTGAGCTATGACTTCCATAAGGGGGTCGAAAGGTGGAGACACCCAGGAGGTGGAGGGTCAAGATCCAAAAGCCTCCAGGTATACCGATTCATCCTCGGAGGGATTAATGGAGGGCCAGTTCCCCCTCTGTTTCAGGAGTTCAAGGATGTCTGAAAAGGAGACATCCTCAGAGGGAGATTTTGGGGACCCCTCTGACTCATCTAAATTGGTATCTGATGTAGTAGACTCAGGGGAGTCTAAGTGCTTCCTCTTGCAGGTCCTCTTACGCGGGGGTTCACCTGAAGGATCAGGAGAAACCTCGGAAGAGGAAGTTCTTCTCAATGGGGAGACCTGGGGCGATGGATCCCTGGGTCCAGGAGCAAGAGAGCGGGAAGAGGCATCTACAGGCACCATAGAGGGAGGAGCTAAAGGAACCGACTGCTGACTAAGCTCCGGGGCTAGCACACTCCTCATCACCTCGAAGGCTCCCCTCCCAGGGAGGGCCGAGAGATCCCACTCCGAAGAGACAGGGATCCCTGGTCCCACCGAAAGAGAAGGCTCCGAAGCAGATGTCAGGGCCGAGCTCACCAAGGCCGAAGCCCCGAGAGGGAGAACGGGGTCGGACAAGGGTCCGATGCCACTCGCCCCCTCGGAACCGACCAAGGAAGCCTGATGCCCGGATCCCTCCAAGGAAGGTCTCAAGGAGGAGATACGAGTCGAGGATGACGGAGCCGAAAGGTGTGGTATCGGCTCCGAAGCAGCAACAGTCACGGTACCAATAATCTCCGGCTCCGAACTCTGTAGGAGAGTCGAAGGAGGAATCTCAGGGGGGTGTAGAATAGCTGACGTCTGATGAGACGGGCTATGGAGCATCTGGGCTAGTGCCTGTGATTTTAATAGCCTACTCACCACTCTCTCTAAGTCGTGGTCTGAGAGCCTGGAAGACCTCGATGATCGGCTCCGATGGCTCCGCTCCGAAAGCAAGGGAGAGGCTGGAGCCGAGTGTATAGATTCCAAAGAAGGAGATCTAGACCTCTTCTTGGACGGAGCCATCGGAGCAGACAACTTGTCGGCTTCGAGAGGAGACAAGGACATCTCGGCTCCAGCCGGAGCTAAGACGTGCTTCGACGCTAGGGTGTCGGCTCCAGACGGATCCGACAGGTGCCGAAGCCAGGGTATTGGCGCCGACCGGCGCCGGTACAGAACCTTCCAACAAGGAAGGATCGGCTCCGGATGGAGTCGGAGCCAAGACCACAGACTTGGACACCGAAGCCTGGGTCTTGGGAGGCTTGGAGGGCTTCCCGGAGCCAACCTTAGCCAGGGAGCTCTCTGGTTTAAGAAGACCCCTGAGGATCAACTTATTTCTACGTTCCTGCAGGACTCTCTGGCTGAAGGAATGACATATAGCACAGGAGTCCTGCAGGTGTAGGGGTCCCAGGCAATAAATACAAGAAGTGTGACCATCTGTCAGAGACATCTTCTGACAGCACGAGTCACACTTCTTGAAACCTGAGACCCTAGTATCTTTTGACATGTCTCAGTCCTAAAACACTCACACACACTAATCAGACCAAACCAAGACACTAAAAATATTATTAATAACTAATTAGTTAGTTATTATAATAACAGTGACACAACACACACACACCTGAGGGAAATCCTGACAGGAACTGTGAGGGTGGGAAAGGCCTAAGGCCCGAAACACTGAAACTATGACTAAGTGAACTAAGGGGGAATGGGTATGGAGCTAAGTGAATAAAGTACACTGAAGGAATATAAAGACTAAAAATTAGAGTTTTGGGACACCTAAAACTTTACAAATAGCAAGAAAAATATCACTTACCAGGAGCTGGTAAAAAGTATGACCTCATTAGTGAAGCGGCAAACGAGATCTGGGTAATTACCGCCTTGCATCATGGGATATGGGGCTGCCTCGAGCTGGTAAAAGTGACTCTCGAGCTTAGCAAGTGCCGAGTCGGAGCCGAGGATCGGCTCCGAACCCATCCAGCAAGAATGAAGGCGAGATTGACAACTTAACATGGGGTGATTAATAAATATTGGTCGATTTTGAAGTCAGACCATTTTTTGAACAAATATTGGATGAGCATTGCCATTTTGGATATAGGAGAGGGAAGAATATTGGTGAATATTTCAATAAGTATAAAAAAGTTATTTTTTGAGTGATATTGTTTTTAGAGAATCACTCAAGGGTAGTACATTCTGTGGAAATTATACATATTCAAGGTCATGTCTAGAACTAAAGCTTTTACATCTGTTAACACTTTGAAAGTATTTGAAATTACGTATTTGATTACGTGTAATACAGACTGGATTAATATATATGGCTGTATGTCGGTGTGGTGGATTTTATATAGGGCAAATGTCTAGATCTTTTAAACAGAGAATACACTACATATTAGTGATATTAATTGTAGAAGACTTAGAAGTACACTTTATAAACATAATAGTTACATGAAACTGCACTATGTCGACTGCGGAAATGTCAAATCTGCTATGGTGGTGTCATGTTTGTGACGTGCGGTGTGGTTTGTGGATTTATCTGGGGTTTTAGGTAAGTGGTGTTTGTGTAAGGGTATTGGCTAGGGATGTTAAGTGTGCGTAGTGGTGTTTTTGGTTTGTGTTTAGTATGACCTCAGAGTTAGTATATATAAGTAGGGGGGTGGGGGGCACAGCCCTCCACATGGGGTGTGCAGGGGAGGGGGTCTTGCCCCCCCTGATTATAGGTAGGTTAGGTGTGTGTTATGTTGTGTTTGTGTGCGTTTTATTTTTTTAGTTTAGTTATGTAGGGATATGTGTGTGTGTGTGTGTGTGTGTGTGTGTGTGTGTGTGTGTGTGTGTGTGTGTGTGTGTGTGTGTGTTCGCTATTGTGCTACTCGCAGTTTTGCGTGTTCGGGTATGTGGGTGTTCGACAATTCAGTCTCAAAATACTGAAATTTGACATTTCAGTATTTCGAGATTGTCTAGTGAATCCGGGGACGTTGTATAAGCTGGGGTCGAATGAAAATTATTAGGAATTGTCTTTTGTGAAGTGCATGTGTATCAATATGGATGTGTATGCATATATATATATATATATATATATATATATATATATATATATGAACAAACAAAAGTCCCAGCACTTAAATACAAAAAGCAAAAAACCCACGAACTAGGAGCCAGAAACAATTGCAGAACTCACAATGTTAAACTGAATGAAAAATACTAATCCAATCGTCTTGAATAACCACGATGTAAAAACAAATCCTTTATTGGAGCATAAAGAAATGAGCGCTTCCGCGGGACACAGCACCGCTTCTTCAGATAGTATACAGAATTGTAAAGCATTCATTTACTTGAACATAACCACACCTCAATGCTATCCAATGAGGCACCACTTAGCTAATTAGGAAACACTAACAAGTAATAAATGAAACAAATACTCAATTAAAACAGCAGCAAGAACACGCCTTCAAACAGGCCGATACCTAAAACATATCCATAATCCATGTGGCTGCATATAATGCATAACCTCTAATCAAAACTTTAAAAGATATAAACAAATTATACCTCTCCAAAAATATAAATAATGACAACCTGTACAATTAATGCAGAAAGGCATATACAAAACAAGACGAATAAAGGCGCCACTATCATTCCTCATGGACTTCACTGTAAATCACACAAGCATGCAGGTTAATATAAAATAAACTGTCACTGCACATAATACCTAATACCATAAATCGTACTAAGGAGCAAATCCACAATATATGGATACAGCATGTTAAAATAAAAACAATGATGGATATGCCTGAATTTGATATCACTATAGCAGACTAGTTAATAATAATATACAAAATACATAAACACAATTTGGTTTATAAAAAACATATACTGAATCTAAAGACAAATTTGTCAGCTAAAAACTAGAAAACTAGCATGCCCTACTTTTAATAATAGTTATATGCCCTATCGTAACTTTCTCCCTTTCAAACATGGTTTGAGTGAAACTGTTTCATTTAGTCCCCTACCTCTATGTGCCCCTTATCTCAGCAGCCAACGCAGTTCAGCTTCCTCCATCCGGTTTACTATATCCCCTATACGTGTAGAAACGTTTTCCATGTGTAATACTTGGAATAAAAAAAGTATGTGCAGATCCTTCTTTCAGCGCATGCTTGGCCAGAGCACTACAATCATCTCTTCTGGCCAAACAGTAACTGTGATCCCTAACGCGTTCCCTCAGGGACCTATTGGTCTTCCCCATGTAGAAACAAAAACATCGCACACAATGTGCTACATATACCACATTTCTACTATGGCAATTGGAATTCACCCTGAGCTCCCATAATCTGCCTGTGTCAGGGTGTTTGAAGAAGTGTGACTCATCTATGAAGCTACATTGAGGGCAGCCCCCACATTTATTGGTTCTTTCAAAGCCAGTTAAATGGGTTGGTCCAAACGAAATAGTATTGGAGCTGTGACATAAAATACGCTTTAAATTTTTCATGTTATTATACACAAACTTAGGACAGTTACCTACAATCTCTCTTACTTGATCATCAGCTGTCAATATGTTCCAATTACTCATTACAGCATGCACAACTAAATTAACATTCTGACTGTATGGTATTATAAAGGGCTCATGGTTAAACGTGGAGACCTTCTCAGTTGTATTTCTGATACTATCAGAGAAAAAAGGTTTAGCTCTTCCGGTTCTGAGTGTGTCAATATTAGAATAAACACTCTGTATTTCATCTGGGTGATAGCCACGGTTAACCAATCCATCCCCAAGTTGTGTTAGTTCTTTACTGAACGATTGTTCAGTGCTGGACAATCTGGACAAGCGCATAGCTTGTCCCTTGATAATATTCTTGAAGATATGTGGATTATGCATGCTGTCCTTATGCAGGTACGCAGGCTTATAGCAAGGTTTCCTATATACTTTAGTGCCTATCCGCCCTTCCTGTCTGAATATGTTGACATCCAAAAAATCAATGGTATTAGTTGAATATCTCATTGTAAACTTTAAGAAAGTACCTATATCATTAAGCTTCTGATGAAACTCTTGAAGCAATTCAACGGACCCATGCCAGATGAAAAACAAATCATCCACAAATCTTTTAAAGAACTTAATATGCGTATTGTCCAAGATATGTCTAGTTTCGAACTCAGCCATTACTATATTAGCATAGCTGTCCGCACAGCTTGTGCCCATTGCTATCCCACTGGTTTGTCTATAGCAAGTGTCCTGAAACAGAAACACATTATTTTCCAACACCAATTCCATTAAAAAACATAAAAAATCAATCCTTCCCATATCATGGCATACAGATCTGTTCAGAAAGGACCTTAAATAAGCCAGCCCCTGGTCATTGGGGATACAGGTAAACAATGAAACATCCATAGTGACAAAAAGGATGCTCTCAGAGTAATCAAAATCACACATTCCTGCATATAGGCCCCTCAGAAATTGTTCAGTATCTTGTAATACATACTTATATGTGGCTAAAAACATTTTAAGTTCAAAATCCAAAAATATCGATAGTGGTTCAGTTATCCAGCCGGAGCCTGAAACAATTGGCCTAAATTCAGGTAAAAATAAGTTCTTATGTATCTTGGGCAATCAAGTTATAACTGGAATCAATGGAATATTAACCAAAAAATATTGAAAAAGTTCCTCATTAATGAGGCCCATGCATTTACATTCCTCTAAGGAGCTGTTAACCCTAGTCTGCATATCAGATATTGTATCCAACGAGATGACCTCGTAGGAACCATTATCGAGTGATTCTAACATTTTAGATGTATAATACTCACTGTCCAATACTACCACCGGTCCGCCTTTATCGGCCGGCCGAATGGTAATGTCCTTATTCATTCTTAAACATTCAAGGGCTTCATATTCTAACTTGGTTAAATTTCCAACAGACTTTTGACCATGATCATTGAACTTATTGTATAAACTGTTCTCCACTGCCTTGACAAATACTTCCAAGTTGGCCTGAAGATGAGGTACAAACAAACTCCTTCTCCTAAAGTCAGAAGGCCCAGAAATAGGGTTTTCACTCGAGTTAGGAGCAAGGCGATTGGATTAGTATTTTTCATTCAGTTTAACATTGTGAGTTCTGCAATTGTTTCTGGCTCCTAGTTCCTGGGTTTTATATACTTATTTTTATATATTGTGCATATGAAGAAATATAGTTGTGTGTGTAGCTCGCTGACTTTTCTCTTTCTTTCTTCTTTTTTTTATATAATATAATGTGCGTTGGGGGTTATATATTATAATTGTTAGAAAGAGATCACTGCCATTTTAAATACTTTTATTTTACATTTGTTGACCGGGCTAGTCCAGCTGGATATATGTCCATTTTCATCAGAGGCCCGGGGAGAAAAGCTCCTCAAAGACATGGTATAATTTATTTAAATGACAGTTTCTCAGATAAAGGTACATTACACATTTTAGCAATTCATTACGTTTCAGTACATTTATGCTTACATAATCTTAGTACATATATATGGATAGTTATAAGAAGATATTGATAATGACATTCGATTAATATATTAGAGCACACTTTTAGTTGTTAACAGAATAGCAACTAGTATATACAGGTATAGTAAGATAAAATGGATAATTAGTTAAGGTTCGCAGAAGGACATAACCATTGTGATTTAAGGTACAGTTTCAGTTTGGTTTTAAACAGTGTTATTGAGGAAAGGGAGGTCAGGTCACTGGGGAGTGAGTTCCAGGTTTTGCCCACGGTATTACAGAACAGAGAGTCACCAGCCAAATTGTTGGCTTTACCTATTTGTACCAGTAGTTTGTTAGATGAGCACAGGGTCTAAAGGTTATTGTAGGGGGTGATAAGGTTGGTAAGAATTGGCGTATTAGTAGACTGATGTAGGATCCTGTGGGTAACTGTTAATTTGTTAAATAGTAGTAGATTTGGCAACTCCAGCCATCCTAGTTGTTCCAGATTAATGCAGTGATCAGTTCTGAAAGCGGATCCTGTTGCAAATCTGGCAATATTATTGCAGGAGATAGCCAGCTTGTTCAGGTTATTTTTAGACAGGTTAGTATATATAGGGGAGGTGTAGAGTAGAGTAAAGTAGAGCAGAGTTTAAGTGGGTGCAGGCAATAGCAGCCCTAGCTAATGGGGTCAGAAAGGGTTTGATTCTACAGAGGGAGCCTAGTTTTTTGTTGACTGTTTTTATAGCACTGTTAATGTGAGTATCAAAGTTAAGGTTGTTATCAATTTGTACCCCTAAAGGTTTTGTAGTTGAATCAGGCGATATGATAATACCATTGTTTGAAGTAACAGTAAAGTTAAGTGGAGAAGCCCTATGGGTGGGACTGAAGAGTAGGAGTTCTGTTTTTTTTGGGTTCAAGATGAGGCAGCGGAGTAGAAGCCATTTCTCGACTGTATTAAACACATTTTGGGTGAGGGTCTGATGGAGAAGTTGCTGAGCATAGTAACGTGGAATTGTCTGCGTATTGTATACAGGTAGCTTGAGGTATTACAGAATATAGGTCATTAATAAAAATAGAAAATAACAGAGTTCCTAATATTGAGCCTTGGGGGACACTGAGGGCAATGGGGATGTGGGTAGATAAGTTATTCTCCCACAGTACAGCCTGCTGCCTATTGTTTAAGTAGGATTGGAACCATTGTATAGCCAGCGCATCTAGTGACAGGTTTCTGAATACGTGTATGAGGAATTGGTGGTTAACCATATCAAAGGCTTTAGAGAGAACAATAAAGAGGGCAGAGGACAGAGTGTTATTATTGTGATTTTTGTTAATACAGTCAGAGAAGGATAAGAGGGCAGAGGTGGTACTATGAAATGCTCTAAAATCATGCTGGCATTTAGATAGTAAGTTGTCTATTAGGTGGTTTAACAGTTGTCTATGAATGCATTTCTCCATGATTTTTGCCAGCGGAGATAATATAGCTATAGGTCTATAGTTTGATAATTCATTGGCGTTACCACCTTTATGCAGGGGGATAATATGTGAGATTTTCCAGATAGATGGAATAGCTCCCTCAGGTCTGGTACTGTTAATCAGGATGGAGATGGGATAGGCTATGACTCTTGTAGCTTTTTGCAGATATTCTGCAGGTAGTAGATCAGCTGAGGGGGTGGTTGGTTTAAGTTTCTGAATAAGGGTACAGACAAGGGATGTAGGGCCAGGTTGAAGGTGAAATGAGGGGGGTAAGGTAGAAATAGAGGTAGTCAGAGATGAGCCGTCAGAAGTTAGTTGATTGGCCAGAGACTCAATGGTCTCAGAGAAGAAAGTGTTAAAGGTATTGGCAATTTGCTTGGGACTGTCATGGTCAGAGCCTGATGGAGTGGGTGTGACAGAACGACCTGGGTGTAAAAGTGTGTTAATCCCTGCCCAGAACTTTTGCGGTTTGTTTTGATGGGTTTGTTGGAGTTGAATTTAATAGTTTCTTTTATCCAAAAGTATGGAGTATGGATTTTTTTGTATCATTTCTTAGCTGCCTAAATTTTAGATGACCTTCAGGGCTTAAATAGTGACTATTTAAATGGTATGGCTATGTAACTTCCTGTAATGTATGGAGCACTGATGACGCCTATGTGGTGAAACTGAAACTGGTTTGCAAGCAGTTGGGGCTAAGTTCGTTGGTATTTGGACTTTTGCACACGATGTAAATAAATTCATGGTGGAACACCGAGTGGTTATTGTCAACTACAAATTTGGATTGCAGTGAGTGCTGGAAGTTTTTGTGTTGGATTATATAGGTTCATAGGTTAGTACTAGGCTATCTGCCCGAAGGCATTTATAAGCCTAGCCAGAATGTGTTGGCTTTCGCCGATCCCTTAGATTAGTTCCCTGTGCCTCTGTCCAGCAGAGCCACTGAAGTGATCCCAGAGGTAAACTTTCTGTTTCCCATCCACTCATCAAGGTTTCTTTTGAAGAGTGTTAGTGAGGAACTCTGCCTAATGTAGATTGGGATCTTGTTCAAGCATGGGAAGTCTCTGGGACAGGAACCTATCCCTCCAGCACGTCCTATTTATTGTTGTGGTGAGGTTTAGATCCCTACAGTGTGTGGCTTGAGGGGATAAGGATTTCTTTAGGTGGAGCATGTCCATCAATTCTGGGTTGGACATGGCCTTGGATGTCAGGGAGAGATCAGCTCTGAGTAGGCGGTATGCAACAGAGTACAACTGGAATTTCTTCAGTCAAGCTGCATACGGCATCTGTTTGAGGCCACTGATCCTCTTGGTGAGGTACTTCTGTGGTCTTTCCAGCTGTTGCAGGTGTCTTGTAAGGTACATCCCAAATGGGGCATTGTACTCTATGATGGTTCTGATGAGTGATGAGTAGAGGGGCACAATGACCTTTTTTGATCTGGATGCAAACCCTTTTGTGATTATGGGCCACGTAGAAGGATTTTCTAACCACTTTGGCAATGTGATTATCAAAGGTGAGATTACTATCCATTTGGGTGCCCAGATCCCTTATTATGTCTTCCGTATTTAGGGGACTACCACATATGTGGTAGTTTGTGGGTACTTTGTTTTTTCCATAGGGGATGACTATGCACTTTTTGGCATTTAGCTTGAGGCCATGATTTTGACACCAGGTATCTGTCTCAGTGAGACCCTTTTGGAGGATGCCTGTGTCAGCCGGAGAGTCAATTATAGCCCCTAGTTTGCAGTCTACAAATTTGGTCAGCCATAGTCCTCCTGTGCTTGTTTGCACCTCTGACAAGTATATACTGAACAGGAGGGGTCCTAGAACTGAGCCCTGGGGAAAGCCACTTGTAACCGGTTAAGAGTCGGACCTAGCTCCCGCAACTCTCACCATGTGGGTTCTGTCAGTGAGCCAGTTGGCAACCCATCTTGTGACGTAGGGGTTTATGTTCAGGCTGGTGAGCTTGTCTATAATACCAGAATGGGGAATGGTGTCGAAGGCCTTGGCGAGGTCTAGGTAGGCTGTGTGTACCACCTTTCCCTCATCTATAGCCTTGGTAACAGTCTCAAAGAAGTCCACCAGGTTTAGGAGGCATGATCTGCCCTTAAAGCCAAACTGGGTAGGGTCCAGTGTTTGGAGGTTCCCAATGTCTTTGCTAATGAGTTCCATGATGATGCACTCCATAGCCTTGCAGACCAAGGTAGTCAGGCTTATAGGGCAATGGTTCTCGGGGTCTGCTATGGCTCTACCTTTGTGGAGCAGAATAACAGTTGTTTTGCGCCACTCTATGGGTATGTAGCCTGTGGAGAAACTGAGTTTGAACAGTGTGTTTAGGTAAGGGGTTAGTTCGTCTTTGAGCTCATTTAAGATGCAGCCTGAGACACTGTCCAGTCCTACTGATGCTGTGTTTTTGGCTTTGGAGAGGGCTGTTTTAACCTGAGTGTCTGTGATTTCAGGGACTCTACATTTTTCTGGTATGGTTATGGGCCCTTTTGGGGGTGAAGTTTGCGCTGAACATGTCTGCCAGGATGTTGGCGATATCGGTCGGTTCAGTGTATTTTGTGCCATTCTGCACCAACTCCGAGCAGATCTGAACATTGCCACTTAGATTCTTGACATAGCTAAAGAATGCCTTGTGGTTATCTTTGGAGTCCTTGGCAATTTTTCTTTCAAAGCTTGCCTTGGATGATTTTATGAGGGATCATAGTTTCTTGCTGATACTGATCAGGGATGTCTTCCCTTCTTGGGATTTTACTCTTTTCTGTACTAGTTTCCTCCTTCAATTGTATAGCTTGTTTATGGCAGGAGTCCACCAGACTGGTTTCCTTTTCTTGGAGGAGTAAGTCTTGGTTTTGCTTGGGATAGCAAAATACATGCATTCTTGTAGCTGCCCGTAAAATGCATTAGTAAAGGATTTTTCAGCTTGGACAGTGTTATCCTTCAGCATGAGGGCTTTGAAACTTTCCACCTTGGTCTTAAGTAACGTGAAGTTTGCTTTTGAAAAGATTTTCATGGTGATTTTCTTGTCCAGGGGTGGGGCGGAATATGGATATCCAAAGTGATTTGTTCATGGTCAGATCTAACCAGCGAGGGGATTTATATATATGGATTCACTTTGGAATATCGAAAGCCCATTACAGTGAAATTCAAAACATTGAGACCAAACTCTTGAAAATTCAAAACACTGAAAACTCAAAACACTGAATCACATAACATTGAAAAAACCCAGGAAAGCAACAAGTACTATATTCCAGCACAACTACATACAGAAACAAATAAAAACAAACCATATTACACTTCTTCAAATATAAGCAGGGGGGCAAGCTCCCCTGCTACTAAAATATTTCAACTCCGAGACTGTACTACTAAGATGTGTTATGTTGTTGTATAACAAAGTAAGGAGGGAACATGACCGAGGTTACCTATGAAATTCCGGTATGTATCAGAGAGATATATAGTAACGTGTAATATATTAACAGTGAAGTAGTGTTTCTAAGGGAAGGTTGAGGATAGTTTTTACAATTTAAACAGGCAGTCATGAAGCGTGGAATGTTATGTTTTTTGTTTTGTTCTATGTAGTGTGATCTTGGAGTTGATGTATTAAAGCACCAGGGGGTGTGGGGGGCCCAAGGGGGCTTTCCCCCTGCTCATATTTGCAGAAGTGTAATTTGGTTTGTTTTTTGTTTGTTTCTGTATGTAGTTGTGCTAGCATATATTAAATGCTGGCTTCCTAAGTTTTTTCAATGTTACGGGAGTCAATGTTTTGAGTTTTCAGTGTTTTGAATTTTCAAGATTTGGTCTCAGTGTTTTGAATTTCAATGTTATGTTGTGTTGATAGACTGTACTGAAAGTGTTCCTACAACCTAGCAGAGAGTGGAAAAAGGAACACATTCACAATTCTAACAACAGAACTATTTTGCACTGATCTGAATGGTTTATAATTGCATTGTGCTCCCTGTACACTTAAATTTAATAACCTCTCAATGGTGAAAAATAAACAATGTCTGTATCAATACAGCTTGGCTCTCGGACGCCTCTGGTTTTATAGAAAGTCCCTAATTTTGTTTCGTAGTTTCTCTGTCCCTTGTACATTTTTCAATGTTCTAATTAAGTCACTAAGGATTACTCAAGAGTTTCTTACTTCTTATTTTTCAGAGAAAACTTGATAATCCAAAACTTATTGTTATATTAACTTTCTAAATGAATAAGAGAAGACTTAAAATTTGTTGATTCTGGGCATTCTCCCTTCCTCCCAATTATTTTTTGGCTTTGTCCAGAATTCTTGAGAAAATAAATTGAGAGATGTATAGTACAGCTGTCTGTGCCCATCCAATGAAAAAGTAAAGCAAGTATTGGCAATACAGAGCTTGCCTTCTGGACAATTCCACAAAATATCACATTTAATAACAGTTTGACTTATTCTATCTGTAGTTCACATCTCCAATAACCTTTGCCTAGGCAATCCGCAAGGACACAATCTCTTTGATCCTATTTAAGTCATCCTCCTCTTTTACCTTTTCCTTACACAAGGTGCTAAGATTAGCGTTGTCATCACATCTGAACTAGCTGCATGTTGACATGTCATAAAAACAGGATTATGACTTCATGCAGAATTAATGTTACAGTGACAAATGACGTAAAAGGGCAATCCTAATGCAAAAACAAAGTTTAAAAACAGCTTTATAAAATAGGAGTAGCACGAGCAGAAATATAGACAAGTGGGGGCTTATATGGAGATGTATGACGTTATTGATTTTAATTTAAAAAATAAGGATTTAGAAGTGCTTTAAATAATTATGACATACATTCAGCATTTCTCACTTTTTCTTCCACTTACTTCTACATTATTTTCTCTCCCCCACACATTTTCTAACCATCTTTCCTGTCAACCTTTTTTACTTACCGCATAATGGACCCACTTAAGTCCCTCCATCTCCCCCCACCTTACACTGCTTCCACCAGAAGCTCTCATCCTCGTTCCCTCTTAATTTCTGCCCCAAACTGTTACCATATTATTCTAACATTGCTATTACCTTATAGTCTGTACTTGTTCTCATAACAATGTAAAATGTTCTCCTTCTATTACCTTTTAAAGTACCATGTTTTTCATCTGCTTTGTGCCTGAAGTTTGTCAGTTTTGATCAGTGCACTACCACTATAAACTGATATAAATAAAAATAAAATATCTTAAAATATGGCATACGCAACCCATTTTGTCTCTCTAATTTTAACCATTCCTTCACAATCCTACCCCTCGTGTCCTCCAAGAAACTAATTTGTTCCAAAAGCCCTTTATTTCCTTAGCTAGTTGTTGCATTGACACCCTTACCTCCTCTTTTCTTCATTAGAGCATTTCTACTTTCTTAGTCCACTTGTCCAGTATCCCCCAAAACGGAATGTAAACCAAAGGCAGATATCTTAGAAAACACCTAAAAAGGGAAGTTAAATGTTTGCATAACATGTTGGAAGAAAAAGAGTGGGAAAATATGAAGTTTGGGAGAATAAAATTCATATTATAATTTGAGAAAGGGTGATTGGTTAGTTTTTGGCCGATTTGTGAAATACAGGCAAGTAACTTGAATGGGAGCACAAAGGAAGGTGGGGCGGTATAAGAAGAAACACAGGGCACGGTGGATACAGGGAAAACAGGTGTGATACATTGAGATTTGAAAGAATGGGAAGGTACTAGGGAGGTGTGGAGAAGCTTAGGCACTGGCAGATAAGGGAGAGTAAGTTAAGATCACTGGATGAAGTTTGTGAGGAGTGGTGGAAGATGACAAAGACACAGAGAAGTGCGACCTGCAATATGTATTTAAGGTTAATCCAGTAGATGGTACAGGGTATCAAGACAATCGAGAAAGAAGGGAGAGAGAAGAGGTAATAGGTAGATGAAGGCTGTTGGAAATGTGACGAGTTGGAGAGGGGTGACCTATATGTACTGGGCATGTGACAGAAAGTCAGGGATACATGGAAAAGGACCACGGACATTTGGAAGGAGGTTTATAGGAAAGATATGGAAGACAGTTGGCCTTTATGGTTACTTGAGGTAGAAGTGGAAAGAAAAGGACGAGGCAACAGAGAATGAGAAGAAACCTGTTACACCAGGCAGGTTTGGTTAAATGATAAATAGCATGGGAATGGAAAAAGGCTGTTAAAAATGAGAAGGAGGCAAGAACTGATTATGTTGTGGAAACGATTACTGAACAGAAATAGGGAAAATGTGGATTAGAGGGCAAGATATCTAAGCTGATAGGTGGTTGTTGCTAGTCAGAGCTATGACAAGAGATATGATTGGGGAAGAAAGGGGGTGAATGAGTACTAAAGAGGGGAAGCAACTTTGGGTGATATTAAATGCATGTACAATGAGCAAGTCCATTTGTATAATAAATCTTATTTTATCTGAACTTCCAAGTGTAACTGATTGGGGAGGGGGAGTTAAAGTGAACTACTTTAGGCGGTTATGTCAAAGCAGTTCGTTCATGTTATATATTAAGGATGTAATATACTGTGAATGGGCGAATCTATGTATGGTTTTGTGTGTGTGTGTGTGTGTGTGTGTGTGAGATCACAGACAAACCAGTATATTTCATTGAATCTAGTACAATGTAACAAAACCTGTAAGCAGGTATGTGGTATAAAAAAGTATCTTATCTGTAATAGCAGGACTCACGGGTGGTAAACTGGGAAGAAGATGGGCCAATATCTCTTTTAGTATTCACCTGTATAAAGAGAACACTCAGCTATACCCACTATAGGCTTGAGGCAGAGTCTAGTAATTATGGATAAAGTCATACTAAGAAATGATCCCTTATGAGTAAGCTGGTATGGTCATCCCTTGTAACTCGCAGAGTGTTGCGTAAATGTCTATTCTCATGTAGGTAGGTGTCATGAGAGCACCTTTTGTAGCTCGCTAAACATTTTGCCACTATAAAGATAATGCCTCTTTTCCCCCCTAACTGGCCAATACTCTTTTATGTTTTAAATAATGTTACTGTATACTCCTTTAATGGTATTAATTTATTATGGCAAACTATATGCACAATGCAAGTGTGTGTGCATGTGTATGAGTGATTACGGTTGCAAAATCCCCTTTTGGAAGGAAAATGCTGCTTATGCCTTGTAGTGTATAAGTTATGGAAGTTGTTGCCCAGCAGCCATGATACAGAGAAATATGGTACAGTACTGTACAGTGTACAATAAGGGATATGCAATGGTGTCGTACACCGGCAGTGCAGTGCCAGCTTCATAAATGAATGCTGATACTGCATTTGCGGTTGCACAAAAGTGCTACTGTGCCTAGTGATTTAACTGTAACAAACTGCTTCTTAAATTAGTAGCAAGCAGTTTTACATATTTTTTTTAATCTTCGTAGAAATGACATGTGTTTTAATGGGTGCCTGGAGACCTAACTACACTTATGGGCCAAGATTTCAAATCTGTGACACTTCTTAAATATTACTCTTAATTCCCCTAAAGCATTAAAAGAATAACAGGTACTGCATACAGATGCATCTTCTAAACAATGTCTGGCAATGCTCACTGGCTGTAATTATTAATACTGTATCAGAAGATCCCATATTTTACAAGAGACACTGCAATAACTTAGTGGCAACTTCAGTACTGTAATGCAAAGTACAAAAACAAAATCAGGATTTAAAGAGGCCAATTAGGAATTCGTGGCACCCTATTATTTTGAGCCCAAAACAGGAAATACTGAGGAATTTGGTACAGTCGAGAGGTATGTATGGTAGTCCAGAGAAGCTGGCTCTATTTGCAGATGACATAATTTTATACCTGACAAAACCAAAAACCAACAATACGGTGCTGTGGAACACATTAAGACAATTTCAAACCTTTTCAAGATACAAAATTAATGAAGCCAAAACAAAAGCAATAGCGGTAAATTATGTACCCACATACGAATTGGTTCAGCAATATCCATACTTATGAGGATATGGTAAAATTAACTATTTAGGAATATGGATTAAAATGATACTGATGTGGCAGCTAAGGATATGTGGGAAGAGACCAAACAAAAGATAATATAAAAATTGAGAAAATGGAATCTCTGTTATATGGATACTGATAGTAAGATACAAGCAGTTAAATTGTTTTTGCCTTATACACAGGTCAGGCATATTTTTATCAACCAGAGGAGAAGTTGTGGATAGTAATTAATAAAGTGCTAAAGGATTTTATCTAGGAGGGGAAGACGGCAAGAGTCAAGTGGGATACGCTTATTCTTCCAAAAGAATACAGCAGATTGGGATTACCCGATTTGAAGGGGTATTTCAAAGCAACACAGTGTGGTGGTGCTGTGGTAGCATTGTCGCCTCACAGTAAGACGTTTTCCTGTTTGATTCTCAGCTAAAGCGTCTTCTGTGTGAAGACATGCGTGAATGGGCATACCGTTGTTGATGGTTGTGCGTCAGAGCTGGCAACTCGGCACGTAAAAATCTACTGCCAATCATTAGCGGACCGGAGTTCCGCTGTGGCAACCCCTAACCTGGAAAAGCCGAAAGATACAACAACAGTTAAAGTTCCTATACATAGCACAAGCTAAAACTATAACTCAAAATGGAAAGAGATGGTGATGCAACAGAGGGTAAGTTCAATAACAGAGAGAAACTAGGATTTTGGATGCATACGTTTAAGGAGAACAACAATGATCATACAGAATATTACATTTATAAAGTAGCCGAAGATATTTTAAGAACCAAGCCAATACAGGAATGGAGAAAGGAGATTCTGCCAATAGGGGTGACTGCAATTAGGGATACAAACAATTGGCAAGAGGGGGCAAGAGTATACTGGAGAAAACTGGCAAAAGAATTAAGGTATTGGGAGCAAATAACTAGAGAGTGAAAGCTAACAGAATGGGAAGATGCCAAGAACTTATTCAGACTGCAGGTTAGAGATTGCCTTCCATATCAAGGATTGATATCAGAGTACAGACAAAGAGGAAGAAATAGGGTCCTAAACGAAAGACCAGCACTGGTAGAGTTCTTAGTAGAATCTAAAACAGAAGTGTCTGTTAAGAAAGGAATAATTAGTAGAGCTTATAAAATACTGCATGATAACCATACAAATCAATCAGAAAAGGTTAGGAAGAATTGGTAAGAGAGATTGGATAAGCAATTCACAAAGAAACAATGGGGGATATATGTATGTCTCTCAAATATGCAACAAAATCTAGAAGATTTAGGATCTTTGTCTGGAAGTGTTTACATGGACATTTTTATACCCTAAGCAGGCTCCTTTCCTCAGGTAGACAGCAAATGTTGGAGATGTGCTGGGGAAGAAAGAGGTAACTGGGAACATATTTTCTGGGAGTGTAATGAGTTGGCTGACTTTAAAGATTGCCTACAGACTGTTCCGTCAGAGATGCTGGGTGAACAAATTGGAGTGACTATGGAAATGATTTTTTGAACTATAATACAAAGTTGGAATTGCCTAGACATAGTAAGGTGTTGCTAAGTCTAATTATGATGGTTGCCAAAAATGCAGTTACTATAAAATGGAAATCAGAGTGTAAACCAACTTTGCTAGAGCTAACAAAGATAGTAACAGACATAAAACAACCGGAACTGGGATCTTTAGAAGACGGTAGGAGTAAATTACACAGGTAAAAATGGGAAATGTGGGGCCACTATATGCAAATGATGTTTGAAAGACGGCAGACTCTGAATGAGCTATGTGATGGTTGACTGACAATGACTGGATATATTCAAAGTGATGTATGTTTGCAGCTACAGTTGTTTTGGCACAGTTTGTAAGGTATAATACTTGCAACTGAGATTGTACTTATGTTCATTTATATAAATGTAAGATTGTCTATGTCACACGTGATAATATGATTAAAAACTTTTCTTGTTAAAAAAATGGCTGGTTTGGAAGCTGAATGATGCTAATTTATTTGTATTTATTTTTCTGTGCGAGTGTGCTTGTGTCTGTATAGCTTTAGTGCCACAATCATTGGCACAGGGAGTAGTCCTTTCTGACTCTTTGTGGGCTTATCCATGTGCTCTGCTTTTTTCCAACACCCCAGAGATATCACGTAAATGAAACAACATTCCTCTAACATATCTATAGGTGAGTGACAGTGTGTGTGTGTGTGTGTGTGTGTGTGTGTGTGGGGGGTTGCATCTAATGACAGACCTGGCTTGTCAGGGTATCATACCTCTCAACTATACTCATTTATGAAGACTGTCCAGATTTTTGCCTCATATTTTTTGTCTGTTCCTCATAAAATGTTTAGTTTTCTGGCAAATCACTGAGGACTGAGTTCAGTAAATAATGACAAAGATTAGAGTTTCATACTTCATGCCCTTCGGAAAATGCATGCTAACACAAATCCTGTTACTCTAGCCACTTTCTATGTTTACACAAGTAATATTTCAAATCGTCCCTATTTTTGGGCCTTTGTCCCCCCCTCCCCAATTATTTTAGGCTTTGAGTAGATTTTTTGCTTTAAGAGGTTGAGTGGTATGGGCAGTATGTGTGTATGTTAAAAATCAATGGGCTTTGTTATTGACCTGAGTTGTCATTCACCTTGCTGTAGACTTGGCTTGTCAAGGGCAGTGAGTGTGTCTATGTGTGAAAACATATCCGTGATTTACTTCTGAGGGCATACACATAGCTCTTCTTGTTGAAAGTATAACAAAAACAGTTAATGACTTTGTGCCTTTCAAAAATATGGGATAAAATGTATAATACAACATTTAGCCTCTCACAATTTCTGGAGATCTGTCAACTTAGTACAGTCATTTGTCACAGATCCCACCTAGTATAAAAGTTACTCCACTCAGAAGCATGCAGAAATGGTTGTTATACTTTGTGTGGAGAGCTGGAATTAGTGTGGTAATTATTTAACTTTCGTGATGATCAAACTTTTACAGGCATGCACAGATGGTTTCTATAGCTTATGTTAAGGTCTGGGCACAGTGTGGTAACTGTCAGGGTGGGGTAACATGACAGGAGATGAGGCAGCACTGGACCTTGGAGTACAAACTGAAAAAAATGTCTATACCACTGATCGTGACAGCAACTTATGTTGATGACTGGGAAAGTGGGTATCAAAATGAAAAAGTATATGGCCTCAGGAAAAGAAAGGATGATAATTTGAATGAGGGATTGAAGAATCTTTATGATGTCATGAAAAGTTGCAACAAGAAACATGGACTTAAAAGAAAAATTATATACTCACCATAACGTGCCGTCTGTATTGCTGATTTTTGCATCTCTCCTCACATATGGGGTCTGAATTGATCCATTGTATCCGACTTGGCCATTAATAAGCTCGTGGCAACTAAAGCTCTTGGAGACCTCCCCTTACCCACAATACATCTCTCCCTGTTACCTCACATATTGTTTACTAGAATTATTTCTATAAACGAAAGAGTATTGGAAATAATATAAATGGTCACAATTTCACTTCCTGTGCAACCAGAAAAACCAAACAAAGGGGGTTGGAAGGAGGGAATGTGAGGAGAGATGAGAAAATCGGCAATACAGATGGATCGTTATGGAGAGTACGTAACGTCTTTATCTGATATTGTCAATTTTTCATCTTGTCCTCACATATGGGACCGAGTGCCTAGCTACCTTTATCACAGTTGGACTTATGGGAGTATATTCCTCAGAACAATCGAAACAAAGGACACTCTTCCACTAGAGGCGAAATCTAACTTATAATGAGTGATAAATGTATGATGATTTGCCCATGTGGCCGCTGCACAAATCTCGTCCATCGAGGCATTAGTCTGGAAGACTGCAGTTATGGCCATGGACCTGGTTGAGTGAGCTTGAACAGGTTTGGAAGGATTTATTTGTGGTGTAAATAAAAGAAATACAATCAGACAGCCATTTTGATAAGGCCACGTTGGATACTGGTAGACCTCTTCTAGGGCCTGCAAAGGCAATAAGCAATTGACTTGCTTTCTGAAATGCTTTATTCCTGTGCAAATAGAAATTTGTCTATGGACATCCAACAAATGTAGAACATATTTGCCTTTATTACTGAAGTTAGCAAAGAAAACAGGCAAATGTATGGTCTGATTAATATTAGCTAGTGAAACAACTTTGGGCAGAAAAGAGGGGTTGGTACGCAAAGACACTCTGCCTTTATGAAAAATCAGACATGGGGACTGGGAAGATGGTGCCTGAATTTCTGATATTCATCTTGCAGATGTAATAGCGACCAGAAAGACAGCTTTCCAAAATAGAAACTTAATATCACAAGTCACTGCAGATTCAAATGGGGACTGACCAATAAGACACAGCATCAAATTAAGGTGCCACTGGGGGATGGATCCTTGTGAGGAGGCCTTAACAACAGGGTCCTTTTTAAGAAGGCTTTACAAACTTTGTGGGAAATGAGAGCTAAGTTATCCTTTCCAATGTGAAAATCTGAAATGGCTGCCAATTGTACCTTATTTGTAGAGGCAGCTGCTCCATTATTGAAAAGGTGGGCTAAAAATTCTAGAAAAGAGTGAATAAGAGATGTAAGAAGATCTACATTATGCTGTTGAGCTCAAATTACAAACCTCTTCCATTTACTCCTATGAAGTTTTTGAGTGGATGACTTATGGGAGGACATCAAAATATGACGGACAGGTGAGGAGAGCATGTGTTGTCTGGCAATCAATGGAATTAGAGGAACCAAGCCATCATTTTAAGGTTGTGAAATTTGGGATGAATCATTCCTGTCGGCTGTGACAGAAGGTCTGGAATGGGTTCCACAATCCAGGATTCCTTCTGTAGACAAGGCCACAGGAATGGAAACCAGATTTGTTGAGGCCAAAACAGGGCAATGAGAATTACTGTTCTTTTCAGCCTGTTAGCATTCTGAAGGAATTTGGGAATCAAGGGAATGGGGGAAAAGGCGTACAATAGACTGGGAGGCCAACTGTGTATGAGAGCATCCCTCGGAGACTCCCTCAGTGGGGGGATTAGGGTGAAGTAGCTGCTGCATTTGTTGTTTAGGGGAGATGCAAAGAAGTCGCAACAAGGCTGGCCCCATCTGCGGAAAATGTCTTCCTCTACTGCCTGGTTGAGGGACCACTTCTGAGGCATGAGAATGGATCTGCTCAACTTGTCTGCTATCCTGCTGGACTTTCCCAGAATGTGCACTGCTATAAAAAAGTGGCTGGATGTGATTGTCCAGTGATTACCAACACAGAGGGTTTGATTGGGTTCCTCCTTGTTTATGTGCCAGACCACTAACATGTTGTCTGATTGGATTGCCACTGTTCCTGGAGGAAGAACAGTCTGAAATGCCTACAACACTAGAAGCACTGCCCTCATCTCCAAAATGTTTATGTGCAGATTGGCCTTGTCTGCAGACCTGGTTCCTTAGACTGGCTTCCCCAGATAATGTCCCCCACCCTATCTGGGAAGCATCCGTGGTCACCATGGCCTGTGGTTGAGGGGGAACAAAGGGTCGAACTTGCGTCAACTGCTCTGAATGAATCCACCACGAGAGTCCTTTTGCATGAGTCTGTTAAGAAAATTTGGTGAGACATCGGTTGGTAGATAACTGACCACTGGGCAGCTAGAAGCACTGAAGTATTTGCATGTGAACTGATGTGAACTCTAACAGAACTAACACTACTGCCACAGCCATCGATGCTAAAGCCTGTAGAACATGACAAGCAGCTACCTTCTTGTTTCTGATTAAACTTTGTCACCTGACTGTTAAAACTCTGGAGGGGGGAAGTTTATTAATCATCTGATTGGTGTCCAGTAGTGCTCCTAAGAACTCTAGTGTTTGAGAAGGGTCCAAGTGTGGTTTTTGGTAATTTATGGTTATTTCTAGTTCCGTACAGATTTGAAGAACAGAGTTACTTGCATGGATAAGTAGATGCTTGGTCGGGATGGATTATCAGCCAGTTGACTAAATAAGGAAACACCTGGAATCCTTGCCAAGTCAGGTGAGCCGCAACCACTGCCATGCATTTGAACACTCTGGGGGTGGTAGTGAGACCAAAGGGTAGCGCGCTGAACTGGTAATGACTTGCTCCCAGCCTGAAGCATAGGTATCTTCTGGCATGTCTGTCCATTTTTATGTTAGTATGCATCCTGAAGATCTATAGTGCACATCCAATCGTCCTGCTCCAGGAAAGGAAGTATGGACTGCACCATGACCATTTGGAACTTGCAACAGCAAACTGACCTGGTCAATCTGCTGAGATGCAGAATTGGTCTCCAGTTCCCTGTTTTCTTTGGTACCAAAAAGAACCTTGAGTAAGTTCCGAATCCTCTCTGGTCACCTCTTGAATGACTTTTTTTTTTTTCCAGCTGTTTTTGAATCTGAATGACTGCTTGATCCCTTTGACTGGGTGCAATGTCTGGGATTTTCCTGTTAGGAGGGTTGTTGAGAGAAGAGAATTTGCTAACACCTGTAAACTATCCTCTGTACCCACATATTGGAAGTTATCTTTTGTGAGGCTCTCCAGTGCAGAGACAGTCAAACCCCCCCCCCCCCGAATGCCTCCCAGAGGTGGACAATCGGACCTCGGTTTAGGAGTGCTGAAAGGGTTTCCCAAAGAAAGACTTCCTGGACACTTGGTTCTGGGGGCCTTCCCTGCTGCAAGGGTGGCATCTTCCATTATTGTTCCCCCCTATGCCTCTGGGGGAAACCTCTTCACGTGTGCCCTGGGAAGACCCCTTAGACTTTTTGAACCACATTTTTCCACTGCCTCTCTGACCTTTACGGTAAGGTTTCTGAGGAATTTAAAAATGTACTCTCATGGCAGAAAGAGTCTTACCATCTTTTCACAGCTTGGCAGTGTATGTTTGACCGTGGGGCCAAAAAGTGATGTGCCATCAAATGATGCGTTGATGAAACAAAGACTTATAAGGCACCACAAAATTGCATAGGTGCATCCAGGCATGCCTTCTCATAGAAATACTGGAACGTGACACTCTACTTGTTCCTTCCATTGCATGCACAATAAGCCTCATGGAAGAGTTAGCTATAAAATATAGGATCTTTAACTGGGAAGCTACCTTTTCTCTTGCTCCCTCAGCTACTGCTCCTTCAAAGTTATCTGACAGTTCCTTGATCAGATCCCTTTGCAACCTGGTGAAACGAGAAAGGTAATTCAGCAATAGCAAAGCAAATGTCACTAAAGAACATACTCCCTTCCCTCATCTATCCATCATTCTGGAATCCTTATTAGGGGATGAATACTTGAACTCCCCTCTGAAATTTCCTTCTTGGTCGCCACCATGACCATGGCATCTACTACAATCCCTTTTGTCCAGAAGGCCTTGTCAGTTGGGGTGGTAATTATTTTGTTCAGTCTTCAGGGTATAGGTTTGATGGAATCTGGGGTCTTCCATGCCCACCGAGAGAACAAATCTATGAGGTAATCTGTGGGAGGAGTCACCCAGGAGGTAGATGGTCAGAAACCAAAGGCCACCAGGTACACTGACTCCTCAGGTGAAGGATTACTGGACTGCCAGCTGCCTTTCCGTTTCAAAATTTCCAGAATATCCCTGAAGGAAACATCCTCAGGAAGTGACCGTGGGGGATCCTTCTCACTCATCGACGTCAGTGGCCTCTGTGGCCGACTCCTCCGTGGAGTCCAAATGCCTCCCTCTTGCAAAGTCTCTTCCAAGGGACCTCCACAGAGGTATCAGAAGAGGCAGGGGTACCCTAATGGTTATCTTGCCGTCTGAGGTCTCGCGGTCCCTGTGGAATAACCTGGACAGAAGAGGTGCACAGGGAACATTGATGGGATTGAGGAACCGAGGGGATAGGTGACTTCCTAGACATGGTGGCAGCTAGAGCCCTCTCCAGAGCCCCAAAGGCTGACCGCTCCTTTGTGAAGGAGGATCCCAGCTCCGAAAAGCCATGCTTGCAGGACGAGATCCCCTCCAGCCCAGAAGACAGCTCACCCGGGGTAGAAGCCGGAGCCAAGCTCACCTGTACAGAAGTCCCGGGATGCATCTTCTGCTCCAAAGACCCTGGAGTCCAGCATACTCTTGGTCCATGAGGTCCGCTTCAGCTCTAGGAACTCTCCAGCTCTTTGGACCTGAGCTGAAAGTCACCAGGATGTATCAGATCCAATGACTCCAAAGCATTCCCTGAGGTCAGAGGAGGAGTAAGTGGGGGAGTACATGGCTTGGAGAGACCTAGAACCATATCGGTCGAGGCCAAGGGAGACATAGTGATGCCCTGTGCCCACAAGATCTTCTGTACCATTCATTCCGTGTCTTCTTCAGTAAGGCTCCTGGTTGAACAGGAAGTGTGTGCTGACGGGGATTTAGGTCTACTTAAAAATGTGGACGGTAACCACGAAAGAACAGGATTGATGGTTGGGAAGTTCCTTGTCCTTGGAAGTAACACGACTGGTTTAAATGGACTTGTTGCTGGATCCAACATCAAACCAGATCTATCCTTACCCAATAGACTCAGAACCGAAGAAGCTGTATCCAGTTTAGAAATGCTTGGAGCTGAAATATCCTGTCGAGTCAGAGATTCAGAAGGTTTTGGAGTTTTAGTTGTTTGCTCCGAAGGGTCTGTCGGAGGCGGGGAAGGCCTCTTCTTTCCTCCGTCACTACTCTTGGAAGAAAGGGAAGAAGCAGCCAATTTTGATTTAGAGGTTTTGACCAATTTGAGGTGAAAACCAGAAATAGCCTCCTCAAAAGCAGGAGGCAGCATTTCCCTCAAAATGAACTTATTCTGCCTCTCAACCAAAGCTCTGTGGTTGAAGGAATGGCAGATTGCACAATCTTCTTGTAGATGAAGGGCCCCTAGACAATCAACACACAGGGAGTGCAAGTCACTTAAAGGAATTTTATGACCACACTTTGTGCATTTCTTGAATCCTGATTGTTTTATCTTACTTCTCCATGTGGAAAAAATATAAGGATGGAGAATGCATGCACACAGAGAGAGGGAGAGGGAAAAAGGGAGAAACTACTAACGATAGTAGTTAGGAACACCTTTACAAGTAAAAGGGGGTATAGGGGAGTAACCTATAAAAATATGGTTACTAGTGGGGAAAAAGTGAAAGTAACCTAATAAAAAAGGGGGCTACTGTTAAAAAAGGGTTTTCAGAGAAGGGGGAGATATGAAAAGGCTAGTTAATGGAAAAAATAAAGAAATAAGAAAACCGAATATATTATAATATAACCTGAAAATTCAAGAGTTAGCAGATTGGACACGTCTTTGTGAAGCTGCAAATGAGATCTGAGGTAACAGGGAGAGATGCACTGTGGGTAAGGGGAGGTATCCAAGAGCTTTTTGGTTGCCATAAACTTAGTAATGGCAGAGTCGGATCCAATGGACTGGATCCGGACCCTATATGAGAGGACAAGATGAAAAACTGACAATATCAAATCATGTATTTAGTGTCTGAAATGAAACTGTTGAAGGGAAAGCAACCAGAAGAGGACAGGACTTGGAAGAAGAAAATCAATGTGATTGGTGTACTAGGAAAAGAAGAAAGGTCTGGCTCTGTGACTTTTATTCTGCATTTGTCACTTTGGGCAGATATGCACATTAGTTGAATCAAAACGGGGGGGACACAGAATTTTCTTTCCTCGGCTTGAAGATGGAGTTGCACAACTGTATCATATTTTGGTGTATTTTGATTCATTTTAAAGGCAAATTCTTTCATTTCTATGGTAGAATAGTAAACTATATTAAACTGGAGAGGAGAGTATTCTTTGATGATTCTTAATTCAGATCGACCAAAAATAAATCCTATTTACTGCACCAATGTATGAATGGCATTTGACACAAGTGAGATTTTGTATTTAATATTCTGCTGTATGTAAGGTATTGGTTTCCCTTGCAGGATGAAAACATTTGCGGATCCTCAAGAATTTTTACTGGCAAGATGTTAATATGAACCAGAGAGAACCAGACACAACTGAAAGACAGACCAAGAAGCAGTGCCTACAGGAGTTCCAAGATGGCTGCACACTGAGTAACAGTTTGTTTCTAGCTTTTCCAGTATGAAAACAGAAACTCAGCAGAGAAGGCCAGTAGACTTGTGTTTATGGGTGAATTTCAGTACCTGTCTAGTAAGTACACTGCCTGGATGCCAGGAATAATGAAATACAGAAGACCTGGAAAAAATCAGCTACAAAAAGTGAGGAAAAACACTGACTAGGGAAAGTTCTGCAGTTCAGCAAAAAGTAATGCAACCTTCAGACATGACTTCCAGTAACCTATAGGATGATATACCACAACTGCATACAAACCTGGTTAAAATAAACAAAACACTGATGAGAGTATATTAACACAAACAACAAAATTCTGGAACAAATGAAAGAAGCTTTAAAATGATTTTCAAATGAGATGACAAAGCTGCAAAAATCAGAGGTCGAAATGAAGAAAAGGCTGGCTGAATATGACACTGCTCAGGAAGAGATATTTAAAGAAAATAATAGAATTAGAGGACAGAGCATTTAGGGAAAACTTGAGATTTTCAGCTATACCAGAGATGCTGGAAGGAACAGACTGCATTAAATTTATGAAAGCACAAATAACCAAATGGATTAGTATTCCACAGCAAGACTTGGTAGTTGAATGGGCACATTGTGTGCATGCTCCAAATCTAGCTATAAGAAAGCAACCTACACCTTTAATAGTAATGCAATGGATGCAATCCTACCAGCAGAAAGAGTTGATTTTGTCAAAACTGCGGCAGACGGACAAAATACTAAAAGTAGGTGACAGCAGAGTGTTTGTGGAGAATGATTACTTATTGTACACCAGGTAAAAGAGAAGTAAATTCATCCCTCTATTCAGAAAATGTCAAGATGTAGGTGTGAGATTCAAACTGCTGTATATAGCTGTCTTCAAAGTATTCTTCCCTAGAGGGACAAAATCATTTTTTGATGAAGTGAATACTGAGGAGGAAATACAACAGTCTGTCCAACAAAGACTGAGCTGTGAAACAGGAGGAGATTTGGCTTCTTGCTTCTCTGGTAATAAAGACCACAGAGAGACTGCACCTGTGAAAACTTTTCCAGTATTTCCATTGAAAATGTTGGAAAGAAGGAAGGAAGCATGAGAGTTGACTAGAGGAATCAAAAGTATGTTGGAAATGAGACAGGATTTGGGTGATGGAGAAGAACGGTAATAAAACCAGTAACAATGTGGGATTACAATGCAATAATTATATTTGTGAAATATGACAGCACAAGAAAATCTGGAAATATTGGACTTCTTCAAAATCTGTTTGCTGAGTGGGGGACTCAAGTATGTCATTAGTGTTATTAATGTTCGGATGCTTTGGGGAGGGGAAGAGGGGAAAATGCTAACTGTAAGTAAAGAAAACACTTTCTTTTCTTAATAGTACTATATCTGTGTTGCATGGTTTTCTTTTCATGCTATTTTTGGGTGTAATGGGGATTGTAAACAGGTGTTGTTTTTATTTTTCTCCCCTCTTCTCTTTCTTCTTGTCCAGTTTTGAGAAACATAGTTAATGTAATGGTTAAAAAAGGGAGCCTGGTTAAGGGGGCATGACAGAGTTCAAATTAATGTGCGTTTTTTTCATTCTTGCATGGGGAAATGTCTAATTAAGGACCTTTATTTTAAGATGGAGAGCAAGTAAATGAAAAAAAGAATATTGAATATTATAATTTTTTTTCTAGCACTTGCAAATATGTATACTAAGTAGCATTTCTGCAGCTGGTCTTCATGCCTCCATGGAGACAATCTGATAAAGAGAAACTGAAGATAATCTGAAGAAGGGGATTAGCTGAGGGAAAAGAAGACAAATGAACAGAGACATTGACTATGACATAATGTTCCCTGAAAACAATCAGGAGGGTTTCCCAGGTGTGACAGCTTTAAAGAAAATACAAAACCAGTTAGACTTGAAGCACTCAGTTTTTTTTAAATGCAATGGGGATACTAATATAAACAGGTGCTTTTGTTTTTTCTTGTTCACCCTTCTTCTGTCTTTTTCTTTATTCAGTTTTGAGAAATGTAGGCAATGCAATGATAAATAAAAAAAAATTGATGGGGAAGGGTCTGGTTAAGAGAGTATGACAAAAGAAAAATTAGTGGGCTTTTTCCCATGCGTACATAGGGAAATGACTGGGAAAAAAACCCTAGGTGTTGTCCAGTAACATGTTTATTACAAAGCATGTAAATGAAAAAGAATATTAAATATCTTAAGGTTTTTTTTTCTGATAAACTAGATACCCTTAGTAGTTTTGTGTCTGGTTTGCATGTCACTAGAAAATAATTTGATAAAGAGAAATGGCTTGGAGAAAGTGTTTACTGAAAGCATTCACATGTTTTCTCAACTGGGAAAGTTAGTTATAACGATATATAAAAAAAATCAAACACTTACTAATAGCACAGGCTGCACCATGCCTCTTAGCATGACTAACCTTTCTTTTTTGTTAACTTTAGCCTGTCTGTGTAGCTATCAACCTAGAACTTAAGTTCTTATTAGGAAACAAAAACTTCAATAGTTGAAGATGTACATAGTTTTGTGTGTTATTGTAAAGTTCATAGGTTTTAGGAGGGTTTTTTGGGTGGGGTTGTTTGCTCTGTTTGTGGGTTTTCAAAAAAAGTTATGTAAGATGTGACATAGCTGCAAATGGATATGACATGAAACAACTGTATAAAAGACCAATCTGCCGAACAGTATATACATGTAACATAAAAGTTGAAACTAGACATTTAGCAAAAGAGCAGTTATCTATAAAAGGTGGCAATACTAACTATACAAGAAAATTATGCTTTCTGTAATGTCTTTCAATCTGAATTGTCTTACAGATAAATATAGAAAAAAAAGAGTAGTGAACTATATTAAAAATGTAGAGTGCAAACAGCTATGTTACAAGACACACACCTGGAAAGAACGGAACATGTGAATTTGATAAAGAAAGGTTTTCAGGATGGTTATTCAGCCGAATATCTGGGGCAAATGAAAAGAGGAGTACTTGTATTAATTGCAAGAGGAGCTCCAATAGTGGTAGAAGAAAAAAGATAATGAAAGATGTATAGTACTAAGGGGCTACTGACAAGAGACAAGGATTAAAATGGCATGCATTTTACATCCTCCCTAAAACTGCTATAATGGAGCTTAAGAAAATTCTGGGAGAAATAATCATCTTTCAGCAAGGAATATTACTTATAGGTGGAGCCTGGAATTTAGTTTGCAACAGTGAAGATGTGTCTGGGGGGGCCTATAAAGGAAAATATAACAAGGGAAGGTGGATTTTTTAAGAAATTTATCAAAATGTTTTGGATGGAAGATGTGAATTCAGTACTAGGAGTTCAGGGTGAATTTACATATTGCTCACAGAGATACAAAAACTGGGCTAGGCTAGATGGATTTTATATCTCACAGGAACGTGCATTTAACTGAAGGTCTTGAAATGCACCCAATAACTATTTCACATCATGCGCCAATAATAACTAAAATAAAAATGCAAGATAATGAAAGGAAAATGAGACACTGGCGCTTTCCCACCTACCAGTTGAAAAGAGAGGAATTTAAGAAATGGGTTGTAGAATTAATTCAGACGCTACTAGAGAATATAGAATTATCTTCTGAAAACATAGCTAAGGAGTGGGATAAAATTAAAGTGGAGTTTAAAAACTAGGTTGGAAATAAAAGAAATGAGATATGGTGAAACAGTAACAAGAATTTTTTAGCTAGATTGGCAAATGTTAAAGTGTTGCAAAATAGGGAGATTCTCTCAGAACAAGAAAAGGAGCAACTACAGAATACTGAACAGAAAATAAGGGATTTACCTCGATAATATGCAAGAGTTTAGAAAGATTGCTGTTAAGCAACTGTTTTTTGATAATAATTCTACAGCACAAAAACTTCTAGCACAACAACTCAGGCAACAAAAAGTGGAAAGGGCAGTCACCAAGCTTAGGGAGCCTATAACAAGGAAGATAACAAGAGAACCTGTAGAAGTATTAGAAATATTTCAGAAATTTTATGAAAATTTGTATACAGCAGAGAAATATGGAAATCAAGAAAATGTACAAATGGAAATGTTTGTGGAAGAATTAAATATGCCAAAGTTAGAGTTAGATGAGCCTCAATTACTAGCAGTCAGAATAGGAAGGGAGAGATAAAAATGGGATATGTATAACCACAGGAAACTCCACAGGAATAGATGGTATTTCTATGGAAGTTAGGGAAAAAAATTGATAAAAGATCTGGAAGGTTTTGTTTAACAGTATTTTAGGAGGAGGAGAAGTACCAGCATCCTGGAAGAATGTGGTGGTAACAGTAATTCCTAAAGAGGGTAAAGATCCATCGGATCCAGCTTCATACAGGCCCATTTCAATACTAAACCATGATTATAAAGTGTTTATGTCTATAATGGCTAAAATAATGGCAAAAGTGATACCAAAACTGATAGATATGGATCAGTGTGGTTTTGTGCAGGGAAGGCATACATTTGATAATATTAACAGAGCATTGCTGATCCAGAGAGAAGCAGAATGTAAGAAAGTACCAATTTTATTGGTGGGTCTTAATACAGAAAATGCATTTGACAGAGTAGACTGGGATTTCATGAGAAGGGCAATGGAAGCATTTGCCTTTCCCTGATACAACTATAAGGTTGCTTAGAAGAATATATGAAGGATCAGAGGCGCAAATTAAAGTGGGTGGAGCCATCTCCGATAATTTCTGCTTGAGTAGAGGAACCAGGCAGGGTTGTCCACTTTCCCCTTTGTTGTTTGCATTATATTTAGAACCATTGGCAGAGAAAATAAGGAACTCAGATATTCAAGGATATAATTGTTATGGTAGTCAGGAAAAGCTGGCTCTATTTGCAGATGATATTATTTTATACATAAAAAAAAACAGAAAGGGACATTACAGTGCTGTGGAACATTTTAAGACAGTTTCATATCTTCTCGGGATATAAAATTAATGAAGCTAAAACAAAGGCAATAGTGGTAAATTATGTACCCACACACAAATTAGTCCAACAATATCCATATTTATGGGGACGTGATAAAATGAAGTATTTGGAGTAAAGATTAGAAATTACTCTGTGGTAGCAGCTAAGGATATGTGGGTAGAGACTTAGAAGATACTACAAGTACTGAGAAACTGGAAGTTTTGTTATATGGATATGAATACTAAGATAGAAACCATTACAATGTTTTTACTCCCTTTAGTCTTATACACAGGTCATGCATACTTTTATCAAGTGGAAGAGAACTTGTGTATAGCAATTAAAAAAAAAAAGAGTTGAAGGATTTTAACTGGGAAAGGAAGACAGCAAGGGTCAAGTGGGATAAGCTGATTCTCCCAACAGAACAAGGTGGACTAAGGTTACCTAATTTGATGGGATATTTTAGAGCAACACAGTTAAGACCCTTATACATACTACAAGCAGAAAACTATAATTCAAAGTGGAAAGGAATGATGCTGACACAGGGAGGAAGCTCAAGAAATAAGGAGAGATTTGGATTTTGGATGCAGACTCTTAAGGAGAACAACCAAAATTATACAGAGTATTATATTCATAAAATAGCAGGGAGTATTCTAAGAATCAAACCAGCACAAGAATGGGGAAAAGAGATTTTGCCGACAGGGTTGACTATGGTCAGGGAAACAGATAATAGGCAAGAGGTGGCTGGAATTTATTGGAGAAAACTGGCAAAGGAACCATGGTATTGGGAGCAAATAACTAGAAAGGGAAAGGTAATAGAATGGGAAGAGGCCAAGAATTTATTTGGACTGTAGGTTACAGATTACCTTCCCTATCAATGACTGGTATCAGTGTATAGGCAAAGAGAAAGAAATAGGGGGCTCCAAAATGAAATACCAGCACTGGTAGAGTTTTTAATAGAATCTAGAACAGAAGCTGCTGTTAAAAAGGAATAATTAGTATAAAGCATATAAAATATTGCATGATAATTATAAGAATCAATCAGAGGAGCTTAGAAAGGATTGGGAAGACAGACTGGATAATGAATTCACAAAGAGACAATGGGGGGGGGGGTATATGTATATCTCCCAAATATGCAACAAAGTCTAGAAGATTTAGGATCTTTGCCTGGAATTTTTATACCCCAAGTAGACTTCAAAGAATTTTTCCTCAGGTGGACAGCAAATGCTGGAGGTGTGATGGGCAAGAAAGAGTTAGCTGGGAGCATATTTTTTGGGAGTGTAATGAGCTGACAGACTTTTAGGATTCTCTGCAGACTGTTCTGCCAGAGATGCTAGGTGAGCAGATTAGACTGACTGGGGAGATGATTTTTTTGAGCTATGCTACAGAATCTGAATTGCCTAGACATAGTAAAACCTTGCTGAGTCTAATTATGGTGGCTGCCAAAAAAGTGATTACTAAAAAATGGAAATCAAAGTCTAGACCAACTTTACTAGAATTAGTGAATATACTAACTGTTAGAAAAATATGTATTTGAACATGTATAAAGTGCTAGTTGAAAAGCAAATAGTATATAATGCATTTTATTCTATTTACAATATGGCAATAAGAATGATTTTACATGTAATTGCTTGAAGCTTTGGAGCTGCAGTGTATTTGAACTCTGACCCTGGCAGTAGCCAGCTCAGCAAGCTTATGTTTTTCACTAATGATTATCTGCTGGGTCAGGAAAATTAAATGTATAAAGCATTGAAAATCCTTCTTCCTTCCTCTGAGATAATTAGCCTTGTGAATATTATCAGAGATAAAACACAGCTGCTAAAGTAATGTTGCAAGAAGAACAAAGAAGTATATTACAAGACTGAACCAACTATTGTATTCGAGCAGGCCTGAGACCTTGAAAGAGTAACATTTTACAGAAAGACATTCTAACTAACCAGGTGCTTTGCAAGGCTGTATTATTCCCATGGGAAAACTTTTAAAATGTGTAACATCAGCTTTTTCTTATGAATAGAATATTGTAGACCATAGTGATGTAGGTGCCCTGTGACTAACCACGTCAGTAAAGTGGGCATAGCTTGAATGTATGACTATATAAAATTGTGTATTTGCTGCATCATGTCAGACAAAACTCTATACTTGTATGGTTTTTTGCCTCCTGGTGTACACTAGTAAACTTTTGCATCTGAGCCTCCTGTGTTGTTATCATTTGTTTTTATTTAACACTAACAGAGATAAAACAACTGGAACTAGGATATTTGGAAAAGTGAAGGAGCAAACTACACTGTAAAAAAATGGCAATTCTGGGAACAACATATGCAGAGCAGGAACGAGGTTTAAGAGGCAGGATTTGAATAAGCCATATAATGCTTAACTGACAATGACTGGATGGTTTATAAGTGATGTATAATGTTTGCAACTACAGTGGTGTCTGTGATGTAAATTGTTTGCAACTAAAGTGACATTTTGTATGTTTTTCACTTATATAAATGTAAGCTTGTCTTTGTAATATGTGAAAATTTAATAAAGATGTTTGGGGAAAAAAAAAGAAGACAGTGCCTACTTCAGAGGAAGGAATAAAGGGAGATATTCTGCACACTCCAAAGGCTTCCCAGAATTCAGTGAGTCAAGAACGTCCAATTTCTAAAGCAGCTCAGGCTGCTGAGAGTCAAGCAGGTAGATTATGAGAGTTTTTATCATGTTTTATTGACAACACTTATGTGAACCTACACAGGTCTATATTTTGTAACTTTAAGTGATATTATTACTGCAGGATAATGCAGAATCAATAAGTTTAAAATGTCTTTCTTATTACTGACTTGTGATGCAGTGGCCCCTGGAGGATTATCATTTTGATACTGCGCTGTCCTGAAGAATGACAGCATGGAGTATGATTCCAAAACACAAAGTAATATGGAAGGTGAGTATGGAAATTTTAAAGACACTTATACTCTGACAAGGTGTCTAAGAAGTTCTGGGGGACTTGAAAAAGTCCTAGAACGTATAGATATTTATAACTAACTGTGCACACATTTTCTGACTGCTTGGCTGGTATAGGCCTATTTTTAGGCCTCGACTGCTTATACTGTATACAAATATGGTGCATGTTTGGTCTGTTTAGAACTGGTTTGGGTTTGATTATGCATACATGTTAAAAAACACTATGCAAAGAAACTGAAAAATACATATTTTTCATCTTGTCATGTGGTTCTACACAATGCAAACCTGTCAGCAACACAATAACTATTACTAATAAGACAGTTGTGTTTTTGACAGAATAACTATTACTAATTTCATTTTTTCCTAAACCTGAATGCCCTCATTGAGGCAGACATCATAATGTAATCTTGTTTTACTGGAAAGCTAATTTTCCCTATAATTCCCTGTCAGGGCACAGCTGATGATAATCTTGCTCTAGTCTTTCTTGACAGATCGCAGTGCTTTTTGCTTTAAACAGAAACAGTGGAAAATACTGTTATGTTTGAAAATCCTCACTAATTGTAGTAATGTTTGTGTATTTGTTATATAACCTGAACATTTTTTTGCAGAAATGTAAACAAAAGATGAGACAGCATAGCCTTTTTTAATAAGGGAAATTTTGTAAGTTCTGGTTCTTATCTTTCTCCCTAAGCCTGAGTATCACATTTCTTAGACAATCATATTTGGTTAAGCCAATTAATGAAAATGTTCTCAGTGTGGTTTTCACCTTTACACTACAAAAGGTTTGATATACTTATGGCCCCGGAAGACTGAGAATACAGCTCTAAATGACAGAAAACAGCTTTACAACCTCAGTAGGTGTGAAACAGAAAGAGCTACAGGTACCTTGCTATATGTGTTTTCCCCAGCAAGAAACATAAAAGGTGATAAGTGAATTTATGTAAGAAAGAGTTTGTTTGTGTCTTTCGGCTTTTCCCAGTTAGGGGTCGCCACAGCAGAACTCCGGTCCGCTAATGATTGGCAGTTGATTTTTACATACCGGCTTGCCAGGCCTGACGCACAACCTTCAACGAAGGTACGCTCATTCACGCATGTCTCCACACAGAAGATGCTCTAGCTGAGAGTCAAACCGGACGGCGTCTTACTGTGAGGCGACAATGCTACCGCAAGAACCACCACCGTGGGTAAGGAAGCAAATTCCTAAAGAAAGTATCTAGAGATTTCATTCAGCTCCAACAAAGTATCTAGAGATTTCATTCAGCTCCAACATGGTGTGTACCGAGGGTGCTATCTAGGATATAAATGTCATGCTTTTTTAATATGCAGACACATGGAGATCATTCTTTTAGGAATGAAAGTATACTGATAGGAGGGAAATACTATATTTAGGATACAGTTGTCCTTAACATACGTACATTCTGGCACACAAATACCACACAAGTGAACTAAGATGTACTGACAGCCTCCCTGACCAGAACCAAACTGGGGGGGGGGGGGGGGTCTTATAAAAAGAAGACCTCCTGTTACCTGTGTGGGTATGAAGGAGTCAATGCCATCTTAGGTTCAGGATCAGATCCGGATCTGTAAAAATGCTTGGTAATCGAGATTTTAATCGGACTGAGGAGACTCAGCTGTGTCAAGTTAATGGTTCCTTTTCTTCAGGCTCTAAGGAGGCAAGAGTTAATTACCACAATAACAGATCTAACCCAGTTGTAGACTGTAAAGGAGCAGACAAGAAATGGTTTGACGTAGTTCAGTCCTTTACTGATTTAAGCAGATGAGCGCTTTCTGAGTTGCAGCCAAGATTTGGATAATTTTTATAATGAAAAACATTGGCGTGTATTGAGTGAAGGCAGGGATTGAGTGATTTATGTTAAATTTGACTGAAAGTTGTTATAAAGAAAGAAAATATGTTAAGTATAATGCGTCTAAATAGAAAAAAGTTAATATGGTTTGTTTTCTTTTCTACTAATATGTATCTTAAGTGATAATTTTTAATAAATATGTTAAAAAAGTACAAGGTTAGGAAAATGTGTAGGTATTATTTATATGTTAGCTACTTCATGAATAATAAACTCTATCTTATCTAGTCACTGAAATGTTCACTATATTTATGCAAATGTTAATGAAACCACCATTTGGTGTGTAAATATGGATTACTTAGTGTTCAGAAAGTCAAACATCATATGGTTGAGACCATATCATTGACTTGCCAAAAACCTGAACAGTGAAAAACAACAAAATCTATGTTTTTGCGGGGGGGGGGGGACTTATTTGGAAAAAAGAGTAAGTGAGCATTCCGTACTATTATCAAACCGTGCATCACTGCAGGACTGATTTTGTACCCAAGGGACTTCACAGAAAAATATATGGTCATTTCCATAGTTAATTTATACAAAAAATTATATAAAATAGAGTAATGTATTTTTGATATATGTTTACTCAACTCTGTGTGGGATAACAGTGTTTGCTAGCTGACTGGGAGAAGCTCAAGTAAGATTTGAAACAGGAAATTAGGAAAAGTGTGGTTGCCCTTTGGAATAAAAAAGGACTATTTGAAGGCAAAGACTACTACTTTGGAGACATCAGAAAACAGGTTTTATGATGGTGACAATGGAATACAAGATAAAATGGAGACTATTATGGGAGAAATAAATGAGTTTTAGAGAAGACGTGATCATAACAACTTGAAAAAAAGATAAAGAACTAATGAAATCCAAAATCTTGAAAGATATCACTTAGTCTATGTAAAAAAAAGTCTTATGAGCATAAAAACACTATTATAATACTATTACTCAATACCAAATAATGTTCTAGATGAAAACTATTATCAGTAAGCAACAGTAGTGTTAACACTTTTAGGCCAGCATAATTATAGCATTTCATGCTCAGTAATATTAAATAAAATATTCTGATTCACTTTCACATAGAAAATAGTTTCAATAAGGTGCCACAAACTACTTCAGAATGAAACACTCACCTGTTTTGCAATCTGAGATTTTGATGCCATAGTAGGTCGCTCTGCTGTTGTACTAAAAACTGAAGGTTCTGAAACTCGTGTTTCTTTATTAATATATTTTAGCATTCCACTCAGAGTTTCCAAATCACAGCTATTATGACTAGTGCAACACTTATCTGAAGAAACATCCTTGTCCACTGAGTAGCCAACATAGTTAATGGAAGAGTCATCTTCTGTATCCGATACCTGGAATTCTGCAGTTTTTCCATATGCATCTGGATGGTAATCTGTGTCAGAAGTTAGCTGAGAAATTTGTTTCACATTATCTAAAATGCTGTGAGTCAGTGTCACTTCGTTTTCTGATGAGTTATGCTGTGTGTAAATGTCACTGAGACCACCAGATGAGTTTCTCTGCTTGCATCTGTAAGTGGAATGCTGCAAAACTGAAAGACTAGGCATTTTTTGGGAAGAGGACACAAAAATCTCTGAAGACAGCTGTACTCCTACTGATCTTTCATATCCAGACACTCTTGTTTGCAGTCTTGTTACTTCTGCCTCCTGCAATACAACAGATTTGCTTTAATAAATCATGCAAGGAGTAAAAATAATCTTAAATGGAATAGGTTAGCAAAAAACCCACAAAGTGCGACAACAAGTTAGCAAAAAAAAAAAAACCACAAAGTGCAACAACAGATGTCAAGTAGTGGAATTCTTTGGTAGCTTTTCTCAATAACTTATATAAGGCTTGCTTTAGCCATCTTAGACAAACAAATGTCACTGTAAATAGACACAGGAGGATGTAGTCACTCCTCAGATCTTTCAAAATGAACATCTACACAAGCTCATTCACTGAAAAAATAATTCAGACAAGAAGTATTTAGACTTTGACAGAGGTTCTGCAAAAATAATGAACTAGACAATTCATCTCCAAATGCATCCTGGTGTAAGGAAAGCACTTCAGTTGCCAAGATGCCTATCACTCAAAGAGGGTGACGGGGCAGAATATTAGAGTTAGAATGTTCATATCAAAGCTGCTACAGTAAGTTAAAGAGTAAGACTATCATGATAAGAAGCAGTTTATAGCAAGTCCTACAGAAAATGCCTAAAAACATAAACACTTATAACCAGTTTGTTCTTGCTAGTGTAATACATTGGGGCTCAGTACTAGGACTCCGATACATTAATCTGGGAATTTTATTCTTGTTTTTTTTTTCTTTATTCATGGCTTTTTGCAAAAGAAATGACTTATTGAATATAGTAAGGAGTTGGCAGGTGGAGATTAACATGTCAAGCTTCAGTCATAAGTGGATTAAAGATTTTATAGGTTATCTTCAAATGAGTAACTTATACAATGTGTTTTTTCTGGAAGGGGTATGAAAGTCAAGCTTTTGTCAAGGGTAATTTCTGGGCATTTCTGCTGAGACAATACTGTCAAATTAACTCTTTGTGGGTCTGTTAATGTTAGGAGACTGGATTTAGCCATCCTTTGAGGTGTTCCCAGGACAATAACAGTCAATTTGTGAATATTTACGATAAAGCTTATTGTCATGCAACTCATTCCACAGGAGCACTAGACCATTTTGGAGAGTTGCGTTGGAAGATGTACCAAGATTTACCAGGTTTTGTAAGTACAATAATGTCTGAATATAATAAGTAGATAAGATTTTGTAGATTCCAAGAAAGATCATTAATAAACAGTGAGAAGAGCAGAAGTCCCAGGACTGATCTCTGTGGCACACGTGATTTAAGAGTGGCTCTTTGTGTTTGTAAACCACCAGTACAAAACACAAAAGTCTGTCTTTTGGACAGTTTGAAAACCATGACGATGCTTCAGTGGAAAATCCACAACACTGAAGTTTGCACAGCTCATGATTTTTTTTCAAACATTTTTATTGTGTCGCAAGTTACATAATGACATAGTCACACACATTAATAGAAAGGAACCACAGTGACATTTTCATTATTTTCATGCTGTATACGTTTTAGTTATGTACTCACCATTCTGCTTCACATATGGCTCTTAGATTAGAACCTCAGATCCAGTTTGGCCACCTCCCATAGACTTGAACTTCCATGCTCAAATTCCTCCCCTACCCATAATCCTCTATATCTTGCCCAACCTCCTCAGATCGAGTTTGCTGCCCCCAAAGCCAAGGAAGAAAAGACAGATAACCTGGAACCAGGGTTCCAGCAAGGGCTATCTAGATCCGTTAATAGCATATCCAATAGGAGGGGGATGGTGGGTGGGTGGGAAGGTAAAGCAGAATGAGAAGAGGGCAACACAGATACCAAGTTATGGTAAGTACATAACTACAAATCTGATGTTGTCCTTCTCATTCTGCTTCACATAAGGGTCAGAGTCTCCAGCTACATAATTTCTTGGGCGGCCTCAAGAAAGGATCTGCCAGAACACTGAAGAACCAAAGGAGGTCCTGCTCCTGGACATAACACAGAATTTATAGTAGGAGACAAAGGTGAGAGAGTTAGAACAAGTGGCAGCAGCACGAATGTCATCAATGGGAATCTTAGAAGAAAAAGCAGCAGATGCAGCAATAGATCTTGTGGAGTGAGCTTTTGCAGGACCTGGCAACTGCCAACCAGTCTTTTCATAAATGAAGGCAATACAGTTAGTAATCCACTTTGCAAGTTTTACTTTGGAAATAGCTTGACCCGTACAATTAGGGGAAATGTAAACAAATAACTGGTCCGACTTCCTGAACGGCTTTGTCCTATGGAGGTAAAAACAAAGCTGCCTGAGGACATCCAAGGAATGCAGAAAGTATTCTGCTTTGTTACAGTAACTAGGAAAGAACACAGGTAATTGAATATATTTGTTGATACTGGAAGATGTAGCTACCTTCAGCATGAAAGAAGGATTAGTATGGAGACGCACCCTGTCCTTGTGGAAAATAATGCAAGGATATTTGGAAGAAAGTACTTGCAACTCGGAAACCCTCTTTGCTGACATAATGGCAGCAAGTAAAGCAGATTTCCAAGACAAACTTCAAGACACAGCCCTTAGCCAGCTCGAAGGGACTCTGGGTTAAGGCTTCCAAAACCAGAGTGAGATCCCATGGAGGCGTAGGATCTTTAATAGGAGGTCTCAAAAGAAAAATCCCTTTCATGAAGGCTTTACATAGTCTAACAGAAGCAAGAGACGCCAAAGATAACCTGAATGAAAGTTGGAGATACCCACTAGCTGGAGTTTAATGGTAGGAAAACTAGAACCTTGCTTAAACAAAGATTCCAAAAAGGACAGAATAGAGGGAATTGGAGCTGAAAAGGGTCCATGTTATTACTGAATTCCAAAACAGAAAATGTCTTTCACTTACTCTTGTAAACACTTGTAGCAGATTGTTTCTCAGAGGTCAGAAGGATAGCTTTGACTGGAGAAGAAAACCTGGGCACTCTAACAATTATAGGAATTTGAGAAATTATAAGGTTAACTTGAAAGTGTGGAGATCGGGGTAGCGTCCTAATATCAGGTTAGAAAGGGGATCTGGTTTGGGTTCCAGCATCCAAGGAGGATGTTTGAAATGAGAACAGAGGAAAGGGAACCACACCTGATGAGGCCAGAAGGGGGCAATGAAGGTTACTGAGCTCTTCAACTATTGTTTTTCTGAAGAAATCTTGGGAATAAAGGAAGAGTAGGATAAGCAAACAGAAGTCCCAGAGGCCACTCGTGGACCACAGCATCCCTCGTGGAGCCCCCAGAAGGGGGAATCAGAGTGAAACAGCTGCTGCATTTGGTGTTCTAAGGGGATGTGCAAAAAAGTCGCAGGAGGTAGAACCCCAATGGTCAATTATCTCATTCGCCACTGATTGACTGAAGGACTACTCATGAGGCATCAGACCGGTTAACGTGTTGGATTTCCCCATACATGTGTTGCAAGAAGAAGCAATTTGAAGAGATTGCCCATTATTAAAGATGCATCTGGCGTAAAGGTCTTGGTATTCCCAACAGTACTGGAAATGCACAGACATCGCTGCCAGCTTTCTGAGACTGACTCTCCTCAGACTCTGCAGCCATCCATAGAGCAATGTGACTGAATTACAGTACATTAACTGCGGTGGTGGTGCTGCGGTAGCATTGTCGCCTCACAGTTAGACGTTGCCCGTTCGATTCTCAGAGCATTTTCTGTGTGGCGACATGCGTGAATGGGCGTTCCTTCGTTGAAGGTTGTGTGTTAGGGCCCGGCAAGCCAGCACGTATAAATCTACTGCCAATCATTAGAGGACCGGAGTTCCGCTGTGGCGACCCCTAACTGGGAAAAGCCGAAAGACACAAAGAAGCAAGAAATTACCAAACTCCTTTTCCTCATGCAAGAAAACTATAAAGCTTTGAGAGGTGGCCATTACCCACAAGTTCTTTCTTTTTTAACACCTTTATTAAATTAACACTTAGGATACAGACATACATAAAAGAAAACAAATCATATTAACATTTGAATTTCCTAGCTTAAATATTACATGTATGTTTGCTTTCATTTTAATAATTAGCATTCACTTCAACTTCACATAAATTGAATTCCTGCCTTTTCTCTTTCTGTACATTATTCTGCATGTACTGTTCCCACAAATTATATTTATTTCTATGTAATTTGCTCCTTTCTTTCTCTTTCTAAAAATCCCACCTCCACTTCTTTTATCTCCTTTACAATACTCAGTACTTCAATTACAGTTGATTTAAATTTTGGTTACATTTTCTAGTAATTGTTTTTGGCAGCCAATAATGTTAAACTTGCTATGTCTAGGTAATTCAGATCCTGAGTCTCAGCTCAAAAAAAATTATTTCCTTTGTTAAAGCCACCCGACATATGTGACAGTATTCTGTTTGGAATTTTTTTGACATTTGCTATCTTGTTATACTCCTCCCACAAAAAACATGTTCCCGGTTACCCCTCAGTTTCCCATCACACATCCATCATTTGCCATCTCCCTCAGGAAAACCTCTCTGAAGTCTGACTGGGTTACAAAAATATATATGCAAACACTTCCAATAGAAAATCCTGAACCTTACTGACTTTGTTGCATACTTGGGAGCCATAAAGATGCCCTCCAACTATTCCTTTGTAAATTTCCTTTCCAGTCTCTCTTCCAACTATTTTCTAACCGTCGCTGATTAATTCTTATAGTTACCATGCATTATTTACGTGCCCTACTAATTATCCGAAAGCCAGGGTACCTTTTTGGCTAGGCTTTTATAGGCCCTAGGGCCAATAGCCTAATACCTACCTATGAACAGCAGCATCTGTTCTAGGCTCAACTAAAAACTCCACCAGAGCTGGTCTTTTACTTAGCGCTTTCCTATCCCTTTCTCTTTGTCTGTACTCCAATGTCAATCCATGGCAGGGAAGGCAGTCGCTAACCTGTAGACCAAACTTCTGCTTGACTTCAACCCACTTATTTACCCTTTACCTCTCCACTTACTTGCTCCCAATATTTCACTTGTCAGTGTTATCCAGTAAATTCCAGCCTCGACTTCTTAATTTTCTATACCCCTATTTGCAGTCATCCCTACTGGCAAAATCTCCTTTAAAGCAAGACAGAAACTGGTGAAAGGATTTTTTAGGCTGTATCTTAAAATTAGAAAATATGTTAATAATGGGTTAGGTGGGTAAATTATGCTCTGTCTAATTTTGTTGAAGGATTCCATGCTGATAGGATTATGGTCATTTATCTTAGGAAATCAGGAGTAATGAGGGGTTCTATGATGTGTTATTCAGGTTGACCTACAGTACAAGACCTTGGCTTTGTTTCTATTAAGTCTAGATTATTTTTTAAAGGTTTGGTAAGCTGTTAATTTCATTGGCTCCCTTGTTTCTTCTTTCCAAAATTTTCATGCAGCGTACCGTAATTTTTTTATTTGTTGATATAAATCTAGTGTTAGCCATTAAGTAATTCGGCCTCTAAGTTTTATGGATTGCAGATGCAAACGCTTGTTTTACACACAGAAAATGATTTCAACAACAGCAGTAATGGGGTCAGTAGCACTGCGAAGAGCAACAAATGCCACTCGCAGCATCAGTGGTGCAATAAGTAGCACACTCACCTTTACTGGTGTGGGTTCTCTTCCCACACCAAGTTGATTGAGTACTGGCACTGCAATGCAGTATAAGTGAGGTGGCATCACATCTGAGCATGTTGTCGTTTGGATGAGATGTTAAACTGAGGCCCCATTTTCTTGAGTTGGTGGTAGCTCAAGGGGGTTGTAAAAGATGCCACAGTATCTACAGAAAAGACTAGAGGAAGTTCCCCAATGCCCTTGCCAAATTTCCCCTAGTAGTATAAATACTATCTTGGGTCTCCCTTGAAAACAGGTTACTAGCTTAGTGGGCCTAACCCAGTCAGCAAAGGATAGATAAATAAAGAGATAAAATAAATGATATAAAGTCAGTTCTGTATTCAATATGGGTTCAGAATATTCAATTACATTTCTCACCCTCAGGTATAAAGATAATTTACAGGTTTTGAGTGACCAGGTAAAGAGTACAAGATTATGATTACTTTTATTATTATGAGACTGGGAGAACCTTAAGAGATTGAATATGTTCATGGATGTTGGTTATCAATACATCTAAAATATTGCTTGTAATACCATTGTTCTGTGACTAATTCCTTCCTAAATGAATTGAGTCAAGCTGAAAGAACTAAGCATTCTACTGAGTTGCACTTTAGAGAATACTCCAGTCTAAATTAGTGTCTATTGCCATAAGAAGTCTGGTCTTCAGTAGTGTCAAAAGATCATTAAAGGTATTACAGACCTTGGTAGGGGGGGATTGACCTTTGTGAACATTTTCACTGAATTTCAATAAGAAACCAAATAAGGACAGAGTTAATAGTTAAGCATCACATAAGCTACAGCTACATTAATCGGAAGCATTTAACATAAAAATATATAAAACAAATTTCAACAGTGATTGGATTGAGGACCTACAATCCCTTTGGACTATATAAAGCTCTTAAAGAGGCAAAAAGAGAAATATAAAGTCCAGAGGGTGAAAAAAAATCTTACATGTAAAAAGAAGAGTAATAGTTGGGGATGTGCAAGTTACACACTGGGGAAAGGTGAGAGAATAGTTGGAGATTAACGGGGTGGAAAAGTACAGTTGTGTAAGTAAACTTACCATAATAGTAAATGTCTGAATGATCACTGTAGCTTACACAGCATATAACCTCTAGCTAGCTTCCAGAGCTTATGGGCATTTGCCATCCACCCAGATCGATAACAACTTGAACAAAGCTGTAGAAACCCAATAGCTTGGATGCCAAGCCCTTCAGACCTTTCATGCCAACTGAAAGAGGGAGGCTACAACCCTGAAAGCGGATAATACTGTATAAATAAATATCAATGCACACACTTTGGCATCAAAACATACACTAAAATAAGAGGAATGGAGGGAGGGCATGGCTATGGCTGCAGTGATCACTCAAACATCTATGTTATGGTACATCTATTTATACAACTGTCCTATTTTTATCATTTGATCACTGCTGCTGTAGCCTTAACTTTATGGGTAGATTACCGTGGTTTATCATGATGGGAGGAGAAAGGATGGTGGTTCTGCTGGTTCAAGCAAAGCTTGCCCTAGATAAAAGAAATCTAGTTTGCAGTGAAATGTACAGAGGACAAAGCTCTTGTTTCTAGAATATCTCCAGAGTCCACCCCTTTCCAGAAAGTAACAGATGAATCCAAAGCCCTGGTAGAGTGCACCTTGACCCTGCCTGGAATTAATTTGTTGTGATGGAGATAACAAAAGGAGATAGCATGTGACAACCATCTGGAGATGGTGTGTTTGAAACAGGTCATCCTTTTTCCTTACCTTCATAAAAAATACATAACTGATTAGAGTTTCTAAAGGTTTTAGTTCTGTCTAATATCGGAGTTGTTTCTGAACATCCAGAGTATGAAGAATCCTCTTCTCCCCTATTTTTAGGTTCTAGAAAGAAGACAGGGAGATGGATAGCTTGGATCAAAGTAAACTTGAATACCACTTTACACATAAATGAAAAATTAGTTCTCAAAGAAATCCTTTGTTTACGGAATATGAGATAAGGTTAACCCATTACAAGAGTTCGCAACTCAGTCTTTTTTCTTGCAGAAGGAAGACCAATCAATAAATCTGTTTTCCATGTTATAAACCTCAAATCTGCCCGATGAGCTGGGTCAGGCACAGCAAGAACTAATTTTTCCAACACACAGTTAAGATTCCAAGGAGGAGCCACCAGTTTTATGTGGAAGCAGATATTCAAAACCCCTTTCAAAAACATTTTAATACTGGAATGCAATGAAGGGGGGAAGATCCATTGGCAGACATGCTGAAATAGCAGATAAATAAACCTTGACAGAGGAGTAAAAAAGGTCAAAGGATAATAACTTGCAGAAATATCACAGAACATACAGTTGAGTAGGCAAACTTACCATTACAGTAGATGTTTGAAAGATCACTGCTGTAGTAGCCTTAGCTATACAGGTTTTTTAACAGCTGGACAGCTTCCAAAGCTTAAGGGCACCTTCCATGTCCCCAAATTGTCAAGCAGCTTGAGCAGAGCTGACTTAAAAACAAGTCTGGGCACCAAGCCATTCAGAGCTTTTCTGCCAACAGAGAGGAGACTAAACCCTGAAAGAACAATGCTAGAAACAAACAAATAAATAATGTCTACAACCTGGCATATAAAACACACCAAAAAACAAAGGGAATGGAGTGGCTACTGCAGGAGTGATCATTTGAACACTAGCTATGTTTACTTACACAACTGCAGGAGTGATCATTTGAACACTAGCTATGTTTACTTACACAACTGCAGGAGTGATCATTTGAACACTAGCTATGTTTACTTACACAACTGCAGGAGTGATCATTTGAACACTAGCTATGTTTACTTACACAACTGCAGGAGTGATCATTTGAACACTAGCTATGTTTACTTACACAACTGCAGGAGTGATCATTTGAACACTAGCTATGTTTACTTACACAACTGCAGGAGTGATCATTTGAACACTAGCTATGTTTACTTACACAACTGCAGGAGTGATCATTTGAACATCTACTATTTAGCTACGTTTACTTACACAACTATACTATCTTCATCACACTGATCACTGCTGCAGTAGCTGTATGGGTAGATTACCATAGCTTACTACATTTGGAAGATGGAAGGAAGAGAGTCCAGGAGCCCTTAGAGAATGGTTCTAGCAAAGCCTGACCTGGATGTACAGAAGGAATCAAGGTTATAGTACTCTGCAAAAGTATGTACACTGTATCAAGCAGCAGCTACTAGAATCCAACTCTTTCCAAAAAACATAAATGAAGCTAAGGCCCTTTAGAGTGGGCCCTGACACTGCCTGGTATACTATTCATATGATGAATATAACAAAGAGGTAATGGCCTTATACAACTATTCGGAAATAGTCTGTTTTAAGAAAGGTTGCCCCTTCTTACCTTCAAAAAAATGAAACAAAGGTTATGTACTTAACCGCAAGAATAAATCCATGTTGTCTGATTTATGTCCAGTTTAAATATCAGTTGTTGAATCTAACTGGATCCGATCACAGCACTAATACTAAAGCTCTTCAGATCCAGGGCTCGAACTCCTCCCCAACCCATAATTACCTGAACATCACCTCAGTATCTCTGATAGAGTTTGCCCCCCTAATACATATAGATATCAATCATATAAATCCTGTTCAAAACTAACCCTAGACAACAGGAGAGAAAAATGGCAGGGTTATGAGAAGCAGGCAGTAAGGACTGCAAACAGACAGGGTATGCCAGGGGCAACCCTGTCATCAGAATCCTACATGTGACAATTTAGAAGGGGGCAGGGAGGTTGAACCAGATGAAAATCAGACAAGGATCTACTATTCTGCTAATTACACAACTATTGCATCTAATGTTCTGTTTTCATCTGAATCAACCATGGGACAGATTCCAAAGCATATAAACCTGGGGGTTATCAAAGGAGTACATTCCGGAGGAGGGTGGAACTAAAGGAAGAACATGATCTAGACTGATCATCAAGCTTGTAATGTGATACATATTATGAACTGTAGACAAAGTAGCTGCTGCACAGATATCAACAGGTTGTCTGCTGACAAAGGCTGCTGAAATGGCCACTGCCCCTCTGGAATGGGTCATAGGTTTAGAATGTAAATACAAGCCCTTTTATAGTAAACAAAAAAATGCACCTGGATAACCACCTAGACAGAGTAACTTTAGCCAGTTTAGGTTTTGACAACACCACAAACAATTGCTCGGATTTCCTGAATGGTTTGGTCCTATGAAGACAGAACCTAAGCTGGCAATGAACATCTAGGCATATGAAGCATGCATTCACCCTTGTTGAACATCTCAGAAAAAAGACTGGCAGATTTACTGACTGATTTAAGTTAGTATTAGATGCCACCTTAAGAAGGAAAAATGCATCAGTCTTTAAGAAAACTCTGTCTTTGTGAAATACCAAGTAGGGAGACTTGCACGAAAGTGCTTGCATCTCCGAAATCTGTTTGGCTGAAGTAACTGCCACCAGAAAAATTATTTTTCAAGACAGGAACTTCAAATCAACTGATGTAGCCAGCTCAAAGTGTGGTTGAGTCAAAGCTTGTAATATGATGGCAATGTCTCATGGAGGTACCCGGTCTTCAATAAGAAGCCATAGGAGAAAGGTTGCTTTCAAGAAGGCCTTAGAGATGGAAACTTGAGATAGCTGCCATTTGTACTTTGATAGTTGAACAACTGAACTACTGTGAAAAAGTTCCAACAGGAATTCTAGAATGGAAGGAATGGAGAATAAGAAGAGGTCTAGATCCCTGGACCTAATCTAAATGGAGAATCTCTTCCATTTGCTATGATAATGTTTTGGTAGTGGCTGACTTCTGGGATGCTGATATGATCTGAAAGATCAAAGAGGGAAGCCTGGCATTTCTGGCTAAGGTTAAATCTGGAGTTACAAGTGGTTAACTTCATGGCTTTCTTGTCCAGATGAGGTATTGCGGTCAGATGTTTTAGTAGATCTGGATAATGGTCCAGTATCCATGGAGAATGTACTAGTAGAGGCCACAGGAAGGGAAACCATGTTTGCTGAGACCAGAAGGAGGCAAGGAGGATCAACTTGGCTTTGCAGATTCTTGCTTTCGGTAAGAACTTATTTATCAAAGGCAATGGAGGAAATGCACAGAGAAGACTTGGGGGTCAACTGTGGACTAGGGCATCTCTCTGTCCCAAGAAGTGATGGAACCAATTCCTCCTTCCTTGGTGGGTAAGAACCATTTTAAGGCTAGCCAGTAACCTGATATCATAATCAGAGTGTATCTTGTGACTGTGAGGTGAAGATCTTAACCATTATGCCAAACCCCACCCTCCATAATGGAAAACAAACAAATGCCGGTAAAAAACGACATCTTTAAAAGTCATATTTTCACATGAAAACACAATAAAAACACTATAAAACACTTTGTCAGCCCCCAAAGTAAAATAAATACAACTTCTGCACAGAAAAAATGGTTTTCAGTTACTTTACACAACTTTTAAACTGACAGGAAATATAGCTCTCCCATTTAAAAGAACAATACAGTATTGTGACAGTCCATTAAAACACAAGACCTGTAGCTTTTAAATTAACTTTCCCAAAGAGGAAAGTGATAACATACAAACAATATGTATCCCCAAAAGGAACTAATGGGCCCAGCAAAGGAAGAGCGCCAAGTAATCAATCAATCCTCGAAAGCCGAAGAGGAACATACTCTTCTGGGGCAGTAAAGCTTTGAAGGGCTTAGCACAAAGACTTATCTTTTAGTCAGCTCAGCTCAAGCTGCCTTACAGTTTGGGCGAGTGGAAGGTGCTCTGAAGCTTTGGAAGCAGGCTGTCTGCTATATCCTTGGCAGGATATAACCCATACAGCTAAGGCTACTGCAGCAGTGATCAATGTGATAAACATCATGGGAAATACTAGCCTTGAAAGGGTCCTGGTTCTTCTCTTGGCACTAACTAGAAAATCTTTTCCATTTATTAATATACGATTTCCTTGTAGCAAGGTTTATTTGCCTCCATTTATACTTGCTGCAAATCCTCAAAGAATAGGTAGGTGCCTAGAAGGTACAACTCTATCATCAAGACACTTAGTTGAAATTGCATTAAGCTGGGGTGTATCAAACAAACACCCTCTTCTATGAGTAGGTTCAGTCTGTGAGGAAGCTTGTGGTAACTGCCAATGGCCATATTCAAAAAAAAAAGGGAGAACCACTGTTGCCTTGGCCAGAAGGGAGTCACCACAATGACTGCTGGAGAGTCCTTCTGAATTTTCAGAATGACCCCAGATATCAACGGAAAGGGTGGAAAGCCACACAGGAAGAAGAAGTTATGTACTCACCATAAACATTCGATGTATGTAGTCCATCTCACCTTACATTCTTACCCGTGGGTTCGGAGCCGAACCTCGGCTCCCACTCGGCCATACTCTAGCTCGAAGTCTTCAATTGTCTCATGGCTAAGAGGTATCCCATCATGCAACAAGTCTATTCCCCAGATCTTGTTTGATGCAAGCTCACACAAGTACACACTGAGAAGAACAATCCCAACAGAAAGGACTACTAACACCTAGAGACAATACCTCCAGGTCCCCCAGGAGGGGGAAGGAGGGAGGGAGGGTTAGTAAGAATGTAAGGCGAGATGGACTACATACATCGAACATTATGTCGAGTACATAACTTCTTGATGTTATGTTGTCCAATCTCACCTTCATTCTTACCCGTGGGACAGTGTCCCTAGCACCTTGATCTTGGATGGCTCAGTGAAAAATACTCTTGAGCACTGTGGAATCAAAGGAAGATCTGCCTCTAGAGACCAGATCTAATTTGTAGTGACTAATAAAGGTATGAGGCGAAGTCCATGTTGCTGCAGCACAAATATCATCCATAGACATCCTAGCCTGAAACGCAGTTGAGGTAGCCACAGATCGTTTAGAATGAGCCTTCACTTTAAAGGGTAATTCTTTGCCATTGGAAGTATAAATAAATGAGATGCAATCGGAGATCCAGCAAGACAAGGTTACCTTAGAAACAGGAACCCCAAGTCTAATGTCTGAAAATGAAACAAACATTTGATCTGATTTCCTGAAATTTTTTGTCCTATGTAAATAGAAATGCAATTGTCTATGAACATCTAGCTGATGAAACTTAAAATCTGCCCTGTTGGAGAAGTCAGGAAAAAACACAGGCAACTCAATGGATTGGTTGATATTGACAACAGAGGCAACCTTTGGAACAAAGTAAGGGTTGGTTCGTAAGAAGACCCTATCTTTGTGAAACACCAAATAAAGTGGCCTAATCAATAAAGCTTGGCGTTCAGAGACCCACCTAGCTGAAGTTATGGCTACCAAGAATACGGTCTTCCATGACAAGAATTTAATGTTACACATAGTTGCAGGCTCAAAGGGAGTTGAGGTGAGCTTCTGTAGTACAAAATTCAGGTCCCATGGCATCACTGGATCAAAGACTGGCGGTCAGAGTAACAATGTCCCTCTCAGAAAGGCCCTACAAACCCTATGAGCCATAAGGTTGGGCTCATTAGCAACATGAAAGGTAGAAATCGCTGCCAACTGCACTTTAATGGTTGCTGCAGCTGAACCCTGACTGAACAGTTGAGAAAGAAATTCCAATATTGCTGAAATAGGCGCTGTGTAAGGATCAATATGTCTCTCACGGGCCCAAATAGAAAATCTCTTCCACTTACTGGAATAAATATTCCTGGTAGAAGGCTTGTGGGAAGATGATAGAAAATGGACCACTTCTGGGGAAAAATCATGAAGCCTGACTAAGGACGGAACGTGAGGGTCTGGATGGAGGGATGGAACCGTCCTAACATATGAGTCAGCAGATCTGGAGCTGGGTCCAGAATCCACGGCTTGTCCATTAGATAGGGTTGAAGGAAGGGAAACAAAATCTGACGAGGCCTGTGTGGGGCAATGAGGATCATTTTGCTTCCCAAAGACTATACTTTCTGAATGACCTTTGATAGCAGAGGTAACGGTGGAAATGCGTAGAAAAGATGTGAGCCAGAGCATTCCTGGGTGTCTCCCCCTCCGGGGGGATAAGGGTGAAATAGCTGCTGCATTTGGCATTGAGGGAACTGGCAAATAGATTGCAGCAAGGCTGACCCCATCTGTGGAATATCTCTTCTGCAACATAATTGTTCAGGAACCACTCATGAGGCATTAGGATAGCTTTGCTCAGCCTGTCGGCAATCATGTTGGACTTCCCCGGTATATACGTTGCAACTAGAAAGCATTGGGAAGACACCACCCACTGCCAAACTAGAAGTGCCTCTCTGCAAAGGGGATATGATTTGGTTCCCCCCTGTTTGTTCAGGTACCATACCACTGACATGTTGTCTGAGTGGACTGCAATTGTCCCTAGAGGGAGAAAGCTCTGAAGTACTTGCAACGCTAATAGCACTGCTCTCATCTCCAAGACATTGATATGCAAATGGGTCTCATGATCCTGCCATGTGCCTTGGACAGTCCTGCCAAGATAATGCCCCCCCACCTGATCTGGGAGGCATCTGTGGTCACCGTGGCAACTGGAGGAGATGGGACAAAAGGCTTGCCCACATTGAGATTGCTGGCCTGAAGCCACCAGCGTAGATCCCGCTTGCACGTGTTCATAATCAGAATAGAATGGGAGAGTGAAAGATGCTGTAGTGACCATTGGGCAAAAAGCAGCCACTGAAGAACCCTCACGTGTAGTCTGGCAAGGGGAACTAGCATGATCGTGGCAGCCATGGTCCCTAATAACTTGAGGACCACGTTTGCCTTGACCTTCCTCAATGGTAGTAAGGCGTAGACCTGCTGTTGTAGAGCATGAATTCTCTCTTCTGGTAAGAAGGCCCTCATGAGCACCCTATCTAGTTTGGCACCGATAAAAGTGACATACTGCGAGGGCAACAAAGCAGATTTTTTCCAATTTAGAGTAATTCCTAACCTTTGGCACAGTGTAATGGTGGCGTCCCAGGTCTGTTACAGTAGATGCCTGGTGGTGGTAGAAAGAAGCCAGTCGTCCAGGTATGGAAACACTTGGAATCCCTGATGTCTCAAGTGAGCTGTTACCACTGCCATGCATTTGGTGAACACCCTGGGGGCTTTGGGCAGAGCACGAAACTGAAAAGCCAGTAGCGTAGATGACTTCTCGATGCCCTGTCCATCTTGATATGGTAGTAAGCATCTTTGAAATCGATGGAGCACATCCACACATCTTTCCCTAACAGAGGGAGTATTGACTGCAAGGTGACCATGCGGAACTTGGACTTTTGTACATGAAGGTTCAATCGGCTGAGATCCAAAATGGGCCTCATTGCCTCTGTTCTTTTTGGCACCAAAAAGAATCTGGAGTAAGTCCCTAATCCTACTTGGTCTGCGGGGACAGGCTGGATGGCTCTCTTTGAAAGCAACTTTTTTATTTCTAAAGTTGCGGAATCCCTGTGACTGGGTGGAACATCTGGGATTCTCTTGGTTGGCGGGGGAGGAGAAGAGAAGGGAATATGATCACCTCTGGAAATTATCTTTAATACCCACTCGTCTTGGGTGATGTGTTGCCAGGCTTCTGGGTATAAAGAAATGCAACCCCCGACCGGCTCCAGAGATGCACAGTCGAGCCTCCCATCAGGAGCGCTGGTAGGGAGAACCACTAAAGGAATCACGGTCCCCCTGGTTACATGGGCCTCCTCTGCCTCTAGGGCAGTGTCTACCTGAATTTCCACCCCTCCCCTGCCTCCGGAGGGGGAATCACTTTCTGCACCCTGAAAAAACCTCTGAGACTTTCTGAACCACATTTTCCCACCCTTCTGGCCCTTGGGGTAAGGCCTAGAAGGCATGGAAAAATGGACTCCCATGGCAGACAGGGTTTTTCCTTCTTGTTCGCACCTAGTGAGAGTGTCCTTCACCTTGGTTCTGAACAACGATGAGCCAAAGGGGGAGTTGGTAAACGTAGACTTGAAGGTCTCTGTGAAATTGCACAGGCGCCATCCAGGAGTGTCTCCTGAGAGAGATCAACCTCATGGAGGAGTTGGTAAGGGAATTTAGGGTAGACATCTGTGCACTGAACTTCTGTGCCACGGCATCAGAAAGGTTACCCTGTAGAGAATCTCCTAGCTCTTTTAGGAGATCTCTCTGGAGCTTTGTAAAATGCGTCAAGTAGTTCAGCAACTGCAGTGTAAGGGCTACTGAGGTAAACACATGCTTCCCATACCTGTCCATAGCCCGGGACTCCTTGTTAGGCGGATGGACAGTAGACGAAGTTTCAGCAAGTTCCTTCTTGGTGGCCGCTGCCACCACCATGGCATCTACTGGAATGCCTTTAGTTAGATATTCCTTGTCGGAGGGGGCAGACAAAAACTTAATGGGTCTCCTAAGGACCCGTTCCACAGTGTCAGGAGTTTCCCACACCTTTCGACAGACAAGATGTAGTAGCTCATCAAAAGGGGGGGAGCAACCCAAGAGGCGGAGGGTTGAGACCCGAAAGCCTTCGGGAACACCGACTCCTCATCAGAAGGGGATTTGGAGGGCCAGCCAACTTTCTGCTTCAAGATTCTCCATGATATCTGAAAAAGAGATATCTTCAGAAGACAACTTGGGGGACCCCTCTGACTTCTCAAGGTCGGTGTCCAACGTGAGAGACTCATTCAGGGAGTCAATGTGTTTCCTCTTACACATTCTCTTTCTGGCGGGCTCCTCAGGCAAAAACTCTGGGGAGACGTCAGAAAGTTGGGGACCACTCATGAAGGTATCCTGAGGCTTAGGGTCTCCGCTGCCCATGGATAGAGTGTGATCCGAAAATGACACTGGTGCTGGAGGGGGCAGAGTATCGGTGCCGTAGGATGCAGCTGCCGACCTAGCCAGCACGCTTCTCATAACCTCGAAGGCTAATCCCCCTGGCTTCGAAGGCCGACTAACTGTAGTGGTAGTAGTAGTAGCCCTCGGCGCCGAGGAGTTGAGGTCCGAAGCAGATGTTGGGTCCAAGCTCACTGGAGCCGAAGCACAGAGAGGAAGGCTCGGAACCGATGAAAATCAATCCGATCCCTCCTTGGATCTAACCGGAGAACCATGGACGGAGCCGACGGGGTCGGTGCGGAAATCAAAACCGACCTAATGGCACCCGATGGAACTGACAACTCAGGCTCTGAAGGCCGAGGAAGGCTTGGAGGAACAACAAAGGATGAAGAGGTCATAGGCTCTGGAGCTGACTGGGCCAGAGCCAAAATCAATTTGGCCAACACCGATGACTGAAGCAGTTTCTTCACCACCCTATCAACATCCTCATCGGAAAGGGTCCTGGAAGACCTGGAGGATAAAGTAGGAGACCTGGATCTCCCTACAGAAAGGGACTTGTGTGAAGGAGAAACCGGTTGAATAACTGGAGACTGGCTCCAAACCAAAATATCCATGACCAGCTCAGAAAGGCTGGGAGCCGATACAGACTTAGTCAAGAGACTACTTTCTGTCGGCACTGAGGGCAATGGAACCGAAGAAAGAGAAGCGGTTCTAGCAATTTTCTCTGGTGGCTCCGAAGAAACAGACGCTGCCGGAGAGTGCTTCTTAGAAGTCTTTTTGTCCTTTTTAGCTGGAGAGGATAATGCACTGGAAAACTTAGCCAAGTCTTCCTCAAAGGAGTGTTTAAGCAGTCCTTTCAAAATGAGCTTATTCTTCCTCTCCTGTAGCACATGGGGACTGAAGGAATGACAAAACAAGCAGGACTATTGGAGATGAACAGCCCCCAAGCAGTACATGCACACAGAGTGGCCATCAGTAAAAGACATTTTATTGTTGCATTCAACACACTTTTTAAAGCCCGAAGGCCTGTGTTCCTTAGAATCCTTGGACATGCTGAAAGGAACAAAGCAATAAGTACACACACTAGACCCAACTAACCCCGCACAAGAAACAGAGCCTCTAACTAAAACGGCCTAGAAACCGGTGGGAAAAACAACAGGGAGGACTAGGTCCTCTAACTTAAATGAGCCTAGCCTGGGGAAACAAAGGCAGGACAGCACCACTAGCCAGACATAACAACACTAAACGCTAACAGAATCGGGCCCCAACCACAGACCACATAGAAACAAAGGGGAGGACTAGGTCCTCTAACTTAAAACAGGCCTAGCCCGTGGGGAAAGGAAATGAATGGGATACCAAAACGGTGAACGACAAGGCCACAAATAACAGCAAGAGAAACAAAACAAAGGCAGTAAAACACCAATACCACACACACAGAGCTATGAAAATAGCTTTTTTTTAGCAACAAGTCAACAGTTTATAAAAATTTTATAAACAATATACTTAGCCACGGTGAAAAGCGAGACCACATCTGAGCATAACAAGCGGCAAACGAGATCTGGGGAATAGACCTGTTGCATGATGGGATACCTCTCTGTCACGAGCCAACTGAAGACTTCGAGCTAGAGTATGGCTGAGTCGGAGCCTAGGTTCGGCTCCGAACCCACGGGTAAGAATGAAGGCGAGATTGGACTACTTAACATAATTTTTTTCCAAGGAAATGAAAATGAATCCAGGCTTGCTTACAGGGAATCCTGCAGCAGAATCTTACCAGTTTTTTGTTGTGAATGGAGGTGAAAAGATCTACTAAAGGTGTTCTCTACAAGTCTATCCAATCTTAGCTTACCTTCTTCTTCTTTCGGCTTTTTCCCAGTCAGGGGTCGCCACAGCAGATCACCTGTCCGCTCATGACTGGTAGTGGAGTTTTACAGTGTCGAGTTGCCAGCCCGGTGCCGAACTTTCCATGGAAGGTACACACACGCACGAACACCTAGGGCCAATTTAGAGTATCCAATCCACCTGCAGCATGTCTTTGGGATGTGGGAGGAAACCAGAGCCCCTGGAGGAAACCCACGCGACCACAGGGAGGACATACAGACTCCGCACAGAAGGCACCCCAGCCGAGGATTGAACTGGAGAACCTCTTGCTGTGAGGTAGCAATGCCAACGACTGTACCACCACGGCCACCCATCAAATCTTAGATGACCCCTGATACAACTTCCATTCATGAGGGTCTGTCCTGGTCCTGCTCAACTTGTCTGCCACAGTATTTCACTCTGAGAGGATGTTAGATGCCTGTAAAATGAGATTCTGCTGAACTGCTATATCCTGGGCTACAACAGCTAATCAGCATGGAGGGGCAACAGCCGGATCCCTTTTTGCTTATGTACCACATTCACTGTGGTGTTATCTGTAATCACCTGTAACAGCTCAGAGAACCACAGATGATTTAGATTACAGAGTACTGAGTACACTTATGACTGCCAACATATCTTATGTTTTTGTGTTTTGGTCTGTTCTCCCTCTTTTGTTAAAAGAAACATCATTATTGAATTATCACTTATGAAATAGGCAATCATACATTTATATAAATGAAAAAACAAGATACCATTCAACGGTTCTGAGGACGTCTTTTTGATGAAAGTGCTTAACCATTTGGTTAACTGTATTATGTGAAAATATATCCTCACACACATATATCTTCCAAATGTTTCTTTATGAATTGCTTATCCAATCTCTTCCCAACCTCCTCCAATTGATTTCTATTGTTATAATGCAATATTTTATATGCCTAATTATTCCTTTTTTTTAACAGCAGCTTCTGCTCAACATTATACTAAAACTCTACCAGTGTTAATTTTTCACTTAGGCTTCCCCTATCGCTTTCTCTTTGTCTATATTCTGATATGAATCCTTAATAGGGAAGGCAATATCTAGCCTGTAGTCCAAATATATTCTTGACCTCTTCCCATTTTCTTACCTTTCCCTGTCTAATTATTTCCTCCCACTTAGTTCCTTTGCCAGTTTTCGCCATTAAATCCAGCCCCTTCTTGCCTATTATCTGTACCCCTAATTGCAGACATCCCTATCGTTGGAATCTCCATTCCTGTGTTGGCTTAGTTCTTAGAATATTTTCTGCTACTTTATGAATGTAATATTCTGTATGGTTACTGTTATTCTACGTAATGATCTGCATCCAGAATTCCAGTCTCTCCTTGTTTCTTGAATTTCCTTCCTGTTTCATCAACATCCCTTTACACTTTGAATTATAGCTTTCTGCTTGTGCTAAGTTTAGGAGCTTTAACTGTGTAGCTATGAAATACTCCTTAAATTCACGTCATCCCATACCACCTTGTTCAACTGAAAATCAACTTAGCCCACTTGACATTTGCCCTCTTCCCCACCCAGATAATATCCTTATCAACTTTTTAATAACTGCTATCCACAATTTCTCCTCTGGCTGAAAAAAAAATGCCTGACCTGTATATAAAACTAAAGGGACTAAAACATTTTTTCTGCTTGTATCTTGCTATCCACATTCATAAAACAGAGCTTCCAGTTTCTCAGTTTTTGTATCATCTTTTTATTCTCTTCCCACACATCCTTAGCTGCTATAATAGAATCCTTTTTGACCTATATTCCTAAGTACTTCATTTTATCATGTCCCAATAAACATGAATATTGCTGAACCAATTCATGTGTGGGTGCATACTTTGCAGATATTCCTTTTGTTTTATTGTCATTAATTATGTATCCTTAAAAGAAATGATCTATCTCAGAATGTTCCACAACACTAAAATATCCATTTCGGGTTTTATCAGATACAAAATAATATCATCTACAAGTAAAGCTAACTTTTCTTGATTATCATACAAATTATATCTTGAATTTCTGAGTCCCTTTTTCATTTGCCAATGGTTCAAAATATAATGCAAATAACATAGGGGGAAAGAGGACAACTCTGTCTGGTTCCTCTGTTCAAACAGGACTTATCAGAGAGGACCCCCCCCCCACTTCAATTTTCACCTCTAATCCCTCATATATCCTCATAATTAATCTTAATTTTTTGCAAAACCAAGACAGGAACCAGTCCAAGAATCACAGAATATTATTTATTAACCACTTTTGTCTCGTAAATGGAAACTTCATCAGAATAAAGATTCAAGCAACCCAGCTTATATACCTGTTTTTGGCTCCTCCTCCTTCAGACAGTCTGCAGGGGAACAGTATAGTGACACAGTTGCAAAGCTGGAGTAGAATATCTAACATTACTTGAGTATGTGACAGGGAAGTTAATGATATACTTTCCTAAATACCTGAGTTCAGAAGGGATCGAGGAAGACCTTATTTTTCAGAAAATACAACTAACATTAATGGTGAAATCAGAATGAATAGATTCATGGGTATACCGGTCACATACTCAAGTAATGTTAGATTGTTCCAGGATATTTTTCAGAAAAACTGGGATGTACTTTGCACAGATGAAAAAGTGAGAGATATAGTAGGCGATAGGCCAAGCTATACATTTAAAGATAATGTTGTATGTCCCTAGGTGTATATATAAAGATGGACTCAGTACTAATACCATAAGTACTTATCCCTGCAATAGATGTAATTTATGCAGATATGCAGATAAGAGTAGTAGATTCACCCACTCGGACACAGGAAAGGAATGGGTGTTTAAGTTAAGGGCAGACTGCAACAGCGGTAACTTGGTCTATTTAGCCTACTGCATAAAATGCTTCTCTTTTTATATAGGGAAGACTAATCGTAGATTAAAGGAGCATATGAGGGAACATTTGTATGACATTTCCAGGAGTGCAAACTCAAATGCTTTAGCTAAGCATATTAGTTCGTATGACTGTACATATTCTTTTAAGTTTATGACCGTGCAATTAATCCCTGAAAATAAAAGAGGGGGAGTTATCAGAAATAAAACCGAGACAGCTGAATTGGAATGGATCATCAGGATGAGAGCCACCATGGGGAAGGGGATCAATGATAAGGTCTCTATTCAACCTGTCCTGCAAGCTAGGGCACTGTTTAGGTGAACTGTCTTTTTAACGTATTGTTGGTTTCTTTAAATGTGGATTGGTTTTATTTGCATATACAACTGGATGTAAGTTTTTACTGGCTTTTTGTATTTTAAATACGTGTTTCTGCAATACTGGAGTGTCTGATAAAGCAGCATATCCTGCTGTGAAAGCACTTACCATTAAACAAAGTTTATTGGCTGTGGTTTGGTTCATCCATTTTACTTTTTACATATACACACATATCCTTTTATGTCTTACAGCTTTATGATAACTCATGCACTGAAAACGGAAACTGTGTTGTGTTTATAAAATGCATTAGTTGTTTATGCCACTGAAAACTGACATTTCTGGCAACAAATTTCAAATTCACTGCTACTCTGTGTAAACTAAAATGGTTAAGTACACTTGAATTACAAGTCTGTTGTCCAGAAGAATAAAAACCTTATCATAGTTCATCTTGTGAAGAGGACCATTTATATGTAATCTTCACTGTTTACCTGTACTTTGATTTTGGATGCTGATGGCACCGTTGTGCAGTAGTTTGTGCTGCTGTCTCATATTGCTGGGTACATTGCCTCAGTTCCCAACTAACATGCTTTATGCGCAGAATTTTCAAGCCCTTCCTGTCCACACAAGTTTTTTGCAGGGATCTCTGCTTTCCTCCCACATACCAAAAGCAAAGGGATATGTAGATCAGAGATGTTCCAAACTGCCCAGGTATTTAAAATATATATGATTATGTCTTATGCTAGACTGCTGATGTCTCATCTGGGACTAACATACTGCCATGTAACCACTGCCTGCTGAGATGGTCACAAGGAGACAATGCCTACAACTGCTATGGAGTGAGTATTGAAAATGTTGGCTTGATGGACTGGATACTGTTACTTCAATGATTTTTAAACAACTTCTTTACTACTACTCTTAAACTAAGCATAGATGCATTATTTTCAGTTTCATACAACATTATCCTTTTTCACATTACATATACTTCCTTAAGTCTTGATTAGATCAGTGCTGTTGTCCCTGTAGTCCTACTAATGTCATCATAACAACATAATTCAAACATAATTCCAGGACATATTTTTATTATATTGCTCAAGGAAAGGAATCACACAATAATCACACATTTAACTTAATTTTTCTCCCTTTAATGTATTTTCTTCCAGAGTGAAAGCCACATGTATCCTTTAACCAATCGGTTCTCTTTACAGCCACCCCTATTTCAATGTCTTAACTCCAATTTACAATGTTTGTCATAACCAATTTCCATAATCACCTTTTAATTTCTGTTATTCTACCCTCCTTTAGAATGTGTTTTTTTTGCCTCTTTCCCAAAGACCCTTTATCAGCAAATGGGTATCCATAACTGTCACACTGTCCTATTACAGCCTAGTCCTGAAGCTCCAGCAATAGCTTATCCAGCTCACTTCTTATTTTAAAACGTAACCTCTCTATTATTTACCTTTTTGTCTAAAACTATATTATACCATTCTTACCTTAAACCTTAAAGACACTGAAGGAATGTTATTCCATATGTCACCGAGCAAAAATACCTGGATGTTAAACATGACCCCTACTTTAACTTTTCCACTCATGCAGGTAACATCACTTCTAAAATCTCCCAATTTACACTGCATAATGTAATCTATCACCCTGTATCACAGGCGTACAGCTACAGTCAAAATTGTTCCAATTTCAAAACTGGAATATGGTCTTCTAATATACCTCCATTTAGCTCACACTACTCCCCAAACTGCAAGCTGTTGTTGCTGTGTCTTTCGGCTTTTCCCGGTTAGGGGTTGCCACAGTGGAACACCGGTCCGCTAATGATTGGCAGTAGATTTTTACGTGCCGAGTTGCCAGCCCTGACGCACAACCTTCAACGAAGGTACGCCTATTCACGCATGTCTCCGCACAGAAGATGCTTTAGCTGACAACTGAACAGGACAACGTCTTACTGTGAGGAGACAACGCTACCGCAGCACCACCACCGCAAGCTGTAGAAACCAAATATTCCTTGCTAACCCAAGAAGACATCACTGTGATTTATTAGAAGGTTTCAAATGGCTAACTATTACAAGTAAGGCTTCTCTTTTTCTAGGCACTTTGATATTCAAAATATTACAACTTGTTTACTGACCCTCTGGAAATACAACTTCCCCTTACAAAACAAAACTACTCACTTATAAACAGCAAAGATTACATTCTTTTACTAGTCAATCCAAAATTCAAAAATGTTATAGGGTGAATGGCCTTCTATAGGCAAGGAGCTGCCTTGTGGAATCATCTGCCAAATGTTGTAAAGAAGCATCACATCTTATAAACATTAAAAAAAGTTAAAGAATTCCAATATAAACAGGCCAAATATACACATCCGAGATGATCCCATCCACATAAAACAAAGTTCATCCCTGTCCATTTTCAAGCACAACACAGATCTCTGGATGGGAAACAGAAAATTTACCCGAGGACTACCCCTTCTACTACTAATTAGGATGCAGCTCCTAAGTGCTTTATCCCATGCATGGGTCCCCTTAAATTATCTATGGTACTATCCCAGTTATTCTCATTAGGGATAATACAGAATTACTGCCCATGGGATCGGTAAGGCCAATCTAGAACTAAATGGGATAACTTATTTTGAGAACAAAACGGGAAATGGGCAAGGCTTAAAATGGCTCACAAGGGCAGCTAGCTTAGTGCTTACCAATAAACCTACCACAGCTAAACAATTGCATCATCTCCATTTTGTAAAGCAATTTACAGCTTCATGATTTTCTTTTGATTAAAATATCACAGTATTTCTGATTTGTACATATTTTCCATATTTTAAATGATATTGCAACTGTGCTTATATTTTACTTAAGTATAAAGCAACTTAAAAATGCATATTTCATATTGTATACTTCATACTAAATTGTAAGTATGCTTATACTTGGCTTCTTTCATATAACAGCAACTTAAAACTGCTTATTCAGTGTCACTTTTAGATGCATTTATATACTTCACTGTCATTGCGTCTATTTGTATTCTCAATGTCACTGTTGTACTGATGTCAGTATCTAGGTCATAAATTAAGAGAGTCATTAGATCAGCTCATCTACCTGGTAAACAAATGCTAAATGAATAAATATATTATAAAAAAAAAATATATATATATATATATATATATATATATATATATATATATATATACATATATATATATATATATATCCCAATCTCTCCAAGATACATGCTCTAGGGACCCAAATTTTTCACCACAATAAACAGAACATGCTGGAGGGATAGACTCCTGTCCCAGAGACTTCCCATACTCTGGAACAAACTACCTATCGTTATCAAATAAAGCTCCTCATTAACACTCTTCAAGGAAACTCTTGGTGATTGGATGGGAGATAGGAAATTTACGCCAGGTATCACTTCTGTGGCTCTGATCAACAGGGGCACAGGAAAATAACTTTCTTGGGTGGCGAAAGCCAGGGTACCGTTTTGGCTAGGCTTATATAGGCCCTAGGGCCCGTAGCCTAGTAACTAGCTATGAACCTATAAACACATGTCCAAAACCACTATATTCTTTTTTTCATTATCAGTTTAGAGTGCAGTTCAGAGTACAATGTTTAGCCAAGTAAACCTTATTCAAAAGATCCCTCTATCCTCAAGTAAGGCAACAAAAGCGAGTGAGAATTTGAGGGTGCCCATCTTATTATCTAGGGTCACCCTGAAGGAGAGAAAGGCTGTGCACTGCTTGACATACAGCAAGTTTTTGCCAGAGTTGTGAGGCTGTGTAGAATGCGACTCTATCATGCCAACATATCTTATTTGTTGATGAATGTTTAGGACCTTTAACCAGGTATTTGAACAGTCATTTGCACTGCAAAGGAAAATGAATTTGAGGAGGGTCAGATCTTTCATTTCTTTCAAAAGACTAGAAAGAGTTTGCCATAGTGGTGTTTATAAAAATGAGCATAATGAGAGGGCTGCTAGTTTTTCCTGGTAACTGAGGGTCATGAGACCACTGATCTTTTTGGTTAACAATTTCTGAGTCGAGTGATACTCGGAGACCAATACATATCAAAAGGACATTACATTCAACAATGGGTCTGATAAGAGATGAGCAAAGGAAAAATAAAACTTTGGATCTAAAGATGTCTTTGGGTATTAGATGAACCAGCTACAAGGATTTCCAAATTACTATGGGGATGTGATTGTCAGAAAATGAGGAATTAGCTACAAGAATGCCTAGCTTTTTTAATAATACTGCTTGACTGGAAGATATGTCATCTATAAAGCATGATGTTGAAATGTACTGTAACTAGATGGTGTCCACTGCAGAATCTCTTGCATAGATGTTGCAGCGAAGACGTCTTTACTTTCCTGATGGTCTTCCATAAAGATGTTCAATTCTCTTTTGTCTGATTCTTCAAAGATTCTCCTTGTATTTTCACATTCTTTCATGATTTTGTCTACAGAATTCTGGTTATTTGCTTTACATATAATAACCACCACCTAATGGACATTCCATAAACTAGATGGAAAGCTTTTTTTTAAATCAGAACTAATACACAACTGTGCTGGATCCATATTTAGGCAAATGATGTGTACAGAAAGCTCATAACTGTGCTAACATGCTACATCATGCAGAGTAGTGGAATACACCTGCAAGGCCACAGCATGGAAACAACCATTGCTCTTGGACAGCATATCTGTTACCTCTAGAAATTTCCTAGCCATGCATACACAAAATGTCTCACTTTAGTTTTATCCTTTGCACCAAAGGTACCTACAAAGCCTCTGGTCCAAGTAATTGCTTACTGCAGACTACAAGGCATTCACATCTTTCCATTTTCAGACAATGGTCTTATTTGCAGATGTTTTTCCCAAAGGATAGAGCTCTTTGACATGCTTCAAGAAGTTCCTTTTAAATCTAGAGTTTCAGGTGAACTTTCTGAAATCATCTTTCTTTCCTTCTTACAGATTAGCATTTTTTCTGGGAAGTCTATGAATGCATCCTTAGGAAGAAAGTCTCCTTTGGGATAGAGTACAACTATACAAAGAAAACTTCATCTTTTACATCCAGACTTCAGCATAGGAATATCTCAGAATTCTGTGGTTCATATCTGTGATTATCATGATGCCCTGGACCAGACTTTACATAAGAAAATTTCAACTGGACTTTGAGTCAATCTGGCCTCAACATCAGAACTTTTTATACTTTCATATTCCAGTGTAAGGATTTGTAAGAAAAGAGTTACAGAGGTGAGCTGACTAAGCATCTCCTGATCCATTTTTCCCCTTCTCCTTCTCACCTCCTTGTCTTCCATAATTGATTCAAACTTTGGGGTACTATATTAAAAGGGATAACAGTGGAATGTCTGTGGGACAAAAAGGGCAGACAAAAGCACTTACATTTCAAAGAGATGCTGGCAGCTATCTATGCTATCATCTCTGGTCCCCAGGACCTCTACAGGTTAACATATCTTATCACCTTTGCACAATTAACTTCAAACTTTTGAAAGTTAAAAAAACAAACCAAAAATCGGCCTCGGTTGCAACAAGATGAAGAAAGATAACATTTTTCAAATAAGCAACTAAGAAGTGCTTACAGAAAGAACTTTAATTTAACAAATAAAAATAAAAATAAAAATATAAATAAATCAGATACATCCAGTGAATCAAGTGCTTTCGTCTCCAACCATTCATGAACCCTGGATGTTGACTGGTTCAGTAATTAACTTTGTATTATAAATTTGTTGTCAGTTGGGGCATGCTCTGTCTTGATAAAGTCTCTAAATGGTTGGAGACGAAAGCACTTGATTCACTGGATGCATCTGATTTATTTTTATTTGTTAAATTAAAGTTCTTACTGTAAGCACTTCTTAGTTGCTTATTTGAAAATGTTTATCTTTCTTTATCTTGTTGCAACAGAGGCCGATTTTTGGACCGTGACCTTTGCACAATTGTCAAGACTGCCTAGGAGGTAGTATTTCTGCTCCTTTGACTCCTACAACTTCATTCTTACAGTAAGTGTAAGACATTATAGCAGACAAGCTGATCAGGACTAGGACAGACCCTCACCGATGGGTGCTACCGAGTAGTCTTCCAGAAATGGATCCAACTGTGGGATCACCTCAATAGTTCTGTTTGCCTCCTCTTAAACAGACAGTTGAAGAAATTCTGTTTCAGTATTCTATACAAGAGCCCTGGAATGCAGATGTTTATTCATTTCCATAGATAGAAAAATTATTTTATACATTCCCACGGATACCAAAGATTCTTCTAGCATTCCAGGAGGACACCCATAAGATTGTGGTGGTGACTTCATTTTGGTCCAGGGGTCTGTGGTTCTCTCAATTTGTACAGACCAAGGGCAATTATCACAGATTTCCCTACTTTCTGGATTTTCTCACACAAGGCAGAGGTTTGTTTGATAAACCCCAATCTGTATATACTTCAACTGACTATATGGCTTACAAGTTTTGGGATCTTTTAGGCACTTCTGTTTCCTGAGAATATGCAGAAGGTAAAAAGGAGGTAAAATAACTGATACTAGAAAATCGGATATGGATTAGTGAAGAAGGTTTTCTACTTAGTACCATATTAACAACCAGGGCATTTTAAGGCCAGTGTATCCTGGTTTTAGATTATTGTGAGAGTTACTGCCCTCTGGGTTAGTCCTACTCTTTTATAAAAGTTTCACCTTTTGGCCATTTCTGCTGGTTTTCATTAGACAACCCCCCCCCCCCCCCCCGCTTCTCAACTCAACCAGTTTTTGAAAAAGGTTTTACTCTTTTGTTCACCTAGAAAATAGGTGTGTCCACCTTGGGATCTTAACTTTGTGTATAAAACATAACACTTATTCATTCTGAACCAGTTCATCAGACTATACAAGGTTCTTATTTTGAAAACAGTGTTTCTCTTTGCTCTGACTTCTGCAAGAAAAGTATTTTAGTAACAAGTTGTTATGGTGAGTTAAACATGCTTCATTTTTCACATGTACAGGGTTTCTTGAGAACAAATACTTCTTTTACGCCTCAGTGGTTTCAGAGTTTACCTTTACTCAATACATTCTTCCTGCATTCTTTCCAGAACCTAACAAAAGGGAGACAATTTTACTTACTCTGGTTGCCCAAAGGCAGCTCAGATACTACATTAAAATAATAAAACCATTCAAGAAAGACGACCAGCTACTGTTTCCTGTGAAGGTAAAACAAAGGACAATCCGTGTCAAAGAAGACAATTCTTAAGGCTGTCCCACGCTTTATTCTCACAATAACAAGTTACTTCCAGGCAGGGATAGGTCCCTACTTTGCCAGGGCCTTGGTTTCTTCTGTAGCTTTTTGGAAAGGGGTAGACTCTGGAAGTTTTCTAGAGGTGGCAACTTGATCCTCAGTTCATACTTTTGAAAGTACTACAGACTGGGCTCCTTTTCCAGGACCTGAACTAGCCTGTCTAGGACCATTTCCAGGGGCTTCTAGGATTCATAAATATATGTAGCCTCCCTTTTCTTCTAAGATATGGCAGTCTACCCAAGAAGCTTAGGCTACTGCACCAGTAATCCTGTGCCAAACATAATACAGCTGTGTACGTTGAACCGACCATAGCAGTAGAAGTTCTAAATGGTCACTGCTTTAGTAAACATCCTTTCCATTCCATCCTCCTCCTACTGCCTTACTTGGTTTTGCCACAGTGTTGACATATAATTCACCTTTGTTTTACATATCTTTATCTTTTTTTTTTTCCTGCAGTTTACTTTTCAGGGATCTAGCCTTCCTTCTTAAGGAAAGAATGCTCAAAAAATCTTTGGAAATCTGTCTTTTATATGGAGCTCTGCTTGAGCTTCTGGCAGTTAAGAGCATGTGAAAGGCATCCTCAAGACTTGAAAAGCTGCCTGGTTGGTCATATCCTAGGCAGGATAAAACCCAAATATCTTGGGCTAATGCAAGAGTGATCCGCTATTTTTAACACCTTTACTGAATTATCACTTGTGACACAGGCAAATTTACATTTATATAAAGGTAATAAAACCATATTAACAACTTCACATTTACAAACATTACACATCAAACATATTGTCCTATACAATACAATCAATCCAACATTAAATAAATTGTACAATTCCTGCCTTTTCTTCAACCTCATTCATCATCCAAGACATTTTTCTGCATGTATTGTTCACAAAATGTCTTATTTTTTTCAATGTAATTTACTCCTACTCTTTTCCGAAGATCCTATTTCCTGTTCTTTTATCTCTGTCACAATCGCTACTTCAACTATGGTTGGTTAGACTTTGATTTCCATTTCTTATTAACTTTTTTTAGCAGCCACAAGAATTAAACTTAACAAGGCTTTACTATGTCTAGCCAATTTAGATTCTGTATCCCAGTTCAAAAAAATAATGTCCTTAGTTACACTTACCTGCTTGCCCATTATTCCTGACCAAGAGTACTTTGTAGGGAATTTTTAAAGTCTGCCAACTCATTACACTCCGAGAGCATATGCTCCCAGGTACCTCTTTCTTCTCCATTACACTTCCAACATTTGCCAAATGCCTGAATAAAAATACTTTGGAGTCTGCTTGGGGTACAAAAGTATCTATGCAAACACTTCCAGACAAAAATCCTAGTCCAAACAGACTTTGTTGCATATTTGGGAGCCGTACATATATGTCTTCCCATTGTTTCTTTCTGAATTGCATATCTAGCTCTTCCCAATCTTTTCTGACCTCCTCTGACTGATTCCTGTAGTTATCATGCAATATTTTATGTCTTGCTAATTATCCTTTTATCTAAAAGCAGCTGATGTTATGGTTTCAACTAAAAACTCAACCACTTCAGGTCTTTCATTTACGATTATTGTATCTTTTTCTCTCTGTCTATACTCTGATATCAATCTCTAGCTTGCAGTCCAAATGTCTTCTTGGCCTCTTCCTATTCTATTACCTTTCCCTCTCTAATTATTTGTTCCAAATACCTTAGTTCCTTTGCCAGTTTCCGCCAGTAAATTCAAGCCTCTCTTGCCTATTGTCTGTACCTCTAACTGCAGTCATCCCTATCAGCAAAATCTCCTTTCTCCATTCCCATGTTGGTTTAGTTCTGAGTATACTTTCTGCTACTTTATGAATATAATATTCTGTATGACTACTGTTATTCTTAAGGATCTGCATAAATATTTTACTCTTTCCTTAATTCTTGAATTACTTGCCTATTCCATAATCATCCATTTCCACTTTGTAGATTTCTGCTTTTATTATTTATAATAGCCTTAACTGTGCAGCTGTAAAATATCCCTTTAATATAGATTATCCTTAACCTCTTTGTTATACTGGAAGGATCAACTTATCTCACTTGACTCTTGCCATCTTATTCTCCTAGATAATATCTCACTTGATTCTTGCCCGTTTTACCTGCCAGATAACATTCTTCAACTCTATTAATTACTATCCACAACTTCTCCTCTGGTTGATAAAACTATGTCTGACCTGCGTATACAACTAACGTGACTAAAACATTTTTACTGCTTGTATCTTGGTATCTATATCCATATGCAAGAGGATCCAATTTCTCAGTTTTTTGTATTGTATTTTGTTTACTCTCTTCCCACATATCCTTAGCTGCCATAATGGAACCTTTTTAAACCCACCCTCCCAATTACTTCATTTTATCATTATGAGTATTGCTGAATCAATTCATGTGCGGGTAAATAGTTTACAGCTACAGCCTTTGTTTTATCCTCATTAATTTTATATCCTGAAAAAACTCAGAACTGTCTCAGAATGTTCTACAACACAGAGATGTCCTTTTTGTGCACAAAATATCTGCAAAGAAAGCCAACTTTTCTTGAATAACATACAAATTGTATGAATTTCTGAGTCCCTTATTTTCTTTGCCAATAGTTTTAAAAATTAAATATAATGCAAACAAAAAAAAAAAAGGAAAAATGACTCCTCTAGCTAGTTCCTCTGTTCAGATGCAACTTATCAACTTATCAGAGAGGAGCCCTCCCACTTTGATTTTTGTCACAGTCTCCTATATATCCTCCTAATTAATCTAATTATTGCATCAGGAAACGAAAATGCTTCCATTACCCTACTCATAAAATTGAACTTTTACTGAATAAGTGTTTTGCATCAAGACCCACCAACAACAGTGGTATTTTTCCTACATTCTGCTTTCCTCCAGATCATCATTGTTTAGTTGGTGGTGTCAAATGTTTACTTCCCCTCCACAAAACCACACTGATTCATATCTATCAATTTTGGCAACACTTTTGCGATTCTTTTAGCCAGTATGGACATAAACACTTTATAACCTTGGTTTAAAATGTAAATGGGCCTCTATGTAGCTGGAGCTGATGGGGCTTTACCATCTTTAGGATTATAGCCACCATAGTTTTTTTTCCAGGATGTTGGGGTTTCCCTTCCTTTAAAAAACTGTTAAACAAAACTTCCCAGATTGTTATCACTTTCTTTCCTCTTGGATTCCAAACTTCCACGGGAGTACCATCCATTCCTGGAGACTTTCCTCCAGATTGGCTGTACATCACAATTTTTATGTCATCTCCTCCTATCTGAACCGTTATTTGTTGAGCCTCTCTACCTCTAACCTTGCCATATTTAAGTCTTCCACAAATACTTTCATTTGTGCTTTTTTCTTGATTAACCCACTTCTCTGCTTTATACAAACATTTTCTGAAATATCTATAATACCGCTACAGGATCTCTGCTTATTTTTCTTGTTTAGGCTCCTTGAGTTTGGCAACAACTCTTTCTACTTTCTGCTGCCTAACTCTGTGTGCCAAACGTTTTTGTGCCCTGGAGTTATCAAAAACAGTTGCTTAAAAGCAATCTTTCTAAACTCATGCATATTATCCAGGTACTCCCTTGTTTTCTCTTTAGCACTCTGCAACTGCCCCTCTTCTAATTCTGTGAGATTCCCCTTATTCTGTAATACTTTAACATTTCTCAGCCCCTCAAAATAATTCTTGTTACTTCTTAACTATATCTGTTTTCCTTTTATTTCTACCCTATTTTTAAACCCCACTTTCATTTTATGCCCCTCACTAACCATAATATCTGGAGTACTTTCTATCTTCCCTAATAACTCCCATATAATTTCCACTATCCATTATTTACATTCTTGTTTTAATGGGTAGGCAGGGAAGTTCCACTGTCTTTTTAATTACTGGAATACAATCTGAAATAGTTATTTGATGTGTGCCACAGTCTTCAATTAAATGCACATGTTCTTGTGAAATGTAATTTCTGTCTAGTCTAGCCTAGTTATGTACCTTGTGGAATAATATGTAAAATCTTTCAGAGTTCCTACTAATGAATTTATGGAGTCCATGCAAAATATTTTCATAAATGTCTCAGAAATCTACCCTCTTTTGTTATATATTTTCCCTTCTACGGTCGCCAGACACATCCTCGCTGCAAATCAAATTCTAACCCCCACCTGTAAGTAGTACTCCCTGCTAAAAGCTGATATTACTCCTATTTTTAAGCCTTGCAATAACAGCTTTAGGTGGAATTTATATACAAGCCAGTGTAATCCTCATACCTTGCCAGTAGCCCCTTACTACCACAAATCTGCCATTATTAACTCTTTCACCATATTTTATCACTATTGGGATCTCATCTAGCATTTAATAACTACTCCTCTATTCCTTTGTCACTGATATTCTGCTGAAGTGCCATCCTGAAATCCTTTCAAATTCACGTGCTCAGTTTTTTCCAAATGGGGCTCCTGTAACATTATTTGTACTCTGCATTTCTTAATATAATTAAATATTCTTTCCTTTTTTATATACCTGTGAGACCTTTCACATTCCAAGATAATATGGAAACTGTCGCTGTTATAAGACATCATTATTCCTACTTATTATATATGACAGCTTTTTTAAATGTGTATTTCCAACTTTTGTGGCACATGCGCCCCCTAATGTTTGGCATGTTAATCTTTTATACAGTTTCTTCTTATCATCAGCATTGCAACCTATATCACATTTTAGAAGACTTTTTGTTTTAATGAAAACCCTCAAACAAAAAAAAAAACACGCTTCCAAAATCTGTTAACTTAATACAAGCACACAAAACTATGTACATATTAAAATAAACAAAATGAATCCACTTAGCCTTGCCAAAGTCCTGCGAATCCAAAATAAGCAAAACAGAAGAAAAGATGGCAGGACACTGCTGCTGCTCAATAAAACTTTTAATAAAAACTTGTGACTCTTTTTAAAAAGGAATGTGCATGCAGTGTTTGTTGTCTAATGAAGGGTGTAACCCGAAAGCGCTAACCTTTTTTCATTTTGTCTGCATTTGGATTACTTCGTTTACTTGTTTTAAAGTTTTTATTAAATGTTTTATTGAGCAGTAGCAGTGTCCTGCCATCTTTTCTTCTGTTTTGCTTATTTTGGATTTGCAGGACTTTGGCAAGGCTAAGTGGATTCATTTTGTTTGGTGCTGTCTTTTTTCCTACAAGCCATGCATGCTGCTGATACTATGGGTGAGTTGAATAACCCCCTTGTTGGAGCTTCTGAATCTGGACCGATAAATGGTTGTTGGTCCAAGAAGCTTCTTACACCTTTTTTAAATCCGCTTCTTAACTTGGGTTTTGATACAGCTAAAAATAGAAAAGGAAGTAATGATATGCCTGCACCTGTTGATAAAACATTTGAGGACTTGTTGAAAGATTTGAACTTTAAAATGAATAAATTACAACGTTTGCAGTGGCAAAAAATTTCATTTTGAAGCTTGCCTTGAATATGGCATTGTACCTAGAGGCATGAGAGTCATGTGTATGCCGGCACAAGGAGATCGTTTCCCTGAATTGCTGGCTAAATGGCAGGCACTAAACATAGACACCAGTTTTAAGTACATGGAACTGCTTATCAGCTTCTTTGCACCTGAAATGGAAAAGTTAAATGAGGAGGTGAAGCTCCTCCTGTGCAAATTAGAGGGTGACTTTACTGACTCTAGAAGTAAGCAACGCTTACAACAGATATGCGGAGCACTTCATGACAATGCCGAGAAATTACGTCTTGATAAGTTAAACAAAATTAAGAGGGATCATGAGGATTTCTCTAAAGGAAATATCTTCGTTTGGCCCAGAAATCCACGGTATCAGAGGGATTCCAGAGCACAAGATGAACGGTTGAGAGAGACACACACCTTTACAGAACGCACTGGGCATTCCAGGGACTCCAGAGAACGAGCAGGGTTGCCAATGGCAGCAGGCGTCACAGCAGGACGCACAGAGCCTGCTCACGTCATCAACGGACGACGTAACACCATTGCTGACACAGTTGATCCACTTTCACCCCCCGTTCACCACACACAGGGAGGTGACATTGACAACGGGACTTTTTCCACTCACTTGATCCCGGACATCGATACCAACAGTGCCGGCTTGCGTAGCACTGGGCAGCAGTGCATGACCGAAGCCGGAACATCTTCTGCAACGGCTGAGAACGATGTCCTGTCGATTGTTGCACAAGATATGGAAGAGGTTACAGCAGGGACTGGAACACGGCCCAAGGCATCGCAGGGACGTAAGCGTTTTTTGGAACTTTTACCGGCGCCCGTCAAGAAGAGAGGGGCCGGGAGAAGATCACAGAGCGACGACAGGGAGGCTGGGAAGAGGAGAAGGATTCTCCAATGACTCCTGGCTTCTGCAATAACATTGTTTATAATTTATCATCACACTGTCTAACCACGGACGAGTTGTTCGTCTTGAACAAGGGACTAACTTTTGTGCCTAGCAATCCTTGTATGCATAATGAGGTAATTACTGACATCATGTTATTTTGTAGAAACTTGATGCTGAAGAGCATGTTTGGTAATGATACATCTAATTGTAATGTACCTAAAAAAGCAAGTGGATTTATACCACAGCTCTCACCCACCTTACATCTTTTTTTGAGTGCTTGTGAGAAAGATATGGCCAAGTATTATACGAAGGTCTCTTTTCCAAATACTATAATTTAACTACAGAGCAGACCACAGCTTTGAAGGGATTAGCTAACAACGCTTCTATAACAATAAAAAAGGCGGATAAGGGGGGAGCTATTGTTTTAATGGACACTACATGGTACAATGACAAAATAAAACATTTGCTACAAGATGATATGGCTTATATAGAGATTAATCCTGTATCTGTAAAACATATAGTTGATAAAGTACATAAGAAGTTAAATACCCTGAAGAACAACTTTAGTATCACTGAAGAGACTTATCAGTTTTACTGATAGAGAAACCAGTAATCCCAATATTTAAGGCACTACCCAAACTGCACAAATGTTTGAATGACCCACCCCTTAGGCCGATTGTTTGGGCAGGATGGGTAACCGAAAATGTCTCCATATGGATAGATTTTTATTAAAACCTTATATCCAACAAATGGATAATATCCTGATAGACACAGGGCATTTTTACAGATCTTGGGGAATGTTATCAAACCTGCCAATGTAGATAATGTTCTTATGGTGACACTAGACATTAACAGTCTTTTTACAGTGATCAACAATGATTATGGTATTACCTCTATAATTGAACTTTTGACAGGTTTGGGTGTCACTGAGAACAAAATAGAACTCATTAGGGATCTGTTAACGTTAGTGCTGGACAATAATGTTTTTCTGGGAGCTGGCTCCACGTATAGGCAAGCACAGGGTGTAGCCATGGGCACACCCTGTGCCAATACCTATGCGAACCTTGTCCTCTCAAAATGGGAAATGATGAATATTTTGGGAAATGCTACTTGGAAGGATCACATCTTGATGTATGTTAGATTTGTAGATGATATTTTTATTCTTTGGAATGGAGAATATGACAAGTTTAACAGTTTTTTGTCATACCTACATACTACCACCACCTTCCTTAAGTTTAGTGCGAACACATCTTACCACTCTATAGATTTTTTAGATGTGAGGGTCACACAACAACAAGTAGGCTTTTCATCTAGCCTACACAAGAAAGACTGTTGGAAAAATACCCTGCTGTCCTACGACAGCATGCATCCTCGCCACATTTTCCCAAACATTGTTAGAGGGCAAGTGAGTCGTGTCTCCCGGATTAGCACAGATGACAAGCAATTTGAACAAGAGTTAGTGAATCTAACGGGGCACTTTGAGCAGAGAGGCTATGGGAAGAATATGGTAAGGAATGCTATAGATAATGGTAAGATCCATAGACAGACTAAATCTAGACCTTGGCTCAATAGGAATCAGCTCCAGGCTCCCGTAGTGACCGTGCAGGATACCACCATACAGAGAGGCACCAAGTTGTTGTTCACCTATGGGAGCAACATCAGTGACATCTGTAGAATTGTTAACAACAACTGGAACATCCTCACCAGTGATACCAGTTTAAAGGGGCTAATTGATAACAGACCTTATTTTCAATATAGAAGGAATAAGAACTTGAGTGACATTTTATGTAAGGAGAATAGTCTCTCTGAGAGCAGGCCATTTAAGAGCAGGGCAGGTACACTCCCATGTGGTACGTGTAAAGCTTGCAGCTTTATCAATAAAGAGGTTAACTTCATACATAGAACCACCGGGAAGAATGTTGTTTTTAAGGGTAGAGCCACTTGCAGGACCTCAAATGTGGTCTATTTGGCTGAATGCACAAACTGCCCCAGTTTCTATGTGGGCATGACCACAAATATGTTTAAGGTGAGAATCCTACAACATTTAGGAAGTATAAGGAATAGGGATGACAGCAACGCCTTGTATAGGCATATATGCATACATCCAACACATAGCTTTTCATTTAGAGTGATAGTCAACATTAGAATGAATAATCGGGGGGGGGGTGTCAGGCTGCAGACTGCCTTGGATGAAACTAAATGGATTATAGACTTAATGGCACACCTACCCCCAGGTTTAAATGATGTTATTCCTTTAAAACCCACACTCCTGAAGAGGCGTGTGTTTCATTGACCTATAAGGTTTTTATTGGTTGTGACTCTTTTTAAAAAGAATGTGCATGCAGTGTTTGTTGTCTGATGAAGGGTGTAACCCGAAAGCGCTAACCTTTTTTCATTTTGTCTGCATTTGGATTACTTCGTTTACTTGTTTTAAAGTTTTTATTAAAAGTTTTATTGAGCAGCAGCAGTGTCCTGCCATCTTTTCTTCTGTTTTACATATTAAAATAATAAAGTTTAACCCTTTAATAGGAATAATTGTCCTAAATAGACAGGTGCAAACAAGGGCCTTACCTAACCTAAAATTAAGGTTATCCATGCTATGACACATTATTGCCTGTGCTATTACTTACACTAGTTGGTGTCTGTTCTTTTTATCTTTATTCCCCTCCCAGATGTGAAAAACAATATGCATACTTTTAGAAAACATTAACTTTTGACCTTGAAGAAACCAATGTGTTCTGGCTTTTTACTACTCTATTATCAGCTTGTCTCCATGAAAATGCATGAGAAAAACATGTAGTCTTCATCTGCAGGCTTATAAAGATAAGCTTAAACATTTACTGCTAAAGGAAATCTGTTCATTGTATTCAGAGTTACTTGTTTCCACTTAAAACTTATTACACTAAGCCAAGTGTCTTAATCCAGACATTCACCTATGAAAAAGTATAATAAAATATATAAAGTCTACATATATTATGATCTGTCTACTTTTGCACCCCATCACTGACCTCAACAACCCAAGATTACAACCTATTAAGTTGAACATACTGTCATCTAGCCTTTCTTCTCTTTTTGCATTGTAATGCCTACATTTCTTAAGACTAAAAAAGAAGAAAAAAGAGAAAACAAATACATCTGTTTACTTTAGTATCTTTATCACATACAAGAACAACTAAAAATGCTTTACTGTAAAACATTTGATTTATATCATGAAGAGTTTAATGAAAATATCTTTAGGAACAGAAATTGTTTTACTTACCCTTCTCCCCCCCCTCCCCTCAGTGGCCTTCCAAACTTTACAGAACTTCAGTGAGGCAAATGCCTTTCAGATCCTAAGTTTAACAAAATCCAAGTCCACCCTTTCCACTTTTTCTTATACAACCGTATTTCACAAATGTGATTGACGCTTTCCAGTATCACATTTATTCAATAATTACAGTGTTGCTGGTCTTCATGTTCATCTCCATATCCCAACTTCAGATTCGGTTTAAATTCCAATGTACTCCAGATTTTTCTAGTCAAATCATGTGCTTTTCTATGTCTGTCAAGCATTTTCTTTAGGAAAAGTGGAAATTATCAGAAGAAAGAGAAGCAGAGGCCCTTCTGCTTGATGGGTCACTTTTCATCGGACAATTTTTGTATTTCCTCCTTAGCCTGTTCTGCATCAAAAAATTACTTTGATCCTCAAGGAAAAATATTCTAAACATTATATGTGTCTCTCTCTTCAGTGTTATTCTGAACTACAAACATTCTCCCCTCTCTCAACCCATGTTAAAACCCATTCCTGTTTTTTTTTGTCATCGATATTACTGTTTTCAAACTTCCGTGTTCGACAATAGTACAGTCGACGGAGTTCATTTCAAAATTTTAGTAGTAAACCTATATATATATATATATATATATATATATATATATATATATATATATATATAGCGCGTCTATATTATCGTACGGTGAAAATAACGAACGCTATTTCATCATACCAATAATATCTAAACAACAAAATACCGAACAAATGGAACAGTGAATAGACGAAAAAATTCGATGTTCTGTGACTTCGCTATTTTGCTATTTCAACAGTATCGAATTGACTAAATACCATTCACTATTTAGTCCATTCTATACTGTCATATAGACCCTATATATATATATATATATATATGCATGCTCATGGTGTGCCCATTCAATTAACAGCTTCTGCTGTGGAATACCAGTCAAGCTGCTTATTTGTGCCTTCATAAAATTAAAACAGTCTGTTCCATCTTTATCGATAGAGTAATTAACTTGGGTTGATGCCTTCCCAAAGGGCACTGTAATGCATTTTTTTGGCACTGAGGTTTTAGGCCATGGCTTTGGCACTAGTCATTTGTCTGTGTTAAATACACTTGCAAGATGTTTGCGTCTCAGGAGGGAATTTATAATAGCTCCCAATTTACAGTTATCTGTGAACTTGATGAGCCAGAGACCTTTAACATTAGCCTTAATGTTTGAGAAGTAGATGCCAAGCAAAAGCAGGCCCAGCACGTCACTCTGGGGTAGTCCACTAGGGATGAGTCTCTTGGTAGAGGTGGTCTCACTGGATCCTGCCTGTGAGCCAGCTGACAATCCAGCAAGTTATGTAAGGGTTTACGCCTAGGTCAGAGAGCTTGTCAACAATGCCTGAGTAAGGTAGTGTATCAAATGTCTTAGCCAGGTCAATATAAGCGGTATATGCTGTTCTACCCTTGTCCATTCCTTTGGTGACCCTCTCAGAGAAGTCTACCAGGTTAAGTATTCATTATCCTCCCTTAACAAAGCCAAATTGGGTTGGGTCCAGTATCTGTATGTTGCCAATGTACTTGTTTATAGTTTCCAACATAATTCATTCCATGGCTTTGCATATTCTATTATATTGTTTAGACCTGGGTCAGTTGATGATCTGTCTTTGTGGCAGGGAATGATTGTTGCAGTCCTCCATACACTGTTTCAAGGCTATAGTTGAACAGTGCCTCTAATGGTCCTGATAGGTCATCTTTTAGACTGTTTAGAAGGCAACCGAGGATGTCGGAAACCATGAAGATGGTGTTTTTGGCTTTAGCAAGTGCTATCTGCACCTGGTTCCTATTGATAGCTGGGGGAGGTATGTTGGACGGGATTTAACCAGGCAGAGCTGAGAGAGAGTAGAGGAGTGAAGTTTGAGCTGAATTTATCAGCCAGTAGATTTATGTCATCTTGATTGGTGTAGGTGGTACCAGTCACCACCAGTTCAGCACACTGTTGTCTGTTACCTACACAGCTCCGGACATAGTTGAAGAAGTTCTTCTGATTGTCCTTACCCTGTAAGACTATCCTGACCTCATAGTTGGCCTTGTTGGACTTAATTAGATCTCTTAGTTTCTTGTTTGTCTAAGAGTTGATTTTCCTGATTTTGGCCACGAGTTTATTTCTTTTACTATACATACTATGTTTAGGAGAGGATTCCACCAGTAGGGTTTATTTTTAGTGTTTGCTTTGGATTTGTTTTCTGGACAGTACAGCAGCCTCTGTGCAGCCATTCACATGTTTGTATAATGACTCCATGAATAATTCTGCATGGGTAGTTGTAGTCTTGGGTTGGGTAAGCCTTGAATTTTTGCAAACTGTCACTTAGTAAGATGTAATTTGTCTAGGAATAGTTTATAAATGTTACTGGTCTAGCTGGATTTTCTGGGATGATTTTTACTTCAAATGAGAAAGCTTTGTGATCCGACCTCACTAATGAGGATGTGACAATGCTCTTCCATGTTGGTGAGTATCAGATCCAGTATGTTTAATCCTCTGGTTGGAGCAAGCACTATCTGTTTCAGGCTGTTTGTGTTAATAAAGTCCAGAAAGCATTGTGCCTGTGAGTTTGAGGCAGTGTACGTCTCCCAGTTTATAGAGAGGGCAATTAGAGTCACCCATGAATAAGGTGTTTGTATGGTGAGCACCTCTAGTATGTTTAGGTAAGAGTTGTGAGACTCTAGGGACATAGATGGTGACCTGTAGATATCCATGATATGCTGTGGGAATTTACATATGGAGACATGCACATGTATGAACTCAATAGTGTCATCCTGTTTAACTAACCTGGAGGTATGTTTATTGCGAACGTAAATTGAGACACCTCCACCCAAGACCTAGTCTGTGCTGCTGTTGGTCTAATTGAGTGGAAGGTACTGTAGACTTGTACTTTCTATAGCTTTAAATGAACTCTTATTCATGGCACAGATATCAACATTCTCCAGAGTGAGGAGGGCTTGAAGGATATGTAGCTTTTGGTTAGGCTCTGAGCATAGAGCAGTAACACCTTAAGGTTGCTTGTAGACTTCTTCAATACGTTGGTAGTTTTGTCTTTTTCACATTTCCTAAAAAAGGCTCCAAAGGGGGTGGATAAAGTTTTGGCCAATTTGCAAAAGCTTGGAGGGGAGGGGGAACAGGTGCAACCCATCCTTGGGGAAGCAACATGGTCTTTTAACCATGTTCCCCCATGCTGTCAGATCTTGGAGCCCCCTGGAGTAAACTCCAGAAGCTAAGCCAATTATTAAAATCAAATTTTTTATGTTCATACTGTGGCATCATCCTTGGTGAAGGTAGGATGTTGCTCAATGCAATGCTCATACCCATCTGTGACACACATTCTAAAAGACAGTGCAGTTGTGTAAAATCTTAGATGTCCTTCTCTTCACTGTTGCAGTACTCTTCACTGAAGCGATCTTCTGCCAAGGATAACTCAAAATCAGGCCAGTATACCAAAGCCTTTGGATTTTATAGGCGCCATACATTACGTGTATGTTTCCCACATAGGGAGTAGGGCATAAAGGTGGCACGCAAATGCAAATACTCACAAATGAATTGGCCCAGGAGGAACAAAATACCCCCAAGAACAATGTAGATGGAGGGAGGGTGGCCTAATGGTTAAGGTGTTTGCCTTACAAACACAAGGTGCAGGGTTCGAGTCTCACAAAGGATAATTGGCTAGGCTTAAAATGGCTCGCAAGAGCAGTTAGCTTAGTACTAACCTATGAACCTATGAACCTAGAACATGTAAATCCAGAAGAAAAATGTTCAGAAGGTAAAGGAAGTGGACAGCCCCTTGGCCAGGAGGACAACAAAAGGCAAGGGCAAGAGCTTTAACAGATGGGGAAGAGGGAGGGACTGAATCGAAGAGAAGGGCATCTACTGTTATGGCAGGGTTTTACACAGCTGTACTATGCCCTTCTATATTACTGTTGCAATATTCTTCACTGAAGGGAGAGTACAAGAGCTAAAAAGAAGACTGGGAGGAGGAAGGCACAGAACAGCCCTCTATAAACACAAGCAGAATGCCCTGGCAACAACATCCAATTTGTAATGCTTAGTAAAAGTATGAACAGAGGAGGACCAAGTAGCAGCTGTGGCAGATTCAAGGATGGAATTGGTGTCCAAACCCTTGAAAAAGGCACCAGAAAAGCCAACCTCTCTAGCAGAATGTCTCTTTACAGATGAAGACAAACATTTCTCATGAAATGAATAACAAAAGGAAATGGCCTTGGAGATCCAGGAGGAGATGGTTTAATTGGAAACAGCTAAACCTAAAATCCTGGAATGAAAAGAAACAAAAAGTTCCTCAGATTTGTAAATAACGTGTTTTATCCAAATAAGATTGGTGTGTATGTTCAAGATGTAGAGACCCTTCTCAATGGCAGATTGCAAAGAAGGAAAAAAGGAAGGAAGCTGAACAGACTGATTAAGGGTCAACTCTTTAACCACCCTGGGCATAAAAGATCAGTACTTGGAGACACCCTATCTTTGTGAAAAATTAAAAAAGATTGAATGGCCGTAACAGCCTGAAGCTCAGACACTCTCTTGGCAGAAGTAAGAGCCAGCTGCAGAAGTCTTCCAAGTGCAAAGTTGCAAAGGAGCTGAACTGGCAGGTTCAAAAGGAGCCCAAGTCAATTTTTCATGAACAAAATTGAGGTCCCAATAAGGTGGAATAGGCTCCTTTGGGGCCTGATATGAAGGACACCTTTCAGAAATTGCTTGACTTTAAACTGAGAGGCCAAAGGAGGGTTCAAGGGCATACAAGCAGAGATAGCTGACTGGTGAGCTTTGACTGAAGAATATGTCAAGCCAGCATGGAGTAGATCACACAAATAAGAGAGACCCAGAAGAACCCCTACTGAGAAGGGATCCTGATAGTGAAAGAGGCACCAAACAAATGTGAAATCTTTTCAATTTAGACATATATGACTTTCTGGTAGCGAGTTTTCTGGCCTCCTGCACAACCTGAAGCAAGACTTCAGAAAAGAGGTGCCTAAAAGGGATAAAAACCCTATTGCCTAGAGTGTCATATGAAGAGTCGACAGGTGTGGATGGATAAGAGATCCACTGTAAGAATATCTGCCTGGAGAGGTAACGTGTGGTGATTTCCCCTTGCTAGCTGAAAAGAAGGGGGAATAAGTACTGTGTAGGCCAAAAGGGAGTCACCAACAAGATTTTGGGAGAGTTCTGTTAGATCCTATGCAAAACATTTGGCAGTAGAGGAAGGGGAGGAAAGCTATACAGAAACATTCCCTTCCAAGGAAAAAAACAGGATACCCACATTAAGAGCCAGAGGACTTGATACGCTCGGACAGAATAGAGGTAGTCTGTTTAAATGGTAGGAAAAAGATCTACCTGAGGAATACCCCACCGATGGACTATGTCTAGAAACACATGTCTGTGAAGCATCCATTTGTGAGTCTTCTTTTGAACCTACTCAGAGACTCTGCTACTAGACTGCTCTCTGAAGGAATGTAAACAACCTGAAAAATCCCCTGATATTTGATAGCCAGGTCCCAGGCCTGAAGAACTAGCCTGCAAAGCAGATAAGACCTTGTACCTTTCTGCATGTTGGTATACTACTTCACTGTGGTACTGCCTGTGAAGATTTTCAGAGGGCAGGGGAGAAAAAAGGAATGAAAAGCCTGTAAAGCCAGAAGCACAGCCCTAATCTCTATTGTGTTGGTATGGTCTGACCTCTGATGAACTTACAGAGGGACACAAAAACACCACCACTCCACATTTGAGGTATCTGCGCAGTTCTTGGAAAGAAACTGCCGCAACAAAGGTCAGTCTTGGACTGAGAGAAATTTGCTGAATTCACACTAGAGCTCAAGTATGGGAAAAGGAAGCAAAAGAACAGGGAACTCCAGGGGGTGGCAATGTTGAAGCCATGCCAATTTGAGGTACCACTGAAGGTTCAAGTGATAAAGTGAAGATATTGTCAGAGACTGCTGGGAGAAGGAGCCTGAATAAAGAAGTCATCTAGATAAGGGAATATCTGTAGCCCTTGAAGGCTGAAAAGGCAATGACAACAGCAAGGCATTTGATAAATACCTTTGGGGTAGTAGAAAGGCTGCAGAGAACTGAAATTGAGAGGAAGAAACAGAGAAACATAACAATTTCCTGAACAAAGGGTGAATAGGGATATGAAGACAGGCATCTTTGAGGTCTTCAGAGACCAAGAAGGCCTGGAGGAGAAGAAGAGGAAATAAAGTCTGAAGAGACAACATCCTGAAAGAAGAGACCTTGAGAAAATTGTTGAGGAGAGTGAGGTCCAGAAATGGTGTCCAAGTCCCCTCCTTCTGAGGAATCAAAAACATCCTGGAGTAAAAACCAAAAAGGACTGCAAAACCTCTGGGAAAAGAGAGAGTTGTTCTGGAGGCGGCAGCGGAATACCTGAAAGGGGGGGGGGGATTTTCATAGTATGAAATACCCCTGACAAATGACAGTGCCCAAGACTCTGAGGTGATGTTGCCAATTTGGGAAAAACAGAGAAAGGTGGAGGGACATGCAGACCTGGCTGAGGGGAAGAGGAGGTAAACTGTCAACTAGACACTTTGCTACACTCCAGACTACCTTTAACAGCATCTGCCAAATTGTTACAAACTCGTTTCTGTGTGAGCATCACTGTACCTCCTTAGAAAAAGCCAAATGGCTAACCACAGAACAAAGATCTAACCTACTTTTAGGATCCCAACTCTGAAAACTACTCCAGCTCCACACATTTACTGCCCTTGCAGCTAGACTTCACAAAAACTCCTCATACAGCCTGATATGCTACTCACAAGCCACACCAACTTTCATTACTAAACTCCACAGCACTGCACACATTTTCTGCTTTCAGTCCCCTATTTTTTGGCAAGCTCTCCCCAGCAACATTAAGGAAATCAATACATATTCCAAATTCAGACTGCAACTCAAAAAAAAACTTTTTCATCCAAGCCAAATGCTTCAGCTTCAACACAGGAAATATCACCTAACCTATCTCTTTACCGAGTCTCTTAACCACTCTCAAGATTCCTTGAACATTGACCCACTTCAGAAACTAATGTATATATTGTACATGCTGCGGTAGCGTTGTCGCCTCACAGTAAGATGTTGTCCTGTTCGATTCTCAACTAAAGCGTCTTCTGTGTGGAGACATGCAAGAATGGGCGTACCTTCGTTGAAGGTTGTGCGTCAGGGCTGGCAACTTGGTATGTAAAAATCTACTGCGTTCCACTGTGGTGACCCCTAACCGGGAAAAGCCGAAAGATACAACAACCCTCTACTTGTTCACTAGACTGTATATACACAGTGTTTTTCTATGTAATTAGTCTTAACTACTCTATTCTGTATTTTTTGTTTGTGAAATATTTTGTATTTCACTTGGGCTGTGCCTAAAATTGGTCAATAATGATCAGTGCAGTACCTTGGAAAACAAATATAAATACAATAAAATAAATTAATTTGGAACAGTTAAGTGGAATGAATCACAAAATGCTATTTTCAGTCATATCGAATTTCCAGCAAAATAAAGAATATAGGTAGATAACAAAGCAGATGTAAACAATTAACACATCGGAAGTATAAACACTATCAGACAATAACATACTATAATATATCTATCCAATGTCCTTGATTGCCAGTTAGGTGGGTGAACAGAAGAACTCTCCACAAATAGTCCCTTTTTCATGGTTGCCACTACCACCATGGTATCTACTGGTAGATCCTTGCTCCAGTGATTTCTCTCTTTCGAGGCTATAAAATTCCTAGCTCGCTTTCTGGGGATAGGTTACACTATATCAGGCTCCTTTCATGTTCACTGAGCCACTAAATCAATAAGGGCATCAGAGGGTGGTACCCCCAGTATGCAGATGATCCAGTAACAAAGGCTTTGAGAAACACAGATTCATATGGTGAAGGAGTTTCAGTGGACCATCCCCTCACTGCTTCAACAATTCTATGTTGTCACCAAAGGTTACATCTTTTAGAGGGGATCTTGGGCAACCTTAACCTTCATTCAAATTTGCATATTTTCTGACAGACTCTGGAAAGCAGTCTAAGTGTTTTCATTTGCAAGTCTGTTTTCTAGGACCTTGTCTCAGGGAAATTTTAGGAAACAGGTCTGAATCAGACTAGGAACTCAAGTGGCGAGTGCCCTCTGGACCTAAAAGTACTGACTGCCCCCAACAATCTGAATGAGTGGACTGAGTAACAAAATCCAAAAGAAGTTTAGACTGATCCAGCTTGAATGTAGTACCTGACGTCTTGGCCTAGCTAAGACCCATTCAAACATCTCAAAGGTTAATGTAGCAATCACAGCAGAGGGGATATCCCTTCTATCTGAAGATGAAAGAACAGCACCAAGTGGTACCAGCTCTGAGGCTGACCTCAGACCTGAGTTATCGAGAGCCAAAGCCCAGAGAAGTAAAGACAGCTTTGAAAATGTCAGAGTTGACCTCACCACCAGAGCCTGACATGGATGCTTCGACTCCAAGACTTGTCTCAATCAGAAAGAATTGGAGTCAACAGAGTGAGGAATGCTGATGAATCCCAAGTTCCTCAAGCTGTTGGCTCTGACTGTGGTGGACTAGGGAGTTTGAACCCATGGGGACCAGATCTGAGGGATGGACCATTACCGGAGAGAACAATGGAGGGGTAGTTGGACATGTACCTGGAGTTCCCAAGGGGGGAGGTGCTAGGAAACCACCAAATGGATACGTGCCCTCAGGAATCTCCAGATCATTTGATTGACATCCATCTCAGTAAAACTTCTGATGGACCAGACAGATCGTGAAGATGATGCCACAGATGGAAGTCTGGTGTACCATCTCTCTCACAGAATGACAGAGTGGTGTCTAGGACTCACCGGTTCTGGGGAAAATCTTGGCTGAGGTGAGGGAGATCAGATCAGAGTGGCTGGTGGCTCAGACTTCCTCAGAGTCTTAGGTGCTGTACTCAAAGTATCAGTCAGATCAGGAGAACATTTTCTAAGCTTGTCTACCCCTCTTTTCCTCAGATCTTTCTCATTCTTTAGAGTTTTCTTTAGACTTTTCTCTCTCTCTTTCTTTCCTTCTCTTATCCATTTTCATACCTGGGGAATCTGAAGCTGGTCTGGAAGTAGTAGATGTTGAAGGTTGAGAAGAAGAACAGGACTCTGAGGAGGAAGCAAACCTTTTAAAATTAGTTTCTCTTTGCATCCCTAAACAGCTCCAGTTCCAAAAGAATCACAAATATCACAATTTGCCTCGAGATGGGTAGAGCACAAACAATAAAACACAAACAGTGCAGGTCTTGAGGTGGAATTTTATGCCCACAAGCTGTGCACTGCTTTAAGTCTTGGGTTTTGTCAGACATCAGTGTAAAAAATGACTCACTAACAATAATACTTGCACAAAACTTTCACACTTTTTTTCAGATGAAAATTACAAGCACTTCCTTTTAAGAACTATAAGAAATGCTACTTATCCTACTATTTAACCAACTATTTATTTCAAACTTTTTTCTAAGAAATGTTTAAGTATTTAACTCTAAGAACTACAGGAAAAAGCTGCTTATTTAGTTAACTACCTAATCAAGATGAAATTCTTACACAGAACACTTTGCAAACCTCTGATATCAATACCAACACTAACAACTGTATCAACTATTTCCTAATAACTACTTCAACACTACAAAGATGGAAGGGCTAGGGAAGATGAAACCTCTGTTGGAAGAAAGACAACTTTCAGTTAATGTAAAATATGGGAGCCCTCAGGAAACATGTCTGAAAGATCACATGGCAAATGAGATCTTAAGTACTTTAGTGGAGAAGAGGGAGTTATACGTAGGGAAAGAGCCAGATCCTGGGATCCACAACTTTAATAAATTGTACCAAGGTCGGATACAAATGCAACCGACAACCCAAAGATTGAATCAGAAGAAAACAGACATCAGATCAGCTACTTCTTTTCTCACTTAACCACTCTGAAATTCATCCTTTTACGTATTAAATTGTTTCACCTTCTCTGCAAGAGTGAAAGTGTTTCTCAACTGTATGTATGTATTATATGCATTTTCCATAATTACCTGGTCAATGTTTATCAGAGGCAGTTGTAACTAAATATTTGATTATCCTTCTGTCTCAACTGATTAAAGCTTCAATCTGATAACATACAAAAATGGGCAAAACATTAAACCAAAGAAAATGTTTAATAAACGTGTTTCTTGCAGGGGAGCAAGCTTTCTGGCACAACATTTTGTATAGCTTGCCCTCCCTGACCTTAACTGTACCAAGTCCAAAGGGAAGCATCATGGAGACAACTGATAAAAATAGAGATACTGATGTTACAATAATACTGGTGTAATTAGCAACCACGTTCAATATTTTGCAAAATAATGACGCAGAACTTAATGGGAACCCCTGATGCAGTTGAAGTCTACTCATGATCTCTAAAGACTCTTTTAAGATAACATTAAACTTTCATTCCACAAGTATCAAGTTATAAGAGTTAAACCCTCAGCCATATACTGCTGCTACTGTGATAAAACACAGATAAATGACGCCTCTTATCCAAAAAGGAAGACCTTTTTTTTTTTTAGCAGAAAAGCTAATACTGCTAATTCTTATTTTATCTTGCCGTTCTAATGTTTGAAAGTTAAAGTTCTTTTTTGGGTATCAAGTATGAACTCTTCAGATTTTATGTGGGGGTCCAACACTCAATCTAAATAGGGCGTTGATGCTTGCTGGGTTTACTGAACAGAGCCTTACCATTCGTAATCTATTTTGGTAGAGATTTTCCCCACTGCCAGCGGTTACGACTTAAGAAAATGATGCAAGCTACTGCTGTACAAATTATAAAAACATGGCACTTAACCCTTTATTAAAGTGTTATCCATCCCAGTTTCCAGGTTCATTTCCAAAACAGAATGTCACAGAAATAATTCCTACATAGGGTGGGGGGCAGGAAATGCTCTTAATTGCACAAGTCTGATCCAGAGGAGTAAACCTGAATAATCCAATGTAAAGGACATAAAGATGTACATTCTGGAAGATTTCCACCCCCAGACTACTTTATACCAAAGGCACTGTATTTACCACTTTGATCCTATGCTCATGCCAGGATATGCCACTCACTAATGATCTGCTGTAAGTGGATGGCAACTTACAAAATGTATATGTCTGCTTGTTGTGCTTCTTTTGACTGAGTGTTCATGACTGAAGCCTTTACATTATACTTATGACAGCAATGTAAAAGTATTTCTGAATGGTGCCGAAAATGTGTGTGAGAGACAGCAGTGAATATGCCGGGGATGCAGAAAGTATCTGCATGGTGCATATAGGTAATTGACATGGACTATGCATTTTTGAATGTTGCAATATTTAATGGGGAAGGACAGGCAAACTGACACTTGTTTGGTGCCATACTTAGTACAAACCCAATGTCAGTACACTGTTTTTCTTGCAGCAACAACTGAGGGATCTTTCAGGCACATACGGTGGTCTCCATTAAGTACTGCAGCATTATTCTGTAAAGTGGTGAACAATAGCCTAGGATTCTCAGATACATCTTCTGTTTTACTGTTTAAGCATGTGTGAGGCACTGGCATAGACCTTCTTAATGTGAACTGCAGTAGGTGATTGCACATGATAAGGAAGAATGGAGGATGCATGTTGACAGCGTGTCAAAAAGTGTGCTGTCTGGAATTTAGTGCATGTATGTGGTTCCCACACTGTAATGGACAGCTATGAAACAGTTGTGAAATGACATCTGATTGCTGGCCTGGGGGTGGACAGCAAGTATCAGCATATTGTGTTTGTAGGCAAGGATATGATATATTGACAAAAAAAGTAGTTCTGTTCGCACCATAATGTTCCATCTGAGTAGTTGCACTTCATTTGTCTTCAACCTGTGGGTTACGGATCTGTCACAGCCACATTTCCAGCATCTGATCCGAGCTCCAAGCTCCTCCCCTTACCCACAATGCCCCATATCCTGTCTCCTTACTCCCTTCAGATCGAGTTTGCTGCCAAAAAACATCACACATTCCCAACTTAATAATACTTTGCCACTACTGGTAACCTGAAAATCCTGAGCCCAAGTATGACTAAGGACATTCCTGATGTAACCATCACCATATATGGTCAGTATCATAGTGACAAGGTAGGGGGAAGGAGGGGAAACGGTTGAAGACAAATGAAGTACAACTACTCGGATGGAATGTTATGGTGAGTACATAACTTCTTTATCTGAAGTAGTTGACTTTGTTTGGTCTTCAACCTGTGGGACAGAGTCCCCAGCTACCAAACACCTGGGAGGCCCTCATGGAAAGATATTCTGGGGCACCGCGGAGCCAAAGGATGCCCTGTTCCTGGATACAATATCCAATTTGTAATGTAAAATGAAGGTATGAGATGAGGACCAAGTGGCTGCAGAACAGATATCATCCAGCGAAACCCTGGACCAAAAGGCAGCTGAAGAAGCCACAGACCTAGTTGAATGTGCCTTCACCTGCCCTGGAGGGGAAATTCCCTTCAGAGAGTAGGCTCGAATAATTGGTTTAACCAAGAAAGGTTTGGAATAAGAAACAAATAATGGATCAATTGTCTATGCACATCCAGCAGATGTAATTTGTATCCCACCCCTTGTTTTGAAAATTAGGAAAAAAAACAGGAAGATTGATTGTCTGATATTCACTTCTGATGCTACTTTAGGGAGAAAGGACAGACTGGTACACAAGGACACTCTGTCTTTGTGAAAGATCATATAAGGAACCTTAATAGATAAAGCTTGAAGTTCCAACACCCTTTTGGCAGAAGTAATGGTGACCAGAAAGTCAGTCTTCCAATATAAAAATTGTAAATCTACAGAAGCTGCAGGTTCAAAAGCCTGAAGTACTAAAGTAAGGTCCCAAGGGGGCATAGGATGCTTCACCGGGGGTCTAAGAAGAAAGGTTCCTTTAAGGAAGGTCTTACAAAGTTTAGAAGATGCCAAAGATGACATGTTTTCCCCCATATGAAAATTGGAAATAGGTGCCAATTGGACTTCGACTGTGGAAGAATTGCCACCCTGCTGAAAAATTTGCGCCAAAAACTCTAAAACTGCAGACACGGGTAGTAAACAGGTCTAATGCACGCTATGAAGCCCATATGGAAAAATGTTTCCACTTGCTATGATCAACCTTTTTAGTGGAAGACTTGAGAGCCACCACCAGAATAGTCTTACCTGGGGATGATAAACAAGGAGTCCTAACAATCATGGGAACTGAAGCAGCCAGGCAGTGAGCTTCAGAGTGTCCAGGCCTGGGTGAGGAATCCCTGAGGGATAAGAAATAAGATCTGGAACTGGATCCAACGTCCATAATGAAACTACTAGGTGAGACCACAGAGAGGAAAATCAAACTTGGCGAGGCCAGAATGGGGTGATGAGGATCACAGTGCTCCCCAGCCTGTGAGCTTCCTAAAGAAACTTCAAAATGAGGGGTAGAGGAGGATAAGCATACAGAAAACAGGGAGGACAAGCATGGACCAGTGCATCTCTGGAAGCATACTCCTGGGGGGGGGGGTTCAGAGGGAACTCCCTACATTTCGTGTTGGAAGGAGATGTGAAAAGATTGCAGCAAGGATGACCCCACTTTAGAAAAGACGTATATGCCACAGCCTTGAGAGTGGCCATCCGAGTGGAGAATGTCTTTTTATCCTGCACCGACATGGACTCTGGGGTCAACTCAGCAATCTCCTTCACCAAGTCCTGCTGCAGTCAAATGATGTGTGTCATGTAGTTCAGCACTCTTACAGAGAAGGTCGCTGAAGCTTACACCCAAATGGTCCATTGTTCTTGACTTTCATTCAGGAGGATGAACCATAGTGCTCTCCTGTGCAAGCTCTTTCTTGGTGGTGACTGCCACAACCATAGCATCCACAGGGATCCCTTGTTCCAGCAAGCCCTTTGTGAAGGGGGGCTAAGCACTTTATCCTGGTGCTTAGGGATTGGCTCCATGGTGTCCGGTTCTTTCCATGCCCAAGATGTTATCAGATCCACAAAAAGATCCATGGGAGGGGACACCCAAGAAGTAGATGGGTCTGTGCCGAACGCCTTCAAGAACACTGATTCGTCCGAGGTTGTTTTTTGGGCAGACCACCCCCCGGCGGAGGAATTCCATGATGTCTCTAAAGGAGACATCCTCATGGGGTGACCATGGGGAACCTTCCTCTTCCTCCAAATCTGTGTCTTCAGTAAGGGACTCCGGTGGGGAGTCCAAGTGCCTCCTCTTGCATGTTTGTTTGCGAAGAACCTCCTAAGTGGGACTCTCTGGGGAGACTCGCAAACCTCCTGCTGCTCCCTTGGGGGAGCATCCTGAGACAAAACAAGCACAGGCTGTCCCTGAGATGACAAGATGGATGGGACCACACCCAAAGCAGAGGGAGTCAGGACACAGTCCAAGGACGAGATGGTCAAGGGTCTCGATGACAGCGAGAGAACTCTCTACACTACATCAAAGGCTGAAGGAGAACAGACCTCTTGAGAAATACTGGCACAGACTGTCCCCCTCTGACCCAACAGGGGAGTCAGAGCCAAGACTCCAGGAGCTGAAATACCACGGGAAGTACTGCGCTCTGAGACAGCAATCCATCAGATCTGACCCAGAGACTATGACTCTGAGAGCTTGGATCTGACGAGCTCAAGGCAATGGCCGGCGTAGAGGTAGAAAGTACCGCCGGGTGCAAAGTACCATTGGGGCTGACCCCCCCCAACCCCAAGGGTCCTCAGATCCAGGGGCTCCGAAACCACAGGTTGGATTGGAGAAGGAGTTATCGGCATAAAAAAAGAACAGCAAGCTCCCCCGTCCAGAGGCAGAGGGTGCCAGCAAGACCCCCATCTGGATTTGGGTACGGATAAATCTCCGCATCATCTTGTCCATCTCCACTTCACTGAGGCTCTGGGTGGATCGGGAGGATGACACCACAGAAACTGGTCTAGAATGCTGGTAAGGGGGGGACCTAACCAGCGACCTAGACACGATTCCTCCAGCTCAGGGGAGAACCTTGGGGATTGAAGCCAGGGCGATCTGGGTCTAGTTAGTGGCCTAACTTTAGCTGGCGGGCCAGCCAGGGCTGAGTGGTCAGGGGACCGCTTCCGTGGCTGGTCTCTCTTGATCTTCTCCCCTTCCTCAGACCTCTTAGCGGAGTCCAAGAGGCCTGGGAAGAGGAAGAAGACACAGCTGCTGTCCCTGAAGAGGGGAGTGCAGGGGCTACCATCCCCACGGCAGAAAGTAGCACCTTTAGGATCAATTTGTCCCCTCTTGTCCTTCAGTGCTCTGGGATTGAACTCAGCACAGATAGGACAGGTGGTCTGAAGGTGCGCTGCACCCAGGCACACTACACACAGTGTGTGGCCATCAGCTGAGGAAAGCTTATGGCCACACTCTGTGCACTTCCTGAATCCTAATTTAGGGGCTTCAGACATCCCTAAATAGGTCAGGCACATTCCCACACACACACAAAGGGAGAGAGGCCAAAATGGAAAAAGGGAGAGGGAATAACCTTTTTTTTTTTTTTAACAGACGACTGTCGTGGGGAGGTAAAAGATAGAAAGCGAGAGAGAGAGAAATGTTAAGGTAGAAAAGAGATCAAAAAAGAGAACTTACACTACCCACTATACACCTAGAGCTTGGACCACGCTGCTGGCTTTTCCAATGGCAAACGAGATCTGAAGGAAGGAAGGAGATGGGGGCATTATGGGTAAGGGGAGGAGCTTGGAGCTCAGATCAGATGCTGGAAAGCGGCCGTGATGGATCCGATATGGATCCATAACCCACAGTTTGAAAACCAAATGAAGTTAACTACTTCAGATCAGAAGGTTCTCTGGTACACATCTGTCACAACCATGTTATTTTATGGGTATGTGCCATTGTTCTGTGCTTATTCAGAGCAGTGTGTGTGAGTGATGCAATGGACAGCTGCAGAGCAAAGGCTAACAGTTGTTGAGGGGAGGGTCTTCCGGTGTCAGTGCAGTGGGCTTGCTACAACAGCTGTGGGGTGTCCTGAGCTGAGATTCTCACCAGCTGTGGCCCCCTTTACCATTGTAGTATTGTTCTGTGTAGAAGTGGCCAAAACTCAGTGGTTCACCAGTACATTTTTTATGAGTGTGAGGGTACGTACATTTGATGGTGTAACAAAGAACAAAGGAAAACAGCTAAACTGATACCTCCATGCTATCTTTGCAGAGTACAGGAGTTTCAGTGCATGGGCTTACTGCAACAGTTAGGTGGTGTCTGGAGCTGAAATTCTCAACAGCTGTAGACCCTACAGCCACTGCAGCTCAATCAAGTGCAAACAGCCCCAGAAAGAATGGGGTGCAACATAGCTTACTGCACAGGCAACTGTTTTTCTCTTTGCAAGAAACTTTCAGAAGTTTGGCTAACAACGAATTTAGATGGTTGTGGCAATGTATACTGTGAAGCACTATTGACATTAACTGAGTGGGGAAAGTTTGTGCACAGATAGAGACAGCCACAGTGGTCACGCTGACCAAGGAATGCAATGAATAACCTCTAAAACAAAGCATAAAAGAAACATTATAAGAATATGTACAAAACGAAGCCATGGTAATAAAATGCAGAAGATTACAATGAAGGCATGTGAAGTAGCCATTAGAAGGAGGTCACAGCATTTTGTTATGTAAAGCATAAGACATTTTTAATTACTAAATGCTGTTACCATCCAAAGATACCCATGTGTAGGACCAATATGCATTTGAATATGTGTCTCTCTCAGAGCACATTTTCAAGAAAAGCTGGAGGTCTGTATACTCAGGAATGACTCGCATGTTTTCCAACATTCTTTACTGTGAAAGTTTTGCTCAACTGACAGAAAAGTAGAGACATGAGGAAACACTAACTGGCACACTAGGCAGACCATCTCTTTGAGGTGTATTGTCAAACATAGCTCAATAATAAGCTGAAATTTGCAAAGCAGAAAATACAACACTGTGGCTAACTGAAAGAGGAAAGATGGGAGGAATAACCTGCACAGGAAGTTAAACTCACAACAGTTCACTCTAAAAAGTCTTATCTTAGTAATTACTTGCTGCATCTAGAAGTGCTTTTCACAGAATGTGTAACACTTCAGTAAAAAATGCATTTGTAAGTGTCACTGCAGACTAGTAAAAGTGAGATAGACTAATTATAGCCTTCTCATCAGGAGAATGTATTGCTCCTCTGTAAAAATGGTATTTATCTATTCATGTTTGTTTACTGGATAAGGCACTGATCACAAATCACCAATTTCTGACCCAGCCGAAGTGGTTCAAAGATAAGGGTTTCACATAATGGTACAAAGCAAACACAGCAAAACTCAGTTGAATACAAAAAGTACAGTTGTGTACACTTACCATAAATGTAGATGTTAGAGTGTATTCACTGTTGCAGTCATCACACTTGGGTAATCTGCTAGCAGGTTGCCCTCAGTCGGCCTGAATTCCAAAGTCTTGGGTCCTGCGTCAGTTGCTGTCTCCTCTTCCATGAACGTCAGGTTGTCAGGGGTACAAAATAGGCAGCCAACGCCATTTTCTTTAGTTTTTCTTGCCCCAAATGTCAGGTGCCCCTCAAATGGGGAGCAAAAATATATATAAACTATATATACATGCAACAATATAAACTTTACCTTCATCTAAAAGCAAATGCACCACAAAGGCTGTAGAATATAGTGAAGGAAAGAGAAACTCCAGAATAAAAGGGGGATGGCGGGCGGGTAACCTGGACTGCAACAGTGAATACACTCGAACATCTACATTTATGGTAAGTGTACACAACTGTACTACGTTCTTCGTGTTTCACTGTTGCAGTCATTACATTTGGGTAGAATCCCAAAGCTATGGATGGGAGGCTGGAGCTAAACAGCATTAGGGACGGCTATAAGGCCCTGCAGAACTACAGTGGGGACTTAGAGAAGAGAGGCAAGTTATAATGCTTTGTAAAAGTATGAACAGTAGTCCAAGTAGCAGCTTCTAGAATGTCTTTGGTTGGTACCCCTCTGAGAAAAGCTGCTGATGTAGCTGCAGCCCTGGTGAAATGAGACCTAATGCCCTTGTGCACCGGTTTCCCATGATGTAAGTAGCAGAAACAAATGCAGTGGCTTATCCACTTTGTAATAGTCTGCTTTGAAATAGCCTTTCCCTCTGATCCTGCAGCAAATGCCACCAGTAGCTGCTCAGTTTTTCTTAGAGCTTTAGTCCTGCTCAAGTAGAATCTTAGATGTCTGTGCACGTCCAAGGAATGCAGAATCCGCTCCCCCTTGTTCTGTGGATTTGGATAAAAATTTGGCAGATGAATACTTTGGTTAAGAGCCACACTGGAAACCACCTTAGGCATAAAGGAAGGATTGGTCCTGAGGGACACCCTGTCTGGGTAAAATATGATAAAAGGCTCCACAGCCATGAGGGCCTGTAGCTCTGAAACTTTCTTGCTGAAGTAATTGCCAGGAGCAAAGCTGTTTTCCATGAAAAGAACTTTATATCTGCAGTAGCAGCTGGTTCAAATGGAGGCAGGGTGAGCTTTTCCAACACAAAATTGAGGTCTCATGCAGGAATTGGTGATCTTCTGGGAGGCCTTAAATTTTTGGCCCCTCTAAGATACTGCTTTAGCAAAGGATGAGAAAAGATTGGTGGCTCTGTGTTGTAATGAGCTGAGATGGCAGAGGCATGGATTTTTTATTGATGAAAAAGATAGGCCTTTGTCAAGCATCTCAGTCAAGTATTGTAAAATCTGAGGAATATTTGGCTCTGCTGTGTCAGTTCCTTGTGCTTGGTTCCAAGCACAGAATCTCTTCCATTTATCAGCATAAGATTTTCTAGTACTAGGCCTTTTGGCTTCCAAAATGACATCCATCACAGATTTACTGAGAGGTGTTGTTTGAATAACTACATGATCAGCCATGCTGCCAGGTTCAGCATTTGGAGCAGATTGTGCAGGATCTGATTGTTTTGCTGAGACAGTAAGTGAGGTATTTGAGGCAGGTACCGAGCTAGGAATCGAGACATATTCCCTAGGACTGGATACCAGTGTTGGCAGGGCCAGTCCAGGGCAATTAGTATCATCTTTGGTTTTTCTTGTCTGACCTTTAGTAGGACCGTGGAAAGAAGAGGCAGAGGAGGAAAGGCATAAACTGATAGGGTTTTCCAACTGAAGGATAGGGCATCCACTTTCCATGCTTGTCTGTGATAAGTCCTTGTGCAGAATTTGTCCAGTTGATAATTCTGAGGAGAGGCAAATAGGTCTATGTCCGGGGTCCTCCATTTCTTTGTTATCATGCTGAAGACTTGTGGATCCAGTTTCCACTCATGAGGGCCCATAAGGTTTCTGCTTAAGTCATCTGCCAGAGTATTTTGCTTTCCTGGCAGGAATTGAGCTTGAAGATGTACTTGGTAAGTCAAGGCTGTGTCCCACAGTGCCATGACTAGTCTGCAAAGGGGGTACGAGTGTGTGCCCCCCTGCTTATGTACCACATAACCATGTTGTTGTCCATCTTTATCAGTAGTTGTCCTGTATGAAGTAAGTCCTTAAAGGCTGTCAGGGCATTTTGAACAGCTAATATCTCTTTTTGGTTGATATGCAGATGCATTTGTTTTGGGGTCCATATGCCCTGAATGCATCTTCCTGCCAGGTGGGCCCCCCATCTATAGTATGATGCATCTGTAGTCAAGGTTTGGCTGGCAGGGGGTAGAGTGAAAGCCTAGCCCATGTTTTGGTGACATGCCTTTGCCCACCAAAGAAACTCCTGTTGTAGGCAGGGAATAAGAGGAATCATTGTTTCCAGACTGACAATGTTGACTCCATAAACTTTTTAGGTACCACTGTAGTTTCCTCATATGCAGTCTTGCATATGGAATCAGTAGAATGCAGGATGCCATGTACCCCAAAGCCTGCAGAATTTGTCTTGCAGATAACTGGGTTTTTGTTGCCATCTGTTTGAAGTAAATAATCAGTTGCCTTTGTTTGTCTGGCATGAGGAAAACCATCTGGGCAGTTGTATTCAAGCTTGCACCCAGGAATGTTATCTTTTGAGAGGGTACCAGTTGTGATTTCTTTTAGTTTACTGTGTACCCTACGCATGTTAGAAGCCTTTTCACAAACGTCAGATGCTGAAGACGAATGTCCTTGTTCTCTGCTTGAATGAGACAGTCGTCCAAGTAAGGATAGATTTGTATACTTCTTTGTAAAATGCAATTACTGGTGCCAGACACTTTGTAAAGACCCTGGGTGCAGTAGATAAGCCAAGGGGCAGTGCAGATAATTGGTAATGCATAAAGCCAGTCTTGTAATGGAGGTATCTTCTGCATGATTCCCTTATTGGGATATGCAGGTATGCCTCTTTTAAGTCTAAAGTCACCAGCCAATTATTCTTGCCCAGCATGGGCAGAAGCTGCTGCAAAGTCAGCATTTTGAATTTTGAAATGTCCAGGAATGTGTTCAAAATTGATAAATCCAGTACTGGGCGCCAGGCCTTGTCTTTTCTGGGTACCAAGAACAGTCTTAAATAAAACCCTTGTCCTTTTCCTGTTTTGGCACTGGCTGAATAGCCCCCATATCCATGAGGGACGTAACCTGTTTCTGTGCCTCTGCCCATTGATTTTTTGGCAGATCTGACCAACCGTTTGGAATTGGCAGAGTATGGAAGTAGAATCTGTATCCCTGGGATATTATGTTTAACACCCACTTGTCCTGGGTTATTAACTGCCAATTTTGAGCATAAATTGCTAATTTTCCCCCCCCAAGGGTGCTGCCAAGTGCTTGGTGATGGCAGAGGGAAGTCATTGAGACTGTTTACTGTAGGGTTGCACTTTACTTCCTCCAGATTTGGAGGTAGAAGCACCCCATTGCTTTGACCTGTAAGAATCCTGTGACTGGTATCTAGAACCTTTAGGACACCTGGATTTGCCCCGCGGAGCTCTGTCGGACACAGGAAAGGACCAACTTTTTGTAGGCCAGTGTCAACTGAATCTTGGTGGCTGCACTTGTAAGAAATCTTTTACAGTTATCATAGACTTAGCTTTGTCTTCCATTTTCTTTAAACCTCTTCGGCCTTAATACCAAACAGAGTATCATGTTGTAAAGGTGCATTCAGCAATTTAGCTTTAACAGGATCAGGCAAATTTTGCTCTTTTAGCCAGGCATGCCTCCTAATCACAGATCCAGTAACTGTGGCCCTGCAGGAGGCCTCTAAGGAATCAAAACCACATTGCAAAGTATGCTTTCCAACTTGTTCTGCTGCATGCAATAATTCCTGCAATTCTTTATTTTCTGCACATTCAGAAATAAACATCATTTTCTGTTTCAGTAATCCTATAACATGCTGTTGATACTTGAGCATATGAGACTAGCAGTTTAAGGCCCTAATTGCCAAGGTTGCATATGTATAAACCTTCTTTCCCCATCTATCCAGTGCCCTGGAATCTCTATCAGAGGGGGTAGGATTTTTTGCTGTTGAGGCCTTAACACCTTTTGGACCCTATGAAATAGTTTCAGGGTCAGCAGCAGGGTTTTTAAATAAAAATTTGTGTGATTCAGGAACCCTGTAATATCTGTCTGGCTTGCTAGGAGCCAGAGGTAAGGAGTCTGGTGTCAAGCTTGACTTGGAAAACACATCAAACACAATGTCTAAAACAGGAGGTATGGCTAAAGGCCTACGCTGAGGGAGAAGGAAATCCCTAAGCCTCTTTTTTGAGTCTGAGAAATCTTGACTCTCCCAGTGAAAATGCTCCCTCAAAGTACGCAAGTTTTCTCCAAAGAAATAATCTTCAGGAGGAGATGCAGATGGGATAGATTCCTCTGCATCAGAATCCTCCTAGCGTGGTATAGAAAATTCCTGATCAGAAGAGGAATCAGAAGAAATAGAAACCTGATCTGAAGATTCATAATCAGTGTCTTGCCTAGGCCTCTTATCAGGAGGGGGTTTGGAACCCCTGATCAAGGTAATTAGGTCTTCGGCCATTTTGATCATCTGCTTTTTGGGCATAGAGGCCTGTGCACGTGGCTCATGCATTGTTTTTTTAGCTTTAGAAGTTGCTTTTGTCTTTGATTTTGAAGCTGGCGTCGGTTTTATATAGGAATGCTGTGGCCTGAAGACACCCTCAGAAGCCGGTGCCTGCTCAGAGGTTCTGGACCCATCCGAGGGAGAGACATCTGCGGGTACAATATTTTGAGAATCTCGTGGCATGCCGGACTCCACATGGGTCTCGGTAGAGGCCTGCGACTCAAAAGTAGCAGGTATCAGGGGCTGAGAAAGCACCTCACTGAGTACCAGCGAACCGGCCACTGGCTTAGCAGAAGCTTCGTCGGTTTTGGACCTCGACGGTCTGTCTCTGTCCTTTTCTTTGTGTTTTTTTTGTGAACTCCAGTAGTCGGATTGCTATCCGACATTTCAGGATAGTTAAATCTGTTTCCAAAATATTCTGAAGCAAAGATATACCGACGCTTAATAGTGCGCTGGTTAAATATAGCACAAAACCGACAGCTAGGCACATTATGATCAGGGCCTAGGCAAGGAATACAGTACAAATGGAAATCCTTATGAGGTATTTGCTTCCCACAAGTAATGCAATTATTAACTTTTACTGACATCGGTATGGAGCAAGAAAAAGTTTCCCCAACGGGGTACTTAGCTTTACTGAAGACTTCGGTTCTGAAACTCGAATTCGTAAATTTCAGGAGTCTGCCGACTGACACTTGCGAACTGCTTCTGCTTCAGGCACCACACGGCAAGAAAGACTAAAGAAAATGGCATCAGGTGCCTGTTTATACCCCTGACTACCTGACGTCATGGAAGAGGAGACAGCAACCGATGCATGACCCAAGACTTTGGAATTCAGGCCGATTGAGGGCAACCTGCCAGCAGATTACCCAAATGTAATGACTGCAACAGTGAAACACGAAGAACATCAGCATCACAGAGATATGGAAACAATGTAAACAAACTCTAACTACAATGAATATGAGTTATGTAAAGTCAAAAGTGTAGCTGGTTCACCCAGCACTCTAGGCCGGTACTTTGAATTCCCTCAGCTGTTCAAGTGAAGAGCAAAAAAATAAAAAAACACTTCACTGTAATAAGCTGATCGCTACACTGTTTGTCCCGTTACGGTTAAATCTAAGACCCAGATCTAAGACCCTCCAGCTCTTCCATTGAAGAGGACAAAAAAAAAGGATGCCCCTTCTACTGACACACTAACCAGGTGGTCAGATGTTTGACAAGCTTGTTTCTATGCCATGCCCCCAGCCCTCCTTTAAAATATTTTATAAAAAAATATATCTATATTAAATTGTAGAAAACTGTTTGCTACAAATGTAGCAAATAGTTTGTTACAGCTTATACTCTGTCTGCTAGGAGCATTTACAGCGCTCATATTTTAGTTTAAAAAATTCTTCTGTTTAAAGTGAAGGAAACTCCTTGCTACAAATGTAGCAAACAGTTGCTACAGTTTATATCCTGAATACATGAAGCACGGTATAAGAAAGGGGCTTGCATAAAACAAAATTGACAAAATATTAACGTTATACTGGAATGTCAACAGGCTAACTAGTCCTGTAAGGCAAGAAAGAATTCTGTGTACTTTGAAAAAAAAGTCAAAGGTGGGAACTGCTGCCTTACAGGAAATACATTTAAGTCATACAGCGTACAAAAAATTAAAGAAAAGAGCATGTAATCTTATAACATAGTCTGTATATGAAGGTGTTAGGAGGCAAGTTGACATTGTTATTGACTGCTAACGGTCTACCTACAGAAATATTAGGCAACTTAATCAAAAAAGGAAAATATGGTAGAATTAGGAATCATTTGCATGAACAACTGTTAACAGTAGCTTGATGCATTCCACTTAGAGGGACTTGTATGGAAATTACTGCATAATGGCAGAATTCTTATGGTTTGGTGACAAATTATTGTGTATAATTGCATATGGAATGAAATACACAATAAAGAAGATATAAAGTGTAATTTTTATAAGTGTATGATACCAAGGGTTGAAGAACAACCAAAGAAATTAAATTAATGGAACAGTTGTGTCTGGCAATTATTTGGACTTAGGACATACTTTCAATGGAAACAGGTTTTACCTTCTATTCTGCCAGACATAGTTCTTGGTTTAGAATACATGAGAAAGAATGTTTAGATTTATTAAAAAGGTTGAAAGTAGAATTGACAATTATGTTAGACCATGCTTTTCTACTAGCAGAACTTGAAATTCCAGGTATAAACAGACTAACCAAACACTGGATGTTTCCACTGCTAAGGATTGCTAAAATGGAGATATGAAGGATGTTTTTGAATAATATCAGGGACTGGAAGGAAGGCATACTCCAAACAGGAGCAATAAAGGAAGACAAAAGGAATAATGCCATAAGCTGGTCCTGGAAACAGCAACAAGTACTCCCACAATACTGGGAGCAGATGACAAGGCAGAGACAAATTTTGAGTTAGGAGGCAGCAAAATATAATATGATATTCCTACCAGAAAGCAGATGGAGTATGGAGGCTTAAAATGGAAGATTACTATGGAAGGAGAATAACGGCCATCAATGATAACATATATAAATAAACTTTGGGGTGGGGAACTAGGAAATAAGAGTTTGATAATCCACACAGTTAAAAAAATGATTATTTTTTAAAAAAAGTAACGTAATAAACAAGGAGTTGGAACAACAGAAAAAAATGTTGGAAAGAGATCATGCAAAATTCCTTTGGGGGGAAAAGTCAGTTTACTTATGGTGGCAATTAAGATAAGAAAGAACTGAATTTTCTGATGGAAATATCAGCATTATTTCTTTCCATACCTAATGAGATTGGCAAACATACTTGCAGCAACCTCTCCAAATTGTTGGAGATGTCAAGAAGGAGAAAGGGGAACTTGGATGCATACTTTCTGGAGTTGAAGAAAGTTAATTTCAAAAGGTGCGCAGAAAAAATAAGTTCATAGGTGATAACTAGGCTAATGACGCTACAGTGTCTTTTTAAACCTAGCCATGCCTTTCAAATGTACTGGACAGGTTTTTGATATCACAGGTTTTTATAGGAGAGTATATACTTCTCTCTCTCTCTCTATATATATATATATATATATATATATGTATATATATATGTATATATATATATATATACATATATATATATATACATATATATATACATATATATATATACATATATATATATATATATATATATATATATATACATATATATATATATATATATATATATAACACACACACATATATATATATATATATATATATATATATACACACACACATATATATATATATATATATATATATATATATATAAATGGGCATGAATGGACAAGCATTTACCAGCTTCCTTCTTCTAAAAGAGACACAGGTACCAAACTAGGGGTAAATATGTGATTTCCCCATCCAGTGGTTTAAGTTGCGTTTGAATAAATGCAAAGAAGAACTCTGCTTCATATGGACTGGAAGCCTGTTCCAGAGTTGGGGTAATATCTGAAACTCATACCTGTCCCTCCAATATATCTTATTTATGTTGCAGATGAGGTTTAGGTTCCTAGTTTGGGTATTTCTGATGCTATTTGTTTTATGGATGTGCAACTGATCCAAAGAGCTGGATTCTATAGCAGACCAAGTATAAGGGTAAAGTATTCAGTTATCCAGGCTACTGGGATCTATTCTTGGTCCAATGCTGTCCAATATCTTTATCAATACCTTTCACTCTGCTATACCCAATGCCAAAGTAATCCAATATGCAGACGATTCAACCTTGGTCTGTTCTGCCACTAATCTCCCTGAACTTCTAACAAAGACTCAGTTCGCCTTCTCAACCACTGAGGCCTGGATGCTCCAAAACCACCTCTCCCTAAATGCAAACAAATCCAAAATGTTAATCTTCCCACCATCAAAATCCTTCCCTTTCGACAAAACCACTTTCCAAGTTCTAAGCCAAAACAGCTCTCCTATTGAAATCATCCCCCATGCCAAACTGCTAGGTGCAACTATAGAGGAGCACCCAAAATTTGACTACCATATTCTTTATAACATAAAGAAAACCCATCATAAACTTGGTATGCTATACAGAAACAATCGCTTCCCCTCACACCATACCAGGCATACTCTTGCCTCTACTTACCTCCTTCCCTCCCTAATGTACGGCGCACCCCTATTAACCAACCTATCTGCATCCATCACTTCTAAATTAGAAAAATGCTATAACAAAATTTCCAAATTTGCCACTAACTCCAAAAACTCCTCCCATCACTGTATTGCCATTCAATCTCTAAATTGGCTAGAACTCCCAAACTATCTGGACTAGCTCCAGCTCATCACAGCCCATAAATCTACTCTTCAACCCTACCAAATGCCCTGCTCTTACAACCATCTTACTCCCTTACATCCCTAATAGAACTCTTAGGTCAGCTCACCAAAACTTAATTACTGTCCATAAACCAAACCGTCCACCTAGACAATTTCTCCTCTCTTTTTCCATAGCCAAAAAATGGAATTCCCTTCCTCCTACCCTAAGGACAATGGAGAATGTGGAAAACTTTAAAACTCAGCTTCATTCCTACCCCTCCTCTATCTGGAAATGTACCTGCATTCTCCCAACCTAGCTCACCCCCCACCTTCTAACCCTTTGACACTTAAGCTCTATACTAACCTTCTCTACAAAAGGAATAATAACTCTCGTCAATACTCTATCTTTTTCTACACGGCAACCTCCCATATCTAGAAAATCTTGTTTGTTCCAATATGCTATTATAAATATAACTACAAACTTAGTAATGTCCTCAGCTTGATAACTACAACAGTTTTTAGACCAATATTGTAAATAGTTTTCTTTATACAGCATATATTCTTGTTTTTCTACTTTGCATTTGCTGTGTACTTATATTCTGTGTATTTACTTGAATATGTAACCTACTGTATTTTGTACTGTATTCTGTATATCCCACTGTATTTTGTATTGCTGGAGCTTTTCTCCCCAGGCCTCCCCTGAAAATAGGCTCCTTGGGCCCAGTGGACTTCCCCAGTCACCAAATTGGAAATAAATAAATAATACTGAACCATCAGCCCTCTTCATTTATGCTTTTCAAAGCACTGAAAAGGATTCAAAACCTGCACTTTAGCCATGGTAAGCCTCAGCACTAACCCACTGCAGTAATTGATGAAAATTATTGAGTGAACAAGACATACACCTGACACCGACTTTATATTTTACGGGACTGTGAAAAGAGGAGGAAATTAGTCAACCAAGGGAGAATGCAACATGCACTTTGACATTACTAGTGAAAGAAACCATAACCAGAAAATGGAAAGGCAACCCATTTCTAGCAAAGGGGGAACTTATTCCATTAGTAGTTTCACTTAGAGAGGACGAAGAAAAAGTTTTAAGAAATCACCCCTCAAGATCAATAAAATAAAAAAAAAACTTGTAAAAATTGAGGTTAGACTAAATTTTGAAGAACAGAATTGCCCACTTAGTCCAACAATAATTGTGACTAAAGCAAGGGATACTAGAAGTGCATAACTGAAACGTTGTGAATATAAATATTTAGTACACCAAATCAGTGAATAATGATGAAAACAGTTGAAATAACGTTGGCCACTTAGTTATGTAAATTATGTCGTGCATTTACTTTTCTGTGTACAATTGTTTACATGTTTTTGAGTTATGATAAGTATGACTGGATAAATATGTAAATTCAGAAATAAATAGGTTTTGTTTGAGTGGAAAGTGAAAAGAAATGCTATCTGCATTATTAACAAGGGCTTTGTATCAGGAGAAAGACAAAAAAAGGAATGAGAAGAGGAAGGAACAGTTTTGTAAGTTAACTTAGCACAACTGTACATGTTCAGACAGATCACTGCTGCAGTAGCTATAACTATATGGGATGAATTCTGTCAATACCAGATGTCTAGCCAGTCTACAAAGCTTCAGGCTCCTTTCTTACCCATCATACATCCACCCTTAGCAGAAGTATACATTGCTGGTATAAAAGAGAGATAAAGGTGTGCCAAAACTCAGAACTTTCTTGCCCCTAAAAGGAAGGCTGGTGCCTAAAGCTCTAAGAAATTAGTGTCAAGTCATAACAGTAGAAGGGAAAAAAAGGATGCCCTACTCCGGCTAAAGAAGCTGCAGGAAAAAGGGGGTGGAGGGAGGGTGGTGTACTGCAACACATATCTACTCAGATATCAAATGTCATAAGTTAACTTACACAACTGCACTATATTCTTCATTACTTCACTGCCACAGTATCCATAACTATATACTGGATGATTGTCAAAGCTCAGAAAGTCTGACCGGAGAAGGGCCATAGTCTCAGATTCTCTGGGGAAGATTCTAGCAAAACCTCCTCTTACTCTGGAAAATGAACCAAGCTAATTGTGTTTAGTGAATGTGCACAATGAGGATGAAGCAGCTGCTTCTAGAATAACTCTAGAGTCTACTTCCTTCTAAAAAGCCTCAGAAGTGGTATTCAAAACTGTGATATTCTGAGGACTGTTACTATGCTCTGAGCTAGTGCAAAATAGCACAAAATATACTGAACCCACTGATATTGCCAACATCCTGGCAGATAGATTCAGTACAAACTTCACCCTCCCTTCTCACCCCCAAAAGGGCCCACAACAATACCGGAAAAGTGTAGTGTCCCGGAAATCACAGACGCACAGGTGAAAACAGCCCTTTCAAAAGCCAAAAGCACAGCGTCAATGGGGCCAGATGGTGTCCCAGGCTGCATCTTGCACAAACTACAGAACAAACTAACCCCCCACCTAAACACACTGTTCAACCTCAGCCTCTCCACAGGCTATGTGCCCATAGAATGGCGCACAGCAACGGTTATTCCACTCCACAAAGGAGGGGCCACAACTGACCCTGGTAACTATCGCCCCATAAGCCTGACTAGCCTGGTCTGCAAGGCTATGGCGCACATCATCATGGAACTCATTAACAAAGACATTGGGAAACTCCAAACACTCGACCCGACCCAGTTCGGCTTTATTAAGGGCAGATCATGCCTACTAAACCTGGTTGACTTCTTTGAGACAGTCACCAAGGTCATAGATGAGGGGAAGGTAGTTCACACATCCTACCTTGACCTCGCCAAGGCTTTTGACACCATTCCCCACTTGGGAATTATAGAAAAACTCACCAGCCTAAACATAAACCCCTATGTCACGAGATGGGTTGCCAACTCGCTTACAGACAGAACTCACATGGTAAGAATAGCGGGCCCCAGGTCCGACTCTAAACCAGTCAAGTGGGGTCCCACAAGGCTCGGTCCTGGGACCCCTATTGTTCGGCATATACTTCTCAGAAGTACAGGCAAACACAGGAGGACTATGGCTAACCAAGTTCGTCAATGACTGCAAACTGGGAGCCATAATTGACTCTCCAGCTGACACGACATTCTCCAAAAGGGCCTTACTGAGACTGACACCTGGTGTCAAAGTCATGGTCACAAGCTAAATAGAAAAAAATGCATAGTCATCCCGTTTGGGAAAAACAAAACACCCATGAATTACCACATAGTTGACAGCCCCCTTAATACAGAAGAGGTAATAAGAGCTCTGGGGTCTCAGGTAGATAGTAATCTCTCCTTTGACAATCATATTGCCAAAGTAGTTAGGAAATCCTTCTATGTAGCCCATCTAATTACTAAAGGGTTCGTATCTAGAAATAAAGAGGTTATAGTGCCCCTCTACTCGTCACTCATCATTCCCATCATAGAGTACAATGCCCCATTTGGGATGTACCTCACAAGACACTTCCAACAGCTGGAAAGACCACAAAAGTACCTCACCAAGAGGATTACTGGCCTCAAACATATGCCCTATGCAGCCCGACTGGAAAAACTCCAGATGTACTCAGTCGCATATTGCTTACTCAGAAGCGATCTCTGCCTGACTTACAAAGTCATGTCAAACTCAGAATTGATGGACATGCTCCACCTAAAGAAATCCAAGTCACTGCGAGCCACTCGTTCTAGTGAGCTAAACCTCACCACAACAATAAATAGAACATGCTGGAGGGATAGATTCCTGTCACAGAGACTCCCCATGCTTTGAAACAAAATTCCTAACTACATTAGGCAGAGCCCCTCACTAACACTCTTCAAGAGAAACCTTGACAAGTGGATGGGTAACAAAAAATACACCCCTGGGATCACTTAATTGGCTATTCTTGACAATTAATCAATGGGGCAGTGAAAGCTGAGACACTCTGGCTAGGCTTATAAATGCCCTCAGGCAGATAGCCTAGTACCTACCTATGAACCTAAAACTGAATGGACTGTAACAGCCACCTAATTTTTTTTTTTTTTTTTACATACTGACTGTCCATTTTCTCATCATCAAAGGAAACAAAATGCTAGATTTTCTAGAGTCTTTAGTTTTGAAATCTTAACTGTCTGTGGATATCCAGAGTATGCAGAATTCTTTCTCTTCTGTTTCTGGTTCTGGGTAGAGTACATGGAGATGAACATTCTGGTTAAGAGTAAATTCAGAAACAATCTCAGGCATAAATGAAGGGCTGACTCTAGGACTCATCCTGTCCTTATGGAAGCTTTAAAAAGGTTGAGGGGTCTACAGAGTCTGTAATTCAGATACTAGTCGAACAGAAGTCAGAGCAATGAGGAAAATAGTTTTCCATACTTAGAAATTTCAGAAAAAATGGCAGTAGGTGCAAAAGGAGACGATGCTAACTTCTCCAGCACAAAGTTTAGATCCCAGGAAGGTGTGATTTATTTTCTAGTTGGCCAAATATATTATACCCCTTTTGAAAACTGCTCGACTTGGAATAAGGAAGAAGGAAGGGGGGAATCCTGAGGCAGATAAGCAAAAATAGCTGAAAGGTGTACATTGGTAGAACTGTATGCTAGGCCTTAATTGAGTAACTCACACAGGCACCAGATGACAGCTTGTTTTAGGATCAGTTTTGTTCTCTATTATAGCACCAACTATAATTTTTTTCTATTTAATTAAGCATGATTTGCTAATAGCAGTTTTTTTTACTTCCTTCAACACTGTTGCACATTCTGAGAAACAAGTGCCTACATGGGATCAAGTATCTAGCCTCCATAAAGCTGGATGGTGATTTTGAATGTTCCAGTTGATGAGGAATCTCCTACCCAATGTGATCAGGCCACTCAGAGTCAACTATTGGTAACTGCCACTGGCCAGATGCTTCAGAAGGTTGAACAAATGCCTGGACCAAAGGGAGTCACCAGGAACATCTCTGACCAGCCCTTTTTAATCTTTAGAAGGACTTTAGATATCAGTGGAAAGGGTGAAAAGGATAAAGGGAAATAATGCATCTGTTATCCAGACCATTTAGCAATGTATCTTGAAACAGAACTGATTTAGTTGTCTAAGACAGGAGGCAAACAGATCTGTTGGGGGAGCTCCCCACAGGTGAACAATCTCTTGGAGGACCTCTGGGTGTAGCTTGCACTAGTGAGGGTCTACCCTGGATCTGATCAGAGAATCTGCTACTGTGTTCTGCTCCGAATGAATGCATGTTGCTTGCAGAATTAGACTCTAATAAATTGCTAATTCCCAGGCAATCTTGGCTAACCTAGAAACGGGATAGGATCTCATCCTCCATTGTCTGTTTATGTAACACTGTGATGTTTTTTATTATCAATAACGGTGGTGGAGGTGCCCACAGATGATTTAGAACTTCGACAGCTTTTATTAGAGTCATCATTTCCTCACAATGTGTGTGTGTGTGTCTGAAATTAGACTTCTACATGCCTTGGATCTTTACACTTTGAGATACTGCTCTTAAAGTCTGAGGTGTCTGTGGTGGCTGACTGAGAAGGACAGGTACAGAAATGGGAAGCCTTGGATGTACTAGGACTTGACTGGCTCATCAACTGAGTTACTTCTTGAAAAATTAAGAACACGAATTGCAAAGGCTACAGAATGCAGACTTTGAGCACAGATGGAGTTGAGGAACCAACACATTTTCCTCTTGTGGAGCCTGGCAAATGCAATGTCGTTAATGAACGAGGTCACAAACCCAGAATGCTCAGAAATTCTCTTGCAGTGAATGTGTTTTGATGTGAAATAATTAGAAAACTGTGATGGCAAGAAAGCACTTTCTCTGGGGGAAGGAAGGCTGTCATTAGTGATGTGTCCGAAAGGCAACCCAGGAAGACTGTTAACAGGGGTCAATGATGACTTTTTTTCAGGATTGGTTGGAAGCATACATTGTAAACAGATGCATGGTAAAATGAAGAGATAAAGGGTGTCTTGAGTGGGAGATGCTGAAATGAGGCAACCATCCAAGTGGGGTTAATCTGAATGTCTTGAAGACTACAGAAGGCTATGACTTCATGTCAGGGCAGGGCATCCGGCAAAGACTCTTTGGGTAATGGACAGACCAAACAGGAAGTATGTAAACTGAAAGTGCAATCCCAAGACAAACAGTTTTAGGAAACAATTCTGTTTTTTGTGAACTGAAATACATAGGCTGTCATCTTTGAGATGCAGAGTGACCAAAAAGGCCCCAGATGACAGTAGAGACAAAAAAGTTTGCAAAGTCAACATATGCAATTTTGAAACCAAGAGACATTATTCAGTTTTGAATTATATAAAATAAGTCTCCAAGTGCCATCTCTTCAAGGAGCCAAAAACAGTCTTGAGTAGAAGCCTTTCACTTGTAGAGAAGTGGGAACTGGTTCCCTTACACACCCACCCCTCAAGACAAAGGATTTTAACTAATTTGAGGAAAAAGATGCATTTGGTTCCTTGAAGGGAGAGAGAAGTCTCAGTTTAAGTTGGTGGGAATACACAATGAAGTCTGCAACCATGCCGAATGACTGTTAGAATCTAGGAATCTGAGGCCATTTGTTTCCAGACAGACAGACTGGGAAAGGCTGCCTGCAATTTTGGGAAGAAGGTTAGGTGGGTAGCAGAGGGGAGAAGACAGAGGGTTAAGAAGCAAAGATAGCCATGTTTTTTCTTTTGAAAAAAGGATCCATGAGGTCCCACTACTTTTTGTTTTGTGTCAGCTTGCCATTTTATGTTGTACTGCAGCTTCAAAGACTTTTATTGGGTAAATTTACATGGCTTTTGAAAGAAAGACCCTGGGTTAGAGGAATTTGAAAACCGTAAAGCCTTATCAAAAGAGGTATTCAAAAGCTGAGTCTTCAAATCATCTGGGAAGTTTGGTAGTTTCACCCAGGCAGTCCTCTGCATAACAGTTGGAAACAGCATCATATGCACACATAAGAAGTTAGTGACTTGGAATGCAACAATTAGCCATATCCAATAAATTACTATTAGTGTCCGAGTTGAGAAGGCTATCGATAGGCTGCTCCATGTTAGAAAAAACAGATAAAATACATTTTGACATATGTGCTTGCAATCAACTGCTCTGAAATCCAAATAGATGATGCACATATGTTCTTGCTAAACCTGTCAAAAGCATGGCTATCCTTATAATTTAGAACAGGACTGGCAGAACAGAAGGATATAGAGCATTAGTCCCATGCAAGAAAATAATAGTAGGGTTTGCAATATTATTCTTGTAAAGAAAATTGTGTGAATGTGGCACTCTGCAGAATCTGTCATATTTTAGGGAAACAGATGTCCTATAAAGCCCCAAAGACAGGTAAGGATGGCCACAGGTTTTCATTCTAAAAAGTTTGCATTATCTTTTTTGTGTTTTGATACCACCTTTCTTTCCCACTTAAGGAAATATTTCATTTTGGAGACTCTCTCCAAAACAGATTTCCTCATTACAAGAATCTCAGGCAACAGTATCCTCAGATTCACAACCATATGCAATTGGTGAAGAAATAGGAGATGCATAATCTAAGGACTAACTTTTAGAGTCTGAAAGAGCTTCCTCATTTGAGAAATAAAGGTCTCTCTCTCTTTTCACACAGGCAGAGGAAGAAGTTGGAAAAGAAGCCTGAAGGGATAGAATAGCTTTAAGTAAGCCTTGGGCAAACTGAACCAGTCTTCCTAAGAACCCTTTTGAACAGGGGGTAGGAGGATTAAGAAAGAGGTGTTTTGTTTTCTGTGTACACTTTTCTGGAGTCTCGAGACATATGGCTTTAAGAGAGGAATCCAGAGGCTGAACTTCCATAACTGCCAATATCTTCCCTCATCAGTACTTGGCATATGCCTCCATCAACCCCAGACACAATAAATCCTGGTTCTTTCTTCCTGTCGTGTTCTGACAAATAGTCAGAAGGGACATGCAATGTTCCCAGGCCATAGCATCCCATGCATGGGACATGCCAGAGAGACAGACTGATGGTCTGAGGGCTGCATAACTGCCTCAGGGGAGTCATCACTGTCAGACCACAGATAAGAGACAGGCATCTGGGATTCATCACTAACCTCTTTAGATAATGTCTTTTTATTTTTGGGCTGAGGAGGGAGGTCTGCTGATGGGAAAGCTGACAAATTTGTCAAGCCTCTGAGGTGCTTATTTTTGAAAAAAAATTTTTGGAGGAGTTTAGCCTACTCTGCACATTTTTGGGTGTAAAAAAATTGACAGGACTTGATGTGGTCTTTACCTAGGTGAAAAAAAAAGGTATGAGAGTCCATATACAGAATTTGCTTACCTGAAGAACATCTGTCCTTCCTGACAGAGAAAGATTTTTTTTATAATGTTTTTTTGACAAAGAAAAAGGAAGGTTTCCCAATCAGAATACCTATCTGACAAAAGACTTAGTTGAAGCCAACCGCTGATACTAATACAGCTGAGCTAGTGACAGTCTGCATAAGCATACGTTCCTTGTCCCATATAGTTATATGGGGATTCCAACTGTGATCTGCTGAAGGCTATCTCTACGTCTTTTCCCAACAGATGTGGTGCCACAGAGGGTCGCTCCCTTTTACATCTGCTTTTATTAGCACTTCAGTCATTTTCAATCAAACTGGGGGATAATGAGGTAAAGGGAGACATCCCCACATCACTACAAAACATGATACAATTAATATCTATGTTGATGATATTCTAGTAACACTCCTAGATGACATATATAATCTATCTAAACTTTTACAAGCCTTTAGAAATTTCTCTTCATTATCATATCTTTGAGTGAAGCAAAGGAAAAACAGACTTGGTAGATGTAGTGTTTGCATAACAGCCTTTAAGGCACAGCATCAGTTTCAATGTCCTTCTGCTGCTATGAAGTCGCACCCAAAGCAGATATAAATAAATATTAAGAAAAATGAGGAAGTTAATCTAATTCTTGATCAGTACTCTCAGCTCTTAGGAAGCTAAATGGCCTTGTTTGGAAAAAAAACATTTTATTTTTAGCTATACATACTACCCAAAAATTAGCTTCATCTATATTTCACTGCATCTTACTTCAATTACGTTTCAACCAGAAGAAATAAACTGGTCAAATCTTGAGATTGACAGAATCCTACCAAAAAAAAAAAAAAAAACACATTTCCTGCAGGAATCCAAGTCCTCCTGCACCTCCATTATAGGGGGCTTCCACCACCCATTTTACTTACATAAGTTATCTTTACAGTTACACAGCTGCAGATAAAAGTGAAAAGCTGACAAACACTGGATGATTGCTAGTGTGCATATAAAAACTGCATCTGCAGTGATTTTCTACAAGAAAAGTGATCAGACAGTACAGCATCAGGAAAAACATTCAGAGAGTTTAAACTGTCTCTACTTTACACTTGAAATATATAGAAACCCCCAAATTACATATAAGCTTTAGTTCACAATGATTCCCCCCCTCCACCAAGCAATTTAGTTTTTTTTTGTCTTCCATCATTTCCTTTGTTCTCCTCTTAAAGATTCTCCCAGCTTAAAGCAAGTGGAAACAAGACATTCAATTTTCTAATCTCAGATTAAGTCTTCAGCTGTACATTTGAACGTTACAGCATTACTAATTAACCCCTTGTGTAAACTGAGTTGAAAAAACATATTTGACTATTCTACTTTCTTGGGCACATTTTGATATGAGGAGAATAATTACATAAAGTTGGTGAAAAAAACTTTTGAGCAGGCTGCGACCCTCTATAACAGAAATAATTCACCAAAAATCAAAAACAAGAGCCTGCATTGCTGCATTTTGGTTTTGAAATGCATATTAGCATCAAGGGAGTTTCTCCCTTGTTACTGCTCCATCATCCAATTACACATATTCTAGGTTTTGCTATCCAATAGAAGTCACTCTGAAACACTAGTTAAAAAAGTAGCCTTTTCATTTTTAAACAGTATGTTGGCAAGGAACCATTTTTGTGGTTTCACAGCTTGAGATTTAGACTTTCATTTTTTCACTAGGGTCAGACACACCTTATTCAAGCTCTTGTCTATTTTTTTTGCCATTTAATATTTCCTTCCCTTATGAGTGATACCACCACCCTTAAATGTCCCTGCTGTAGTATTTAATTTCTTAACATATTCACTACAGGGGAACTCACTTATATCTTCTAACACCTCTGCGGGTTATACATTATTGACAGATGCAATGCAACTCCATCCCAATTCATATTGGGGAAAGACTGATGCCTTTGTAAACCACCATCTTTCACCAACAGATAGAAATGTAATGCTCTGGACTCCTTCCATAGCCACGTCTTTGAGATATCTGCATATATTTGTTTGGCACTATCCTTTTTTTTACTCTTTCTTAACCCCCAAGACTCTTAAACAATGTCTACACTTTCACAACAGATTCTTACTGAACATATCATGGGATCAGGGTCCACTGAATTTTGAAGCTGATCAAATCTGTCTTCTTTCTGTGAAAAGTAAGAAAAAAACTAGTCAAAGAATGTGGAAGTCTACAAAGGAGCTATATACATATATATCTATAAAATTTGTAGAGGTTCCTGCTCTAGACAACAACTCTTATCTCAGGCTGCATTATTATTCTCTCTCTTTACAATGCTTAAGAAATGCATAAACACATTTTGAAAAGATACTGTGCCCTCATCTCCATCAACATGACATTTTCATTTGTAATCAGTCTACAGAATAGAAACCAGTGCCATAAACTTGAAATGGCAACTCAACTCCTCTGTCTGATTATGAAGAAAGGTAGGGCATGCTATTTAGACTCTATGGCATAGTAAACTGCATAAACAGAGACAGTCTATCCTCCCCTCCACTTTTCCTTCCAACTACTTCACAAAAGGTATCAATATTTATTTTTATCCAACTTAAATTTTCTCTTTTTTCCAAGTATATCAAAGGATTTGCTCTAAATATAGTTCTAATATTTTCCTTATTATAGCTAGATGCTGATGAAGGACACAAATTTAAACAGGTTATGAGGTTTCTTGTTTGTACCCATGTTCTCTCCTCCCATGTTATTTTATTTTCACAGATTTTCATTAATCAAGAACCATGCAAGAAAATTCTATTTAAACCTTTCATTTCATATGCTTTAGCACATTGGTCTGCTCTTTTTTTATGAATCTGAAATAACAGTTACTATACTGACTCTATGATTGGATTGTGCATGCTTGCATTTATTGCTAACAGTAATTTTACTCTAATAAAAGAAGAAGAGATCACACAAAAAAGGGGAAAAAAAAACAGGACGGCCAGTAAAAATCAGTCTTAGACTCTATTAACCTGAATAAGTTCACAAAAAAAAAATCAAGATATTGACAGTCAAGACATTTCTCCCCCTTTAAATGCAAAATATATTTACGATAACGACAGACCATTCAGGGCACTCCACAAGGGGGGATCCACCTTGCATCCCGGGAACTACCACCCCATCAGCCTTATCTGCAAGGCCATGGAACGTACTATCATGGAACTTATAAACAGACATTGCCAACCTTCAAACACTGGACCCCACACAGTTTGGGTTCGTGAAGGGCCGATCTTGTCTCCTGAACCTGATTGACTTCTTTGAATCAGTCTCCAGAGCAGTGAACAAGGGTAAGGTGGTCCACACAGCCTATCTGGACCTCGCCAAGGCCTTTGACACCATCCCCTACTCTGGAATCATAGATAAACTTACTAAGCTGGGCATTAATCCCTACGTCACTCGATGGGTTGCATACTGGCTTACTGACAGAACCAACACTGTAAAAGTAGCAGATTCCAAATCCAGCTCCAGACAAGTGACAAGTGGACTACCTCAGGGTTCAGTCCTGGGACTGCTCTTGTTTGGCATCTACTTCTCTGAAGTACAGGCCAAAACTAAGGGACTCTGACTAACAAAGTTCTCAGATGACTGTAAACTGGGAGCCATTATTGAATCCCCAAATGATGTGGATATTCTACAAAAGGGCTTTATAGAAACTGATGCTTGGTGCCAGAGCCATGGACTCAAGCTCAGTGCTAAGAAATGTATAGTTATCCCTGTGAAGACTGGTAGAGATGGGTGAAGGCTGCCGGTCTAGTCAAATAGAATTTGGTACATAATTCTATCATTTGTAAATATGAATGTGAATCACAGGCTTGTTGTCTTAAATAAAAAAAATGTTGAACTTAAAACAATGTGGCAACATTGCCATCTGCTGTAAAGAGAGCTAAAGTCAAGCATTTCTTGTTGGTCCTTTGAAATTAAAATTATTTCATGACTGCCTTTCAAGTTTACAAGTCGGCTCCAGTCCGGCTAGATGAAGGCTTCCTGCCTATTGTTTTAAGGCTGAAGTTAATGACCAGAATTCACATGTGGAATGTCCTTTATTGCTCTAAGTGTAAAATAATGTAAATGCAGTTTCTGTCAGCCTGGGAACACCAGGAAAGTGTAAAAGATGACAATGTTTTAGCAGAACTGCAGTTTCAATTTAAACAGTGAGAACCAGAGATTAAGCATTTTTGTCTGACTATCCAACTCAGCACTCTGCCTGTTGTCTTAAGTAAGTTATCTTAGAAGTGTGTTTTCTTGTAGAAATAGTTAAGACTATAAAGATTACACTTTGTGTTTTCCTGTGATTTCAGAACTGTACTTCTGATTTATTTTAAGTATTTCTATGTGAAATCTGAACTCTTTTGACTAGCACTGTGCAGCAGAAAGTATTGTCTTGTGGTTTTAATTATTTATTATTAAATATTTTAAAACCTTTTAACACTGGCTGGTTTGTGTAGAGATAAGTTAAGCTCTAGAGTACATTGCATATTTATAGAGTTTACTGTCCAAGACACTCCAAATAAACTTTGACTGTTTAGTCACATCTACCAATTGGATAATAATATTGTACAGACAGTAACAATTGGACACCCTTTTAAGGGCCTTTGAGTAGCTGATAAATATTAGCTGGGTGGTGGCAAGTGGTACTACCGTATAGTCTGGGTAAAAGGGGCACAGCTGGAGAACCTGTGCCAGCCTTCCCCAGAAGTGTCTGTCTGGTTGTATAACCTCATCTCAAAGTGTGCGCGTGTATCAGCTACTTGGGCAGGGACAGGAAGCACTGGCTGGACAGAGAGAGTGCTGGAGATTTTAGCTTGCCCAGCTAGGCTGAGATCTGGACCCTATAGGTGTGCCAGTGGGGAATCTTATTGGGGACCTGGGGAGCAAGGGAGCGACCAGCCCCGGACTGACTGTGATCTCTGTGTGCTCTTAAGGGAAATTGCACTTTACTGTGTGTATTTGTTATCCTTTCCTCATAAATGAGACACCCTCTCTGATGTTAGGGGTGAGGCTTGAGGTTCCTTGATTGCTGGGCCAGGGCACGGGCGTCACAATCCCCTTTGGGAAGAAACATGTACCCGTGAATTACCACATAGGTGGCAGTACATTAAACACTGAAAGTGTGATAAGAGACTTAGGGACACAGGTGGACAGTGGTCTCACCTTCGATAACCACATCGCCACAACAGTCAGGAAATCCTTCTAATGTGGCACATCTCATCACAAAGGGCTTTTCATCCAGAAAAAAGGAGGTCTTTTTGTCCCACTGTACTCATCCCTTATTAGACCCATTACAGAATACAACGCCCTGTTTGGTATGTACCTCTCAAGACAACTGCAACAACTGGAAAGGCTGCAGAAATACCTCACTAAAAGATTCACAGGCCTAAAGCAGATGCCCTATGCTGACCGCCTAAAAAAACTCTACCTATACTCTGTCGCATATAGTCTACTCAGAGGCGATCTCTGCTTAACATACAAGGCCATGTCAAACCCAGAGCTGTTGGACATGCTACACTTAAAGAAATCCCAATCCCTCAGAGTGGCATGCTCCAAGGATCTAAACCTTGTCATCACAATTAATAAAACATGCTGGAGGGATAGGTTCCTGACCCAGAGACTCCCCAGACTCTGGAATAGACTGCCTATACATGTCAAGCAGAGCACCTCTTTGGCCCTCTTCAAAAGGAACCTTGATGATTGGATGGGAGATAGGAAATTCACCCCGGGGATCATGTCAGTTGCCCTGCTAGACAAGTGTCCAGGGAAGTAAATACTGTGGGAAGAAATAGCCAGGGAATTGTTATGGCTAAGCTTGTATAGGCCCTAGGGTCGATGGCCTAGTACCAACCTATGAACCTATGATTTATACATATTTACATGTCCCCATTCACAAGACTTGTACACAATTTCCTATGTGAAGCTCCATTATCAGTTTACTTCCCTGCCCCTTGGTCCACATACACAATATTTACCACGTGCCTGAGAGTAGTATTTGCTCACCCTCAGACTTGTAGACGTTCACAACTATCCCTACCTGGATGAATGCCAGAGTCAGCCAACACTCTTGAAACATTTTATCTAACAGTCTGTGAAACTCTCAACACTTCCACAGCTTGGATATTCCTCTGTCTTTAAAAAAAATCAGATCTGCTTAACAGTTCCACTTGAAGAAGGAACCATCCTTAGTACCAAATTTTCCATAACAACCCTACCTCTGCAAGTACACGTCTCAGGTTGTATGCCATCCTCCATACTTATGCTTTCCTGTGGAAAACTACACATAAGGAAGCTAGACCCTGATCCCTCCACAACCTTTGAATTCAGCTACCCTACTGAACATGTTTTTCCATCAACACCAATCACTGCAAAGACCTGCAGGGGACACACAGACTGCTGTCAATCAAGGACTGCCTTTGTTCCTCCAGTTCTTGACCAGAAACTTACAACAGACTTGTCAGGTTATGCTTGTGAAACTCGTGTCCAATATGTCAAAGTGCATGGTCTGTGGGCTCCATTCTGTAGTTTCCTGTTGGTGTAAGACTAATACAAAATATCAAGCTTTCAGTTCAGTACATTACAGTCCTTAGTATGTCACCACCTTACATAATGCTGGCATAGCCTACTATTCTGTTAATATACATTTGCCTGCTGTATACATATACACACATATAGATTTGTCTGCTGTATTATCTGTGTATACCTACCAACTCATCTATAGCTTTTCATGAACCTGTAAAACAGTTTTTGAATGGGATCTGTTCATCTGAGACCTCAAAAACAACCTGTGGTTCCTGCAAGGGACTTGCATTTAAATATAAACTACTGTTGTGCAAGTAAACTTATTTTAAAAGTAAATGTTCTAATAGGCACTGTTGCAGTAGCCTAAGCTACTGGCTGTACAGACTGCCAAGGATATGACCACCAGCCAAAAGCTTTAGGGCACCTTTCATGAAAGTGTTAAGGAGAAGTGCATAAAATGGGAACATATGTAAAAGTATAAAAATATATACAGGAGTATGTATATCCACCATCTGGCAATACACCTCAAGCAGAAAAGGGGGGACGGAGGAAGGGGATGGCTACTGTAACAGTGACTGATTTATTAGTGCTTTTATCATTATGGTAAGTTTATTCACACAATTGCACTATATTCAGCATTTAGGTCACTGCTGCAATAGCCCAAGACATTTTGCAAAAGCTTAGGATTAAATAGCCAGGGGAAAGGAATTCAGGAATCCAGGAGCCCATGGAGAATGGTCATAGCAAAGTATGCTTGGGTCCTGGAGAATTAATCTGGTTCGTAATGCTTTGTGTAAGTATGCACAGAGGACCAAGTTGCTGCTTCTAGAATACCTCTCAAGTACATTCCATTCCAAAGAGAGAAAAAGTCAAAGCTCTAATATAATGGGTCCTAACCCATTCTGGAAGTGGCTTGTTATGGCAAACATAACAGAAGCAAACAGCATGAAACAACCATCTCAAAACTGTCTGCTTTGACAATGGCTGTCCTTTTTTCTTACCTTCATAGGAACAAATAGCTATCTGCCTTCCTAAACTATTTAGTTCTAAGTTGTATGTGAGCTGTGTGTGACATCCAGAGTATGTAATATTTTTTCTCCCTTGTTTTTAGGTTTTATTTTATTTATTTTATTTTATTTTACATTTGTTAACCGGGCTGGTCTAACTGGATATATTTCCATTTTCAGTAGAGGGCCGGGGAGAAAAGCTCCACAGGAAGACATGGACGGAATACAACAAAAAACAAACAAATATATAATAACAAAGTTAACAAACAGATTTAAAAAAAAAGAGGTAGGTGTTTTACTCAAGACCAGAATAACTAATTCTATTTAAAGATATAAACCATAAGTTACCATAATTTCATCATTGGAATCAATTAGAGAGAGTCAACTAGAGAAAGCAAGAGATAAAGGAAAAGAGAACATTTTGCAAGACAAAAGTACAGAATAGAAAAGATATGTATTGCTAGATAGAGAGAGACAAATAGCCGTGAGGAGGAGAAAGAGCCAAGTAAATTTTTAATCAGGTTTAGAGCAGGAACATATCCAGTGGTTATTAAGATGAACTTTTAGTTTTTGTTTAAACAGTGCAGTAGAAGCAATTGAAGTAAGTTCGGGAGGAAGTTTATTCCAGTGTTTCCCAATGGCATTGGAGAAAAGGGAATCACCAGCAAGGTTATTAGGTTTGGTTAAGGTAACTAGCAGTTTGCTAGAAGAGCGGAGAGAGTTCAGGTTTGAGTAGGGGCTTAAGAGGTTAGAAAGAGCAGGTGTATTAAGAGGTTGGTAAAAGGTTCTTTGGACAAACATAAGTTGGGATAGAAGCAACGTGTTTGTCAGTTCGAGCCAGTTAAGTTGTTGCAGATTCTGACAATGGTGGGTTCTAAATTGTTTTCCAGTAACAAATCTAGCTATGTTGTTGTAGGAGGTAGATAGTTTAGAGATTGTTTTTCTTAAGATTGGTGTAGATAGGTGAGGCATAGAGAAGTGTGGATATAAGATGCGAGTGGGCAAGATTCACTTTTGCTGGGAAGGTTAAAAAAGTTTTGATTCTATATAGAGAGCCAAGTTTCCTGTTTACAGATTTAATGGTATTGTTGATATGAAGGTCGAAGGAGAGATTGTTATCAATTGTGACACCTAGCAATTTGGTAGAAGAATCAGGTGATATGATGGTTCCATTATTAGACACAATGGAGAAGTCAAGTGTAGGGGATCTGGTAGTAGGTTTAAAGAGAAGTAGTTTGGTCTTTTTGCGTTTAGGAGTAGACATCGTTTTAGAAACCAGGTTTCAACTTTAGAAAATACAGCTTGAGTGTTAGTTTGAAGTTCAGAAATGGATTTAGCAGAGCAAATAAGTGTGGAGTCATCAGCATATTGAATGCAGATAGCCTGAGGAATGGCTACTTGCAAGTCATTTATAAAGAGGGAGAAAAGAAGTGGTCCAAGAATAGAGCCTTGGGGGACACCAAGGAGATTGGTAGAAGAGATGAGAGTTTGTTATCCCAGAGGACAGCTTGTTTCCTGTTAGTGAGATATGAGCTGAACCAGTGGATAGTCTCAGGTGCTAAGGAAAGAGATTCGAGAATTTTTAGGAGGAGAGAGTGGTTGACCATGTCAAAGGCTTTGGACAGGTCTATGAAGAGAGCAGAAGACAGGACATTATTGTTGCGATTATTGTTAATAATATCTGTGAAGGAGAGCAGAGCAGTAGTTGTGCTATGATAAGGCCTAAAGCCATGTTGACAGTTTGTTAGTATTTTATTTTGTAGAAGGTGATTCATTACCTGATGGTGGACACATTTTTCCATTATTTTAGCTAGAGGTGACAATAGAGCTATGGGTCTATAGTTAGAATGTTCAAAGGAGTTTCCTCATTTATGTAATGGTATGATGTAAGAGATTTTCCATACATCCGGGATGGATTCTTCATTTATGGTCCTATTAATGAGAATTGATATGGGATAAGCTATTTCAGAGGCTGCTTTTTGAAGGAATTCAGAAGGAAGCTGGTCAGCAGAGGGTGCAAGGTTTAAGCTTGAGAATGCATCTCTGTATAAAGGTAGTGGAGATGGGTTGAAGCCTAAAGGTTGGTAGTTTGGAGGAAGTATGGTCATGAATGATGGTATTGTCACTGGATAGATGGGAGGCCAAGGAATTTATAGTATTGATGAAGAATGAGTTGAAAGTGTTGGCAGTATCAAGGGAGGAATTGTATCAGACCCAGAAGGGGGGGGGGTGGTAGTCTGTCCAGGGTGAAGAAGTTTATTAAGGGTTGACCAGAATTTTTGAGGATTATTGTGATTCACTTGCTGAAGATTGCTATAATAGTTCTTTTGTCAGAGAGGATTGATTTTTTGGTAATATTTCTCAGGTGTCTGAAGGTCTGTTGGTCTATGGGAGATTTGCTAGTTCGCCATTTTAACCAAGATTTGTTTCTAAGTGACATTTTTTGTCTAGTCTCTTTTGTTAGCCAGGGGGCTGGCCTAGCCTTAATTCTAATAGAACGTTTTGGTGCATGATAATCAAGAATAGTTAGGAATGTGTTGTTAAAGAAATTAACAGCTTCTTGAAGAGGAAGTGTTTTTAGTGGGTTCCAGTTACAAGCCTTTAGTTCCGTTTTAAAAAGGGTTGGGTTAAAGCATTTGAGGTTACGTAGGGTCCTATATAAAGGAGAGTAATTAGAGGTATTTTTTGTCTAATAATATAGGTTAGGTTGTGGTCACTAATGTCATCAGGTAGCGTTCCAGACTGATATTTAATTTGAGGTTTGTTTACCAAAATCCAATCAAGAATACTTTCTTTGTTATTAGTTTTGTTAATCCTAGTAGTGGTATTAATAGTTTGAGTGAAGCCGTGGAGATTAATATGGGATGCTGGGTTGTTAGTGGATATTGAGGACCAGTCTAAGTTGAGGTCTCCTAGTATTATGGTTTCTTGTGGGTAGGTGGATGAGGCCCAACTGAGGATATCTTCTATGGTAGTAGAGTTATTTCCAGGCGGTAGATATATACAGATGATATAGATGGATTTTTGAGGTTAAGTTGCAGCTTTGAGATAAGAAGTTCGGTTTTAGTAAATCCAAGGTTCTCACAGGGTACTAATGTTATTTTTAGTTCTGTTTTGAACAATAGTGCTACTCCTCCACCTTTTTTACCATTGCGGTCGAGTCTCAAGATATTATAGCCTGGTGGTAAGATTTCAGTGTCTTTAGTAAAGGGTTTTAACCAGGTTTCTGTTAAACAAAGAATGTCAAAGGAGTGGTGGTCAAGAAGAGAGTGGAGTAGGGTTATTTTGTTATTGATGCTTTGGATATTAAGGTGTCCTATGAGTAAAGTATGTGTTGTGGAGGTTGGTGATTCATGAGAAGTGTGTAGAGAAACAGGTGTAGCTTTAGCTGAAAAATTAGATGGACCAGGGTTGGGGTGGATGTCACCATCTATCAAGGTAGATTGGTTGTATAGCAAGTAGGATTTGTTAGGGAAGTATAGAAAGTACTTAGGTTTTCTAATCAAGAGGTTCTGACTTTTTATGTGAGTCAATCTGTGGTATTTAGCTAAGAGGTAGCTAGAGGTAGATGTGATGTTTAATTGAGAAAAGTTTAGGCTTTTGAAATTTGAGGTTGAATGTTTAGGAGAGTAGTTGAGGTGGAGGTTGAGTGGAGTTTCATAGGAGGTTAAGGAATAGGGCAGAGTGAGAGAAAGGGAAGTGATGAGTAGAAGAATTAGTATTTTTAGAGTGTTGTTTTTTACAGAGATCATAGAAGTGTGTTGGAGGATGTCCGTTGACATGTTGAGATTATTAAGACAGGAATAGACTAGTGAACTTTGGAAGACTATAGTGTAGGGATGTATAGCTAGTTGGTAGAGACGGGATAGAAATATTCCTATAAGTATAGTCAGGTGATAGGTGAGGTGATAGAGGAGGGTAAAGTTGAGAGGAAGTTGTGGATGATGTAAGAGGTAGTGATAGGTGAAGTTATAGAGGGGGTGTGGTGTAAGGGGTATAAAGCTAAGGACACGTGGGGTGGGTGGGATAAGGGGGTAGGGAGGGGCGGCGGGCAGAAACAGTTAAGGGAGGAGAGCAGAAAACAATCAGCTAAGCAGGAGAGTAACACCACGAGTTACCTATACTACTTAGTTTAAGAAGCAAGAAAGGGAAAGGTTTTAAGGAGCATGAGAGGGATTCAGGCAGAAAACAAGTGAATAAAACAGGTGCAGGTAAAAGTGGGAAAGAGGTATAGTTTAGATGACACAAAGACCAGAAAGGGAGCAGTGATAATACACGGAGACAGCAGGTTTAAAGTATAGGGAAGTAAATAGTACAGTTTGCAGAGGGGCACAGGGAGAAAGAAGCAGAAAATAGGCAGGTATACAAGAAGTAAGACCCAGTTGTCAGTGAACTGAAGGTAGGAGAAACAGAGAAAAGGAGAGCAGCAGCCAGAAAGAGGTAATTTAGAGATAGAGTGGAAACAGAAGAGGCAAAACAAGCAGGATACAACAGTTGAGGGAAGACTAGCAGGGGCAGGAGTAGTTAACAACAAATGCTAGGGATTTCCTCCTAGAAAGAACACAAGAATGAATAGTTTGGCTTAAGGTAAAAGCTGAATCCACTTTAGACAAAAAAAGATGGATTTGTTCAAAGAAACATGTCCTTATGGCAAATGACGTAGAGTTGACTCACTATAACAGTTAGTAAATCAGATACTTTTTTTTGTAGAAGTCAGAACAATGTGTAACAGTTTTTCAAGTTAAGCACCGAAAATCAACCTGATGAGCTGGTACAGACTAACTGAAATATCCATTCAGACGCTGCCTCTTGGTTTACAAAAGGCCTCACTGACAGACAATTCAGAGTTAAAATAGTATCCTCCCATTCAGAATATGCACCTATTACCAAAGGTATACCACAAGGATCCATTCTTGTCCTCCTCCTCTTCTCCATATTCTTTAGCAAACTTCCTTGTGAACTCCCCCTTCTTCCCCTTATCCTCTATGCTGATGACATGGTTGTTTACTGATCAGGTCACTCTCACATCAACATTCTATGCCAACTCCAGTTGGATTTACATGAGCTCAAACAATAGCTTATAAACTACTTCTCAACCCAATAAAGACCAAAACTATGCTTTTTGAAGCTCCACTAAAAATTCACCAAACACGCGACTCTCTTAAATATCTTTGACTTACACAACCATTCTACAAAGAACCTCCACCTTCAAATATATGGGATTGTGGCGTGATCAATCACAAAACTTCCATTTCTACACACACTGAGAGGAAAAGCACTCTCTCCTTTCTGGACCAAAAATATCTTCTCTTTTCTATCTCAACCAGCAAGAGCAACCATTGGCAAAAGAGCTCTCCTTTCTCAACTTGAATATGGGCTTCCATCTTTGTTTCTGCCTCCAAGAAAAACACTGCCACACCCCATACCACCTCTTACAGCATCTGCCAATTCATTACAAACTCACCTCTCTGTCACTGTATCACCCAAGAAAAAGCTGAATGGCTACCGATAAAACAAAGATCTAACCTATGCTATGATCCCAACTCTATAAACTTACTCCATGTCCATATATTTACTCCCTTACAGCTTGACGTCACAAAAAAAACCCTCATACAACCTAGACACCACTCACAAGCCACACAAACTCTTATTATCCCTAGAACCAAACTCCACAGCACTGCAAATACTTTGTCTTCTCAGGCACCTATTCTTTGAAAAACTCTCCCCATTGACCTAAAGGAAATAAACACTTATTCCTAATTCAGAATGCCGCAACTTCATCCAAGCCAAATGTTTCTGCTTCAACACAGGAAATATCACCTAACTCACTTTTTGTATCTCATTTCCAAGTCTCTTCTCCTCTCTCAAGCTATACTGAAGATTGACCCACTGTAGAAACGAATGTATACATTGTACATTACAAAACGAAAAGGATATCATTTTAAACTTTTCACATAGGTGAATACTGTTGTTGTATACATAATAGGAGATTAGAGCATTTCTTTTTCTCTAACTGTACGGTGTGCATGACAGTTAGGGCTCCCAAAAGTGACCCCAACCTAAGCTCCAGTCAATATCTGGTTAAAGTAAATTCCTCATACTCACCACTACATGGTACTACCCACCTATATTGCAGCCTACAAATATTTTACATTAACTTTTTTATCCCACTTAAATAATTGCTGCAAACTTATTAAAATATCCACCCAACCCTATTAATTAGGTTTACTACACAGTCGGCCCCATAAGTGAATTTCTGATAACCCCACTCAATAAAGTTAGATGCTTGATTCCACATACCTTTCCTTAGTCCTCCACTGATGTTTTTCCACTCTCAGCCCTGCAGGGGCAAGCCCGCTCTGCTCACTCTGCTCCCCTACCCTGCCCCCAATTCCTTCCCGCCCCCATTATCTCTAGCTTTATACATCACAGACCACTCCTTCCAACCTACTCATAGACTCTAAGCCCCCCCCGAGTTCATCACATCCCATACCCAAAACAACTAAAATGCTCCTACATCTCACATCATAATCACTCTAACTCTACTATTAGTGACATCCCTAACCTTCTTTAGCCTACTTACTCTCTACCACCTCACTTATCACAACACTACACTACATCAACTAACCCCAACAAAAAACTACAGCATACATATACCATAACTCATCCCAAAATAGTTAGTCTAATATTTCACCATCACTCTTCAATCACAGACACACCACCACTTTCAAGAGAAAACTGCATTTTACTATACCTAAAAAATCAAACAATTATACATAGGATCATAGATTAGTACTAGGCTAACTGCCCTTGCGAGCCATTGTAAGCCTAGCCAATTATCCCTTGTGAGACTCAACCCCTGAACCTTGTGTTTGTAAGGCAAACACCTTAACCATTAGGCCACCCTCCCAACATCTCATACGCATACGTCATACTTAACTACATTTTATCCACAGTCCAAACCACTATCTTCACATTACTATGCCAAAGTAGAGATATTCATCCAAACCCTGGACCCTCTCCTATCCAACATATTAACAACTCTACATCACTCTCAGTGAAAACACTAAAAGACTTTTGCATCGTGACATTAAATATCTGTAGTGTCTGCAACAAAGTATCTGGCTTCCATGCATGGCTTACACAGTATACACCTGATATAGTTGCTCTAACAGAAACCTGGCTCAAACCCCAGTTATCAGACTAAGAAATACTTCTCCCTGGATATCCAATATTATGAAAAAACAGACTTCATAAGAAAAGGGGGAGGCCTAGCATTAATATACCGTAACCACTTAAACATAGCACCCCACCTAAAAATAGTTCCCAATTTCAAAAATATGGAAATCCTATTAGCATCACTATTTTTTTTTAACAAACACAAACAAATATCTATTGCCACCATCTATATTCCTCCAGGTCCCAATATCCCTACATTGGAAGACTTCCTGTCATGGTCTAACCACTACATTTCAAATGAAACCATTAACCTTGGTAATACTAATATAAATTGGCTTAAACTAACACCAAACAACTCTACAAACTCCATCAGTCTGTTCAAATTTACACAACTTATACAAACCCCAATACACACAACAATCACTCTGAATCCACCCTAGAATGGATATTAGTATTCCACCCACAATGCTACTCCAATCCCAACATGCTTTCCAACACCCAAAGTGACCAGCAACCCTGATACACAGACTATCAATCTCCACCCAAAGCATTCATTCATACAAATATACCAGAAATCTAGCCAATTTTAGCCAGTCTCACTTTTGCAATCTATCACAAACGCTAAACTGAAACCCAGTGAAATATCTTCCCTTAGATGAAGCAGTACATTATTTCAATACTGTCTTCTTAGATAACCTTAACTCCATAGCCCCCATAAGAAAAAAAGGGAGTTAAACATAACCATGCTCCTTGGCTATCTACGTCAACCAAACAACTACTGATTAATAGAGACTGAGCATGCCACAAATGGAGAAAAGATAAGACCCCACCCAATGAAACCGTCTTCAAAATACTTGGAAACAAAGCAAAACAGGCCATTAATCAGGACAAGAAGACTTGCTTCTCTCAACAAATAAGCACCCACAGTAATAATCCCAGACTTTTCTGGAAATCTACCAGCTCATTACTAAATCCTGGCAGCACCCAAACCCCATCTCCATTTCCAGACAAAAGCCCAGTTGAAATCACTGAAATATTTAATAAAAACTTTATATTATCCTTACATTAGTAAACGCAAGCAATACCCCAATCCCCATTAACCCATCCACCATACCTCAAAGCAATATCAGCTCCACACAATCATTTAACTTCCAACCTGTAGCAACCTCTCAAACATTACTTGGCAAATTGAAACCAGACTCCTTATCTGCTGATAATCTCCCTCCAGAATACCTCAAAATTAGTGCTAAGGCAATAGGTTTCCCAGTAAGTATCCTTATAAACTGATCACTTGCAGAACACACAGTTTCCCCAGCTCTGGAAAAAAATCAATATCACCCCACTTTATAAAGGTGGATATGACCCATCTAATTTTGGACCCATTTCCATACTGTCCCCTCTATCTAAAATAATGGAAAAATGCATCCACAAACAACTGTTTGTATATCTAACCAGCAACAACCTACTATCTCCTTCACAACATGGTTTCTGACCATCCTACAGTACCAGTACTGCCCTAGTCTCCTTCACAAATTTCATCTATAATGCCCTAGACAGTAACCTGCTTATAATCAGTCCTGTTACTGGATCTTTCAAAAGCATTCAACACAGTCTCTCACATCAAACTTATCCAGCAACTGCAATCACTAGGATGCTCTGATGCCACCTTAACCTGGTTTACTAGTTACTTGGGAAACAGACAGCAATCTGTAAAATGGCAGAATAACCTCTCTAGCTTTCTCCCAAATAACATAGGAGTGCCCCAGGGGTCAGTCTTGGGACCCCTACTATTCAACATTTTTATAAATGACCTACACAAAGTTCCCTCTGACTGTACTACCATACAATACGCAAACAATTAAACCATAATCTGTACCTCCAATAACTTCTCTGACCCCCAAAAGTTAACACAAAAGGCCTTTACATCTATAGAACTCTGGCTAAACCAATCACAGCTATTACTTAACTACAATAAATCTAAACTACTCATCTTTACATCTAAACCTGTTCCCACAGATTTTACTATATTCTCCATAAACATAATCCAGAGTTAGTAAATCAGGCCAAACTGCTAGGAATTACTATTGACAGCAAACTAAGCTTTGACTTGCATATTAATAACACAATAACAAATATTCACTTCAAATTAGGCAAACTTTACAGAAACAAACAATTCTTAGACAAAACCATCCAAATAAAACTTTCAAAAAGTCTTCTCCTTCCAGCCTTACTATATGGGTCTCTTATCTTCACCAATCTCCACAACTCTTTGCAACACAAACTGCAGTCCTGTTATAAGATTGCAAAATTTGCTTCAGTCCAACCAAATCACCATTGCCAGGCCACTAGTTAAGTAAACTGGCTAAAATTTGCACATTACCTGCATTACACACAACTTACCTTTGCCCATAAACTCATTTATAAACAGAGTGTTGCCCTTCCGTGTAAAATATCATTGAACCTTATGTCTCATCCAAAAATCTACACTCTAACAACAAACACCTACTTAAAGTATCAAAACCTAGTAAAAGAGCAGGTAGCTACCTATATTCCCATTCCATAACTAAGCTGTGCAATGCCCTCCTATCATCATTTACAGAATTAGACAACATAATTTCCTTTAAAAGAAAACTAAAACAACATCTCACTGATAATCCCAGCTGCACATACAACACATATCCACAGCCTCCTTAATCTACCAAAACTGTTTCACATAGCAAATATACTTGTGTATATGTCATACTGTTACATCATATGAGTTATCCCTAATCTTTAGTATCCTAGTCCACACATTTATACAACTATCTTAACACATTTTCTCTTCTCTGTCACTTTCTACTTTTAATACTACCATTAAGTATATGCCACCTATAATCTACTTATACCCACCACCTAGCTATAAGATTCTAACTATATCTATCTTACCTTTAAGTTTAACTCTTTAATTCTACCTTCCCACTACACTTACCTTTCCATATCCCCCCCAAAAAAACTGAGCTGTATTGTTAAATTATTTATTTATTTTATTTTACATTTGTTGATCAGGAGAATCCGACTAGATAAATGTTCATTGTCAGCGGAGGCCCAGGGAGAAAAGCTCCAGAGTTTGTAAATATGCAAAAGGCAATTATACATATAGAAAGTCATTTCACAGATATGGAGACCAAATACAGAACATAACATTTTAAAGGTACATAGAGAAAGAAAAAAATATATTAGCTGTAAATTGTAGTAGCAGGATGGGTTAGTTGTATGTGCAGTAATTTCTGCTGGAATTAATAAGAGCATGTCTAATTTGCCCATAGATATGTGCAAATTAGCAATATTGTGTTTGAGTATGATGGTGTAAAAAAGAGGTGGGGTATACAGTGAGTAGTAGAGAGCTTTCAGGAGTATAGTAGAGCTCGTGCAGATGAGGTTTGTGAATTGAGAATACTAGTACATGTAGTAAGTTAGTATGCAGCCGTAGAATGAGAAAGACCTGAGGGAGAAGTGGGTGCAGAGGGTCAGCCTGGGGGAAGGCATGGGGCATTGTCTATTGATAAGTAGGTGTTCCTTTAGTATATGTTTAAACTTAGTGATAGAGTTTGCTGAGGTAATATCAGGGGGCAGTGAGTTCCAGATTTTTCCTATGTAGTTTGGAATTAGGGGGTCTCCTGCTGAGTTGTTGGTTCTAGTGACCTTGATTCAGATCCTGTCACTAGAACGTAGTTGCCTTGGGTTTTCCTGTATTTTAAGTAAATTTGATAGTGTAGGTATTTTGTCTGGATACATTGAAAAATAGAAACAGGCAACCTTGTATCCGGAAAGTGAACTTGTAATAGAAACCAAGCCAAAACGATGCTTTTCCTTAACGCATAAATTTATTATCACAAAGAAACAAGCGTTTTCGCCGTGACTCCTGTCACAGCTTCATCAGAGATACAATTAAGACAGCTAAAAAAACGCCAATTTAAATAGTAAAAACAGGAATTGAGCAAATAACTTCATTTCCTGAAAGAATTTTTTATGCAGATTTGATATAGAAAACCAGCAGTTCGTGACATTGCATAATTAACCACAATTAATAACATAATATATTAAAACATAATATATTAAAACATCTTATAAAAAATATATTGGAACTTTTTAAAGAAATATATTTACCTAAAATCTTTAACTAATTCTTGTAAGAAATACAAAAATATTTTTATAAAAAATTTTTTTGTAATGAATTTTTAATTATACCAAATGCAAAAAAAGCTTCAGTGAGCATTTTAAATTCATTTCCCACACAAAATATAGTTACCTCAAAAAGTCACCTAAAGTAACTCTTTAGCTTTAATACAGTTGATATATTGCAGTTTTCATTCAGACCCGGAGGTCTGAATGCATCCAATTTTAACTGCCATATCAATTCTAAATTTTCAAGAATCAAAGAGAAAGGACCACCTCTAATAGTTGGAACCACTTGGTCAATGCCCATAAAGCTAAAGTTATGCCCTGGGTTAGTATTAACATGTTTGGCTAGTGCATTTTCCATCAGAGATTTTTTAATTGCGTATGAATGTTGGTATATCCTCTCTTTGAGTTTACGATCAGTCTTCCCTATGTAAAACGATGGACAACAATTACATAGGGCGATGTAAATGACTGATTTTGATTCACAAGTGATCTTGTAGTGAATAAGGAACTTTTTGTTCCTCACTGTAAATGAGTTTCCTGTTCTAATAAGTTTACACCAGTTACAGAAACCACATTTGAAAGATCCCTTTAGTCTGTTGAAACAACTAGAACTTGCTGAGTGTTGTAACAATTCTTTTAAATTGCTTCCTCTTCTATAAATGACAAAAGGACGAACCCCTAACTTGTCAATTAAGGATGGAGAATTGACTGCTAAGGACCAATTTAGATGTTTAGATGTTGTCGATTTATATACATCAATTCCACACACTGAAGCAGTTGAATGGATTCAACTACTTCTTAAAGATCTAAATGCACCTCAGTCTGAGACAGATATTGTTACTGAACTTTTGGACATAGTACTGTCTTCTAATTTTTTCCTATCTGACCAGCAGTTTATTTGCAAAAGTGCGGAATAGCCATGGGCTCGCCTTGTGGGGCGAGCGTGGCTAATTTATTTGTAGCCTTTTGGGAAAAGCACTTTTTAATGGCCAATGAGAATTTAATGAAGTATGTCACTTACTATACAAGATTTTTGGATGACATATTCATCCTCTTTAAGGGCAGTGAAGACGAAGCTAAAACATTTGTAGATGCATTAAATTCTACTACAGAATGTCTAAAATTCATACATACATTTTCAACATTGGAGATAGAATATTTGGATGTGAGACTCGCCAAGGACTTCAGTAGAACTGTTTTCTATTCTACGATCTTTAGAAAGCCGACCTACTGCAACTCCTTCCTGCATTATTCTTGTTTCCACCCACCCAAGCATAAGAAGTCCATTGTTAAGGGCCAACTAGTTCGTGCAGGAAGGATGTGCAGTACACTTGAAGACTTTAGACACGAATGTCAGTTTTTGAAAGACTTATTTATAAACCGAGGATATCCCTTGCCACTGGTTGATGGGCTTATCCACGAAGTAGCTTCTAAACGTGTTGAAGGCACTTACAAACCTTTATTGAACCAACTTCACTCTGTTCCTTTAGTCTCTGTTAACGTAACTGTTGGTCCTGATCTTCCTGTTACTGACACACAACAGCGAAGGAACTTCTCTTTGAGTTTTATTACTCAATACAACTTGAATTCATCGAGCATTTGGTCTATTATTTTAAAAAATTGGTCCTTAGCAGTCAATTCTCCATCCTTAATTGACAAGTTAGGGGTTCGTCCTTTTGTCATCTATAGAAGAGGAAGCAATTTAAAAGAATTGTTACAACACTCAGCAAGTTCTAGTTGTTTCAACAGACTAAAGGGATCTTTCAAATGTGGTTTCTGTAACTGGTGTAAACTTATTAGAACAGGAAACTCATTTACAGTGAGGAACAAAAAGTTCCTTATTCACTACAAGATCACTTGTGAATCAAAATCAGTCATTTACATCGCCCTATGTAATTGTTGTCCATCGTTTTACATAGGGAAGACTGATCGTAAACTCAAAGAGAGGATATACCAACATTCATACGCAATTAAAAAATCTCTGATGGAAAATGCACTAGCCAAACATGTTAATACTAACCCAGGGCATAACTTTAGCTTTATGGGCATTGACCAAGTGGTTCCAACTATTAGAGGTGGTCCTTTCTCTTTGATTCTTGAAAATTTAGAATTGATATGGCAGTTAAAATTGGATGCATTCAGACCTCCGGGTCTGAATGAAAACTGCAATATATCAACTGTATTAAAGCTAAAGAGTTACTTTAGGTGACTTTTTGAGGTAACTATATTTTGTGTGGGAAATGAATTTAAAATGCTCACTGAAGCTTTTTTTGCATTTGGTATAATTAAAAATTCATTACAAAAAAATTTTTATAAAAATATTTTTGTATTTCTTACAAGAATTAGTTAAAGATTTTAGTTAAATATATTTCTTTAAAAAGTTCCAATATATTTTTTATAAGATGTTTTAATATATTATGTTTTAATATATTATGTTATTAATTGTGGTTAATTATGCAATGTCACGAACTGCTGGTTTTCTATATCAAATCTGCATAAAAAATTTTTTCAGGAAATGAAGTTATTTGCTCACTTCCTGTTTTTACTATTTAAATTGGCGTTTTTTTAGCTGTCTTAATTGTATCTCTGATGAAGCTGTGACAGGAGTCACGGCGAAAACGCTTGTTTCTTTGTGATAATAAATTTATGCGTTAAGGAAAAGCATCGTTTTGGCTTGGTTTCTATTACAAGTTCGCTTTCCGGATACAAGGTTGCCTGTTTCTATTTTTCAACGGTTTTCTCTTTTGGTTACTTGTTTGTCTGGATACATTAGGAGTTTTTTTTAGCAAAAACTAGTTGGTGGAAGGTAATGAGATTTCGAAGTTCAAGCCACTTTAGTTGGTTTAGTGAGTGGCAATGATGTGAACGGTAGTGAGCATTTGTGTCAAATTTGGCAATTTGTAACGTTTCTAGTTTTGTAATTTCAGTTTTGGCTAGGTTGGTGAAGACGGGGGCAGCATACAGAAGTATGGATAGTAGCAGAGTTTGAGCCATAGTAATTTTAGTCTGTTGATTTAGGCATGTTTTATTTTTGTATAGACTGCCTAATTTTCTGTGTATGTTTTTGATGGTTTGATTTATGTGCAGGTCAAACTTCACTTTGTTCTCAATTGTAATGCCCAGTAGTTTTGTATGGGAGTCTGGGGAGATAATGGTACCATCATTAGATATAATATTGAGAGAATCAGTGTCTAAGTTGGATTTATTACGTTTGAAAATTAGTAGTTTGGTATTTTTCGGGTTCAGTAGCAGGTTTTTACTGAGAAACCAAGCTTCTGTGGTTTTGAAGACTTGTAGGGTAGTGGAAAGGAGTGTGAGGGGGTTGGTCGCTGAGCAGACTAGTGTGCAGTCGTCAGCATATTGTATGACAGTTGCATCTTGGGTGATCTTGTTGAGATCATTAATGAATATGGAAAATAATAAAGGGCCTAATAATATTGATCCTTGTGGGACTCCAGTTGTAAAAGGGAGCAGTGTGGATAGTTTGTTATCCCAACTGACTGCTTGATGTCTGCCTATTAGGTAGTTTTGAAACCAGGCTAGTGAGTCAGTGGCTAGTCCAAGGTCAGTGAGGGAGTCAAGAAGTTTGAGATGGTTGACCATGTCAAAAGCTTTTGATAGGTCTAAAAATATGGCTGATGTTAGTTTGCCTAGATTTCGGTTCTGGTTGATTAAGTTGGTGAAGGAGAGAATGGCAGTTGTACTATGGGCTGGTCTAAACCCATGTTGGGTAGGTGTGAGAAATTGTTTTTTCAATAGTTATTGCAGAAGTTGCTGGTGAAAACATTTTTCTAATATTTTAGCAAGTGGGGATAATATGGCAATGGGGCGATAGTTGGTAAGGTCTGCACAGGTCCCACCTTTGCGTAGTGGGGCGACATATGCTATTTTCCAGATTGTTGGGATTTTGCTTTCTGTTATTGATCTGTTCGGGAGAATTGATATTGGATAGGCTATCTCATTAGCAGCTATTTGAAGGTACTCGGCTGGAATGTTGTCAGCAGCTAGGCTAGCTGGTTTGAAGGTACTCGGCTGGAATGTTGTCAGCAGCTAGGCTAGCTGGTTTGAGTTTACCTAAAAGTATTTTTATATAATTTGTGGGAATAGGTTTGAATTGGAAGGTGGTATTGATATTGGTAGTAGGCTTGGGGTTGCTAGTAGTAGATGTTGTGGGCTGTTGATGAACTAATTTTGAAATGGTTTCTATAAAAAATGTATTAAAGGCTTCTGGAATGTCAGTGCTATCTTTTACAGTGGCTGGTGTTGGGGTCCTTGGTCTGCTGGGGTTGAATAATGTATTTAGTCCTGCCCAGAGTTTTTGGGGGTTATGCTGGTGTCTATTTTGCAAATTAAGAAAATAGTTCCTTTTGTCTAGTAGTAGTAGTTTTTTTGTTTCCTTCCTAAGTTTTTGGAATTCTTGTTTGGTTGCTATGGTTTTGACGGCTCTCCATTGATGCCAGGCTCTATTTCTTTGGGTTATCATGGTTCTAGTAGTGCTTGTGATCCAGGGGGCTATTTTAATTTTTTGTTTGCTTATACGAGGAGGGGCATGGGTGTTTAAGAACTTTACGAAGGTAACGTTAAATAGCTCAACTGATTTGTCTAGTGGGAGGGTCTTTAGAGGATTCCAATTTTGGTATTGTAGTTCAAGTTTGAATTTTATGTCAAAGTTTCTTTTGTTTCTAACGGTCCGAGTTGGAGGCTTGGAGTTGGTGTGGGATTTGAGTTTTAGTAGGAAGGTGGGTTGGTGGTCACTGAGGTGGTCTGGAAGGACACCTGCTTGATAGAATGTATTGGCGTTGTTTACTAGGGTCCAGTCTAGGAGGCTTTCCTTGCTTTTATTATTACCTAGCCTTGTACTAGAGTTATTATTTATTTATTTATTTAAATTTGTTGACCGGGAGTGTCCGACTGGACGTAGGTCCATTTTCAGCGGAGGCCCGGGGAGAAAAGCTCCACAGTTAAAATAAACAGACAGTATATACATTAGATTACATAGTGAATAACAATTTACATAGCAATTACTTACAACATATTTACAGATGAAGAACACAGTACATCAGTAGACAACTAGAATCTTTGTCTGTGAAGTGCATACCAGACATTAACAAATGTTACAAGAAGAAGAAGTTCGTGCTGTATAATAAGTACTGGCTTATGAGCATCTGAGCTTGCTATAATCAAGGTAGTTAGTGGAGTGGAAAGAAAGGTAGTGGTTGGATGGGGTGGATGATATTAGAGTGGGAGTTGCAAGGGCATAGCCAGCATGTTTTTAGTTGTGCTATTAGTAAAGTTTTGAAGTGGGTGCATGATGGTATGGAGGTAATTGTGGGTGGGAGTGAGTTCCATAATTTGGCTATGGCGCAAGAGACTAGTGCTTCACCAGCAGAGTTATTGGCTTTAGTAATCTGCAAGTGATTTTTGCTGCTGGATCTTAGTGGTCTGGTGGTGCGATAGGGTTGGAGTAGATTCTGGAGGGATGGGACATTTAGTGGATGGTTTACTAGTTTGTGGGCGAGTGAGAGTTGATACCACTGATTAATGATTTGGGAGAAATTATATAGATTTCTAAAGTTGGAGGGGTTTGAACTGGAGCATGTATGCCAGTCTATATTAAAAGTCACCTAGGATGATGGTTTCTTGGGGTAGGTTTTCATTTGTCCAATGTAAAAGGGCTTCTAGGGTGGGGATATTATTACCTGGTGGTATGTACCCTGTTATAATATTCACAGATTTCTTGGCAGTTAGTTCAAGTTTGACTAGTAGTAGTTCTAAGGTTGTTAGGGGGAGTATAGGAGGGCCAATAATGGTAATCTTTAGGTTGTTTTTATAAAGTAATGATACACCACCCCTTTTTTGCAAAGTCTGTCATTACCTATTACATTATACCCTGGGGGAAGGAATTCACTATCTGGAGTGGTAGGTTTTAATCAGGTTTCAGTTAGGGATAGCAGATTTGGGAAATAGGTGTCTATTAGAGTATGTAGTAGATGTACTTTATTATTAGTACTACGTATGTTTAAGTTCAGGAAAAGTACAATATTCTCTGGTCTGGAAGGTAAGTTTGAGTTATTAGGTGGGGGTGGGGAGGGGGGGGAGTGTAGGTCTGTGTTTGGGCCTGGATTAGGCTGTATGTCACCTGCTAATCTTAGTTGGTGACTGACATGGTGAAGGAGGTTTGATAGCTTAGCAAGAATGTGTATGTATTTATGTGTGGCAAGTGATTTCATGGTTGTTTTGATAAGTGTTGTGGGTCCTAATGGGATTGTGCTGTGATGGTAAGTCCATGAGGGTATGTGCTGGCTATAGTGTTTGGCGTGGGTGGAGTAGTTGGATGTATGTTTTGATAGGATGGTAATGGTGGTAGGAAGAGTGATGTGGTAGGAGGTGAGGTGATATGTTATAGCTAGTAGTGCAAGGGTGATGGTGTTAATTGCACACATGTTGAGTGGTTGTAATGGTATGTGTGTGTAGGAATTAGTGGGAGGAGTGTGTTAATTAGTGAGAGGTATGTCTAGTAAATGAGGATTAATAAGTGGTGTTTGGCTTGTTTGTGATTGGTTTTGGGGTTAGTGGGAGGAGTGTATAGATATAAATTTAGGTGTAGTGGGAGTGGGTGGAAATTGGGGGTAGGGCTGCGGAGCGAGGCAAGCCCAGCCTAAGGAGGTAGGAGTTTAAGAAACACTCAGGCAAGGGCTTTACATACTATGGGAACAGAGCTGACTGTTTTGAGTTGCAGGACCGTTTCTTACACTTTTAGCTTGACTTGTTATACAAGTCTGCCTTTTAGAGTGTTTATTAATCGCTAGGTGAAAAAAAAGCTGTAACCTTTGTTTTCAGCCCATTTTCCCAGCTAGGTATCTGGCTTAAGGGTATGGTCGGTGGGAGCTTATAATTAACAATGACAGACTGCCATCTGGTGGCCAAAGAGAGTACCAACACCTCAAGTCTGGTAAATTTGCCCCGAGTAGATGAGCAATAAAACGGCCAGGAAACACTGCCTGTCCGGGCATGTGTGCAGCCAGAAAGTTTAAACAAAAGGTAGAATAAACAGTAATAAACCATAGGCAATCACCTACATTATAAATCTTGAGAGGTGTAAGTCCTTTAGTCAGCAGGGTGGGAGATGCGGATTACCAGAACACGTAGGTGTCCAAAACGCTTGGTAGGCGCAGACAAGGTATGGCTGCCCTGTTTTGCAGGAGAGTGTTTAGGCTGTAAGAGAGGGAAAAGAAGTAAGTATACACTACAGGTAGGGTGATTAGAAAGACATAGGAAGACTTAAGAAGAGGTGGAAGCGAGCAGTGTCTGTGAGGTGGAAGAGTAAGCTGGGAGAGTAGAGAAAATACGGGAGTAGGACTGTAAAACTCAGATAAAAACCACCACCTAGGCTAGCAGTATGAAAACTTACAGCTAGTATGGGGAAAATAATGGGAAGATAAGGAAGAAGAGGGAAAGATTCAGCGCAGATGAACAAGGCTAGTTCTTATGCAAACTTTAGCTTACACAACAATTACTAACATCACAGGATAGCCAGAATACAGCGTATCATCGCTTATGTATATTTCATGCACGTGAGCAGCTCCATAGGAGATGCAGACTCCTAAACACTAAACAATCCGCTATATAATGTCCTGATTACACTTTTAAAAGCAGATATCAATCACACAATATAGGGACAGAACAATGTGACATAATTGACAGAGATACCATCAATACAGTGTTTTAGTCAACATTAAAGCAAGTTCTATCTAGTATTGGCAGTATTACGAGCAACACAAGTATGGTTAGGCAGTTCTGCACATGTTGACCGAAATAGTCCCATAACTATCAGTTACATGAAAGCTACACCACAGCAGTAATCTGAAGCACTTACTGGCAGGCACACGCTGCAAGGGACTGGGTGATGTCCATGCTGAGGAAAGGAAATTTAAAAATGTATAACTGTATAATTTTCCTACATGCTAATGTTCCATTGTTACTTTCTTGTGTCTTTTTACAACATATGTGCTGTTTAGATAGTTTTCTGTATTATTTCTCTTGCTTTATAAGTAATTGTTTCCTTACAAATTCCCATAATGATTTTCATGCAACTTGGAGCTTTTCTCCTGTGCCTCCACTGAAAATGGGTCTCAAGCCCAGTGGACTTTCCTGGTCAACAAATGTCAATAAATAAATTACACCCTGTTTGAATGTACATTGCACTACACTATGCTTGTTCACTAGTGTGTGTGTATATATATATATATATACATATATATATATATATATATATATATATATATATATATATATACATATATATATATATATCTACACACACACACACACACACACACAATATATGCAGTTTTTTCTATGTAACTAATCTGAACCACTCTGTTATTGTTTACATTTCTATAATTCTGTTTCTGAAATGTATTTTTCACCAGGGCTAAGCCTGAAACTGATCCATATTGATCAGTACACTATCCAGGTACAAATAAAATAAATAAATTAAATTACATTAAATTACATTAATTAATAAGTGGAAGAAGTACTAGTGTTTCAAGCACAAAGTAAAAATTATTGGAGAAGCCACCTGTTTTGTAGGTGGATGGATATGTAAAACCCCTTTTAAAAACTGCTGGACTTGAAGAAGGGTAGAAAGGGGGTGGATCAAAGGGCAAACAAGCAGAAATGGATGAAAGATGAATCTTGATAGAAGAGTAAGAAAGGCCAGAAGACAATGACTCGCACAAAAATCAAGAACCAGAAGCAACCCAGACTTGAATGGGTCCTGGTTCTTAGAGTGGCACCAACTAGAAAATCTTTTCCATTTACACATACATGATTTTCTATTTGCATTTTCTTTTAGCATTCTTTAGTACCTGCTGTACACCCTAAAAATAGCCTAAAATGTATACAAACTCTAAATCTAACCCATGGAGAAGCTTGTGGAAACTGCCTTTTACCATTTTCAAAAGAAGGGTGAATCTCTGCTGCCTGGACCAACAGGGAGTCGCCCCCACTATCTTTGGAAAATCCTTCACAATCTTTAGAACACTATGTACCAGTGAAAAGTCAAACAGGAACATTCCTGTCCATGAGAATGGGAAAGCATACATCTTACAGGCCTAGCTGCAAGGAATTATAGTGGAGAATTTCTTTAACTATCTGTTTAGATACACTGCAAACAAGTCTATCTGAGGTGGTCCTCACAGCTGAATCAAATCCTGAAAAAAAAAAACAGAGTGTCATTTCTATCCATGAGCGTCTGCCTGGTTCTATTCAACTTCCCTGCTACAAAGTTCTCTCTGACAGAATGTATAAAGCTTGAAGAGTCAATCTGACATGAGTTGCTACATCTCAAGCAATCACAGCAATTCTGCCAAGGGATCTGGTACTACTTTATGTACCACATCACTGTAGTGTTGGCTGTGATTACATGCAGAGGTCCTTGACATCAGAGATGATTTAATGCCTTTAAATCACTGACTGCTGCCAACACTCCTTTGATATTTGTGTGTTATCTGTCCCAGCTGTTCCACAGACCTTGCATTTAAACCCCTTTTGATACAGCTCCCAATTGAAGTACAAGGTATCTGTTGTGACAGACTGATAAGGAGACTGAAGGAAGATGGGAAGACCTTGGTTGAAGGTAACAGGTCAGATCATCAAAGTAACTTCCTTCTGACAAACCACAGTACCACAGTATTGGAATCTGAAAAGATAAAGGGTGTTCATGCTGAACTCAAGAGTCCTGAGATACCACTGAAATCTTCTCATGTGAAGTCTGGTTAAGGGAATCATGCTAATCATAGAGGCCATGAAACCCAGAAACCTGAGAAATTTCTTGACAGATGCCTGAAACTGGCTGGAAAAGTTGAGAAAGGTTTCCATGCACTGTTCAGCTTTGTCTCATGGGCGAAAAGCCATTCCCAGGGATGGATCCAGAAGACATCCAAAAAAACTAGATTCTGGGAAGGGGTGAGAGAGAATTTTTCTAAGTTCAGTTGAAACCTTTGATTTTGCAGGAGTTATTAAACATGTCAGGAATCCTGACAACTGGTAAAGGATTCTACAAATATACAACTGTCCAAATGTTTTAAGATGTGAATGGCATGAAGCATGAAATAAGCAATTACTCGAGCTAGATTTGTTGTAAATACCTTTGATGCAGAAGACAGACTAAAGGATAAGGCAGAGAACTGACAATGTAAGCCAGACACAGAAAACCTTAAAAGTCTGAATCCCTTGCAAATTGGAATGTGATGCTAACTATCTTTCAGGCTACTGTTACCATAAAGCTTTAGCTGGGTATGAGTGGTAATGGGGTTTGAAGAGATAACATTTTGAAACTTGAGATCTTGACAAAAATATTCAGAAAAGATAGGTCTAGGACTGGACTCCAAGTTCCCTTTTTCTTTGGCACCAGAAATATCACGGAATAAAAACTTTTGCCTATTTGATCTGAGGGGACAAGTTCAATAATATATGCACTTAAATGCCCCTGTAATTTGTTTTATATTGGAGAGACCAAGAGGGCATTTAAGGTTAGAATGCTTGAGCATATAAGAGACATCAATAATAAGAAACAAGAAAGCTCTGTAGCCACTCATTTTAAATGTTTTCATAATGGTAATAGTGAAGGTTTACAGGGTACTATATTTGAGAAAGTTAAAGTATCAGTATTTGATGAATGTTTTTTAAAAAAACGGCTTTTGATAAAGGAATCTCTTTACATCTTGAAATTTAATACTCTGCATCCACATGGACTGAATGAAGTGTTACATTGGAAATATCTGATTTAATAATTTAATTAATTAATTGTTTAATTGAATATAGTATATGAGGCAAGTTTTTCTGATATGTGTTTTTACTCCTTGAAGGCTTCAGTGGTGAGCCGAGACATTAAAGCTGAGCTGAGGTACAAGTTTTTATTATTTTAATAAATTATTGGTGGATTCACTGGCTGGTTGTTTTCCTTTCCATTTTTGCATTAGTGGTTTCCATATATTTTCTTCATGGCCAGTGATCCCCAATACAACTTGCCTCGTGTATTTCGAGAAACCATAGGGAATGGTTCTCAGATGTCGTTAGACAACTTTTTGAACAATTCCTCTGATAGAAATCTATCTTCTCATGCAGCAACTGGGAATGTGCCTAATATGCCCAATCCTTGTATTACTTGGGAACAAGAGAGAAACCAGCGTTGCCATAATCCTTTCGAGAATGTTGGAAGGAAATTACCTTTGTCTTTGCCACAAGAAAGTAAATCTTTATTTGAACAACTTGACAAACTTATGTGGAAGGAAACTGCTACCATTTTTAATTTATTGGGGCTGCAAAAATATTTGGACTTAGACATTACACCCAGAGGGTTGAGAGTATATAAAGATCCTACTCTGCCCTTTGATCTACAGAATGTTACTGATACACAGCTCCATAAGCGTTGGGTAGCAGCAGCACATAAGTGCACCTTGGAATGAGTGAACATTCTTATAGATTGTGACAGGGTTAAACGGAGAGAACTGAAAGAAGAAATTAAACAAATATGTAATACCCTGTCAACAGGCACTCATGCTTCTGTGCTTGATACTTATTTAAATGACATCAATTTGAAACTTAAAAACTTTGAGGGGGAATTAGTGGATAGAAAGAGGCAAAAGCTGTTGAGAGATTTACGTGATTATGAAAATGGGAAGGCGTTTATCTCTAAGACCAATAGGAAGAAGGCTCACAATCATGTGAGGTTTCAAAAGCCGGAAATCGGTTCCCGGATGTACGATTCCTCTCTCTCTGCTTCAGATGGATTTTACACATCTTGGGACGAAGAATATGACAACCTGGAAGACTATCCTGCTCTACCAGCAGCACAACAACCAGAGCGATATCAACAGACTTTTCGGGGTGAGTCCTTTCACTCTCGAGGAGGCAAACAAGGCAAAAAACGCATTTGTGAAGCACAAGGACAGTTCCAGAGAGACTTTTACCCACAGAGGGGGTGTAAACGAGGTAAAAGATCAAACTTTACCTCCAGTTAACAATAGTTATATTATAAACTTATCTGGACATGTCTTTACAGATTATGAATATTTGGTTTTGAATCGAGGTTTAAAATTTGTTCCTACTGTAGTGCCTCGCATTCATGACATTAAATGTGATGTTTTCAAGTTTAGTAGAAAATTGCATTTAAAATATTTCTTTAGGAATACTATTGTGGAAAGTGACCTTATAGATAGCAATGATAATAAAAGTGCTTCTGATGATAGTTTTGTTACTTGTGAATCAGATGCCTCTTTTAATGCTTATTGCAGGTTAGACACAAGCAATGTATATACTAAAAGTATATTTATACCTCCCTATTCTAATGAAGAAGTAGTACATTTTTCTAATATGTTGAATTTTGCACTTTATGATGATTTTACAAAATCTGATAAAAATAGAGGGTGTATTAATTACAATTTATCCATTATGGAGTGGAAAGCCCTTAAAACATTAAGTAAAATGGATAGTGTTATATTTAAACCTTCAGATAAAGGAAACAAACTAGTTATTATGCACCATGCCCAGTATTCTTCTGTGTATGGAGCATTTAAATGACAATCAAACTTATAAAATTGTTGCTATATCAGTATATAACCAAGCTATGAAGGAATATTATGAACTTTTATCCAAAGGCAACAGACTTGGATATTTTACAGACTTAGACATCATGAATAAATCTGAAATTAAAGATAGTAAAATGGCACATTTCTATTGCCTTCCGAAGGTTCATAAAGATTTAAATAGACCACCAGGAAGGCCTATAGTGGCTGGTTGTGATTACTTTACACATGCATTAGGTGTTTTTTTACATCATTATTTGAGTTCTGCAGTATATACACTTCCTTCTTATATTAGAGATGTATTTGATTTTATATGTAAAATTAGTGATATACAATGGAATAGTAAAATGTATTTTTTTTACAATAGATGTTAAGAGCTTATATACTAGTACTGGTCATGCTTTTGGCTTAAAGGCAGTTAGATTTTCTTCTAGGAACCTCTCCAGTTACAGAATATGTTATAGACCTAATTTATTTCTGTCTTTCAAAAAACTTTTTTGAGTTTAATAATACTCTTTATAGACAGAAACAAGGTACGGCCATGGGGGCTGCTTTTGGCCCCATGTACGCTAACCTTAGTATAGGTCTTTTTGAATCGGAATACATTTATAGAAGCACATTTTTTCATCAGTATGTTGTTAGATATTTTCGATATATTGACGATTTAATTTTTATTGCCCAGGGTGGTCGAGATATGGTTGAACAATTTATTCAGTCATTACATTGTAATAGATTTCATTTACAATTTGATGGACTATTAGTAGGAACATGCATTCCATTTTTGGATGCACAATTGAGTATTATTGATGGGACTGTTTTATATAGTACTGTCCATAGAAAATTTGATCAGGGTACACAATTTGTGCATAGAGATAGTTGTCATCCGACTCATACTTTGGAAACACTTCCATATGGTGAGATGCTTAGGGTATCTAGATTATGTAATAACATCTGAGATTTAAAAAGAGAATTAACAGCAACTGTGGATATGTTAGAGAAGAGGGGCTATGATAGGAATTTGACAGAAAGAAGCTGGAAGAAGTTATGTTCTGGCTCTGTTACAAATATTTCACATATTAATTCACATATGCTGGTCCCGCAAAAAACTGTTAGAACAGAACCCTATGAATCTATTTATTTTGTTACTACTTTTGGATGCTTAAGTTCTGAAATTACTCAAGAAGTTAAATATTTTTGGAACTATTTGTGCTCTTTGAAGAGTGTCTCTTCTTGGTTAAATGCTAGATTGGGCATTTCTTATAGAAGGGGCAGAAATATACATAACTTCATTGTCAGGGGGAAGTTTTGTCCCCCTGACTTTAGAATTAATCAACATATATTTCCATTGGGCACTTCTTGTTGTAAAAAATGTAAAGCTTGTAAATATGTAGTAGATAAGTTTGTTGATATTAATCACATTCCATTTGATACATGTTGCAGTTTTACGTGCAACACAGAAGGAGTTATATATGCACTTAAATGCCCCTGTAATTTGTTTTATATTGGAGAGACCAAGAGGGCATTTAAGGTTAGAATGCCTGAGCATATGAGAGACATCAATAATAAGAAACAAGAAAGCTCTGTAGCCACTCATTTTAAATGTTTTCATAATGGTAATAGTGAAGGTTTACAGGGTACTATATTAGAGAAAGTTAAAGTATCAGTATTTCATGAATGTTTTTTTTAAAAAAACAGCTTTTGATAATGAAGAGTTAAATTGGAAATATCAGATTTAATAATTTAATTAATTAATTGTTTAATTGAATATAGTACATGAGGCAAGTTTTTCTGATGTGTTTTTACTCCTTCAAGGCTTGTGTGGTGAGCCGAGACATTAGAGCTGAGCTGAGTTACAAGTTTTTATTATTTTAATAAATTATTGGTGGATTCGCTGGCTGGTTGTTTTCCTTTCCGCGTTTGCATTAGTGGTTTCCATACAAGTTCTATAACCCCCTGAAACCAACATTTAATCGAAAATTGGGAGGAAACGGGGATGTCTGTTTTGCAGGAAAAGAAGGAATCCCCTAAATTTGGGGGAAGGGATTCTCATTGCTATCTCTAATCCTGCTGCATGCATCTCAGAGCCCACATTTCTCAGATAATCTGATGCCACTAGAGAAGGAAGAGGCCCAGACTGAGGGAAAGAATTTTAGGATTGTCAGGATAGGGCTGGGAGGAAAGAGAAGAGGCAAAGAGTCACCCTGACTTTTTGCACTGTCCTTGGTTCTGGGAAACTTCCACTTTCTTTGTTGAGCCTCCTTGTAACTATTTTTTTTCAAAATTCTGCTTGCTAGAATCTTGCTGGGACTGCTTACTTTGCTTCCTGGGGAAGGGATTTAAAAAGGAAGGAAAGATCTTACTGAACTTAGAAAAGTGGAGTTGAAAAATCTGAGTAACAATTTCTGTCTCACATCAAATCTTTTAAGAATCTCAGCAACAGAAGGGTCAAACAAAATATCTTTTCCCAAAGAGGAATTTAAAATCTCATCCTTAACATCTTCTGGTAAATTTTGAGAAGATAAGCAATCAAATCTCATAGCAAAAACAGTAGTAGCGGCTCTAGATACAGCATCAGCAAAGTCATAAGAGCACTTTAAAGAGTGTTTAATTATGTGGGACGCAGACATAATTAAGGAATTTAAGGAAGTTTCAACCTTTGAAGGAGTGTTAACTGTTAACTTTCTCACATTCTCATAAGCCAGTAAAAATTTCAATGTGTGCGCCTGGCAGCTCAGAATTCCTAAAGTCAGTGTAGCAGAAGAATAAACTTTCTTCACAAATTTATCAAAAGTTTTCCCATCCTTGTCAAAAGGAACAGGATTAGCATTCACAATAAGTTTAGCAGTATAAGGCTTACATAAAGAAATCACTGAAGGATCTGATTTGGATTAGAAAACAAGTATCTATACTTCTGAGATATTTTATATAACCTATTAGACTTTTCTGGCACAGGAGGGTGACTGTTAGGCATACTGCAAGCAATTAAGAAAACATCCTCTAAAGCAAATGAAACAGGAGGAACAGCTAGAGGCTGTGGAAAATCTATCTGTAACAAATCATACTACTTTTACTAGGAGATAGGAATTTCATTTTGTCCCCAGGGAAATAAATTGTACAGTTTAGTTATGGTCTCAGAAAAGGATTATTCTTCTGGAAGGAATTCTGAAGAAACACTTGCCTCAGAATCAGAATTTCAACTTGAGTAGAATTTATTTAAGTAAATCATTCCCCTTCACCAGTGCCTGCTCTTCTGACTGGGAATCACTGTCAGACTGTGAAGGAAATATTTTTCATTTTGTTTTCCTGTATGAAGACAATGAATGAACAGGTTAAATACATTGAAAGCAGAAGATAATCCTTTTGCAAATCCTAGCAAGTCTTCCCTGTTCATAGTTAAAGATACTGGAGTACAGACATTTTTAGGTTTCTGCTTTACCTTCCCTGAAAAATTCCCAGAAAAAGACAGACTCATGCAAGGGATACTAGTCTGGGAATCAGATACCTTACAATGGCTACACAGTGTACCTAAAACTTTTCCTTCCCATGACACCAACAAAAGCGTTTTTTCCTCGCCTGGTGAGGACAACCCTACAACCACTTAGGACATGTCTATCTCTCAGTCTTAGTGGTTCCTGAGGAGCTACACCAGATGGACCAAAAGCCAATGATGAACTAAGTAACCAGGTTTGGCCACAGTAGAGTCACCTATATGCAGATGAGGCAGGTATGCAGCCAGCCTGACACCTAAAGATTCACAAGTGAGTTTCTTCTCCTTCTTCTTCTTGTGGATGGGAGAGAAAAAAACAAGACAGCCAACAACTGCTCCATGGTTAAGCTGAGAAGGAAGACTGAAAGGTACGTAGAGGAGCTGGGGAGAGGCGGTAAACTTACTAACTGAAAATTAAAGGTTCTGAGGTAAAGGTTTCAGTGACAGTCACTAAATATGCACAAATATTCTACACAAAAAAGTAGAAAAGTTAAATCAAAAGCAGATTTTTACACATTTTTTTCTTAAAATACATGACAGTGCATAACAAATATTTCTAAGAAAAATCAAACATTTGCACAACAAACGCTGCTTTTTTTCATCAGAAAAAAATGTTTTAGTGGAAAGTTTATCTTCTGATTTGCTCAGCTTTGAAAGAACTAGCTAAACATCAGTTTAGCCTGCAGAGGGAGCACACTTCGTCAGCAAAAAAACTCAGAAGCTTTTGCCCTCTGTTCATTTTACGTGCCTCTCCTTGAGCCAACTCCAAAGTTACAGCACATGTAAGGTGACTTAAAACATTGAAAAGCTAGCCAGTAAGTAGACATATACTTGATAGGCTGAAATTCTCTTTCTTTTTGATGTGGTCAGACAAGCAGACCTCAAATGCCTTCACTGGAAAACACCTTTTTAGATGGCTTGCCTAAATCAGAATAATATTTGAAATGCACGCATTAATGCATAGAGAGTAATACATAATTTTCCAAGTGGAGAGGGTGATTTAAAACAAATCCTAAATAGGTCTGAGTCATTTCACTGAACCAGTCTATTTAGTTTGTCCTCTTTTGTAAACAAGAGACCAAAAGCAAAACAATTTTGCATTCAGTAGACGTGCACTAACAAATCAAAGTGCTTCACTGAAAGGAATAAACCACACAGTCAGATCAGCTATATGTATTATTTATGAAAAGAAAACAGGGCTAGTTAGATAACGATGGATCCTATTCCAGTGGTTTCCTAACTGTGTGCTATGAATGATATAGAGCAACTCAGAGAAGGTTCATTCCCACCAAGTCATGAGCTATCACTATCACCTTCTTTAAGAATGTATTTGCCTAAAGTATTCATGTGCCTGCATCGATTGAGTAGTGCTCATCTGCCAAATAATGGAATTCAAAACCAAGAGAACTGAGTAATAGTCTTATTTGTAGGTCTGAGAGTTAATAATCTTTTTTAGCAGACCAAGATTTTTCTACTCAAGAGCCAAAGACTGACCAGACAACCACTTTACTGAGCAAAACAGAAAAAAACAACCACTAACAGGAGCAAACAATCCTCCAGAAACCACCAGGGACCATTAACAGGAGGGGAAAGCACTACCACCACCACCCTCAAGAAAAAAGATCCTTCTGGTAAAACATCCATGAGGCAAGTTAACCATAATGTTAAGTAATCTATTCACACATTCTCCAATCATTAGAAACATGATGTCCAGATTCAACCAGGGTAAGATATGTTTTGGGTGTCCACCTGCAGTTTGAGAGTCTGGAAGGCAAGGAGTAGGATGCATCCTTCCTTTACAGACCGTCAGTTTGCTTTGGCAAGAACTGAACAGTCGTTTTCTCTTTGTGGTTAAGGGAGATGAATTGATAAACCATTTTTTTTTAAATCTTTAATAAAATATCACCCAAGACATAGGCACACGTACATAAATAGAAAAGAAAACAAAAGCTATTAATATTTTTTCCTTTCACACACATTACAGAACACACCCTCCCTCTCTTTCTTTCACTCCAGCATTATATAAATCACTCAATTCCTGCCCTCCCTTAAACCTCACTCCTCCTGAACATTAATCTACATGTATTGTTCTAACAAGTTCCATTTATTTATATGTAATTTGCTCCTTATCTTTTCTAAAGATGCCTCTTCCACTTCTTTAATGTATTCTACAATATTCACTACTTCCAATACAGCTGGTTTGGATTTTGATTTTGATTTTCTAGTAATTGCTTTTTAGGAAGCCAACAGAATTAAACTTAATAAGACCTTAATATGTCTAGGTAATTCAAATCCTGTGTCCCAGCTCAAAAGAATAATTTTCTTAGATACAGCCATTTCCTCCCACAAGAATTCTGACAGAGTACTCTACATGGAATTTTTAAAATCTGCCAACTCATTTCACTCCAAAAAACACGTTCCCAGATGCCTCTTTCTTCCCCATCATACCTCTAACATTTGCTGTCTAACTGAGGTAAAATTCTTTGAAGTCTGCGTGGGGTACAAAAGTGCCTATGCAAACACTTATCAAAAATGATAAATCTTCTGGATTTTGCTGTATACTTAGGAGCCATATGACCTCCTATTATTCTGTTGTATATTGCTTTTTCAGTCTCTCTTTCCGATCAGAATTTTTCTAACCTTCTATAATTGGTTCTTATAGTTATCATGCAATATTTTATATGCTCTACTACTTAGCACATTTTCGATAAGCAACTTCTTCTGCTCTAGATATGATTAAAAAAAGTCACCAAAGTGGACTTCCTAGACAGCCGCACACTCTTCAACAACTTAATTTCAGCTCTCCCAGTGTAAAAGCAGAAACTGAGAAATAACCTGTGAAATTGCCATTTTTGGTAAAATTCAGTTAATGCAATTTAGTAGACTGCCTGTATGCCAGCAAGGAAGACATTTACAGAACCAGAAAGAAAATCAACCAGAAAAAATTAGCAGAAAACACTGTCTCGGAAGAATCCTGCAGCTGCTCAGCAAAAAGCAGTTCAAGCTTCAGCTTTGGTACAAGGCATTTAGTACTTTAGAGGAAAAAATAAATAAATAAACATCCATTTGAGACAATGTCACTATCTCATTCACTGGGCATATTTTTTTCACCCAATGGTATTCCAGAGTAGCCTGCATTTAATTCAATCTACTCCACAATGATATTACATGTTATTGGTACATGCTACTCCCAGCTGATGTTTTCGCTCTGCATCGCATTTGTACTGTTTTTGTTGCATCTCTCTGTATAACTGTATACTGTTATTTTAATGCATTTTTCTTTGTACAACTGTAAATTGATGTTATATGGAGCTTTTCCACAAGGTCTCCCCTGAAAATAGGCTTCCAGCCCAGCAGGACAATTACCCGGAAATCAAATGTAAAATAAATAAATTCATTAAAATTTACTCACAGGTGATCAAAATACATTAAACAATATCAACTCAAATAACAAAAGGCTAGAAAAAAATAAGAAGTTTTAACTAGCTATTTGGATGAACTGCCAAAACTGCAAAAAACGGGTTGAAATTAAGAAAAGGCTGGCCAAATATGAGACTTCTCAAGAAGATCTGTATCAAAATGGTAGAGTTAGAAGGCAGAGCACTCAGAGAAACTCTCAGATTTTCTGCTGTATTAGTGTAAAAGGAAGGAAAAGACTGCATTAATTTTATGAAAGCAGTTCAACCGATATCAACCAACAGCTGTCAATATGTTCAATAGCATCTTCTTGAATACCCTAAACTTCCTTGCCCCCTCTAGGAAGATTAGAATAAAATCTAATTATGCTCTCTGGCTTTCCAAAGAAATTAGGTCCTTATGCACAAAAGTGATACCGCTTGGAAAGCCTGGATCAAAACAAAGGAACTACCTCTGCTACACAAATACAGACAATTTAGGAATCTTACTAAGAAACAAACTAACAATGACAAAAAGTCCTACTATAACTCTGCTCAGCTCAATAGCAAATCCAACCCGTGGAAATTTTGGACTACTCTTAACAGAATTCTTTCTCCTGGCTGTCCCTCAAACTCCTGCCCTTACCCAAAACACATCCCCTCTGGAAACTGCTACCCTCCTCAATAAACATTTTATTGACACCATCCAAACACTCATACCTTCCAACAGTAGGACTACTTCTCTGCCTACTACTCCCAACTCTCCAAACAAAAATCTATTCTCTTTTCACCCAGTTCCTACTTCCTACATCAGATCTCTTCTACAAAAGCTCAAACCCTGCTCTCCCTCCACTGATAATCTATCTCCTACCTTCCTCAAACTTGCTTCTGATTCCATTGCCTATCCAGTATCTATTATAATCAATGCATCTATTCAGGAATCCACTGTCCCTGCCCTATAGAAATCCTTCTTTACTATTCCCCTGCATAAATGTGGAAACTCTACAGACCCATCTAACTACCGACCCATCACCATCCTATCCCCCCCTCTCTAAAATTCTTGAAAAATGCATTCACTCACAGCTTTTCAACTACCTCCTCCAGCATAACCTATGCACTCCTACTCAGCATGGTTTCCTTCCTAACCACAGCGTGACTACTGCCCTCTTATATCCTTCACACATACCATTGCTGAGGCCCTAGATAATGATAAACTCGTATTCTGTCTCTTTCCTTGACCTTTCCAAAGCCTTTGATACAGTCTCCCACCCCCTACTGCTATCTAAACTTGCTAATCTCAATCTATCCTCTTCCTCCCTTGCCTGGTTCTACAGTTACTTATCCTGTAGGCAGCAATCTGTTAAATGGCACTCATCCTCTTCTCCATTTATACCTGCCCCAACCGGAGTACCACAAGAATCCATCCTGGGTCCTCGCCTGTTTAATGTCTTTACCAATGATCTCTACACATCTTGTAAACAATTCTCCCTCATCCAATATGCCGATGACTCAACTCTCATCTCCATCTCTGACAATATCTCTGAACTCCATACTCTAACTCAACATGCCTTCCTAGCCACAGAACAGTAGTTATCCAATAACATATTTGTCGTAAACACTAAAAAGACCAAACTCTTACTCTTTCTGCCCAGATCTCTCACTCAGTACAAATCCACCTTTACTATTATATCCTCTAACAACACTAAAATCTAACCCGAAGCTCACACAAAACTCCTGGGAGTTGTCATTGATGATGAACTCAAATTTAACCTTCATATGCTCCAATGTATAAAAAAGACACCAGAAACTTGGTTTACTGTGTCGCAACAAACAATTTCTAAATGTTGATGCCAGACTCTCCCTTGCACAAGCTCTACTCCTCCTCTCCATTCTATATGCTGTCCCAGTGCTTACAACATCCAAACTACAACCTCAAACAACTTTCAACAAACTTACCATAAGATGACTAGATTTATCACAAACTTTCCATACAATTCTCATCACTGCCTTGCCCTAAACTCTCTCCAGTGGCTTGAATTCCCCCAACTACTACTGCTATCTCAACTTCAAATGTTACACTTCATTCTCTATAAACCTCCATCTTGTCCCGCTCTCTCTTCCTTTATTTCTATCTGTACTCCACCTCGGACTCTCCGTAACACTAATCAGCAACTGCTGGACATCTACCAGCCCCATAAAAACAGTAGGTAAACTACTACATAAACACTTCGTTGCCTATGCTTGGAATAAAACTTCCATTTGATATACGTTCCATCATCCACCCAGCAAACTTCAAAGACAAACTCAAACAATCTACTTAACTCCAAAAGTTGCCCCTGTCAAGCCCCAATTTAAGCTCCCCTCAGCCCTCTTACATACCCTTTTCAAACCCTCCCCTTTCATCCAAGTATGTCATCAGGGTGATGCTTACTAAACTATATCAACCAATACTGCTGGACAAAAGAGTTGTATATATGTAAATATATTGTTACCCTGTAAAAACATTATGTGTATAGACCTTGTGCATGCATTACAGCTTTGAATTTTTAACTTTCTAGTTTAATTTTTTGTCATACTTTTGAGTCAAATGTTTTAATATCTGTAAACTGTTTGTGTATGGAGCTTTTCTCCTCGGGTCTCCACTGAAAATGGGCAACAAGCCCACCTGGACCAACCCGGTTAACAAATGTCAATAAATAAATAAATAAAATAAATAAAATATTCCACAGAAGGATGCTCTAACTGACCAGGCACATTGAGTGTGTGCTCCAAACTCGAGCATGGGAAAGTAGCCAAGACCTGTATAAGTTAAGATGTAATCACACCAGCAAAACAGTTGACCGTGACAAAACTATGGCAGAAGAGAGAAGTATTAAAAACTAGAGAAAGCAGAGTCTTTGTGGAAAATGATTAAACACGTATACCAGGCAGAACAGAAGCAAATTTATCAGAGCAATTGGGGAATGTCAAGAGACGTGTGTGAGCTTCAAGCTGCTGTATCCAGCTGTCTTCAAAATTTTTTTCCTGGAGGATAAAAAAATAATTGATGCAGAATAGGCTAAGGAGGGAGTAAAAAAGTATAACCAGCAAAGTGAGAGTCAGCAAATTGAAGAGGACTCTGCTTCTTATTCTTCTGACAATAAAGCTCATAGACAGACTTTGTCACTGAAACCTTTTTCAATGCTCCAAAGGAAAATGCTTGAGAGACATAAAAAAGCACATTCATTGACTATAAGAATCAGGAGTACCTTGGACTTTAACCACAGTCTGGTGCTGGGAGATGGAGATGAACAGGAAGACCAGCAACACTGAAATTAGTGAATAAATGGAAGTCTACAGAGCATTAACAACATTTGTGAAATATGACTTTGCAAGAAAAATGGATGCAAAAGAATGGACTTCAGTTGACTTTGCTAAATGCATGGGTGGAGTGTAAAGCATATACCCCATTTTATGTCATTAATGTTTAGGAGGACAATAAGAGGGAGAAAAAATCTCAGTAAAACATGTTTTGCTTATTAGTATTTGTATAAAACGTTTTATGATATAAACTGCATGTTATATACTGTAAAACATGTTTGTGTAGTGTATAGTCAGGGGTATTTTAAATGTGCGGAAGTCTCTTCAGTGACTGCTACAAGTGCTAAAGATACTAAAGTAAACAAGTACTTTTTGATTTTAAGAAACTTGGGCTTTACAGAATAACATGAGAAGAAAGGCTGGATAAAAGCAAGTTTAATGTTAATATACTGTGATCTTGGGCTGTTGGGGTGGGGGTAGGTTATAAATTGCACTGATTAAATTATATGTATAATTAATATATTTTCTCTTATTTTTACAAGGATGAATGTCTAGGTTAAGGCCCTTGGTTTAAGCTATAAACAAGTGCTTTTTGTAAGCAAGTAGGTTTGAAAAAGCAACAAAATGATGAAAGCCATGAAAATACCAAGTTCCTTACATCTGCAATGATATTAGCTTTTTTTCTCATTAGCAAATGTTGAGTGGGAGTCAAGAATACCAGCTGTTAAGGCAGCTCTACATTCTGGTCTGAGTGAAATTTACAAATACTAATTGCTGACTATTTTTACATGGAGAGGAGCTGTCTTGAGTACAAGGAATTAATCTTGAGAGATCTGTGCATTCCTTACTGAGAGAAAGGCAAAATATAAAGGTACAATTGCAAGCAGCTCAGTAAAAAATAAAGTTTGACATTATGGGGAGTGGAAAAAAACTAGCAGCCTTAATACCTTAATGTAATTTAATAGAACAGTGTACTATTTAGTTTTGTTTAAAGATATCCACTGCATTCTTCTTAGGGATAAAAGTTAATGTTTTCTGAAAGCATACAAGCTGTTTTTCACATCTGTGAGGGGAACAGAGATAAGAAAAAAACAGACAGCAATCAATGTAAGTGGGAACACAGGCTGTAGCTTGTACTTTATGGGTAGGTGCTGCTATTTGGGGCATATGTTCCTATATGGAGGGTTAAACTTCATTTTTTGAAGATGTACACACTGTTGTGTGTTTGCTTTACATTAATAAGGGATGTAGTTGTTTTGCAAATATATTTAGTTTTTGTTTGAGGGTTTTCATTCAAAGTAAAATTCTTGAAAAATATAATATAGCTTTAAATGGAAATAAGAAGAAACAACTGTATAAAAGCTTAGCCTGCCAAACATTATTGTGTGCAAGTAAAATGAAGTTGGAAATGCATCTTCAAAAAACACTAGCATGTATAATAGGGGGAGCAACAGTTTTTTATCATAATGGCTATGATATCCACATTGTCTAGGAACATAAATGGCCTAACAAGGTATAGGCAAACAAAATGTATTAATTATATTAAGAAATGCAGAGTGCAAGCAGCAATGCTAGAGACAAATTTGGAAAGAAACGAGCATGTGAACTTGACAAAAAAGGATTTCAAGATAGACATTCAGCATAAATATCAGGAGCAAAGGAAAAAAAGGGGTTATTATACTAAATGCTAGAGGGATTCCAACAGTGATAGAAGAGGAAAACAAGACAATAATGGTAAATTTGTGGTAGTAAGGGGCTATTGGCAAGGGAGAAGGATTAGCCTGGTATGTATTTATATTCCACAAAAAACTGCTATTATGGTGCTTACGAAAACAATTTGAGAGAATCAATCAGCTTTCAGCAAGGAAAGCACAGTTGAGTAAAATCTTACCCTAACAGTAGATGTCCTTCCCTTCACTGTTGCAGTATTTCTTACTTTAGGGATACCCTGCCAAGGGTAGCCCGACATCCAGCCAGTATACCAAAGCCTTAGGATTACTAGTATGCTGTACATCACATGTATGCACCCCGCTCATGGCATAAGGCATAAAGGTAACGTACATATGTACCTACCTCAGAAATGAAAAGCCCCAGGAGGAACAGTCCAAGGAGTACAGGGGAAACATCTGCATCCACAAGGAAAAAAGAAAGACGGGAGGGAGCGAATATTGCGACACTGAAAGGAAGGACATCAACTGTTATGGTAAGATTTTGCACAACAGTACTATGCCCTTCCATATCACTGTTGCAGTGTTCCTTACTCTAGGGAAGAGTACAAAAGCTCAAGAACAAAACTGGGAGGAGGAATGTCCAGCACAGGCTTCAGGAAATCCATGGAGGACAGCCCTGGCAAATCCTGCTCTAACTCTGGAAACAAAATTCAGCTTGTAATGTTTTGTAAAAGTATGCACAGAAGTCCAAGTAGCTGCCTGAAGGTTGGAACTGATAATACAATCCATAAAAAAAAAAAAAAAAAAGCATGACAGGAAGTCCCAGCCCTGCTAGAATGAGCCTTAACAGAAGTAGAAAATCTTTTCCCATGAAAAGAGTAACAAAAAGAAATGTCTTAGAGATCCAAGAAGAAATTGTTTGCTTAGAAACAGCCAGACATAGAGGCCTAGTGTTGCTTTCGTGTTGGGATATGAATAACCGAGTCTTCATGGGTTCATCACTATAGAGGCTTACTGACTATAACTTAAGTAACTTATATACAAACTAACAACTGCGATCATGCATGCTCACTCTCTGGCTGCTTCTACAAAATGGCACTAGAGACTGCACGTGCCTGTAATTTATACGTGCACGCACAGCCTCGCATACTTATTAAAGATACAGCACACAAACGTTACACTCTGATCTACATCCTCCCTCTGAGTAATAGATCATGCAATTGTTATGATATTATTTGGCATGCAGAAATCACAGGTAATCTATAGACACACATTATACAATACTAAGTACACACACACACACATATATATATATATATATATATATATATACACACACACACACACACACACACACACACACACACACACACAATCAAGTCCACGTTACTGCTCATTTCACACAAGGCTTAGAAAGTCGTCCATCTTGTGTGACATAAAACTGGTAATTAGATTTAGCAACTGTGACAGTTTCTGCAAAATGGCTGACCTGTGGAATGTTTGAATCACTTTCTGGAAAAGAGTCAGACTTTTGAACACATTTTGGTCTAAAAACAATATTTGGCTCATTCTTTGATTAAGAGTTTGCCATCACAGATACAATGTTGCGACTGCAATGATGATGATTCTGGTACAGGAAGAAGACATCTGAGATTACTCCTATACTCCACACCCTTGGAGTCTAACAAATAGGATCTCAGCTCAGCACAGATGCCTGTAATCCGTCCTATTCGATCAAAACCTTTTGTCATCTGGATTCGTACCATCTCTCTTTCCCTCAAGGATGAAGTAATCTGCTTGATCTGTCGGTACTTGATTTCTGGATATTACGCTTCTTAAACAATTGAGCATTGATTATTTTATTTTCTTAGGTATAGGCTGCAAAAAACTTGATGAAATAGGTAGTGCAGTTCTAGTTTGCCTGGAAAGCAGTCTTTGAGCAGGTGACCCACGAATATCATCATTGGATATGTTTCTGAGATTAAGCAAATTCAAGAATACATTGGTATTGTCACACTCTGACTTTTCAAGTAATTGCTTTGCACTCTGTACTGCACGTTCAGCTAGACCATTGGATTGAGGGTATTCAGGACTACTAGTGACATGTACAAAGTCTCATTTTTTTGCAAATTTCTGAAACAACTGGCTAGTGAATTGAGTACCATTATCAGAAAAGAGTTTGTGTGGACTACCATGAACTGAGAATGATGTTTCAACTTAGTAATAACAGCAGTTGAGGTTAAGTTTGGTAGCAGATCAATCTCAAACCAATTTTAATAAAAGTCTACCAAAACCAAGTAGTGGTGATTGTTCCACTCGAAAATATCAGTTACTACTGTAGACCAAAGCAGATCAGGAATCGGACTTAGCTGAAGCGGTTTTCTTTGCAAATGCAGTTTAGTACTATTGCATACTAAACAAGAAGAAAAAAAATTATCAATGTCTTTTGATAATGAAGGCCAAAATACTAATTCTCTTGCTCTTCTCTTAGTGGATGATACACCTGGGTGACCACTATGCAAGATATGAATATATTCTTGTTGTAAGGAAGCAGGAACTACAATTTTAGGAAATTTGAAAATAATGCCAGCTTCCACCAACAATTCATCTCTGTAAAGAAAATACACTTACACCTCAGGTGATAAACTAGATAGCTAGGACAGACATCAGACATTAATGTAGTGATTAAGTTTTGTGAAATTGGATCAGTCTTAGTATGATCTCAACTCATTAAGTCTAGTGGTGGAAAAATTACGCAATGGCATCACATCACGGTCGAAAGTCTCAGCATCAAGCTATTTTATTGTACTTCTAGGCGATCTAGATAAGGCATCAGCCAGATAGAGCAATATGGCTTTCATGTAGACAATTTGGAAATTGTACTTTTGCAATCTGAGCATCTTTCTTTGTAAACTTGCTGGAGCAGAATGCATAGGCTTCTTTAGAATAGCAACTACAGGTTGATGATCAGTTTCAATCTGAATAGCTCGACCATAAATATAAATGTGAACCTTGAAACATGAAATATTATCGCCAAAAGCTCTATCTCAATTTCAGCATTCTGCATCTCAGTTTGAGTTAGTGTCCTAGATGCAGAGGGTATTGGTCTGCCCTCTTGAAGAATAACTGTGTCAAGACCAAATGTTGAAGCATCACTGGAAAGAAAAAGTTATGTACTCACCATAACATTCCATGTGTGTTGTCCATCTTTGCCTTCATTCGTACTAGGTTGGGTTTGGATCCAATCATTGGATCTGACTTGGCATTTATATTCAAACTTGAGGTCTTCTGCCAGCTCGTGGCTAAACCCTATCCCAGCATACACCAGAAGCCTCCCCAGATCTTGTTTGCTCTTATAATAATGGCATCAAAATATTACAGAAAACAACTCAGTCAGATAAAGAAGGTCAGAGATTAAGGTAATCCAATTATACAGACTCTGTCTTTCAGGAGTAAACATAGGCGGGGGAAGGAGGGTGGGATGTAAGAATGAAGGCGAAGATGGACAACACACATGGAACATTATGGTGACTACATAACTTCTTTACGTGATGTTGTCCTATCTCGCCTTCATTCTTACTAGGTTGGGACAGCGTCCCTAGAACCATTTTTCTTGGGTGGCTCAAGGGAGAATATTCCTCAGAATCATGGAACCAAAAGAAGTCCTGTTTCTGGAAGCCAAATCGACTTTGTAATGAGTGATAAAGGTATGTAGTTTTGCCCATGTTGCTGCAGCACAAATACTATCAATTGGTAGTTTAGCCAGAAATGCAGAAGAGGTTGCAATGGCTCTTGCAGAGTGGGCTTTCACTCTTCTGGGGAGATCTCGACTTTGAGACTTGTAGATAAAAGTTATGCAATCTGAAAGCCATTTTGAAAGTGTTACTGTGAAGATTGGGTGAAGATAGGTGAAGGCTGTCAGACTAGCCAGATAGAATTTTCGAGATAATTCTGTCATCTGTAAATATTAAGGTAAACCACAGGCTTGATGTCTTAAATGGTAAAAATAGTATTACATGTTGAACTGAAAAAAATGAAACAGTACACTTTACTGACCAAGTAAAGCATGTTGTGACCCTTTGATGTAAACACGGCTCCGGCCAGTCTAGAAAGAATTCTTGCTATTGTTCTAAGGCCAGAGGTAATGGCCAGAATTTGCATGCATAAATGTCCTTTTACTGCTCTGGTTTCTACCCAGAGGTGAAGAATGTAAATGTATTTTCTGTTAGCCTGGGAACCCAGGGAAGTGTGAAGAATGATGTAATGTGAACCAGGAATGTGATTTTAAAAAAAGAGAGGATCAGAAAGCATTAAGCATTTTTGTCTTGACTATCCATCTCATCAGCACTGTTTTGCTCTATATGTAAGTTTATCTTAGACTTGTGTTTTCTCTTAGAAAAAGCTAGAAACTAGAACGATTTGACTAAGTGTTTTTCTGTGATGTCAGAACTGTACTACTGAATTATTTTAAGTATTTCTCTGTGATTACTCTAATAAGCCTTGACTGTTTAGTCACACTTACCAATTGGATAATAATATTGCACAGTAATAATTGGACACCCTTTTGAGGGCCTTTGAGTAGCAGATAAATATTAGTGGGTGGTGGCAGCTGGCACTACCGTATAGTCTAAGGGGAAAAGGGGCACAGCTGGAGAACCTGTGCCAGTCTTTCCCAGGAGTATCTGTGTGGTTGTATAAACTCTTCTCAGTGTGTGTGTGTGTGTGTGTGTGTGTGTGTGTGTGTGTGTGTGTGTGTGTGTGTGTGTGTGTGTGTGTGTGTGTGTGACAGACAGCTACTTGGGCAGGGACACGAAGCACTGGAATGCTTGCAACCCTAGGCTCCATCTTAGCAACTTGGTATTTTGCTGGCTGGCTCTGTTTAACCATGTTAGGGGGTTGTGATCTGTCATAACAGTGAATTTCCTTCCATACAGATAAGGCTGAAGTTTCTGCAGTGCCCACACTATAACTAGACATTCCTTTTCTACAGCTGTATAACATTCCTCCCTGGGCTGGGGCCTATGACTGAGATAAACCACTGGGTGCTCTTCTCCCTCTGAAGAAATCTGGCTAAGTACAGCCTCCACGCCATGGTTCGAAGCATCCATCTGCACAACAAATTCTTTGCTGTAATCTGGACTGGCTAACACAGGGGGTCCTCCCAAAGCTTCTTTAAGCTTCTGGAATGCCTGCTCACATGCTGGGGTCCACACTACTTTATCTAGCCTGTTCTTCCTTGTCAGGTCTGTGAGGAGAGCAGCTATGGTACTATACCTGGGGACGAACTTTCTGTAGTACCAGTCTGTCCCTAAAAATGCCGTCACCTGCTTTTTAGTAACAGGTGCAGGCCATGCCTGAATGGCATCCACTTTGGCAGGTTCTGGCCTTATCTTACCACTCCCCACTCTATGTTCTAGGTAGGAGACCTCTTCCATACCCATCTGACATTTGCTCGGCTTAATGGTCAACCCTGCCCTCTGTAGTTTGCCCAGCACCTCCCTGACATGCTGAAGGTGCTCTGGCCAGGAATGGCTGTAGATGGCCATATCATCTAGGTAAGCAAGGACAAACCCTTCTGCTACGATATGATCTACCAGCCTCTGGAAAGTCGCTGGGGCATTCTTCATCCCAAAGGGCATCTTTGTGAACTCATACAAGCCAAAAAGAGTCACAAAGGCTGACTCCTCTCTAGCACTGGGAGTCAAGGGCACCTGCCAGTAACCCTTGGTAAGATCAATGGTTGTAAGATTCTTAGCCCTAACCCAGCTGCTCTAGGGCGTCATCTGTCCTAGGCATGGGGTAAGCATCTGACTCTGTGTGACTATTTAATTTCCTGTAGTCCACACAGAACCTGATGCTACCATCCTTCTTTGGCACCAGCACCACTGGGGAGGCCCAGGGACTGCTGGACTCTTGAATCACCCCTAGTTCCAACATCTCCTGTACCTCCTCCCTCAGTCTGTTTGACTCTCTCAGTCACTCTATAAGGGGTCTGCCTAATAGGTCTTTGGGGTCCTGTATCCAACCTGGTGCTGCCCCAGGTGGGTGCATCCTGGTTTCCCAGTGAACATGTCCCCAAATTCCTGCAACACTGCTTAGATTTCTCAAACCTGGGTAGGAGATAGTTGCTGGGACATTGCTACCCCTTCCACTGAGGTGTCAGCTCGAGCCTCCCAGAGGAGATCAGTCCCCAGATCTCCCTCAGACTCCTCCTGCAATCCACTGCAAATGCTCAGCACAAGGGCCTCCCTATCATGGTAAGGTTTCATCATGTTAACATGGTATAATTTGTGTCCCTGCCTTCTGCTTAGCAGTTCCACCATGTAGTTAACATCACTTACCTTTCTTACCACCTTGTAGGGTCCCTCCCAAGCTGCTTGCAGCTTGTTGTGTCTGACAGGAATGAGAACCATCACCTGCTGCCCCATAGCATACTCTCTAGCTCGAGCATTAATGTCATACCATACCTTTTTTCTATTGCTGGGCTTCTGCCAGGTTCTGCTGGGTCAAGCCCATGAGTTCCCTGAGGCTTGTCCTGAGGTTTAGAACATATGCCACAACAGACTCCTTGTGAGACTCGCACTCACCTTTCCACTCATCCCAAATTAAAACTAGAGATCCCCTCACCCTATGCCCATACAGCAACTCAAAGGGTAAAAAACCTGTGGCTTCCTAGGGAACCTCTCTGTAACCAAACAGATGGGGCAAATATTTGTCCCACTTCCTCAAACTGATCTGCAAATGCCTGTAGCATGGACTTGATTGTAGAGTTTAACCTCTCAACAAGACCATTAGTCTGGGGATGGTAGGGGGTGGTCTTCATGTGCTTCACCCTACAGGACTTCCACAGACAAGCCAGCAGATCTGACATGAAACTGGCACCTCTGTCAGTCAGTATTTCTTTTGGGAAACCTACCCTGCTGAAAATCTCTAACAAAGCATTTGCCACCTTCTCTGCCTCAATGGAGGACAAAACCACTGCCTCAGGGTATTGTGTAGCATAATCCACTACCACTAGGATATATTTTTTCCCTGTGGAACTTGGGGTACTCAGATGACCCACAATAATCATAGCTACCCTCTGAAATGGCTCCTCAATCACAGGCAAAGGCATCAAAGGAGCTCTCACCTTGTCTCCTGCCTTGCCTACCTTTTGGCACTGCTCATAGGTCCTGCAGTATTCTGTTACATCTCTGGAAATTCCAGGCCAATAGAAGTTCTGCATAATATGCCTCTTTGTACATTTTATGCCCATATGACCTGCAAAGGGAATAGCATAGTCTATGACTAGAAGCTCCAGACAGTAGGCTCTAGGCACTACCAACTGCTGTACTCTCTCACCTTCTAGCCCTCCCTCGGGGGTCCACTCTCTGTATAGTAACTCTCTGTCCCAGTATACAGATTTCCCCTTTCCTTGAGAATCAGGTGCCTCCCTAGTTACCTGCCTCAGGCCTTGCAATGCAGGGTCTGACAGCTGAGCCTGTCTCAACTCTCTCCTTGCAACCCTTCCCAGCTCCCCTTCCACAGGAAGTCTGGCATCCTCTGACAGTTGTGCCTCACTGTCAGCCTGGGTACTACTACACATCCCTACCGTTGCAGTCACTCTGTCCAAGGGACCATTAGTACCCCCAAGCAGCTGTGGCTCACCTTCAGTCTTCCTGCTACAGGGTAGCTCCCTCCCTAAAGTAACCACCTCACCAGTCCTGGCTGTAAGTATGCAGTCTGTCTGGGTCTCCCCCAGGCTACCAGGTGCACATGCTTGTCTCCTAGCCTGACTGCGTGTAACTGCATAAGCATATGGTATTGCCTCATCCAAATCCTTCCATATCAGGACATCTGCAGGATGGTAGTTTGGTACCCCTGTTGTCAAGACAACCTACTATTGTTATTATTTCTTTCCCACTTACTGACTCCCTCACCTTTTGTTCCCCACCTTGCCTCCGTGGACACCTGTATGCCACATGGCCCCACTGGTTGCATTCAAAACATTTAACCTTAGCTCCTGGATGTGTACCTGGACTAGTGGCTCCCCCTGCTACTGGCAGATTCTGTAGGGGCAGTCTGTGCTGCCCACCATGGGTTCCTTTAGACCCATGAACAGTACTGGGGGTCCCTTTCCTGTGCAGGGCTGTTCTGCTTGCCAGGTATAGGTCTCCATTCTTCCCCAACACATCTGAAGTAGCACATTGTCTATCAGCTAACCAGATCCTCATGTCAGGCAAAGTGCTAAGGGCTTGTTCCCTCACCAAAACATCTGCAAGCCCTTCAAAAGTGGTGATGTGACATCCACTTACCCACCTATGGAAATAAGTGCTCAGTTCAGCAACATATTCACACACACTTTCATCTCCCTTGCGTATATGCTCACAAATTTCCTATACATTTCAGGTGTTAGCTTAAACAATTTAACAAGTGATTTTTAACAGCAGTATAATCAAAACATGCAATGTCAGACATTTTTGGCAAAACAGTTACAGCTTTACCATGGAGTAAGGGGGGTCAGGAACCGTACCCACAGCCTTTGGTCAACACTATACTGTTTGCATACCCTCTCCAACATATGAATGAAACTATCAAAATTATCCCCTTTAAACTTAGGAAAAAATTTATTGACCTTTTGCACTTCTGGGGTCCAGTTACTCCCTTCCCCATTACCTCCATGACTCTGGCTTAGAGACAGCATTTCCCTCTCATGCTTCCTCTGCCACTCCTTTTCCTCGGCATCTATCTCCAAATGCCTGGCCTCCAACTCAAGTCTCTTTAGCTCCAGATGGATTTTAAGTCCTCTGCAGAAATGTTGAACTGTCCATTCTCCGAGGGTATCATATCTCCACTGCCAGTCTGACTGTCGTCCTGGTTGCTGTTTTCTGATGCAGCTGTAACCAAGGCTGCAATCAGGTCTGCCTTAGTCAGGTTTCCATGCACCAGTCCCCTATCCTGGCACATCTCAGGCAGCTGGCTCCTTGTCAGCTTTCCATACTCCTCTGCTGACATGCTGCCTGCTCACCCTGACTAACTATGCTAACAAAAGAAATAAAACAATTGTCATCTGAACTCTGAGTATTCATTGCATGGCTGATTTAGAGTACAAAACACCTTCAGAACTCACTGTACACAAGCAACAGGAATTCACTGTACCCACACCACTACAAGCCAATTAGTATTTGCCAACCAATTAATATGTGGTGTGGATATCCCACTGCTGCCAAACAATTGATATGTAACACCCGTGCTCTGGCCCAGCAATCAAGGAGCCTCAATCCTCACCAGTAACAACAGTGAGGGATATTTCATATAGGAGGAAAGGATAACAAATACACACAGTAAAGTGCAATTTCCCTTACGAGCACACAGAGATCACAGTCAGTCCAGGGCTGGTCGCTCCCTTACTCTCCAGGTCCCCAATAAGACTCTCCACTGGCACAGCTATAGGCTCTAGATCTCAGTCTAGTGGGCAAGCTAAAACCTCCAGCACCCTCTCTGTCCACACACACACACACACACACACACACACACACACACACACACACACACTTTGAGAAGAGTTTATACAACCACACAGACACCCCTGGGAAAGGCTGACAGGTTCTCCAGCTGCACCCCTTTTTCCCCAGACTATACGGTAGTACCAGCTGCCACCACCCAATAATATTTATCAGCTACTCAAAGGCCCTTAAAAGGGTGTACAATTATTACTGTGCAATATTATTATACAATTGGTAAGTGCGATAAAATAATCAAGACTTATTAGAGTGACTTGGTACAGGATCACTATATACATGCAATGTACTCTAGAGCTTAAATTAGCTCTACACAAAACAACCACAGTTAAAAGGGTTTAAAAATATTTAATAATAAATAATCAAAACACAAGACAATACTTTTTACTACACAGTGTGAGTCGAGAGTTTAGAGATCACAGAGAAATACTTAAAATAATTCAGTTGTACAGTTCTGACATCACAGAAAAACACAGTCTAATCTTTCTAGTTTCTAGTTATTTCTAAGAGAAAACACAATTCTAAGATAAACTTACATATAGAGCAAAATAGTGCTGATGAGTTGGATAGTCAAGACAAAAATGCTTAATGTTCTCTGATCTTCTCTGTTTTTAAAATCACATTCCTGGTTCACATTACATCATTCTTCACACGTCCCTGGGTTCTCAGGCTAACAGAAACTACATTTACATTCTTCACCTCTGGGCAGAAACCAGAGCAATAAAGGGCATTTATGCATGCAAATTCTGGCCATTTACTCTGGCCTTAGAACAAAAGCAAGAATTCCTTCACCTAGACTGGCCGGAGCCATGTTTACATCAAAGGATCACAACATGCTTTACTTGGTCAGTAAAGTGCACTGTTGTTACATTTTTTTCAGTTCCACATGTAACACTATTTTTACAATTTAAGACAAGCCTGTGGTTTACTTTAATATTTACAGATGACAGATACAGATGACAGAATTATGTTGAAAATTCTATCTGGCTAAGCTGGCAGCCTTCACCTATCTGTACCCAAACTTCACAGTTACCTTAGAGACAGGGGGTACCTTTCTTTGAGTCTGAAAAGGAGATAAACAGCTGCAGATTTTCTGAACTCTTTAGTTCTGTGTAAGTAAAAATCTAACTGTCTATGCACATCCAGTTGACGTAACATGTATTCTGCCTTGTTTTCATAATTTGGGAAGAAGACTGGCAGGTTTATAGTTTGGTTCAAATTTGACTCTGAACATGCTTTGGGCAAAAAAGAAGGGTTTGTTCGTAAGGACACCCTGTCCCTATGGAAACACAAGTATGGGGGCTTTATAGACAGGGCTTGCAATTCTGACACTCTTCTAGCAGTGACTGCAAGCAAGAGAATAGTTTTCCACAACAAAAACTTGAGTTCTCAAAATGATGCTGGCTCAAAAGGGACGAAAATTAAACAAGACAGGATGAAATTTAAGTTCCTTGGTGCTGGAGGGTCTCGGATAAGTGGTCTTAATAATAAAGTGTCTTTATGAAACGGTTTGCATAGCCTATGAGACATAATATTGAAGCCAGATTCACCTAGATGAAAATTGGAGATCACTGCTAGCTGAACTCTAATGGCAGCTACAGCTGCACCTTCATTAAATAGTTTGCTAGGAATTCTAGAATGGAATTGACTTGGGCAGAAAAAGGGTCAATGTGATTATGAGAAACCCATAAGGAGAATCTTTTCCATTTGCTTCTATATATCTTTCTTGTTTAAGCCTTATAAGAAGAAATTAGGATGTGTTTAACTGATGAAGAGAGGTTAGGAAACCTGGTTATTGTTGGAATCTGAGTAGCCAAGCTGTCTATTTGAGCGTCTGAAGGGATGGGTGGAGTGTTCCTGACGCATGCGTCAAAAGGTCTGGAACTGGGTACAGAATCTAAGGTTCCTCTCGAAGATGTGGCCACAGGAAGGAGAGCCAAATTTGATGAGGCCAGTATGGGGCGATGAGTATCAAGTCCTTTCCCAAGCAATTGGCTTTTTGAAGTAGTTTGAGTATTAGTGGAAAGGGGGGAAAGCATAGAGGAGACCCGACGGCCAATCATGAACAAATGCATCCCTTGGAGACCCCCAGAGAGTGGATAAGGGCAAAGAAGCTGCTGCATTTGGCATTCATGTATGTCACAAAAAGGTCGCAGCAAGGCTGGCCCCATTTGCGAAAAATCTTTTCCACTACTTCATGTTTTAGGGACCACTTGTGAGGCATCAGAATTACTCTGATGAGTCTGTCTGCTATCAAGTTGGGATGTGCATTGCTATTAGAAAACATTGGGAGGAGGTAGCCCACTGTCATACTCTCAGGCCCTCTCAACAAAGGGGGTAAGATCTGGTTCCTCCAGGTTTATGTACCATACACAACTGACATGTCGCCTGTCTGTATTGCAACAGTTCCCAGCAGAATAGAGTCTTGGAATGCTTGCAATGCTAGAAGCACTGCTCTCATCTCTAGGACACTGATGTGCAAGTGGGCCTCATGATCCTGCCAGGTGCCTTGGACTGTCTTTTCCAGATAATGCCCCCCCAACCCTATCTAAGAGGTGTCCGCGGTCACTGCGGCCAGTGGTTGGGGAAGTACAAATGGTCGACCTAGAGTCACCTGAGCAGTGTAAAGCTACCAACGAAGGTCCTTCTTGCAAGTTTCTATTATTATTATTATCTTGTGAGACATCAGCAGTTCTTACATCAACCACTGAATGAACAGCAGCCACTGGACAGTTCTCGTATGTATACGTGCTAGGGCGATCAGAATTATTGCTGCTGCCATGATTCCCAGGACTTTTAGGACTATCCTTGCTTGAACTTTTTCCTTTGTTAGAAGATATGAAATCTGGTGTCTTAGAACTTGAATTATTTTTGGAGGGAGTCAGCCATCACGTTTGTTGAGTTTAATTCTGCTCCTATGAATACCACATGCTGAGAAGGTAGTAAGACAGATTTTTCATAGTTTATTGTAATTCCTAGGTGAGAGCAGAGATGTAAGGTGGTGTCTCTTGTTTTTATTAGTACATGTTTGGTCGTGGCGGTTAGGAGTCAGGCGTCTAAGTATGGAAACGCCAGGAATCCTACGTGTCTCAAGTGAGCTGCTACTACTGCCATACATTTGAGTGAACACTCTGGGGGCTGTAGTGAGGCCAAAGGGCAGAGGTCAAAACTGGTAGTGACTTGTTCTCAGTCGAAAGCGCAGGTGTCTCCTGGATCGCCTGTCCATTTTTATGTGGTAGTACGCATCCTGGAGATCTATAGAGCACATCCAATCATCTTGTCCCAGAAAAGGGAGTACTGACTGCAGTGTTACCATCCAGAACTTGGACTTTCTTTCTGATTTGTTTAAATCACTGAGATCCAGAATTGGTCACCAGTCCCCTGTTTTCTTCGAAACTAAAAAGAATCTTGAGTAAGTTCCGGATCCTATTTGGTCTGTGGGGACTGTTTGGATGGCTCTTTTGTGTAGCAACCTTTGAATTTTTTAAATTGCTTGTTCCCTTTGACTGGGTGGAACATCCGGAACCTTTTTTATGTTTGTAACAGAGAAGGAAAAAGGTATGATGTGACCTCTGGATATGATGCTATATACCCACTTGTCTTATTTGTTGCTAGACTTCTGGATACAGGGTGAATTAGCCCCCGACTGTCTCCAGAGATGGACAGACGGGCCTCCATTCAGGAGCGCTGAAAGGGCTTACCAAAGAAATTTCACTGTCGCAAGGTCAGCGTTTCCCATTACTACTCCCCCCTCTGCACCTGGGAGAAGATTCACCACTTGTGTCTTGAAAAGATCTCTGAGATTTGCAGAACCACATTCTGCTACTTCCTTTTTGACCTTTGGGATAAGGTCTGGTAGACATGGAAAAACGGACTCCTACAGCAGTCTTTCCCTCTTGCTCACACCTGGTGAGTGTGTCCTTGACTTTGAGCCCGAACAGGGAGGAGCCATCAAACAGGGTATTCACAAATGAAGATTTAAAGGGCTCCACAAAGTCATACAAGTGCATCCAAGAATGTCTCCTTAGGGAAATTCCAGAACCTGCTGCTCTACTTGCTCCATCCGCTGCATAAGAGATCAGTCTCATGAAAGCACTGATGACTGAGTTTAAGGTAGAGAGCTGACAGAATACTTTGTCTGAAACCCCCTAAAGCTACGGAACCTTGGAGTGTATCTTCTAGCAATTTCAGGAGGTCTCTCTGCAACCTAGTAAAATGAGTAAAACAATTCAGCGATCTGAGGGAAAAAGTCACTGAAGAAAAAATGCACTTTCCATATCTGTCTATTGTCCAAGACTCTCTGTTCAGTGGATGGGCAGAAGAAGATGTCTCAGAGTTCGTTCTTGGTGGCTGCCGCCACAACCATAGCATCTACTTGGACTCCCTTGGTTAGAAAGGTCTTGTCTGATGGAGATGTGATAAATTTGTTTGGCCTCCTAGGAACAGGTTCCACTGAATCTGGAGACTCCCACACCTTCCGAGAAACTAGGTTCATAAGTTCATCGAAAGGTGGAGACATCCAAGGGGAGGAAGGATGAGATCCGAAGGCCTTCAGGTATATGGATTTTTCTGTTGAAGGGTTGGTGGGCTTCCACCACCTCTCTACTTTAGCATTTCCAGGATGTCTCCAAAGGAGACATCATCAGGAGGAAACCATGGGGACACTTCAGCTTCATCGAGGTCCGTATCAGAAGTGATGGACTCCTCTGGGAAGTCTAAATGCTTCCTCTTACATAATCTCTTCTGAGGTACCTCTTCAGAGGGGTACTCTGGAAAGGTTTCAGAATAGTGGGGTGGTTCCCTTGGGGCATCCTGAGACCTAGGATCTCTGCGTCCCTGTGGATACAAGGGTATAAAAGTAGACAGCAGCGCTTTTGGGGGTAGAACATCTGGAGATGATAGTGGAGCTGTCTATGGAGACAGCACTCTCATCACCTCAAAAGCCCCCTGTCCCTTATCCAAGAATATCCCTGGATCCGAGGAAGTTGAGGGAGCTCCCGGAATCAAGGACAATGGGCCTGAGGCCGAGGTAGGAGCCGAGCTCATCCGAGCCGTTGCTCCAAGAGGCAAGGCAGGATCTGACAACTGTCCAGTCTGACTTACCTTTCCAGACCCAACTGGGGAGCGTCAGCTCCTAGACTCCTTGACCTCCAATGGAGCAGAGGATGTCAGAGGAATGGTTGGATCTGAAGATCCAATAGTAGGTCTCGGATCTGAAGGTTCACTAAAATCAGCTCCGGATCTTCTGACTCCAAAGCCCTGGGTTGGATCGGAGGAAGAATCGGAACAGAAGAGGTGGATGCAGTAGGACCCGAAACCCTCAGGGTTAGATCCAACAACTTGGCCAGCACTGGTGTCTAAGCCTCTGTACCACCCAATCCACATAGTCTTCAGAAAGACTCCTGAAGACAGAGTCAAGGGGGTTGGAAACTAAGATTGCTGTAGAATTAGTGATCTGAGTGTAGAGGAGAACATTTCCGTATCTCAAACTCTACCGGCACAGAGACAGATGGTGTTGGAGCTAAAGATTTTTCGGATCCGATAGGCTTTGTATCCGGTGTAGAAGTTTTTGAAACCTTTTTCGACGGTTCAGATAAAGTACAAGAGGAAGATTTCTTCCCAGATTTGTCTGATTTTGAAGTTGGAGACTTGTCAGTTTTAGATAAACCCGGACCTTTTTCTAAAGCCTGTGAAAAGGGGGGTTTTAATAGTCCTCTCAATATCAATTTGTTCTTTCTCTTCAGAAGTGCTCTGTGGTTAAAAGCATGGCAAACAGAGCATGACTCGGGAAGATGGACAGTTCCAAGGCAATAGATGCAAACCATGTGTCTATCACTTAAGGGCATTTTCTGCCCACAGCCCTCACATTTGTTTGAAACCCATTGGTTTTGAATCCTTATTCAACATTTTTACAGAGAAAAAACTAGGAAAATAACAAGAAATTTTCACAACAACCTTTTTTTTTTTTAAAAATAAATTCTCTAACACCAAAGTTATTTGAAGGAAAAAAGGGGAATAGAGGGAGGCACAACCCTTTAACTTAAACAGGCTATGCCTGGGGAAAAATAAAGGGGAAGAGAAAAGCCCTCTATCTTAAATGGGGTAAAAGAAAAGGCAGTTCTCTAGTTTGAACTGTCTTCAAAGGGACTTCAGAAAATAATACAAACAACAGGAATAAGAGCCCTCTAACTTAAACGGGCTATTTATCTTTTTAAAGGAAAAGCCAGAAGAGGGGCAACAAGGCCTGAATGAAAGTCGATGGCCAACAGCAGAAAACAGCCGCAAAAAAACGGAAATAAAACTATTCAGTAAAAAACTAACTATATAAAAATAAATAACAGGCAACAATAACTTTCTTTCAAATGTTGGAGAGAAATAAAGATTATACTTATCCAGAGCTAGCAGAATGAGCAGCCGATCTTATCATCAAACAAAATCTGGGGAGGTTTTTAGTGCATGCTGGGATATGGTTTAGCCATGAGCTGGCAGAAGACCTCGAGCTTGAATATAAAGGCAGAGTCAGATCAGAGGATCAGATCCGAACCCAACCTAAGAATGAAGGTGAGATAGGACAACAACACATCAACTGGTTTATTCACATCATAGTATCTTAATGTAGGTGGGGTGGCAAGTTTCTGCTTAGGGTCATCAAATGCCTTCTGATGATGATGCAACCATGAAACATTTTCATGTGTTAGCTCTCTCAAAGGTGCTGTCAACTCACTGAAATCTGGTCTACATTTTCCTAAATAGTTGACCATGCCCAGAAAACCCTGTAAACCTTGTACATTTGTTTGGTCCTGATATCTCAAGAATAGCTGCTTGCTTGGTCGGATCAGGTCTCAAGCCTGTACTTGTAAAAACATGTCCTACGTACATAACTTCTGTAAGTCTGAATTTGCACTTCAGAGGATTGAGCTTTAAGTTTACTTCACATGCTGTGTCTAGAACTTTCTTGAGGTGTCTGTCATGTTCTGCTTCACCATTGCCACCAATTAACAGATCATCTACTGTTGGCACAAAGATAACATGAAAAAATGTGTTCCACTGCACAATGAAAAACTTTACTTGCAGAATTTATTCCAAATGGCATCCTTAGGAATCTGTAACTGCCAAATGTAGTACCAAAATTTGTTAGAAATGAGGATTTGCGATCAAGCATCACATGCCAAAATGAACTCTCTGCATCCAAAACAGAAAATACAGTTGCATTTCGTATTAGAGCTGCAACTTCAACTGTGCGCATTGGATGATATGGTCTTTTTAATGCTTTGTTCAAATCTCTTGGATCAATGCATATTCTGATTTCATTTGAGCCTTTCTTATGAGCAGCTACCATGGACGACACCCATTCAGTTGGTTCTGTGACTGGACAAGTCATACCTTGCTGCACCATTTTATCCAACTGAGCTTTAATGATCTTCCATAGCTATCAGAACTTTTGTTGCTGATCTGACTACTGGAGTGATCTCAGAGTCAAACTTCATTGAATACACAACTGGGAGTTTGCCCAATTTGTCATCAAAAACATCAGCATACTCTGAGAAAATGGCATCAGAAAAATTGGAACCGCACACACATGAAGAAATTCTTTAACAAAAGAAAGCGGATTCATTCTTAAACTATCTTTGACACCCAATAAAGACTGCACTAGTTGTCAGACTATGTAGAATAACACGTAACAGTTCTTGGACAAATAACATGAAAGTATCACTGAACCTTCAATTTGAATTTCTTCACCTCCATAAGCAAGAAGTCTCACACTGCTGGTTACACTGAGTTGTTCATTAATTCTCACGCTTGCAAATGTGTCTGCTGATGTAACATTGCACTTTGACCCAGTGTCCACTTTGAGATCTGTGGATTTTCCATTAATCTGGACCATACAAAACACTTCACTCCTTGTTAATAAGTTTACTGCATCAACTCTTTCTCCAAGCACTGATACACCATCTACATAGAAATCTGACTGTTTTAGCTCTACGTGATCAACTTGCTTTGTTGTGCGACCTTTCTTTACAAATGTGTGAGGCTTACTTGATTTGCAAAACTTCTGGAAATGGTTCCATTTTTACACTTGTGACATTGCTGGCCAAATGCTAAACACTTCTCTCTTTTAGACTCATGATTTGCTCCACAATTGCGACAGTTAACAATAAAGCTAGATTTGGGTTTTGCTGACTCCTGTTTATGTTGCACTGAGCTTGCGGTTGAGCTTGCACTTTTTCTGGAACTTGCTATAAAACCTTGTGGCTTCTTTGGAAACTCTTAGCTGCCACATGTTTAGGCCTGTTCTTGTTTGTCACATGTTGCATACTGTCTAGGTTTGCTCTGGAGCTCACTGAAACCATGCCTTAGTCACTTGCAAGCATACTCGTATGTCTTTCTGTTACCTCATAGATCTGACAAATTTCTATTGCCTTGCTTAATGTTAAATCACTATCACAAAGCAAAATCTTTCTCACAGCAGCACTATTAATACCACATATAAGTCTGTCCTTTATCATCTTTTAAATCACCAAAACGACACATTTTAGCTCTGTTTCTCAAGTCAGTTATATAAGCTGCAAATGTTTCCCCTGATTTCTGATCTCTTGTGTAAAACATATGCCTCTCTAATGTAATATTCGTCTAGGGGTTGCTCATTTCTCTAAACTTGCGCTTCAAACACTCAGGGTCCTCCATTGATTCAGCTTACACAACAATATGTCAGTCTGCACCTTCTCCTTCAAACACTGCTTGTCCATATACAAATGAACGTACTCTTTCTATGGCCTCAGATCCTGCTAGGTTTAGCAAATCGAATGCCATGGTACATGCATCTATACCTGCATAAGCTGCTTGTATGATAATATTGTACTCTTGCTCAGTTTCTAGTTTTCTGCAATATTCTGGTCAAACACAAGTGGTTGGGGTTTTTAAAATCCGTCTGCCATATTAACACATACCAGCGAAGGATCTGGCAACTACACATGAACACACACACATGCACATGTGCATAAGTAAATGGTGCTCTGAACTTTTACTTTCTTTTGTTAAGCTTATCGGAATTATGCAAATTAATGAACTCATAGTACTTTCAAATAACTGGATTTTGCTAAATAAATTTCTCAGGCATTTTGATGCTTTACTGTACTTTGCAAAATAATTTCTCGGACTGTTCAATGCTTTACGGAGCTTTGCGAAATTTCTTGGGCTTTTCGATATTTTATGGAATCTTTAATTGATAAGGACAGAAATGCTAAAGTCATTTATCATCACTCGCTACACTCTCGGAATTGGTAAAGGCAGAAATGCTGCAGTCATACGCCATCGCTTGTTAAAGTCCACTTTAAGAAACATTCAAGAACTTTATGATGCAACTGAGCAATTCATGAGTACTGTAATACTCTTGTAGTCTTTTGTAAGAAACAACTCTTATCAATGCAAGAAAAATATCAAGCAACTGTACAATGTGAATAAATCGAACATCTGTTGCCAAAACTCAATAACTTTTGAAGTAATTGTACTTTGCGAATAACTGCATACAGCATACTGAAATGTCCCCAAACTGGTGATACCTTGCTAGGCAACTCTTTACAGTACAAGCACTCTGTAATGGCAGCACTTTGCAAATAGACACCCCTGGCACAAGAACCTTTCTTCGAAATAACTATGCTTTGACTGAATTGCATGAACTAGTTGCACTTCGCACACAACAAACCCTTTGAAATACATGCACAGTAATAAGCACACACTGTAAGCACTTTTACACAGTCTGAGATACTATAAACAATTTTAATTACGCCCTTGATGCAATACGAAGTCATAGTTATGCCCAAATACAGCACTTTGCCCAAACACATGCAGTGCTTTATCTTTGCTTAACATGCCCTTTCCTTTTATTATATTCATCTTGCTCATTTAAGCCCTTTTTATGCCCAATGCACTTTTCTTGCGCTCATTTTACTCTAAATATGCCCAATTCTGCGTTAAACACACTCGTTTTGCTTTAAACATGCTCTTTTTTGCTTTACTATTAGTCGTTTCATCAAATGTTTTTATCTTAAACAGTTTTTCCAGTTAACAAAATGTTTTGTACTTTCAGACTTGCCTGATAAGGCGGTTTGAGCCCTTGTAATGCCTCTTTTTGCCTTCTTTTGCATCGAGTAAACAATTCATACTATTTCTCATTACCTATGATTCTTTCTGGTTATGCATGTACTCTTTTCTCTTGGTTTTACCTTCGCTGCCATCTTTACATCTCATGGCTCTGAATATTTTTCTTTCTTCCATCCCAGTTCTGAACCATGTCGCTTTCTTGTTGAGACGCACATAAATGAGTCTTCGTGGGTTCTGTTCAAGCAGCTTTATTTTACTAAATCACTACATAGGCTTACTGACTATAACTTAAGTAACTTGTATACAAACTAACAACTGCAATCATGCATGCTCACTCTCTGGCTGATTCTACAAAATTGCACTAGGGATTGCATGTGTCTGTAATTTATACATGCGCACACAGTCTCAACATGCTTCGTAAAGTTATAGCACACACGTTACACTCTGATCTACACCTAGGATGAAAGGAAAGAAAAAGATGCTCAGATTTACAAATTACTTTAGTTTTATCTAAATAACATTCAAGTTGTCTATGCAAATCCAAGGTGTGAAGAACCTTCTCACTAGTAAACTGTGGAGAAGGGAAAAAAAGTGGCCAAATGAACAGACTCATTAAAAGACAATTCATTAACCACCTTGGGCATAAAAAGAAGGATTAGTACGAAGGGACACCCTGTCCCTATGAAAAACTAAAAAAGGAAGGACAGCCATAAGGGCCTAAAGCTTAGACAACCTTCCAGCTGAAGTAAGGGCCAAAAGAAAAACAGTCTTCCAAGTACAGTGCTGTAAGGAAGCTGAAGCTGCCGGCTCAAAAGGAGCCGGAGTCAATTTTTCTATAACAAAATTAAGGGTCCAGAAAGGAGGACTAGGCTTCTTTGGAGGCCTAATATGAAAGGAAGTCTTTAAGAAATTGTTTGACCCCAAATCTAGAAGCCAAAGGAGGAGTCAAAGGCATTCAAGCAGAAATATCTGAAAGGTGAGCTTTAACTAATGAGTATCCCAAACCAACATGAAGCAATTCACACAAATAAGAGAGAACCAAAAGAACTTCCATAGAAAGTGGATCCAGGTTAAGAGCAATATACCAAACAGAAAATCTCTTCCATTTTATCATTTGGACAGATAAGATTTCCTGGTAGTGAGCTTCCTGGCCTCCTGCAGAAACTAAAGCATGTCCTCAGGAAAAAAGGTGCATAAAAGGAATCAAAGCCCTATTACTCACAGAGTGGACAAGCGAGGATGGATGAGAGACCACTTGTCTTGGGTGAGTAGGTCCACACTGTTAGGTAACTTGTGGTGATTGCCCTTGGCTAGATACAAAAGAAAAGGAAACCAATGGTGTCTGGGCCAAAATGGAGTCACTCAACAAGATTTTGAGAGAGTCTTGTTCTACCTTGAACAGAACTCTCAGTATGACAGGAAGGGAAGGGAAGGCATAAAGAAATATCCCCTTCCAAGAGAAAAAGATAGCATCCACCTTCCAAATCAAAGGGTATGGGACTATGATGAAAAAGAGAGGAAGTTGTCTGTTCAGTGGGGAGGCAAAAAGAGCTACCCAAGGAGTACCCCACTGGTGGACAATGTCCTGAAACACACTTCTGTGAAGCACCCATTCATGAGTCTGTGTTATGGACCTGCTCAGACAGTCTGCCACAATGTTCTGTTCTGGAATATAAACAGCCTGAAGAGTCACCTGATACTGGACAGCCAGATCCCAAACCTGAAGAGCTAGTCTGCACAAGAGGCAAGATCACGCCCCCCCTCCCTTCATTTGTTGATGTACATCACTGTGGTATCACCTGTAAAGGCCCTGGAAGAAGTATGAAAAGCCAGAGGGAGAAATCTTCTCTCTTTCATGCTGATATGCTCCACCCTTTTATGAATAGACCAAAGGCCTTAAACCTTTAGAGAGCCGAAAGAAGCTCTCCACCCCACATTGAAAAAAAAGAGTTCCTGAGAGGGGACTGGGGACTGAAAAGGAAGCCCTGGGTAGACAGAGCGTTGATGAATCCACCACTGAAGCTCTAGCTTGATGCATGGAAGAGGAGGAACTGGAAATTCCAAAGAATGAGAATGTGGAAGCCCGACTGTATTTAGGAGCCATTGTAGCTTTCTCATATAAAGCATGGCTAGAGGAAGCATAGGAATGGTGGAAGCCATGTGTCCCAGAGCCATTAAAAACTCCCTGGCTGTAACTGAGACCTGAGGAAGAAGGGATTGAAAAAAGGCAACTGGAGTCAAAACCTTGGGAGAGCACGGATGCCAGCACAGGAATGGTCTGAAACCTGCATTTGAGAACAGGATCCAGAGAATGAGTCAGGAAGGATTTTTGGAAATTTAGTGTAAACCCCAAGCTTTGCAAGAGGCAAATAGCATAGTGGTGGTGGTGAAGTAGGGTCTCTGGATAGGAAGCCTGTATGAGTAGGTTGCACAGGTAAGGGAAGATTTGTATCCCTCTCATCCTCCCAAAAGCAATCACAGGAGCAACTCATTTGGTGAAGACCCTTAAGGCAGTAGAGAGGCCAAACCGCAAAGCATAGAACTGAAAATGCAAGAACGAAACAGAGAAACACAAAAACTTCCTGAAATGGGGATGAATAGGAATATGGAAATAGGCATCTTTGAGATCCAGAGAGACTAGGAAAGCCTGAGGTAGTAGAAGAGGAAACAGGGTTTGAAGGGATAGCATTTGAAAGGAAGGAACCCTTAAAAAGGTCTTGACCTGAGAAAGACCCAGAATGGGTCTTCAGATGCCTTCTTTCCTGGGAGCCAGAAATATTCTGGAATAAAACCCCTTCCCCTTTTGAGGAGCAGAAACTGCCTGGATGATGCCTTGAGACAAAAGGCTCTGAAGTACATCCTGACTAGAAGAATCAGGAGAACCTTGGATTTTAACCAGAGTCTGGTGTTGGGAGATGGAGATGAACAGGAAGAAGACCAGCAACAGTAAAATTGGTGAATAAATGGGAGAATATAAAGCATGAATCAGCAGCTGTAGAAGAAGCATCAGCTGCATCATAACTACATTTAATAGAATAACTGAACACTTGAGAAGAGGATCCCAACAAAGAGAGGGCCAAGTTCTTCCATTCAGAGGTTGGAAGATCAGAAACAACTTGAAAAGCCAGAGAGAGAAGAGCTAAAACATACCAGGTCATATGGGTCTGGTAGTTAATAGCCCGAAAGGCCAAGGTAGCAACAGTGTACACCTTTTTACCCAGCCTTTCTATGGGTCTACTGTCCTTGTCAGAAGGAAGCACTTTAGCGGAAGGCAACAGTATAGAAGGTTTGTCTGAAGAAAGAGATACAACAGAGGGATCAGCAGAAGAACATTTGTAAAGATATTTACAACCACCAGGCACCTTTCAAAACCTATCAGTTTTTTTAGGAGCTGGAGTCTGGAAATCAGAAGCCTGAGAAGCTGATGAAAAAGTGTCTTACAGGGCAGCAAGGACAGGAGGGACAGCAGATGGCTTACGAGACTCCATCTGGAGGGGTTCATAATAGCTCTTCTGGAAAACAGAAACCTGGATACAGTCCTATTTAAATAATTCCATCATCCGAGATATAATGCCCCCAAAGGAAAGTCCTTCAAAGGAAAAGTTTGGACTAATATATTCTAATGAAGAAGGAATCGGAGAAGAACAGGCTAAATACTCTTCTTCAGAGTCCAATTCTAAATCAAAAGAGTCCTGCTCCCTAGGCCTCTTAAGAGGAGAAGACAGAGGATCAGGAACAAAAACTCATTGTGGAGGCTTCAAGGCCATGAATGCATTAAACAACCCATGTGAAATCCTGCCACTCACACTGAGGATCCTTAGGAACAGGGTGACAAATATGCTTTGTTTTCTGCTTCTTTTTCAAAGGAATGTCAGCCCTAAAGATATTAGGAGGTATGGATCCTTGCTGACACTCAATTAATGTAGTAGGTTATCTCCTCCCTAACGAGAATCTGCGGAAGACCTCTTGGTCCCTAAGATATAATCAGCTGCAGTTCCCAGTCAACATCTGTAATGGATGCGTGCAAAGCCTCTTGAGGATATGTGAGGAACTGGATCCATGCGAGCCTCCAAACCGGTCTTGTCAGTGGAATCCAACAGAATGACCAGACAATCCTCCAGGGTTTCACCAGCCTCAAAAGAGACGTCTGGGGCAGGTGGTACAGCAGCAGCTGAATCTGACCTAACTTTCTGGTCATCTTCCTCTTGGCAGACATCTGACCCTCATGCCAGGATGACTACGCCATTGCACCTTCTGCCAACAACTTAACAAGCTGGTTCTCAAGGCAGACAGATAAAGAGGAGAGACAACTATGAAGAGTGTTACAGACAAATGCTTGACAAACTGGGCACGACGTATAATCGTGAGAAGCACCCAAGCAAAATAAACACTGCTTGTGACAGTCCTTATGGGGGAATCTGTCTCCCACACTGACATTTTCCTTTTCTGGATGACACGTAATCTCACTACAAAAGTAAAGAAATCAAAGATAAGAAGAAAACCCCCAACTAGGCACTTATCTAAAATGTCTTCATAACCAGCAGACAAAGGAGCGTTTAGACTGATGATCGAAGATGGCTTTTAGATTGGCGGCAAAGAAGTTTTGAGGTAGGTGCGTCTGTGTCACCTTTATGCCCTATGCCATGAGAGGGGAACATGCATGTGATGTACAATGGACTAGTAATCCTAAGGCTTTGGTATACTGGTCAGACATCGGGCTACCCTCGGCAGGGTTCCTGATGGAGAGATGAAAAGTCTGCAAGCAAAGGAGAGTAGTAGTGCTGAAAATGAATTCATCCTCAAGTCTTGGCGAGTACCTTCGTGAGGTGGACTCTGTTTTTCACAAAATCTCACCAAGGTGACACTGATATATAGCATATATCATGGACAGAAGTAAATCAAAAATAAAAAAAGATAGCTGGGTGCACAAGACCCAGGATAATAAAGTGCCCAATCCTGGTAGGCACACTAGTGCCAGGACTGGAAAAAAATGACAGTGTAGAATCCTCAAAATATGAAAACATTCCTATAATGGGGCCAGGCTCAGGGGGAGGATGCCCCCCCGTTGTAGAAGGAAGTAGCAGTACACAAAAACAAAAACTGATTGGCCTAAGAAGAGCCATAAAGACGACAGAGTGGACTATTGAGGATAAGAAAGAAATTATGTATTGTTACTATTATGCAAAAAGCCCAGAATTTCCAGACACAAGATATACAAAATGATTAAAAGAGAAATTAGAGGAAAGAAAGATGCTTCCGCAGGAAAAACTGTTAGACGCTTCAAATAGAAACCTGCATTCATTAATACAACGGATTTTTGAAAAACAGTATATAGATCAAGAAACTTTGATCTGTCTGGAAAAAGAAGCATCTGAGGAAGTGAGAAAATGTAAACAACAAAACCTGGTGATATTTGAAAAATATAAAAAAGAAATATGGGCATGGGAAAAAAGAGATTTGATATGGTGCAATATTTTTGCAAAGAAGAATGCCATTTTAACTAATACAGAGAAGGCAGTCTCAAAGATATTCGAAGAGAAATACAGACAAAGGCATCCAGATATCAAACATTTCATAATAAAAAGATTACTAGCACAAAGATGTAATGTAAAAAAGACTATTAGTAAAGCAGAAGTTAAAGAAATAGAAGTTGAAGTTATAGAGTGCCTGCAAAGTGAAGGATTTAATGTAGAAGGTCTAAAACAGACTACATCACAGCATGATGGAGTGAGAGTCCCCAGAATTAGTAAAAGCAAGACGATCGGGAGACGTGAAGAAGAAATATGGACAGGGGAAAGGATGAGAGATTTAATATGGTGTAATATTTATGCAAAGGAGAAATCAAAACTAACCAATACAAAAAGAGCAGCACCAAAGATATTTAAAGAAAAATATAAAGGAAAGGAATCCGCATATGGAAAATTTTACAATACAAAAAAAGAAGACGACTAAGAGGAAAAGTAGAAAAAGAGTTAGTAGTGAAGAAGTCAAAGAAATAGAAATGAGGTTATGGAACAGCTGCAAAGAGAAGGATTCTGTGTAGTAAATCAAATACAGAAAGCACCACAACAGGATAGAGCAATGGATATCCAAATTAAGGGGAAACCAGTGAAACAGGAAGCAACTGGTCAGGTGCCATATCAAGATATTTTGGAGCCTTCCACTGGAAACCAGTATAAATGTTCATTTGAAACTAGACAGCAAGGAAAGGAACAGGAAACTGTGGAAATGAATGTTGAGGAGTGATAGGACAGTGAGTTCCCATATGACAGAACAACAGATGACACAAGATGAAACTGAAGAAAATGTGTCACACGAAGATGCTATAGAACTTTCTATAAAATGCCAGGAAATGGAAAACAAGGGATATGCCCTCAGTATGGAAGAAAATTAGTTAAGAGAAGAGTTGCTTGATTTAATAGACAAAGACCGATCAAGATCAATGACAGAAATAGACTGCAGAAGATTAATAAAACCTCAAAAGTTAGAAGCTTGATAAAACGAATGAACACAGTAACTAGGACTGCCCATAGAGATCCAGTCGATGTAACAGAAGTAAACAGAATATATTACTGTGCTGCTAAATTAATAACTGATAAAGTTCTACCACAGGAACACAAGGTAGTGAGGGAAAATAGGAGGCAAAAGCAAGTGTCCTGGAAATATCGAATAGAGAAAACTGTAAAGCAGCTAAGACAAAAAGTGTCATTTTTAGAAGATTATAGAAGAGGGAACAGATCAACTAAAATACGAAGATAGATGTGATAAAAGCAATGCGCAGTATTAGAACAGACTAGGATCTATTATGCACTATTGGAGATGAACTAAAAATTTCAAAACAGGTGGAAAGACTTAGAAGATACAAAGATAAATATAAGGGAAAAGCACAAAATAAGCAATTTATTGATGACCCAGAAAAGTTTTATAGAGAAATGGGAAATAAGGTAAAAGGAACTGAAAGACTGCCAAAAAGAGAGGAAGTAGATACATTTTGGCGAAGTATCTATGAAGATCCTGGGGTCCAATTCAAAATACTGACTTTCAAAATCCCTAAACTCAAAATATTGAGACCAAAATTTCTAAAGCTCAAAATAATGAAAATTCAAAATACTGAAACTCAAATTATCGAAAAAAAACACAGTATAGCAACACAACTATATTGCAGCAGAACTACATGCAGAAACATATTACTCTTCTGCAAGTATAGGTAGGGGGCAAGCCCCCCACACCCCCTGCTACTTAAATATATCAACTCCGAGATTGTGCTTCAGTACACTAAAAAGTGTAACCTCGGAGTTGATATATTTAAGTAGCAGTGGGTGTGGGGGGGGCGCAGCTCCCCACAGGGGGGTGTAGGGGGCCTTGCCCCCCTGCTTATATTTGAAGAGTAATATGGTTTGTGTTTTATTTGTTTCAGTATGTACTTGTGCTGGAATGTAATAAATGTTGGTAGCCTGTGTGTTTTCAGTATTTTGAGTTTTCAGTATTTTGAGCTTTAGAGATTTTGGTCTCAGTATTTTGAGTTTAAGGATTTTGAAAGTCAGTATTTTAAAGTGGACCCAGATCCTGTGGAACATAAAGATGCTAAATGGATAGAAGTAAAAGAAAGAAAAAGAAGTTTAAAGGTAAAGGATATGAAATGGGATGAAATAACAGCCAGAGAGATTGAAAAAAAAGTTGAGAAAAGCCTCTAACTGGAAAACACCAGGCCCAGGGAAAACACCAGGCCCAGATGCAGTACCTAACTTTTGGCTTAAAGTATTAACGTCTTTGCATGAGGATTTATCCAAGAGTAAGAACTATTTATATGCGCACCCCGAGCACACACCCTACTGGTTAACAACAGGAAAAACAATGCTCTTGCTTAAGAGTGAACCTGCAAGCTACCCTAAAAATTATACACCAATAACTTGTCTTCCAACGACGTATAAACTATAGATGGGAATTGACGCCAACAGAGTTTATAGTCATTTAGAAGAAAACTTAATTATGGCAGTAGAACAAAAGGGCAATAAAAGAAAGTCATATGGAACAAAAAAATGTGTTGTTAGAGTGGAGAACTGTAAGAAGGGGAAGAATTCAAGTATGGCATGGATTGACTACAAAAAAGCATTTGAGAGTATCCCACATTCATGGATAAAAGAGTGTTTAAAAATGTATAAGATTCACCCTACACTGACTACATTACAGTAACCATGAAAGTGGCAGATCACTTTGCAATTAAGCCATGATAAAGGACAGATTATTATCCCAAGGATAAAAATTCACAGGGGGATATTCCAGGGTGACTCTCTATCAACGTTGCTATTATGCCGTGCCATTAATCCATTAAGCTGTTTACTTAACAGCTTAGGTTCATGGCTACAATTTGGCTTCTAGAAAAGAAAAGAACAAAGTCTAATGACTTATCTTCGCTTTTTCGATGATTTAAAACTGTATAGCTCATCAGATGAGGAACTGAAAGCACAGCTGCAGATTGTCAAAACTTTATCAGATGATATTGGAATGTCATTTGGTCTTGATAAATGTGCAAAAGCAACCTTTAAAAAAGGAAAACTGCAGCACCATTAAAACATCAGTTTGGGACAAGAATGTGATATAAAAGAACTTGAGCAAGAGGGAGTGTATAAATATTTGGGAATTGAAGGATCAGCAATAACACATGAACAAATGCAAATAAACCTCAGTAAGGAGTACTTTAGAAGGCTTAAATTATTCCTGAAAACAGCACTGACATCTAGGAACAAGATCCAAGCCATAAATCAATTTGCTCTTCCTGTCCTAACTTACAGTTTTGGAGTGATTGACTGGCCCCAAAAAAGTGTTGGATAGATTGGATATTAAAACAAGAAGGATGATTCATGCTCACCAAATGATTTATAAAAATCAGTGTATACCAAGATTATACATTCCCCGTTCCTAAGGAGGGATGGGCCTCCTTGAAATTGATTACATGTATAGATCTGCAATCGTGGGACTCCACACATCTGCTGACCTCACAAGATCCAAATGTAGCGAAAGTTTTGAAACATGAGGAGAATAAATCTAAGATAACATCTCTGCTTAATTTAGCAGAAACATATAAACGTCAAGTAGGAATGGAGATCATACCAGAAATAGATAAAAACCAGGCAGCAACTGAATGTGCTAAAAAACAAAAGAAAGAATATAAGGTGAAGGACCAGATGAGAAGGCAAGAAATGTGGAAAAAACAAATATAGTTGCAAGTATAGAAAACTTCTGGAAGAGCCTCATGTTGATCAAAAACGAATGCAGGAATGGTTAAGGAGAGGTGAATTCACATCAAGAAATGAAAGGTTAATACTGGCAGCCCAAGACAGTGGGCTACGTACACGCTGGTTTACAAAGTCCATTGAGAACATGTGGGAGAAACAGACATATGTAGGTTTTCTAAAACCGAATTGGAAACAGTCACATACCTTGCTGCTGGTTGCGATGCACTAATGGCAGAGGGCTGTATATCAAAAGACAGCTGCTAGAAAACTGGATATAGTGGTCCAAGAAAAGAAGACAAAAGTAGCATTGATCCCGCCACACCTAGTGACTACAGTGTCTTGTGAACAGAGAGAGACAAAGTTATAAAATACCTTGATCTGCAGGCAGAAATGAGAGCAATGTGGAAGAGAGATACCCAGATAGTTCCAATAGTAGTAGGAACAACTGGTCTTATAAAACAGAATTTACAATCGTATTTAGATATGTTACCAATTTATGTAACGATGTATGAATTGCAGGAGGAGTCATTACTGGGCACATTGTGGGTGCTGCAAAGAGCACCTTTGGCTGACATCAAAGAGTGAAACAATACTAATTTCATGAACTTTAATAGTACTTTAACTTAGGAATGGGGTCCTTTCCCGTTCATGGTATTAGAAACCCAAAAGACTTGGAGAATTTAAAAACAGGGGATACTTAGAGCAAGGAATATTGCAACAGTGATATAGGACATTATTACTTATAAGAGGTGGATTGGAACTTGATTTGTAATACTGAAGATGTATCAGGGGGACCGCGAAGTGAAAATATAAGACAAGAGGGAAACATTCTGAACAAATTTATGAAAATACCTGAAATATGTGAATTCAGTAGAAGGAACTTGGACAGAATTTAAACATTATTTCCCAAGGTACAGTAACTGGGCTAGACTACACAAAACATGTGCATTTGATTGAAAGCTTCGACATACATCCAAGGTATTGGAAGAAAATAACTAGAGACGGAAAAGTAATAAAGTGGGATGAGGCCAAGCAGATGATGTTTGGACTGCAGGCTAGAGACCGCCTTCCTTACCAGGGATTGATACTCTAGTTATGGTAAACAGAAAAGGATAGAGATATCCTAAATGAAAGACCTAATCTGGTGCAGATTTTAGTTGAATCTAAAATAGAAGCTGCTGTTAAAAAATGGATGATAAGCAGGGCATATAAAATATTGCAAGATAGGTGTAAGAATCAATCAGAGGAGGATGGAAACGCTTGGGAAGACAGACTGGAAAAGCAATTTACGAGAGAACATATGTATGGCTCCCAAGTATGCAACACAGTAGAGAAGGTTTAGAAACTTTGCTTGGAATTGTTTGCGTAGGTATTTTTATGCCCCAAGCATACTTCAAAGAATGCTTCATCAGGGAGACAGCAAATGTTGAAGGTATGATGGGGAAGAAAGAGGTAACTTGGACAAAATGTTTTGGGAGTGTAATGGGTTGGCAGATTTTAAAATTTCCCTACAGAGAAAAATAATGGGTGAGCAAATGGCTGTAACTAAGGAAATTATTCTTTTGAGTGGGTGCACATGATCTGAACTGTCTAGACACAGTAATGCCTTATTAAGTTTAATTCAGTTACTAAAAATGAAAATCAAAGTATAAACCAACTTTATATGATGTACTGAATATTATAAAAGAGCTAAAAGAACTGGAAGAGAGATCTTTAGACAACAGAAGGAGCTGATTACATAAAAATGAATGGAAATAGTAAAACCAATGCACACAGATTAAAGTTCAGGAAGAGATGGTGTGATATTTAAGGGAAGCCAGGAATTTAGCAATTTATGTAATGCTGGACTGATGATAGGTAGAAGGATAGAAAAGATACGTGATGTATAATGTATGCAAGTGGAGAAAAATGTTAATATGGTTTGTTTTCCATTCTGTTAACAAATGTTTTGCCTGTGTCTTAAGTGACAGTTTAATACAGGTGTTTTAATAATCTGTTACAGCAGCCTTTCACTTAGCACTCTCTTGTCCTTTTCTCTTTGTCTACACACTGATAACAGTCCAGGATAGAGAAGGCAGTCTATAACCTGCAGTCCAAACGTCTTCTTAGCCTCACCCCACTCTAGTTATTTGCTCCCCTCACCTTGGTTCCTTTGTCAGTTTTCTCCAGCAAACTCTAGCCTCTTCTAGTCTACTTTCTGTATCCCTACTTGCAGTCTTCCCTATTGGCAAAATCTCCTTTCTCCATTCTCATGTTGCCTTCATTTTTAGAATACTTTCTACTACTTTATGAATATAATATACTACTTATTTCGGCTTTTCCCAGTTAGGGGTCACCACAGCAGATCACCTGTCCACTCATGATTGGCAGTGGAGTTTTACGGTGTCGAATTGCCAGCCCGGCACCCAACCTTCCACAGAAGGCACACGCACTCACGCCTAGGGCCAATTGAGAGTGTCCAATCCACCTATGGCACGTCTTTGGGATGTGGGAGGAAACCGGAGCATCCGGAGGAAACCCATGCAACCACAGGGAGGACATGCAGACTCCACACAGAAGGCATCCCAGCTGAGGATCGAACAGAAGAACATTTTGCTGTGAGGTGGCAACACTAACCACTGCACCACCGTGGCCGCCCTCTATGAATATAATATACTGTATGGTTATTATTCTCTGTAAGGATCTGCATCCAAAATCCCTCTGTCTCATTATGTCTTGAACTTTCCCACTGCTTTATCATCATCCTTCTTCTGTTTTAACTTTCTGTTTGTGTTATGAATGCAAGACTTAACTGTGTAACTCTAAAATATCCCTTCAAATCAGGCAATCCTAAACCATCTTGATCTATCGGGAGGATCAATATATCCCACTTATCACATGCCCTCTTTACCTCCCAGAGAAATTCTTTCAACTCTATTATTGTCGACAAATTTTCCTCTGGTTAATAAATATATATATGACCTGTATATAAAAATAAAGGGACTAGAAACATTTTCACTGCTTGTATCTTACTATCCATATCTACATACAAGAGGATCCAATTTCTCAGTTTTTGTATTATCTTTTGATTCGGCCCTTCCCACACATCTTTAGCTGCTGTAACAAAACCTTTTTAATCCATACTTCTATATACTTCATCTTATCATGTCCCCATGTATTGCTGAACCAGTTCATGAGTGAGTACATAATTTATGATTATAACATTTGTTTTTTTCTTCATTAATTCATATCCTGAAAGACTTGAAACTGTCTCAAAATGTGCCACAACACTGAGATGCCCTTTTCTGGATTTATCAAGTGCAAAATAATATCATCTGCAAATAAAACCTACTTGTCTTGATTATTATGCCAACTGAGTCTCTTACTTTCTTTCCAATGGCTCCAAATATAAAGCAAATAACAAAGGGAAAAGAGGACATCCCTGCCTAGTTCTGGTTCTTCTGCTCAAACAAAACTTATCTGAGGGGAACCTTCCCACTTAAATTCTTGCCTTTGATCCCACATGCAAATTCTTACTTAACGTTATTGTATCAGGGAATCCAAATTCTTCCATTGCCCTACTCATAAAATCCCACCTTACTTTGTTGAATGCTTTCTCTGCATCAAAACCCACCAATAACATTGGCACTTTCTTACATACTTCCTCACATCAAACAGTTATATAACAAGGTCTCCAAACACAAAGACAAAGTGGCATCTCTAAAAGTTGTACAGTGGCTGCTGCTCTGTACCTTGTTAAATTAATCAGTTAGCTGCATCTCAGACATGAAACAGCAGCACCTTATACTGCTTCAGTGTTCAACAGTAAATGGGGCTGACAGTAACAGGAGATAAGTGGAGGAAGACAGTGAATGAGAGAAGAGAAAGCAAAGTGAGATAAGCTGGTTGGGGATGGGTAACTGAATAAACAGAGATTGAATAAACAGAGATAGAACATTTTAATTTAACAGCAATGCAATAAAAACAGATAAATTTGCATAAACCACCACCATAAAAAAACACTGGTATACAAAAAATCTGAAATCTTTTTAGCACATCAGAGCAAGACAATGATTGGACAGTTGTGATGAAAAACAAGTTACACATCAACTGCCATTCTGTATGCTAACATATGTAGAATATCATGTATGTATCCTATATCATTACAAGCTCTATATGATACATTGAATGAAAGCTAACACAAAGGAAACACTACAGTACCTAGTTAGCATAGGTGCTCAACTCTGCAAGGGCAAAAAGTAAAGACTGCCAGTGGCTGTTTAAGGAGTAAGAATTGTGAAGGTGGGGAGGGGTGAAAGGAAAACAAATGGCCAAGAATGTAACACTGAGCTGATAAAGTCTGCAGAGACAATACAACTTATTTCGAGTTACAAATAATACAAGTACTTCTGCACCACCCATTCTTGGTTGAGCCAATAAAGCTGTGCAATATAAAGGGTTTTTGAGTAACTGGTCCCATGATGTAACGGATAAAGCCCTTACTGCTCCCGAACAACTCATGTTTGACTAGTGCCACAGGCGTTGGAGAAACCAGGCAGGAAGAATGGGAGTGAGCAACTAATGCCAGCTTGCCAGTCCTAGGGGTGGTAAGCTGCCTAGTTTGTTGCAACTGCAGCATTAAGAGCCAGGTGAGGTCCATACTGCAAGCAATACACCACTTGTTTGGGAGGTTGCTAATAGGTTAAACAGTGCATACAACTCCCAAAAGCAATGACTGAAGACCCCACAAACCTGCCTCAGTGTGCTGCTAGGTAGGGTACATTCCTCTGCAGCCGTATGATGCTGCACCAGTGTCCTCAATCTCCTCACTGGTCCCAGACATGAAGCAGAATGTCTCCAGGGGAAGCTAAAGTGGGTGTGATAGAACCAGTGAAAGGGAAGAGGGCCTGGTGGCATTTGATAATCAGCTACAGGGAGAGTGAAAAAGGGTTTTGGGGAAATTCTATTACACTGCAAGTACAACATTTGTTGCATAGCCAAATTCATTGTTGATATCCTTGGCTATGGAACAGAAGTGCTTATGTTAAAATCATCAACATGGCAAACTGTCTGTGCTGGAAGCATCGAATGGCTTTGTTTTCAGTCTGAGGGTTTAGCTGCAGCATTTATGTGACCAAATTTATAGTTTGGTAATTAGCACAGAGGACTAAGGGTCTGATCTATTATTGAGCTGCTTCCTCTACTCAAGGTATGAGGTTTGATTTTTTTCACCTCCATTTGTCTACTACATGACTCTGAGCAAATCACTTAACCATACAGTGTTGCCGCATTGTCCCTGAAGAGTCACTTGTGTCCAGCGGACTTACCCAGTTAACAGATGTCTAAAATACAAAAATAAATAAAAAGTGTCAATTGTGCCGGTATGCCCGTCAATCCATCTAACATTGCCAAGTTGAACCCCAGTCTCATCCATATTCTTTACTAAATTCAAAGAAAAATGCTACTTAAAAATGACTTGTTCGCCAGTGGTCACGATACTGGATTCCAGGACACCTGACATCACTGGGATCACAGGGGATTCTGCCAACCTGTGCTCTGGATGACAAACAATGTTCATTCCTTCCACAACATACGAGGTGCTGCAGATATGCATAGAGTGATGTTGCATGGATGGCAGGGAGGTCAGAGGAGACTGATCTTGTGTGTAACATTAAAAATAATAAGAGTATCTGCTGTAAATTCAAATGTGAGGTTCAAAGCTAGACACTACATAAGAAAGCACATTTCTATTAGTAAAAATATAGTAGTAGTAGCAGTAGTAAAAAGCATACAAGGGGCAGATCATGTGACTACTCTGTCCATGGGCTGTTGATTTAATGCGGATTTAGCACATAAATCTCTTCATTTATTAGTCAAAGTGAAAACACAGGCTGGAAGTATACTGCAGCATATGTGGCCAGTCATTCAAAGTACAAGCAAAAAAGAAGGCATGGAGGAAAAGCTGGGCCAGATCCTGAGCCATGGGAAGGGACTGAAATCTGAAATGTCTACCCTGTCACTGGAGGAAATTAGTATTAATAACCTTAGAGCTACTAAAAATGTTAAAATTTTACAAAAAATGTGTGAAAAATAGAAAAAGAGTATCAAAGCAAGCAGGGGAAATAAAAATGCTGCAAAGTACTAAAGATAGCTTACTAGATGAACAACTGGCATGGAATGTCATGCCAGAAGATAAAATGCTTAAACAATAGGACATGGATAGGGAAAAGACGCCTTAAAATATGTGGAGAAGTGCATTTCTTATACAACAAGGGGTGTATTGAGTGGTTAGACAGCCAAACTGATCAAGCACATTGTGTAGGTCGTTTACCAATGAGAGAAGACAGGCCCAAACATGTGACAGTAAAACACCACAGCTACAGATAAAAGGAATGATTAGTAAGAAATGCTGCATTCAAGAGAGGGTTGGCAAGGGGAGGACGTAAGGTCAAAGTACAAATGATCATGCACCATAGGTGTATGCTATAAGAAAAAAAAATTGCTACACCTGGATCATCAATTAGCTGACAGCAGCTACTCGGCATACCTGGCTGCATTCAAATAATGTGGAAGGATATTGTATTCTGGCCCAGACCAGAAAAGGAATATATATATATATATATATATATATATATATATATATATATATTTTTATATATATATATATACATTTTTATATATATATATATTTATTAGATATAGATATGTAATGCATGGGAAAAATGGATGGTTGTTTGAAGAGAAGGATGGCAGGCCACCAAATGCAAGTGGAGATCAACCCCTGACTGATGAGATCAAAGTGATAGTGATGCTTTATGTATAATAAAAACTAAAATAAAAACTTAGCCAAACTAGAGTTTTCACTGCATGTTACATTACACTTCCAGTAACAGAGGCCCATACAAATGACTCCTTAAGAACATCAAGTGTTTCAGCTATATATATGGCTTCTGAATGTCCAGGACTTTTTGCTTTTTCTTTTAAAGTCTTTGTGTATTCATTCAGTCCAATAGAGCCAAACCCCACCAGCTGTGAACATGCATGTTTCAGCCTTTTTATGACCTTGTCAGCACAGCATAAGTAGACTGGTTTTCATCAGAAACACAGGGTCTTTCCACCCAGCTGATGTCCATAACTATTAAGGTGTCTGTAAAATATCCCAATTAACATCCAAAAAAGGTCACACAGACAAACCAATTACTAAAAACTACAAGAAAAAAAAACTAGCAAAATGATAGAGTTTTCACTGTGAAATGCCTTAGACCTCCCTCCTGTAACAGAGGCCCATGGGATATATGCACATTTCTCCATAAGGACAGCAAGCGTTTCAGCTATGTGGCTTCTGAATGTCCATGACTTCTTACTTTGTCTTTTTAAGTCTTTGTGGATATATTTAATAGGCAAAAGGATACAAAGTGGAAACTAGTAATTCTTATGGGTATATAAAATAAAAAATATAATAAAATGAGGTTGTAGGTTGGCAATCATACCCTCCCCCATGCATACAACTCTCAGAAGAGGGAGTATGGACTCAAAAGTGGTAATCTGGAATGATGTCTGCTTGATAAATCAATTCAGCTGGCTTAGGTCCATGATTGCCTTAGGTCCTCATTCTTTTTTGGCACAAAAAAGAACCTTGAGACAACCTTGGATCCTCTCTATTCTGTGGACCTCTTGGCTTACTCGCTTTTTTTAGCAGCTTTAATATTTCCTGTGCTGCTGCAGAGTGAATGTCTAGAAGGGTCCAGGGTTTTAAAATCAGAAATGATGTGAAAAGGATGCAACAGCCTCTGGTTATTACTTTCACCACCCAATAATTGAGGTTGATGGTACATCAGGTTTGTGGGTGAAGAGTTAAGCACCCCCAAATGACTGCAGGGAAAAGCAGTTAGGGAATCCTTCAGGAATGCTATAAGGACTTGTTGGTTGTCAGCCTCTGCCTCTTGGGAGACATCCATTTAAGTTCCCCCTGCCCGTGTGTGTGTGTGGGAAGGGGGGTACAGGGACAGTTCTGTCACTAGAAGCATTCTAGGAAAAACTCTTGAGACTTTCAAAATGAAAAACACTTTCCATCCTTCTGGTTATGCAAAACGGACACCTGAGGTGTGGAGAAACAAATGCCAACAACAAAAAGTTTTGCAGTCTTGCTCACTCTTGGTTAGGGTATCCTTGACATTGAGTCCAAATAAGGTAGACCCACTGAAGGGTGCATTAAAGAATGATGTCTTGAAGCTCTCTTACACAATAACACAGACACAGCCAGGAATGACAGCAAATAGTAAGAACAGTACCTGCTGCTCTGGCCATGCTATCACCTGTGTTGGACATGGAGGCACAGACAAGTTGGTAACAAACTGCCCGGTGGCCAGCTGTGATTCCACTGCCCTACAGGACTTCATTGCCATGGCAACAGTTAGGAATTTTGACAGCTCCTTTGTCAAATCCCTCTGCAATCTACACAAATGAGACATGTAGTTCAATGCTTGCAAGGCAAAAGTCACTAAAGCATACACACACTTCCCAAATCTCTACAGATCACCATGTATTCTTATTTGGTGGACAGACACAGGCACTCTCCGTGAATATTTCCTTTTTAGTGGCCACCACTACCACAAAGGCATCCCCAGTGTGTCCCTTACTCCAATGCTCCATGTACTTTGGGGACATCTGGATTATGGGGAACTGTTTCCACCATGTCCAGGTCCTTCCATGCCCAAGAATGTAGATGGTCCTGAAGTCACACACCAACACTTCAGGGGAAGGAGAATCAGTGGACCAAACTCTCCCTGTCTGAGCAATTCCAGGAGCTCTCAAAAAAGATGTCTTCTAGGGGAAATCTGGGGTTAGTATATTCAGTTAGGGTTTCCTGGGGGAATCCAAATGCCTCCTTTTACATTTGTGCTTCCTATGCTCTTCTGCTGGTACAAAAACTGTAGGAGAGTCAGAAGCAAAAGGAGAACCAAACACCTGGATTGACTCAAGGCTGTTTAGTCTCAGCTATCACACAGACAGATGATGATGAGGCACCGAAAAACCAGAGACAGCAGGGTTTTGGGCTGGATCCAAGAAGTTAATTGTCAACCCCTCTGTAGGAGACTGCAGCTGGTCACGAGGATGACCTCTATGGGTCTGCTTATCTACCACAATATTTTGCTCCAAAGAAATTTAAGACAGCTGTAGAGTAAAACGGCACTGAATTTGTATATCCCAGGGTACCACAGCTAATCTGCTCAGAGAGTATGATCTGGCACTCCCTTGTTTATGTACCACATCACTGTGGTGTCCATCTGCAATCACCTACACAGGTCCTGGGACCACACATAAAGGAGAGAGAGCTGAGTGCATTTACTACTACCAGCATCTCATACATGTTTGTGTGTTTTCAACAGTCTTTTTTGTTCAAAAGACCTTGCATTTCCAATCTAACAGCTCCCCAAAAAGACTGGGGCATCTGTTGTTCCAGACTATACATTGGAGCTAAAATGTAAAATAGTGGGCCTGGATTCAGACAAAAAATTCTCTCTCCACCAAAGCAGCTCTCTTTTTGAAAATCCCAAAACTTTATTTGAAACATAAGGGGGTGTTGATGTTGGGACTACAGACTTCAGGTAACAGTGAATCTTTCTCATATGGGGTCTGGCTAGAAGAATCATGAGAACCACAGATACCATGAATCTTAATATCCTGTAAAATCCCCCTGCTGAAGTTCTGGACTGACTGAAAAAAAAAACTCAGGAAAAGATCCCGATACAGATCTACTAATTTCTGTGTGGAAAAAAATGCTCTGTTAAACTGAAGTACCCAGCATACAACCCAGGAAAACAATCATGTGAAAAGGAGTATTACAAGACTTTTGATTGTTTTCCTGGAAATCCAGTCTGCAAAGGAGATCTCTTACCCAAGTAAGACAATGCTGACACATTTGAGATTATAAATTGCCAATGAAAGAAACGGAAAGACAGATTTTGGGAAAGACTTAAAGGACTGCAAGGATGGAAAGGGGAGGTTACTATTTGAAGATAGCCATTCAGAGCTGTTGGGCAGTCCTTGTATATGGGAAGCTTCTCTCCTTCTTTCTGGAGTCTCAATGCCATTGCCCCTCCGCTTGCCAGAAGTTTGCTGAAAATGTTTAATTTCCTTTTTAAAGGATAATGAGTTAGGGAATCAAAAACAGGAAGTAAGAATGAAGAATATATGTTATCTCTTACATCAGTTTACCTCTGTCATCATATTTTAAGGACTTCAGCAGCAGATCATCCAAAAATAACTTCCCTATGAAGGGGAGAAATTAAAATTTCAGCTTTAACACCTGCATGCAAATTTGTGAATGTAACCATACAAACATTCTCAGCACAGACGGAGCTGGTGCTTTTCTGGAATTGGCATGAGCTGAGTAATAAGTACATGTCAGAGAATGTCTGGTTACTTAAACAGAAGTAATAAGTGCACTTAGAGAAGACTTGCCCTTAGAAGAAGAAATGGTTGTAACGTTACTCATATTTTCAAAAGAAGCAAGCAAAAACTAACATGTGAGCTTGGCAATTAAGATACCTTGAAAAATAGTGGCAGAGGAATACACTTCTTTTTCCAAATCTGTCAGAAACTTTCCCATCCTTGCAAGGAGGCATGGTTAACATTTACCAAATGTTTAGCTGGACAAGGAAATTACTGCAGGGTCAGATATGGGATTATAAAAACAAATATTTGTAAAACTGATGAACTTTATACACTCTATTTGCCTTCGCAGGGACTCCAAGATGGCTGTTAGGTATGTTGCACTCTAATAAAAAACATCCTCCAAGGCTGGAAGAACAGCATGCTAAGGAAATTCCAATTGTAATTTATCAGATTTTTTAAAGAAATTAGAACTGAAAAAAAAAATGGTTTGTCCTAGATATGGTTTCAGAAAAAGAAAATTCTTCCAAGATAAAATCAGAAGAAATATTCTGCTAAGAGTCAGAATCTGCTCCCTCAAAATCTATTTACTGTTCATCACATTGGGAATCTTCAGAAACTGAACAATTCTTATTTCTCTTATCAGATCCAGAATAAGAAGGGTTAAGAGCCAAGTCATGAACTAAGCCCAATAAATCTTGTCTGCCTAACGTATCTGAGACAGGAGTAGATAAATATTTAGCAAGAATATCTATACAACCAGACCAACTCATGTCAGGTCTTCACTCTGGGGGAATAGGCATCTTAACCCAGACAGGCAGATAAGCATTCCACATTCCTTCTTCCAAGACAGACAAAAATGATTCTCCCAATCCTGACAAGGACACTTCAAAAGCCGCAGGGGACATGTCTTACCCTAATCAATGATGGCTGAAGAAGCTAAACCAGAGGAACCCAAGGAAGATGATGAATGAGCTGAGGAACCAGAAATGGCCACTTCAGCAACACTGATCTGTGGCTAAGACAGAGCAGCCTGCTGAAGAGGCAAATGTCCGGAAGTTTTCTTCTTTTTGTGACCGGATGAAGAAATAACAGAAGAAATGGTAAGCTGTTCCATGGTAAAGCTGAGAAAGAAGCCTGAATCCTGGGTAACAATGATGACAGCAGGAGCAGTCAGTAGATGGTAAATATAAAAAAATAGTGTTTTCACCAGAAAAACACCATGACAAGCGCAACACACACTTGCCCCAGTCCCTAAAAGCAATTCATAAAGCTATTATCAATAAAAATCAGGGTAAACCCCAGAAAAACAAAACTTTCCACTCAAAGTAATATCATTTTATTTATTTATTTTACATTTGTTTACCGGGATAATCTGACTAGACCAGGTCCATTTACAGTGGAGGCCCAGGGAGAAAAGCTCCACAAACAGATTAGCAGAGAATCAAATAATACTAGACAGTCTTAGTCAAATAATACAATATAGACAAATACATAACAACAACAAGCAAAATTGCTGACGATATGTTTAACAGAAAAAAATCAAAAACTCGAAGTATACTTTCATAGTTCTAATACTGTAGTATGATTACAGTAAATGAATTAGGAAGGAAGGTGTCTGACAGAGAGAGCTGTGAGACGTATAATGCATGGACATAACCCTGTATTCATGAGATGGGCTTTGAGTGAGTTTCTGAACTGTGTGGTAGTAGAGGCAGAAGTCATGGAAGGGGGGAGGTTATTCCATGTTCTAGCTATGGTGTGGGAGAAAAGTGCTTTCCCTGCAGAGTTGTTAGCCCTAGAGATGCAGAGGAGAAATCTATCAGTGGAGCGGAGAGGTCGATTAGCTATATAGTGAGTGAGCAGCTGATTTAGTGATGGGGTCCTATCAGGATGTTTCAGAATATTATAGCCAATGATTAGTTGGTGGTAACTGAGTAGTTGGGGAAGTTCTAGCCATTGAAGGTCCCTTAGAGCTTGACAGTGATGGGTTCTGAAGGTGGAGCTGCTAGCAAATTTGGCAATTTTATTATAACATGATTCAAGTTTATTAAGTTCAAGTTTTCTGCTATGGGTAAGAATTCGACCTGAATACATTAATGTGGACAATAGGTGAGTTTGGGCTAGGGTGACCTGTACCTGATCTGTGAGGAAATGTTTGTGTCTATATAGCGTTCCCATTTTTTTTTTATGTACCTTTTTGATGGTTTGAGAAATATGGACATCAAAGAGGAGATTACAGTCCATCTAATTTCCAAGGGCATCTCCACTAGATCCAAAGAAGTCTCAATTTCCCTTTACTCATCTTATCAGACCTATTACTGAATATAATGCACCTTTTGTCATGTATTTATCTAAACATATCACAGAACTTGAAAGACCTCAGAGGTTCATAACTAAAAAGATCAGTGTGGCCTCAAAAAACTAAAAAATCTTAGTTATCAAGACTCTTACAGACTTTTCCAGGGAGATCTATGTCTAGCCTTTCTTGCCATGAAAGATCCTGCACTATTTGACCTCCTATTCCTTCACAGAAATAATAATACATCAAATACTCTGTCAAAAGGAACTAAATCTTCTTCAGCAGACAAACAGGACATGTTGGCATGACAGACTGATATCCAAATGCATCCTTTACATCTCGAACAAACTTCTACTACATGTTAAGTAGAGTAGTATCCTTGCGACATTTAAGGTAAAACTAGAGAATTGTGCGGCAGGAACAAATTCTCTCTTGGCCTATCTTATCTTGCCTTGATTGAGGCTAGAGGAAAATTTTGAATAGTGTTTCTTGACAAAGCTTGAAATGGTCTGCAGACTGATGGCCTATTACTTACCTTTGAACCTACAAAACTTTATACGGTCTATCTGCTTTTTTTAGGGATAGCTGGCTGACCACCATGAAAATAGCAGGCAGTGACACACATCCTCCAAAGCTGACATAACTGGAAGAATAGGTGAAGGGTCTGGAAATTTCTTCTGTAATAGCTCATAGTATTTTCTGGGAGACTGGGAAACCTCGATGTTCTTCCACTGAAAACAATGACACATTCTGAAAATAGTCTAAGAGAAACCCCAACTTGGATAATTATAAACTGAGCTCTCCTCTGAGTCTTAATCAGAAATCAGAGGCAAAACCCCTCTATCTGTCCCTTCATCTTCTGTCCAGATTCAGAATCTTGAATCTCTTCAGGAAAAGAGGTATTCCTTTTTCTTTTTCAGGAAACCACCTTATACGAAAAATCAACAGCCTGAATTAAACCTTACGCTAGACACAGTAAACCACTCCAAAGGAAATTTGAGGCGCAGTAGATACACGTTTAATTTTCTGTTTCTATTTCACAAGAAAAATGGGGCCAACAGTGTTATTTAAGTATGAGCAGTTTCCCCAGGAATGGGCACAACATTCTGTCAAAACAGGAGAGTATTCCCTGTTCCCTTTACAGGATAGATAAGTGTAGCTCTCCCTTATCCACTGATGGGACCACAATAACAGCAGCAGATGTGACTAACCCCCAGTCCATAGTAGCTGTAGGTGCTACCAGGATAAAAGATGAGTGGTCCAAGAAATAGTGCCCAGAGCAAAGTCGCTCACCTGCAGCTGAGGCAAATTGCTAGCCTGCTATGGTGGCAAAGGGTTTTTACTTACCTTTTTTATGTGGTTGGAAAAGGGATAGACTGTGGGATCAGTAGTTTGTTTCATGGTCAAGCCGAAAATGGTGCCTCTTTCCCATGGAAAACGAGCAGCAAAATCCAGTAAAAATTAAGTGTCACTTTTTCACACAAAAACACAATAAAAAGCACTTTAAAACACGGTACTTTTCCATTATCGGGGCAACACATGTCATGAGTAGTTGGAATGTTACCACGTACCAGAGACTGAATTTTTATAAACTACCTTTCCACTAAGGTGAACGGGTGGGTATTCGCCTAATTTCCCGAATTCGTACGCATGGTATAACAGTAGTAACCAACATTTTTCCCTGATTTTGGTCTCTCAAGGTCCTGATCTTCGTATAATGTATGCCGCTTAAAATGTTTTAAGTTTTCTGTTACAATCCCTCGCCCACTCTCCCCGTATTCTTGAGAATGTTAATTTCCTGTTAAGTTCACTTTCATAAAGTTCCGATCTTTTCATTTCACCATTGACTGCACATAAATGTGTTACTCAGGTATGTTATACATTTTGTTTTCAGGGGCTGTGGAGGTTTTTCCACAGGCAACTTTGATACTTCACTTTCAAAGAGCTTTGTTACTCTGACCTCCCAGCTGTCCATAAATGTGTTAAAAACATCTTTAGCCACAATGTTTTCTAAGTGACATATTCTTGAAAACTGTGTGTTAATGTGACCTCCCAGCTGTCCGTAAATGTGTTACTCAGGTATGTTATACATTTTGTTTACAGGAGCTATGGAGGTATTTCTGCCGACAACTTTGATACCGTCACTTTCAAAGAGCTCTGTTAATGTGACCTCCCAGCTGTCCATATGTAATAAACGTGTTTCTACAGTGCAATTTTCATTTTTGTCTTAGAAGCCTTACAGCTTTAGCCCCCCCATAACAAAGTTTGTGCCCGTGTGTGGTATACATTACAAAAGGAATTAAAGAAACGTGAACAATACATAAAAATGAATACATTCATCCTTTTCTGTAAGGGGCTTAAAAGCTGGGATGCATACACATTGCTGTTTAAATAAAGAATACATTTGGTGACATTTTGCAAGGTCAACAGAACTTTTTGTATACCCACCAGCGGCAGCAGTATGATCTTTGCAACCGCGGACTAACATGCCAAATGCTGATTACAGTTGTTGCCCCGATAACGGAAAAGTACCTAAAACACTTTGCCTGCACCAAAAAGTAAAATAAATCTAATTTTTCCAGAGAAAAAATGGTTTTCAAATACTTTAAAAACAATTTTAAACTGAAGGGAAAAAGGGCATTCTCTTTTAAAAGTAAGATACAGTGTTGTAATTGTCCATTAAAACACAAACTCCTAGCCTAAAAATAAATTTCCTGAATAGGAGAGTATTAACAAACATTTTTTTAATGGAAGGTTTTTCCCCCAAAGGAATTTTTTTTTGCACAGGTAAGGAACAGCACAAGCCAACCATTAATCCTTGAAAGCCTCAGTGGAGCAAACTATGGGGGCAGGAAAACTCCAAAGAGCTTGGCATCCAAACCTGTCTTTATATGCAGCTCAGCTTGAGCTGACTGACAGTTTGAGTGCATGGAAGGTGCCCTGAAGCTTTTGGAGCTGTTCAGCTATATCCTATGCAGAATATAATCAAAATATCAACTGTAGCCGCTATCCATATGATGAACATAGTTTTGTTTAAGATTATTTTAAAAAGGTGGTGGATTACCAGCATCTTTGAAGAAAACTGTTGTAGCTGCATTACTCAAAGAGGGCAACGAGCCTTCAGATCTAGCTTCATATAGACAAAGTTCAGTTTTAAGCCATGATTTTAAAGTGTATATGTCTATACTTGCTAAGAGAAAAGCAAAGGTATTGCCAAAATTGACAGTTATAGAACAATGCGGTTTTATGCTGAGAAGGCAAAAATATGACAGCATTAATAGAATAATGATGATACAGAGGGAAGCTAGTTCTTGATGCCAAGCCAGCATTTTGACCCAGCTGCATTTTTATGAATTAGGCAATGGTACAATTTGCATTCCCTGACAGAACAACAGGTTATTAAGGAGGATATATGAAGGGTCAGAGACAAGAATAAAGGTGAGAGAGTTACTCTCTGAGGAACCACAATAGGGAAGTTTCTGAGGTGATCCACTTCTGACATGTTGTTTGTACCCTGAATTCTTTTTGTGAGGAAACTCTGTGGACTTTCCAGTAGTTGCATGTACCTGGTCATGTGTATAACAAAGTGGGTGTTGTACTCAGTGACTGGTCTGGTGAGTTAAGACTCGTATACATAACACGAGCAGAAGGTTATAATTCAAAATGGAAAGAAATGATGATGAAGACTGGGACTCGGGGGAAGTTCAAGAAAAAGCGAGAGTGGGATTTTGGATGCAGATCCTTAAGGAGAATAACAACCATACATAATATTATATTCATAAAATAACAGAAAGCATTCTAAGAACTAAGTCAACAGAAAAATGGAGAAAGATTTTCCCAGTATGGTTGATTGTGAGTAGGGGTACATAAAATATGGAATAGGGGTCCGGAATTTACTGCAGAAAACTAAACTGGAAAAAGAACTGAGGTATTGGGAGCAAATAACTATACAGACAAAGAAAAGGTAATAGAGTGGGATAAGGTCAAAAAGATGTCAGGCTAGAGACTGCTGTCCTCACCAGGGATTGATTGATAGAGTATAGGCAAAGAAAAAGGGATAGGGGACCCTTAAGTGAAAGGTCGGTTCTGGTAGAATCTTCAATTGAATCTAGAACAGAAGCTGATGTTAAAAAAGGGATGATTAGAACATATAAAATATTGCATGATAACTATAAGAATCAAACAGATGAGGTTAAAAAAAGATTGGCGAGACAGACTGGAAAAGCAATTTTCAAGAGCGCAATGGGATGACGTACATATGGCTGCCAGAAATGCAAGTCCAGGAGGTTTAGGATATTTGCTTACAAGTTTTTGCATAGGTATTTTTATACCCCAAGCAGACTTCACAGAACTTTTCTTCACGACAACAGCAAATGGAGGTGTGATGGGGAAGAAAGAGGTAACTGGGAACATATGTTGGGATGAGTGTAGTGAGTTGGCAAATTTAAAAAATGTCCCTGCGGAGCACTCTGTCAGAAATATTGGGTGAGCAAATGCTGCAATGAAGGGAATAATTATTTTGAGCTGACACAGGATCTGAACTGCTAGACAAAAAGGCTTTACTGCAGTTAATTCTGTTAGCTGTCAAAAAAAGCAAAAACTAGAAAATGGAAATCAAAGTCTAAACCAACTGTATTTGAAGTACTAAATACTGAAAAAGCAACAAAAGAAGTGGAAGCAGGATCTTTAAAAAAGGGAAGCAACACATTACATAAAAATAAATGGAAACTGTGAAACAATACATGCAGAATAAAGTTCAGGAGGAGGAGTGAGATTAAAGGGAGGGTAGGAATTGAGCAATTTATGCAATGTTGGACTGAGAATAGTTACAAGGAAAGACAATATATGTGATGTATAATGCATGTTAAATGGAAAAACTGTTAGTATGGTTAGTTTTCTTTCCTGTTAATGTATATTTGCCTGTGTTTTAACTGATAATTTAATAAAGGTGTTTAAAAAATGATGCGTCTGATGAGGAGAGAGCACAGTGGAATAATGACATCTTTGGACTTAAAAGTCATACCCTTGCATGTAAACTGTATAACACAGAATGATTTCCTTACTACTATAGACACACGATGCTCAAAGGCCACAGTTACTGCCTATATGTGTTCCCAAATTCCTGACCACCGGGTCTACTGTTAGAGGTTTATCAATATGTTAGTTTCCAAGGGTAGCTGACTTCCTGAAGAGCACTATTATACATTTCTTGGCATTGAGTTTTAGACTGTGGCTCTAGCACCAGTTAGTCCTGTAAAATTGTGTGTGTGTGTGTGTGTGTGTGTGTGTGTGTGTGTGTGTGTGTGTGTGTGTGTGTTGTACCTTTAAGAAGCATTAAACAGCAAGCATGTGCTAGCTTCAGTGCCATTTTGACAGTGCAGTCAGAGAGTGAGCATGTATGAGTGTAATAGCTAGTATGTTTATAAGTTTATCTAAGTCACAGTTATTAAGCCTCAATCCTGATGTGTTTGTACATAATAAAGCTGCTTGAACAAAACCCACAAATCTTTGTCTGTTTTATCTTGACCAGATGAGTGACAGAGTGCCCGAACCGGGATTCCAGAGACTGCTTTTCAGAGCTACGAGGTGAGGAGTTAACAGGGAGGGTAAACCAAGAGAACAGAGCACAAAATTAATTAAAACCAATTAATACTCAACCCAAACAAAACTAAACTACTCATCTTCCAACCCACCAAACATACTCAAACCAACTCTCACTTTAACATCACAGTAAAAGACAACACCACTATATACCCAACTGAACACACCAAATTGCTAGGAGTGGAAATAGACAAACTAAAATTTGACATTCACATATCCATGATCATAAAAAAGTCCACAGAAATCTAGGAGCACTATAAAGAAATAAGCAACTTCTCACCAAAGCAGCAAAGATTTCAATAGCAAATACCCACCTTATCTCCACCCTACTTTATGCCTCTCCAATATATACCAACCTAAGGCAATGCGATCTAAACAAGCTAGAGACCTGCTACAACAAAATCGCCAAATTCGCCACAGGGGCATCCTACCGTAGTCACCACTGTCTCTCACTTGCTGAACTGGGCTGGCTTGAACTCCCTCACCTCCTTCAATGGTATCAACTCTCACTCACCCACAAACTAGTAAACCATCCACTAAATGTCCCATCCCTCTAGAATCTACTCCAACCCTATCGCACCACCAGACCACTAAGATCCACCAACACAAATCACTTGCAGATCACTAAAGCCAATACCTCTGCTGGTGAAGCAATATTCTCTTGCACCATAGCCAAATTATGGAACTCCCTCCCACTCACAATTACCTCCATACCAACATGCACCCACTTCAAAACTTTACTAAAAGTGCACCTAAAAACATGCTGGCTATGCCCTTGCAACTCCCACTTTAATATCACCCACCCCATCCAAACTCTACCTTTCTTTCCACTCCACTAACTACCTCGATTATAGCAAGCTCAGATACTCATAAACCAGTACTTATTATACAGCAGGAACTTCTTCTTGTAACATTTGTTAATGTCTGTTATGTACTTCACAGATAAAGATTCTAGTTGTCTACTGATGTACTATGTTTTTCATCTGTAAATATGTTGTAAGTAATTGCTATGTAAATTGTTAATCGCTATGTAATCCAATGTAACTACTGTCTGTTTACTTTAACTGTGGAGCTTTTCTCCCAGAGCCTCCGCTGAAAATGGACCTACGTCCAGTCGGACACTCCCGGTCAACAAATATAAATAACTAAATAAATAAATAAAAACAGACCAGAAATGAAACAATGGTAATGAAAACCTGGACAAATTATTTATTTATTAAAAAAAAGGATAACATGTAACATTACAAGGGCACAAACCACATTATTAAACAAGTGAAAGGCACAAAAAGTTTATTAATTACACAAAATGTTTAAAATTAAGATATCTGACAAAATGATTATTAGAAAACCACATAAGGGGTTTGAAATTACCTTGGAATTGGAAAACGAACATATTTAGGTAAAACGGGCACAAGAAAAGTACAATGGGCATGAAAAGAGATTAAACGTGCAAAATGAATATAATACTGGGCAAAAAATAGAAGTTATGTTCTTACCATAACGTTCCATGTTCTTGCTGGATGGGAGTTGGTTCCACATAATAGAAACAGCATATAACAGAAAAACTAAAAACAGAGTCCACCTCTGACAACAGGGAAGAAGGGTGACCTACATCCTGATTCAGGAATATGCAAACAGCATATGCCTAAGTAAAGAGGTGGTAGAAAGAGAGGTCACAATCACAACTCCTCTAGGTCTGTCCAGGCCAGGGAAGACAACTAACATGGAGCGTTATGGTAAGAACATAACTTCTATATGTTAAGTTGTCTATCTCGCCTTCATCTTGCTGGATGGTAGCACCTTGTGCCGGGTGGCCTAACGGAACAGACTCCTGAGAACAGTGGAACCAAAGTTAGCTCTATGCCTAGAAGCTAAATCCAACTTATAATGAAAAATGAAAGTGTGAGGAGTAGCCCAAGTAGTGGTGTCAATAGGCAGTCTGTCTTGGAAGGCTAAAGAAGTAGCCAAAGCCCTGGTGGAATGGGCCTTAGGTTTATTAGGCAGCTTTTGGTGTCTAATTTCATACACAAAGGAAATCAGAGATGTAAGCCATCTGGATAATGATACTTTTGAAACTGAAAGTCCCTTTCTGCCTTCATAGGAGACAAACAGTTGGTCAGATTTTCTGAATTGTTTTGTTCTTTCTAAATAGTACCTCAATTGACGATGAACATCCAGGCAGTGTAATTTTGTTCAGATCTATTGGAATATTCTGGAAAAAGACAGGAGGTCAATGCTTTGATTTAGATTTGAAGTAGCTACCAGAAAGAGAGTCTTCCATGATAGCAATTTTAAGGAACAGTGGAAGAATCAAAGAAGCCAGAACTAAATTTAGGTCCCACAGAAATACCCACATGAAAGTTAGAAATAGCTGCCAATTGAACTTTAAGAGTAGAGGAGATGAACCTGCATGGAAGAGTTCAGCTAGAAAATCAAGGACTATTTGGATGGAAGCAGTGAAAGGATCTATGTCCCTTCCTTGAGCCCAATAAGCTATCAAAATATCTCGAACAGAGTGAGATAATTGAGGAAGCCTGGCTAAGGTTGGAACTGGAGGAACCAAGCAGTGAGGTTCAGAGGACTGATGGATCAAAAGATCTGGAACTAGGTCCAGATGCTCAATAGAAATTGATGTAGAAAGGGGAACCACACCTGTCGAGGCCAGTAAGGAGCAATGAGGATTTACTGGGAAGGAGGAAATGCATAAAAATATTCTCTGCACTTGCTGTTTGGCTGACCCCACTTGAGGAAAATTTCTCTCACTACAGAGTCTTTCAGAGACCACTCGTGAGGCATGAGGATAGCTCTGCTCAACTTGTCCGCAATTTGATTGGACTTCACAACCTGAGTGCTTCTCGACACAGGGGTAGGACCTGGTTCCGCCTTGTTTGTTGATGTACCACACTACAGACATATTGTCTGTCTGGGCTAAAAGCACTGCTCTCATCTCCAGAACATTTATGTGCAAGTGGCATTAGTCTGGTTGCCATGTGCCCTGGACCGTCCTGCCCTGACAATGCCCCCACCCGATCAGGGTCTTCCCAAGCAGAGCTGAGGGAAGACATCCACCACATGAGATGATTTCTGCGCCTGCGTGATCATAATGGTGTGGGACATTGGAAGTTGCTGGTATGACCATTGTGTAAAGAGCATCCATTGAAGGATTCGCATGTGGAATCTGGCTAATGGAAGCAGAGATAATTCCCAACACTTTCAGAACTAACCTGGCTTTGATTCTGTTGTTGTTGAAAAGGAGTGAGACCAGTCTGTGTATGTCTGTTATTCTCTGATCTGTTAGCCATGTCTACTGTGTCTAGATTTGCCTATGAAACAAAACAGACTTTTGAAATGCCTAACTTTTGACAAATGCGAAAAGTGTAATCCCTGGCCATCAGAAGGAGATGCTTGGTGGGAGCTGTGAGGAGCCAGTCGTCCAAATATGGACACACCTGGAATCCTTGTCGTCTCAGGTGAGAAGCTACCACTGCCATGCATTTGGTAAACACCCAGTGGTGAGACCAAAGGGCAGGGCCCTGAATTGAAAATGACTGGTTCCCAGCCTGAAGCGGAGGAATCTTCTGGAGCATCTGTTCATTTTATGTGATATCCTGAAGGTCTATAGAGCACATCCAGTTTCCTTTTCCCAATAGGGGAAGGATGGACTGCAGCGTGACCATCCGAAATCTTGTTTTCTTGACTGATCTGTTCAAGATACTGAGATCCAAAATTGGTCTCCAGTCCCTGTTTTCTTTGGAACTAAAAGAACCTTGAGTAGATTCCGGATCCTTGCTGGTCTGCTGGAACTGGCTGAATTGCTCTTTTGCAAGCAGTTTTGAAATTTCCAAAACCGCTAGATCCGGTGGAACATCTGGAAGGGATTTTTTGATTGTTGGAATGCGAAGAAAGGGGATAGAATAGCCTTGAAATGACGGACTGTACCCATTTGTCTTGAGTCAGGGATAGCCAGGCTTTTGGGTACAGTGACAACCTTCCCGACTGCCTCCGAAGATGGGCAGCCGGGCAACACCTCAGGGATGCTGAAAGGGCTTATCAGAAGGCTTCTCGATTGCCCTGGTTCTGGCGTCTACCATTGTTATTCCGCCTCTGCCTCTGGCGGGAAGTCCCTTGATTTTGTTAACCACATTTTCCCACTTTTCTGGCCTTTGGGGTAAGGCCTAGAAGGAGTAGAAAACGGACTCCGGCGGCAGAAAGAGTCTTGCCATCAGTCTCGCACCTAGTCAAGGTTTCTTTCACTTGAGGACCAAAGAGATGATCCATCAAGCGGGAGTTAGTGAAAGACGTCTTGAAGGGTCCATAAAATTGCATAGCCGCATCCAGGCATGCCCACACCTGTCCCCCTACTCGCTCCATCAGCCGCGTAAGAAAGGAGGCATGGAGGAGTTGGCTATGGAGTTAAGGGTGGCCAGCTGCATGTTCATCTTATCTTGAAAACCCGCAGCTGTAGGATCCTTCAACATGTCACTCGCTTCTTTAATCAAGTCCCTTTGAAGGCAGTGAAATGGCACAGGTAATTCAGCGCATAGTAAAAGTCGCTGAGGAGAACATCCGCTTCCTGTCCATGGACCTAGATTCCTTGTTAGGTGGATGGACAGGTACTGAAGGATCAGCTAGTTCCTTCTTAGTGGCAGCAGCTACCACCATAGCATCCACAGAAACTCCTTTTGTCAAGAACTGTTTGTCTGATGGTGCCGTTATAAATTTTGAGGGTCTCCTGGGGTGGGGTCCACTGAATCAGGAGCCGTCCATGCAGCTACCACCTGCATGAGGGGTCAAGGGGAGACACCCAGGAGGTGGAAGGCTCAAGGTACACAGATTCATCCTCCGAAGGGCTGAGGCTGGCCAATTTCCCCTCTGAGGATTTCGAGAATGTCTGCAAAGAGACATCTTCAGAAAATCATCTAAATCTGTGTCAGATGTGATGGACTCAGGTGAGTCAATGTGTTTCCTCTTACACTTCCTCTTCCGAGGGGCTCTTCTGCCAAATCAGGAGAGGCCTCGGAAGAGGATGAAATCCCACAGGGGTTCCTGAGGAGTTGGCTCTCTGCGGTCCGGGATGAGGGAGTGAGTCGACTTGACCTGAGGCACGGGAGGGCCGACTGTGGAGTAGAGCCAGGCTCTAACACACTCCGCATGACCCCCTGTCAGGCAAAGCCAGAGGTCCCGCTGAAAACCTCCCTCGGCACCGACAGTGATGGCTCCGAGGCGATGTGCTCGAGAGGAAGGCCACTCACCGGCCGAGAATCCTCAAGAAGAAATGACACCTGTATCGGCTCCGGCGCTGCCACAGTCTCGGTTCCGAAATGCCCGGCTCCGAGCTCAGCGGAGTCGGAGGAGGAATATATTGATGGACAGGGACAGACATCGACTGATGAGTCGGGCTCTGAAGCATTTGGGCCAGTGCCTCGGACTTAAGAAGTCGACTCACTACCCTCTGGAGGTCATGATCCGACAGCCTCGATGACCTAGAGGTGAGATTTATGGCTCCGTTCAGACAGCAGAGGAGATGCTGGAGCCGAATGGCCAAGGGATGGTGACCTGGATCTCTTCAAGGTCTGGTAGGAACCACAGAAGCTGTAGACTCATCGGCTCCAGCACATAGGCTTTGTAGCTTTAGGTCTCAGCTCAGAAGCTGGAGCCGAGGACCTAGAAGCCTTAGAGGGCTTCCCAGAGACAGAAAGGGAATCCTCAGGCTTAGAGACCCGTGGGATCAACTTATTTTTCTTTCCTGCAGGACCCTGGGGCTGAAGCCATGGCATACAGCACAGGAGTCAGGCAATAGACACAAGAAGTGTGACCGTCTGTCAGAGACATTTTCTGACAGCGCCTGAACCTTTGTGTCTTTAGACATCTTATACAAAAAGTGTAATCACACACACACAGACACACTGATTACACTAATTTTACTTTAAAACTCAGAAATAAATAATTTACTAAAGTTTAGTTAAGAGTAACCCACACACACCACTAGGGGATGGGGAAAGGCCAGAAGGCCCGAGAGAGAACTTTTAAAGTTCTTGTGGGAAAAAAATGGGATTTTTGGGATAACAGGGGTAAAAATCCACTACACTAAGGGAAATATATTTAAACCTAAAAATATAGGGTTTTAAGTCTGTATTTTCACAAAAAATACACTTACCAACAAGCCGGTAGAAAAAACCAACACCTCGATGCTGCAAGCGAGATCTGAGGTAACTCTCGCCTAGCATTGTGGGATATTGGAACCAACTCTCGAGCTTTTAGAGTGGCCGAGGTCGGCTCCGAACCCATCCAGCAAGATGAAGGCGAGATAGACAACTTAACATTGGCACATTAAGCATAAATAAAGCAAGGTGACTGCATGTTTTTTGGCAAGATACTGTGTTTTGGCATAAACTACTGTTTCGCATTGACTGAAGCTATTCAGGGCATAACTAGAGTTATTTAAAGTATCTCAAAGTGTGTAAAAGTGCTTACAGTGTGTTCTTATTACTGTGCATTTATTCTGAAGAGTTTATTTGTGCACAAAGTGCAACTATTTCGTAAAGTGCAGTCAAAATACAGCCATTCCGAAAAGTTTATTGTGATGGGTGTGTCTATTCTCAGGGTGCCGCCATTACAGAGGGTTTCTTGCACTGTATAGAGTTATTTAGCAAAGTACAGTCCTTTTGGGAACGTTTCAGTGTGCTGTGTATTGTTTATTGGCAGTCAATTACTTCAAAATGTTTTTTTACTCTGAGCTTTTTCTGCCCAGTTTATTCACACAGTACAGTTATTTTGAAATGTTTCTTACACTGATAAGAGGTAGTTTCTTACAGTATAGTGATTTCAAGAGTATTCTTGTGCCCAGGAGACTTATTTTGCAAAGTTCAGTTATTCAGAGGCTTGTTGTGCTGTTGGGCATAGTTAAAAATACTGGCATAAATTTCAGGCATATGTATACGTGTGCAGGTTCGTACTGGCATAAATTTCAGGCATATGTATACGTGTGCAGGTTCGTACAGTTACAAATGGAGTTGGGTTCCATTGTGTTTTACTGTAATTTGTTGGCGTGGCAGATGGATTTTGAAAACCAGCACCACTTGTATTTGATCAGAATATATTGCAGAGAATTGGAGAATATTTGAGCAAGACTACGATATTTCTGTACAAGCAGCTTATTCTGATAAAAGATGCACACACCAGGGCATTCATTTTGCTAAACTTAGCTGGGTCAGAGGCCACTGAAAGAGTGTGTTCATTTTTGTATGCACCAGCAGTATATGAAGGAGAGGGGTAACAATCACATATTGTTGTACTGGCTGAATCAAGGGAAGACCCAGAGTGTTTGAAACACAAAGTCAGGGAAATGTGTAATCCCCAGACAAATGTTACATTACAGAGGCATTTGTTTTACACAAGAGAGCAAAAGCAAGGAGAAACTTTTGCAGTTTATATCACTGACCTGAGAAATAAAGCTAAAACGTAGGTTTGGTGACTTAAAAGATGAGTTGATAATGGAAAGGCTTGTGTGTGGTATTAATAGTGCTGCAGTGAGAAGAATTTTGCTTTGTGACAGTGATTTAACGCTGAGCAAAGCTACTGAGATTTCTCATTACAGAAAGGCACAGAAGTATGCTTGCAAATGATAAGAACATGGTTTCAGTAGGCTCCAGAGCAAATGCAGACAGCATGCAACACATGGCTAGCAGAAGCAGGCCTAAGCACACGGCAGACATAACCCCTGCAGGCGTGGCAGGTAAAACTGGTAGTTTTCCAGTAAGTTCTAAGACTAGTTAAGTGAGAAGGACATGCTCAGTGCAGTACAGGGTGAGTCAGCAAAACCCCAAATCAAGTTTTATTATCAACTGTTGCAATTGTGGTGCCAATCATGAGTCTAAAAGAGAAAGGTGTTTAGCATTTGGTCTGCAATGTCACAAGTGTAAAAATTGTAACCATTTTCAAAAGTTTTGTAAGTCAAGTAAACTTCACAGACACAGCTATAAAGAAAGGTCACTCAAAAAAGCAAGTTGATTATATAGAGAGCTACAACTCTGCTTTCTACGTAGATGGTGTGTCACTAATTGGTGAAAAGGTTGATGCAGTGAATTTGTTGGCAAAGAACAAAGTGTTTTGTTTGTACTGTCCATATCAATAGTAAATCTACAGTGCTCAAAGTAGACACAGGTTCAAGGTGTAATGTTATGGCAGCAAACACTTTTGCTAAGGTGAGAGCTGGTGAGCAACTCAATGTGGTCAGTTGTGCGAAACTTGTTGCTTATGGAGGTGAAGAAATTCAAACTGAAGGCTCAGTAGTGCTTTCATGTTATTTGGCTAGGAAATGCTACAGCTTACTATTCTATGTAGTCTGAAGACCTGTGCAGTCATTATTGGTTCTCAAAGACCGTTTGAGAATGAATCTGCTTTCCTTTACCAAAGAAGTTCATCATACAAGCACATATTCTCATTCCAATTTTACTGAAGCGGTTTTCTTAAGAGTATGCTGTTTTTAATGACAAGTTAGGCAAGCATCCAGTTGTGTATTCTATGAAGTTAGACCCTGAGATCAGTCCAGTGGTCAGACCAGCAAGAAAAGTTCCAAGTGCCTGTCAGGTGCCAGGATCTGACACACAATGCACACACTCAGGTCGCTCAACAACAGGTAAAAATATGACTCTGTCATTGTACATGTGAGTGAGAATGACCTGAGACGTACCTCCCTGGACTACATGAAAAAAGACATGGAGGGGCGCTCGGATTATGTAGCCCAGGCGGGTATGACCTTAGCCCTGAGCAGCATCCTACCATCACCCATAATGATACTACAGTACAAGCAGAAAATGATTGATTTCAACAACTGGCTAAGTTTCTGGTGTCACTCTAAGGGGATGCAGTATCTGTCTGCCTGGGATGACATGATTGACAGACCTCGAAGCTTTGCCAGAGATGGCCTGCATCTGTCATCCCTGGGCTTCCGGACACTGGCCAAGGCTCTTGCCACCCCTACAGTGCCTTTTTTAGGCGGTGTTCCAAAGACCAAATTATGACCATAACAGCTACAAACAAATGCAATCTGAAGGTCATGTTGCTCAATGCTAAAAGTCTAAATCTCAAAATGCACTCGCTTGAGGCACTCCTTAAAATGGGGAACATCGACATTTGTGCTGTAACAGAGACCTGGTTCAAGGCAGCAGAAAGCACCCCTGCACTACCAGGCTATAACTCATTCCACACCTTTCGGCCCCAGAACTTGGATTGAAGCTCCAAAGGTGGTGGTGTTTCCATATTCATAAAGGATGTGCACACCTCAAGACTGGTAGCCCAACATAACGCATCAGAGATACTTCAGGTGCAGCTAACACTGGGTAAGACAGCGATTCAGGTCATAGCCTGCTATAGGTCCCCAACCATGTCCCAAGGTTCGCACTCCATGTTCATAAGTACCCTGGAAAATATTAGGGTCCAACCTAACACTCTCTTACTAGGTGACTTCAACTACCCCCTCCATTAACTGGGTAAACTACTCGTGTACCAATACACTTGCCCAACATTTCCTGGAGTTAATTAATTCCAAAGCCTTGGACCAGCTTGTTCTTATCCCCACTAGAGGTAGCAACATCCTTGACCTGGTCATTACTAACATGGGCGACCGTTGCTCTACACCAATAGTCAGCTCCTCCCTGGTTAAATCCGACCACAAACTAATCACCTTGGAAATCCACATCCCTCCCACCCCCCCCAGCAAAGGTAACCAACATGAAAAACTTCTCCAAAGCTTGGGATCCTAAAAACAGAGGTGGCTAATTTCACGGCACCCATACAAATGGAGAATAGTTGCTTAACCGGAGAATCATACATCGATGCACTGTACGAACACGTACACAAATGCATGTATCTCGCCATACCCAATAGAACCAAAACACTCTCCTCCAAAAAAAGGAAACCAATCTGGTGGTCCCCTGCCATAAACAAACTCTACAACAGAAGGAGGAAACTGATGCGGAATAAGGTAAAGTCCCAAAACTGGAAAAACTCCCTTATCTGCCTCAACAAAAAGTTGAGATCCCTCATCACATCCTCTAAAGCTAGGTATGAAAACAGAATTGCAGCAGATAGTAAAGACAACCACAAGGCCTTCTATAGTTATGTGAAGAATCTCCACATTAATACCCAGATTTGCTCTGAGCTACTGCAGAATGGTACCTCCTATACTGAGCCAACAGATATTGCCAGTATACTGGCCGACAGATTCAGTGCCAGCTTTAACCCTCTCTCCCCCTCCAAAGGACCAATCACAATACCAGTTGATTGCCAGGCACCCAGTATTACTGCTGCACAGGTTAAAACAGCACTGTCCAAGTCCAAGAATACAGCATCTATGGGACCTAAAAATATCCCTGGTTGTGTTCTACATGAACTAGAGTGAACTGGCACCTCACCTGTGTGCCCTGTTCAATCACAGCCTCATCTCTGGCTTTGTCCCTGCCAAATGGCACACTGCTACAGTCATCCCTCTCCACAAAGGAGGAGCGACTACAGACCCCAGGAACTATCGCCCCATTAGCCTGACGAGTCTGATATGCAAAGCTATGGAACGCATCATCATGGACCTAATAAACAAGGCTACAGGGAATCTCCAAACTCTGGATCCCACACAGTTTGGCTTTGTAAAGGGTAGATCATGCCTGCTCAACTTGGTTGACTTCTGTGAGTGAGTCACCAGGGCTGTGGATGAAGGCAAAGTGGTTCATACAGCCTACCTTGATCTGACCAAGGCTTTTGATACCATTCCCCAGTCAGGAATAATAGAAAAACTCACTAAGCTTGGCATCAACCCCTATATCACTAAGTGGGTTGCAAATGGTTTGGCTTTGCAAAGGGTAGATCATGCCTGCTCAACTTGGTTGACTTCTCTGAGTCAGTCACCAGAGCTGTGCATGAAGGCAAGGTGGTTCATACAGCCTACCTTGATCTGACCAAGGCTTTTGATACCATTCCCTACTCAGGAATAACAGAAAAATGCACTAAGCTTGGCATCAACACCTATATCACTAGGTGGGTTGCAAACTGGCTCACAGAACCCACAGTGTGAAAGTAGCTGACTCCAAGTCAGACTGCCGATTAGTCACAAGTTGAGTCCTACAGGGTTCGGTCCTGGGTCCTCTCCTATTTGGTATCTACTTCTCTAAAGTCCAGGCCAACATGAAGGGACTCTGGCTGACAAAGTTCACAGATGATTGCAAGTTGGAAGCTATTATTAACTTCCCAAGTGATGGTGACATCCTACAAAATGGCCTCATACTGTGACCAATGACTGGTGTCAGACCCATGGCCTTAAGCTCAATGCCAAAAAAAATGTGTCGGCATTCCCTTTGGGAAAAACCCAATTCCCATGAATTACTACATTGATGGTAGTCCATGAACACTGAAGGCGTTATAAGAGATCTGGGAATACAGGTTGACAGCAACCTCTCTTTTGATCACCACACTGCCACTATGGTCAGAAAGTCCTTCTATGTGGCACATCTCATTACTATGGGGTTTGCATCCAGGAAGAAAGAGGTCATTGTTTCCCTCTACTCTTCCCTTATTAGGCTAATCATCAAGTACAATGCCCTACCTGGCATGTACCTCACTAGACACCTGCAACAACGGGAGAGGCCACAAAAGTAAACATGTGTCCTATATGGAGAGACTCAAAAAACTCCAACTATTCTCTGTCTCATATTGCCTATTTAGAGGCGATCTCTTCTTGAACTTACAAAGCCATGTCTGACCCAGCTCTGTTAGAAATGCTAAATCTAAAGAAATCCCAATCCTTCTGCACCACATGGTCCGGAGACCTCAACCTCATTACCACAATTAAACAGAACATGCTGGAGGGACAGGTTCATAACCCAGAGACTGCCCATGCTATGGAACAGACTTCCCATACATGTCAAGCAGAGCACCTCGCTGACCCTCAAGAGAAATTATGATGAGTGGATGGGAAACAGAAAATTCGCCCCAAGGATAACTCCAGTGGCTCTACTCCAGAGAGGCAATGGGAACTAAGGTTGGGTGGCACTATGCCAGGGTAATCCTATGGCTAGGCTTGTAAAGGCCCCAGGGCCATTAGCCTAGTACACACCTATGATAGCTATGCAGAATTTGGTCAAAGCTAAGCTGGATAAAATGGTGCAGTAAGGTGTAATTTGTCCGGTTACAGAACCAGCTGAATGGGTGTCGTCCATGGTAGCAGCCCACAAAAAAATGCTAAGACAAAATCAGAATATGCACTGATCCAATACATTTGAACAAAGCATTAAAGAGAACACATCATCCTATGCGTACAGTTGAGGAAGTCACAGCCCTAATACCAAATGCCACTCTTTTCTGTCTTGGATGCAAAAAGTTCATTTTGGCAAGTGATGCTTGATCGCAAATCTGCATTACTGACTACTTTCAGTAACCCATTTAGAAGATACAGATTCCTCAGGATGCCATTTGGAATAAATTCTGCAAGTGAAGTCTTTCAGTGTGCAATGGAGCAAATTTTTTCAGGTTATCCTTGTGCCATAATAGCAGATTATTTATTGGTTGGAGGAAATGGTGAAGCAGAGCATGACAGAAATCTTAGGAGTTTGAAACAGAGCACATGAAGTGAACTTAAAGCACAATCATCTGAAGTGCAAATTCAGACTACCAGAAGTTACATATGTAGGTCATTTACTTACTAGCATGGGCTTGTGGCCAGACCCGTCCAAGCAAGCAACCATTCTTGAGATGCCAGCACCAGATAATGTTCAAGCTCTACAATGTTTTCTTGGTATGGTCAACTATTTAGGCAAGTTTATACCAGACATCAGTGAGTTGACAGCACCTACAAGGGAGCTGGCGTGTAAAAATGTTAAATGATCTTGGTTGGAACAGCACCAAAGAGCATTTGAAGACCTTAAGCAGAAAAGTGCCACTCCACCTACATTAAGATACTATGATGTCAATAAACCAGTCACTCTTTCCTGTGATGCTTCAAAATTTGGTCTTGGCGCAGTTATTCTTCAAGAAGGCAGACCAGTAGCCTATGCATCTAGATCTCTTATCCAAACTGAAATGCAATATGCTCAAATTGAGAAAGAACTTTTGATAATAGTATTTTTGCATGTTCAGAGATTCATGATTATATTTATGGTCAAGCTATTCAGACTGAGACTGATCACCAACCTCTAGTCACTATTTTAAAGAAGCCTATGGATTCAACTCCAGCAAGATTACATAGAATCATGGTCAAATTGCAAAAGTGCAACTTCAAAATGGTCTATATAAAATGTAAAATTCTTTATCTGACTGATACCTTATCCAGATCGCCCAGAAATACAACAGAACAGCTTCATGCAGAGAATTTTGACTTTGATGTCATGGAAGTACATATTTTTTCTACCATGTGACTTGAGCTGAGAGATCATACAAAGACTGATCCAATTTTGCAAAAGCTCAACCACTACATTAATGCTGGATGGCCATCAAAGCAATCTAGTGCACCACCTGAAGTGCAATCTTATTTTCCTTACAGAGATGAGATGTTGATGGACAATGGCATTATTTTCAAGGGTCCTAAAATTGTTGTTCCTGCTTCCTTACAATGTGAATATATCTAGATTTTGCATCGTGGTCACCCAGGTTCCAAGTCTACCAAAAGAAGGGCGAGAGGACTAGTAGTTTGGCTTTCTCTAGCAAAAGAAATTGATAAAATACTTTCTTCTTGTTCAGTATGCAAGAGTACTAAACCGCATTTGCAAAAAGAACCACTTCAGCTAAGTCAAGTTCCTGAACTACCTTGGTCAACAGTAGCAACTGATATATTTGAGTGGAACAATCAGCATTACTTAGTGTTGGCAGACTCTTATTTGAACTGGTTTGAGATCGATTTATACCTACCCTAACGTCCACTGCTGTTATCACCAAGTTGAAACGTCATTTCTCAGTCCATGGTAGTACACACAAAGTTATTTCTGACAATGGTACCCAATTTACCAGTCAGTTTCAGAAATTTTCAAAAGAATGGGACTTTGTACATGTTACTAGTAAACTAGAGAAGTCAAAGCGTGAGAATACCTGTGCCTTTTTGAATTTACTCAATCTCAGAAACATACCCCGTGACGATATACGTTGCTCACTTGCTCAGACTTCTACCCAGGCAAACCAGAACAATATTGCCTATCAATTCCAGTTTGTTGAGGTCCAAAGTAAACAACAACAGAACAATCAGAGCCCAACTACTCAGAAAGCATTCTTTCCAGAAGTTCATCTATGATAAATCAAGCAGATTTCTTTGTCCATTGAAAGAAAGAGAGTGAGGATACAAACGACGAAAGGTTTCAACCGGATTGGTCAAGTAACAGGTATGTCTGCCGATCCGAGATCCTACTTCATAGAATCTGAAGATGTGGAGTACAGGGGGAATCTCAGACATCATCTTCCTGTATCAGAAGTGAAATCACAACATTGTTCCTGAGACACAGACTCTATATCTCAGAACAATCCAGACAATGTTCCTGTTGCAGAACATCTCAACTTCTACTTCCATTCCTGATGATGTTCCTGATGTCTCCAAATTTGAACATGCAGCAGAGATAGTCCCAGTTGCTAGACCTAATTCTAATTTCTGTGTCACACGATTTGGTCGTATTTCCAAACGTAGTGTGAAATACACAGCAACTTGGACATAATTGTCTATATGTATTTAGTTCTATGTAATTATGTTAAAGAATTATTTGTATCAATTGCATGTCAATTAATGTTGTCAATATTGCATGACCCATCTTTCAAACAGGGAGGACGTAGAATAGTGTGTGTTGTACCTTTAAGAAGCATTTCAAGGACAGCACATGCATATAAATAGCAAGCATGTGCTAGCTTCAATGCCATTTTGAGAGTGCAGCCAGAGAGTGAGCATGTATGATTGTAATAGCTACTTTGTTTATAAGTTTATCTAAGCTAAACTTATTAAGCCTCAATCCTGATATGTTTGTACATAAAGCTGCTTGAACAGAACCCACGAATGTTTGTCTGTTTTATCCTGACCAGACGAGTGACAATTCCTATCAGGTCTTCTTGGAGAATATACGAGTCTTATGCTCACATGCATATACTAGGCTAACTGCTATCAGTGCCTTTATAAGACTAGCTGTGTAATTCAACCCAATTATGTCTCTATGTATTATGGGTCTTTACTAGGAGAGGATATGTTAGTAAAGAATTTTCAAAAATCATGGGGGTGTGTTAATTTAGGCATAGTTACTGTCTGTCTCTGTCTATCAGAAACACTGAGCCAGACATGGAGAGAATTTCGGATTTACCATCTGTTGGTCCAGGTTATGCTTAAATAGGGCTACAGATGGACTCCGCTTCATGTGGATGGGAAGCCTGCTCCACAGCATGGGGATCAACTAGGACACATCTATTCGCTAACATGAACTACTCATGTCGCAAGCAAAATGTAAATCCTTCTAGCTAGTAGTGCCGATCCTGTTCATTTTGCAGATGCGCAAATGGTTCATCAGAGCTATTTCTGATTATGCTTTATATGCCAAGCCAGGCATAGATCATCTCTCAGTAAGCTGTAATTGACCGTGCATTGAGACAGGGCTTTAAGATTATCCATACATGACAATGTGCTTATATCCTGGATTCTTCTGGTAAGTAACCTTTGTGGGCATTCCAACAGTTGCACATGTCTGGTCAGGTACATGCCAAAGGGGGCATTATACACAATGATGGGTTTGATAAGGGCCAAATAAAGTGGCACTATGACTTTCATGGACCAGGATGCCATGCCCTTACTTATAAGTTAAGTGAGACAGAATCATTTTTCTTACAGCCTTGGCCACATGTTGGTCATAGGCCATATGGTCCAGATCCCTGACAACTGGGTCAACTCTTAGGGGTGTCTTATTGATGGAGTAATTAGCCTGAGTGCTTGTTTTCCCCAAAGGCAATATAATGCATTTCTTGGCATTGAGTTTAAATCCGTGACTTTGGTACCAGTCATTTTTCTGTCTTAGAACTTCTTGTAAGACATTTGTGTTGTGAGGGGAATCTATAACACCTCCCAATTTGCAGTCATATTCGAACTTGTTCAGCCAAAAGCCCTTAACATTAGTCTTTATCTCTAGATGCCAAATAGGAGTGGTCCCAGCATGGAGCCCTGAGGTACTCTGCTGGTGACCAGTCTCTTAGTGGAGGTGGTCTCAACAACCCTGACTTCCTGGGTCCTACCTGTTGGCAATCCAGCGAGTTATGAAGAGATTTATGCCTAGTTCAGTGAGTTTTCAACAATACCTGAATGGGATATTGTACCAAATGCCGTAGCCAAGTCCAGGTAGGCAGAACGCACTGTCTTTCTCTCATCCATTGCCCTGGTGACCTTCTCAGAGTCATCCACCAGGTTTAATAGACATGACCTTACCTTGACAAAGCCAAACTGGGTTGGATGCAATGTCTGAAGGTTGCCTATGTCTTTATTAATCATGTCCATAAAAATTTGTTCCATGGTTTACATATTAGACTAGTCAAACTAATGGGGCTGAAGTTTCTGGGGTCAGTCGACAGTCTCTCCTTGTGAAGAAGGATAACCACTGCAATCCTCCATTCTTGTGGCACAAATCCTGTTTTGACACTATAGTTGAAAAATGGCTCAAGAAGTCCTGATAGGTCACGTTTCAAGCTACTTAGGAGGCATCATGGGATACTGTCAGGGCTCACTGAGACTGTGTTTTTGGCTTTAGTGAGCACCACCAGGACCTTCTCCCTGCTAACAGTCGGTGGAATTATGGTAGTAGATATTTCATGGAGGGAGTGAAGTTTGAGATGAATTTGGCAGCCAGCAAATTCACTATGATGCTCTGCTCAGCGAGAATGGCATACGGCTATGGCACACCGCAGTGTGCTGCCTTTGAGATTACGGATATAGCTGTAGAAGGCCTTGTGGATGTCTTTAGCCTGTCTGGCCATCATAACCTCATAACTGGCCTTGATGGACTTAATTAGTCCTCTTAGCTTCCTGTTTAGTTTAATTAGAATATTCTTGTCATTATGGAGGACGTCTATGACCGCACATAGGTTGCAACTGTCATCAATTTTGTGAGTTTGTCTACAATGCATGAGTCAGGTACTGTAAATAATGCCTTGCCCAGATCAAGGTAGGCAGTATATACGGTTTCTCCCACATCCATTGCTTTGGTGACCATCATGAAGAAGTCTACCAGGTTGAATAGGCATGACCTGCCCTTGATTAAATGAAACTGGGTTGGATCCAGTGTCTGAATGTTTCTTATGTCACTGTTTATCATTTCCATGATAATTCTTGCCATGGCTTTGCGTATGAGACTATTCAGACATACAGGTCTGCAGTTACCAGGGTCTATAGTTGTCCCACCCTGGTTTAGAGGGATGACAGTTGCAGTCTTCCATTGCTTGGCATAAAGCTAGTTTGGAGCCTACAGGAAAATAGTGATTCTAATGGTCTTGATAGGTCACAGTTCATGCTATTTAGGCAGCATCCAGGGATATTATCAGGGCCCATCGATGTAGTGTTCCCGGCCTTGGATAGTGAATTGAGGACCTGTTCCCTCTTGATAGCTGGGGGGAGTTATGTTCAATGCCATTTCTGGAGTGGTTTAGGGGGTACTAAAAGTGGGGATGACTTTGTCAGCCAATAGATTTACTATATCTAGTGGCTCAAAGTAGGTGACTCCATTGTACTACTATTTTTTTTATTCAAAAGTTTTTATTGATTTTCTTCAAACTATAATAATAACTTAATTGAAATGTAACTAGTACTTCAAAACATATTGACAAACTATGTACATTTAGCCTGAAAATAAATTATAAAATGAACCAATCTGAGTCAGTTTTGTGGAAACTTTGACCAAATATTTTTCTTCCTCAATTTTTTTCTTTTAAGTAGAGTCCGAGTTCATTTTTAATGTCTCAGTAAAAGTTGATATCTTCTTCCATGAGTTGTTGGTCCATGTATTAGGAGCAATCCTCAGCTCCTTGACTTAGACTTCCATCGTTGCTGTTTCATTTAATAGCCTTAAGAATTCTTCAAAGGATGCTTCAGAAATGGATTTCCACTTTCTAATTATGCTCTTCCTAGCAACTTTTAGTATAGTCCATAAGTATAGATCTTTTTTTATTCATAACAGTTTTTTAATTAATGTTCAATAAAATTAAAGATTTAGTTAAAGTAAATGAATCTGTGAATATGGCTTGAAAGAAATTACCAATATCTTCCTAGTATTTTCTAACTTTAATACAATCATAAAATATATGCACCCAATCTGCTTTACATGTCTGTACGCATCTCCAACAGATAACATTGTTGGAAGAGCCAAGTTTGGCTAGTTTATTGGGTGCATAAAAAGATCTATGCAAAGATTTCCACGTGTATATTATCCAAAATTGTACATTAGATGTTAGTTGTCCATTGTACTACTTTTGAGGTTGCAGACATAGCTAAAGAAAGTCTTGTGATTGTCCTTGGCCTCAAATTCAGAGTTGGTAAACTTGATTAGTCCTCCAAATTACTTGTTTAGAATAAAGAGAGTTTTTATCTTGTGGGGCATTGTGCTTCCTAATTTTTGCCATGATCTTCTTCCTTTTGTTACACAACCTAATGATGTTGGTAATTCCACCAGGGTGGCCCACTTTTTGAGTTTATCGTTTGTGTTTTCCTGATAGGTATAGCTGTCTGTGCAGCTACTTACATGACTGCACCTGGTTTCTGTGAACAATTCTGCACAGATAGCAGTTCTCAGTTTTTTTTTTTTTTTTTGGGGGGGGGGGGTTGAAATTTTGCCACTGTGTCACCTAATAGTACAAAGCCAGCCTTAGAATATTTCATAAAAGTTCCAGGGTTAGTTGGGGTTCACAGTTTCATGGTCCAGCCTTACCAAAAAGGATATTACATTGGGGTTGTTTGCTACATTCTCCTATGTTTGTGAGGACCAGATACAGGATGTTAGTGTCCCTAGAAAGCATACAGTATTTACAAAGTCCAGGAATTTCTGAGCCTGCATGCTTAGGGTCATGTATGACTCCAAGTTTACAGTGGGGTACTTAAATTCTCCAATGAATATGCTACTGTATTAAATAGGCTGGGTCTGGGTTATGGGTTTCTCATGTCATAAAGAGAGACTTATAGGTTGCAAGAAGATGGTTTTGAACTTTGACTATGGTAATTTGGATGTGGAGAAGCTCAAACATGTCATACTGTTTTCGATCAGCCTTGATGTGTGTTTGTTTCCAATGTAAATTGAGACATGTTAACTTTTACTCCCTTCCTCTACAATAGCTTATCTAAATGTGTGGCAGGCGTTATAGCTCCACACTGCCAGAATACTCTCAAAGGGTTTAAACTATGCCTTGGTAACTGCACAAATTTCTACATTCTGCTGGGAGAAAAAGCTTGCAGGGAATGGGGTTTCTTGTTCAGACTCCTGGCACTAAGCAGTAACACCTTTAGATTTTCTTGGGTGGGCTTTGCTATGTTGGAAGGGTTTTAAGGTTGTCATTGCCTAAAAAGGCACTATGGGGAAAGACCATGTTTTATCCAATATCCGAATGCTTAATGGTGGTCAGGTGCAGACAATCCCTGGCAAAGCAGCATGGTCTGCTGACCACACCCTTCCATGCTGACAAATATTATACCCCCCTCTTTAACAGACACTAAAAACTAAGACAATTATTTAAGTCATCTTCTTCTGTTCATATTGTGGCATCATCACTGGAGAAAGCAGAGTGCTGTTAAGTGCTAGTCTCATTCTGGCCTGGGACACACAGTTTGAAAGTTCCATCGAGTCTCTATTCATACAGTCCAGACAGGTATGTTTCAGGTCAGTTATACCCATATGAGCTTACTACAGAGTTATCTATGACCAAAAAAAATTGAGTGGTGGCTTGCCTAATGGGCTAAGAAGCTATGACTACATGAGATGTGGATGTATGTGTCATGGTGGATGCTGTCTTGATTGAGTCCTTTTGGGGTTGCTGAGGATACTTAAACATGCAATGCCTGAGAGTCCTTTGAGATTTAGTAAAATTACATTTAAGAGCTTCAGCACATGTAGGTCTGTGTGTCTGGTCTATACTGTGTGGTGGGTGTAATTTCTGCTTTACTCACAACCTGATTGGTACTATGACTGCTTGTAGCTGAGAGCCTTGCCTCCAATCACACTGCATAAATAGATCCGTTGCATACCACATCAGTCTGTTTAAGAATTAGTTGGCTGTCAGTAAACATGAGACAACTGTTACCTTGTCGCAGGATGCCCATATCACCAAGGTGGCTGTGGAGATAGTGAAAGTTCATATATTAAAGTTATGTATTCACCATCACTCATCTCAACTGATGGGTCTTGGATCTAGCTTAGCCGCATTTACTAGACTTTTGGATCCAACTCTCGAGCTCCTCCCTTTACCCATAATCCCCCAATCAGCCTGCAATACCTCAGATAGTGTTTGCTGCCCCATAACCAGTAGAAAGAACTAACCTCAGACTGAGTTAAAAGGAAGGCTACTAGAAAAGACTGGGGCTCAAACCTGAAACAGAGGTTCCACAACAACCATAACGTCACTCCAGGAATTAAAGGGAAGGGGAAAGGAGGGATGGAAGCTGAAGAAGAATGAAAATAGACAATACAGATGCATAGTTATGGTGAGCATATAACTTTAATATTTGATGTTGTCATTTTCATTCAATCCTTAACTAATGGAACAGAGTCCACAGCTATGTGAAACTTGGGTGGCCTTCGTGGAATGATATTCCTGAGTACTACAGAACCAAAGGCAGCCCTGCTTCTGGAAGTTAAATCCAATTTGTAATGAGCAATAAAAGTATAAGCATTAGACCAAGTAACTGTGGCAGAAATGACATCAAAAGAAGTTCTAGACCAGAAAGCGGATGATGTAGCCGTTGATCTGGTGGTGTGTACTTTAGGAGGTCTGGTTAAGGACAAACCTCACTGACTGTAAACTAAAGATATGCAGTCAGCCATCTGGCTAAGGTAACTTTAGAAACTGGTTTACCCAATTTGTTGGAGGAGAATGAGAAAAACAATTGATTTGTTTTTCCTGAATCTTTTGTTCAATGGAGGTAAAAGTGGAGCTGTCTATCTACAAGAGATGAAGCATGTAGTCACCTTTATCAGCGAAGTTGGGAAAGAAAACAGTCAAATTAAAAGCTTGGTTAATATTCACCTCTGAGGTTACTTTAAGCAAGAAGGATGGATTGGTCCATAAGGTAACTCTATCCTTGTGGAAGAACAGATATGGGGATTTGGAAGAGAGAGTCTGGGGCTCGAATACTTGTTTCACAGATGTACTGGCCACTAGAAAAACAGTTTTCCAAGATAAAATTGTTTAAGTCAGATCTAGCTGATGATTTAGGAAGACTCAGAATCAAACATGGCAGCACAACCGTTAAATGAAAGGGTGGAGAAGAGTCCTTTACTGAAAACCTAAGCAAAAAGGTACCTGTAACATACACAATCTTGATGCAGCTAAAGAAGAAGCATTTTCACCTGAACAAAAATGAGATATTACTGCCAATTGCATTTTGACAGTAGAGAAACTAGCCCCTTCTTGAAAAACAGATGCTAAAAACTCTAGGACAGCTAAGATAGGGACAGTGAAGGGGTCTAATTGCCTCTGCAGAGCCCAAACAGAAAATCTCTTCCATTTACTTTTGTAGATCTTCCTGGTAGAGGCCTACTGGGATGATAGTAATATCTGTCGGACTGGGGAGGAAAGCCTGGGTTGTCTAACCATGAGTGTAACTGGAGAAACAATGTGGTCAACTTGAGGCCTGTAATGTCTGGGTGATCCATTCCCATGGGATGACAGAGAAGGTCTGGACTGGGGTCCAGTATCTAAGGTGGATTTAAAAGGTGATACCAAAGGAAAGGCAACCACATCTGATGACAAGGCCAAAAAGGAGCAATGAGGATGACCATGCTCTTCAACTGAAGTGCCTTCTACAAGAATTTGGGAATTAGAAATATCAGGGGATAAGCATAAAGGGGACCAGAGGGCCAAGCGTGGACTAGAGCATCTCTCAGTGACTCCTCCAGAGGGAGAATTAGGGCACAGAACCTACTGCACTTTTCATAGTGGGGAGAGGCAAACAGATCACAGCAAGGTTGACCGCATCAATGGAAAATCCTCTTCATCACTAACTGATTGAAAGACTAGTTATGAGGCATCAGAATGGATCTGATGATTTTTTCTGCTAGCTCGCTGTATTTCGAGATCACTCACTACCATACTCTCATTGCCTCTCGACAAAGGGGATAACACTGAGATCCCCCAGTCTGTTGATGTACCAGAACACAGACATGTTGTTGGTTTGAATCGCAATCATCCTGACAGGAAGGGTGTCCTGAAAACCTGCAATGCTAGGAGGACTGCTCTCATCTCTAGGACATTGATATGCAAATTGGTCTCTTTTGGGGACCACACGCTTTGGGCCATCCTTCCCAAGAAATGGCCCCACCACCACAACTGGGAGGTGTCAGAGGTTACCATGGTTACTGGAGGTGGCAATACAAGAGAGCAGCTTTGATAAACTTTGTCCAACTGAATGCACCAAAGCAGGTGGTCTTTGCATACTTGTGTGAGCTTGACTGGTGAAGACAAGGGATGACAAAGAATTGACCACTGAACAGCTAAAGTCCACTAAAAAATGTGCATATAAAAGTGAGCCAGGGGAACCAAGGTTACAACTGCTATCATCAATCTTAAAGTTTGAAGAAACAGTCTGGCTGGAGGAGAAGGGTGTGAGATTACTTGTTCCACTTGACAGCCAATGGTCTGTACTCTGTTTGGTGAAAGGGAGGTACCACAAAAGGAGATACTGCCAGCCCAGCTAGCTGGAATTTTGTAAATGATTATATGTCATTTGTGAATATTAACATGATTTGTATAGAAATGTAACAAAAGGAGATACTGCCAGCCCAGCTAGCTGGAATTTTGTAAGTGGTTGTGTGTCATGTGTGAATATCAACATGATTCATACGCCTGCATTAAAAATGCATTAGAACTGTATGTCATATTGTATAGACGTGTGCTGAAGAGATATTTTATGCACTATTTTAACAGTTTGTTTATATATATATATATATATATATATATATATATATATATATATATATATATATATATATATATATATATTTTTTTTTTAGCAGGGGAGACAAACACAGGAAATTAACTTGCAAATCTTCAGAAGAATGGTTGAGGTTAAGTTACTTTATAGCTGGGCCATAAACAAAATATGTTATCTCTCAGTTTCAGTGCAGTAACAGACACAATGTCTAGAGCTAGAAGTTTTTTGTATTGTCTTACATCTGGAGGAATGTAAATTAGTTTATGACTTCCACCATTTGCCAAAGATCTGAGGGCCATGTATTTTTCACAGGGAGATGCTAAATGCTGGCAGTTTCTAACAATGGGGGGTTTCACCTGGGATATTCAGATGACAAATGTGATGTCATCCTGCAAGTATCCCAACAGCAATATTTGAGATGTTAATTTAAGAACTCTCTGAGAGAGAGAGAGCCAGTGCATTTTATATTTTGTCTTTGACCTGGCAGCATCAGCTGGAAAACCCACTGATCACATCTGTCTTGCCTTGCTGTAATAGTAAGTTTCTAGGATATAGTAAATCTTTTAGATATAGTTAGAAATATAGTAAAGATTAATTTAGATGTTTTCTCTCTTTACTTGAGACTGTCCTGCAATGTTACAAAAACGAAATAAGTAGCACAAACTGTAAACCAGGATAAGAATACACACAGGACTAGTCCAAAATAGCTTAAAAAGTACGGACACCAAAATTAGCGCTTTCATTCACTTTATTTGAAGTGAACTTCTTCAGAAACAACTCACTCCACCCTACAAGCACTTTATATAATAAAATTGATCACATGTTCAATGATGTCAGAAATAATTAGTCATTTACAATACATTAAATTTATATATAAAAAGCAGAAATTCTCTGTACTTTAACAAAGTTATGATAAGACATAAAAATACCAAAAAAGTTAATAACTAATTCATTTCATATGTAAAAAACACTTTATATTAATACATTCATTTAAAGCAGGAGCTTGGTCTGCTCCTAAATATACCTGCCACAATGATTCTTTACAATCTAACATAACCTTACTATCGCCTATAAACGTTCCTTGAGGAACATTATCTAAAACAGAAAAAGTAAATTTTTTTTTAATTATTACACATGGTAGAGTGCCTACCCAATGTGTTAGCCAAATATTTCTTCTTAATGGCTAAAAGATGCTCACCAATTCTTTTCTTGAGACATCTTGTGGTCATTCCTATATAGTAACTTGGACATGACAAACACTGGGCTATATACACCACCATCTCACTAGGGCAGGTATAATAATTTTTAGACCAATGTGTCGTATTTATATGAGAAAATTGAACTGAAAAAGAATTACTAATATATCTGCACTGTCTACAATGGTGACATGCATAAGTGCCTTTAGACTTTATTCTACTTTCCCTAGTAAAGTCAGTTTGATTTTCTCCTTTTTCTAATATACTTTTAATATTTACAACTTTCTTAAAAGTAAAGTTAGGTCTTACTCCTACAGCTTTAGTTAATTCCTGATTACCTAATAACATCTTCCAATTGTCTATTATAATATTTTTAATAAGCCACATTTCATTTGAAATACATAAAACAAAAGCACTTAAAAATTCTTTGTTAGAAACAACCGTGTTTGAAATCTGTACACCATTGATTGTAGAAGGTGGTAGGCAAAGGCAAATACTATTTTTACTAAGGAGATGAAAATTTTGAGAACATTTTTTTGTGGCAAGAGGTTATCAAGCAGTATGGTTAGAATCTATTAAAAAAGAAGTTATGAGACTAAGAAAGGACAAAGCTTGTCCTATTTTGTCCCTTTGCCTACCACCTTCTACAATCAATGTTGTTTCTAACAAAGAATTTTTTCTTTTGTTTTACCTGTTTCAAATGAAATGTGGCTTATTAAAAATATTATAATAGACAACTGGAAGATGTTATTAGGTAATCAGGAATTAACTAAAGCTGTAGGAGTAAGACCTAACTTTACTTTTAAGAAAGTTGTAAATATTAAAAGTATATTAGAAAAAGGAGAAAATCAAACTGACTTTACTAGGGAAAGTAGAATAAAGTCTAAAGGCACTTATGCATGTCAACACTGTAGACAGTGCAGATATATTAGTAATTCTTCTTCAGTTCAATTTTCTCATATAAATAAGACACATTGGTCTAAAAATTATTATACCTGCCATAGTGAGATGGTGGTGTATATATAGCCCAGTGTTTTGTCATGTCCAAGTTACTATATAGGAATGACCACAAGATGTCTCAAGAAAATAATTGGTGAGCATATTTTAGCCATTAAGAAGAAAGATTTGGCTAATGCATTGGGTAGGCATTCTACCATGTGTAATAATTTTTTTAAAAAATTTATTTTTTCTGTTTTAGATAGTGTTCCTCAAGGAACTTTTATAGGGGATAGTAAAGTTATGTTAGAGTGTAAAGAATCATTGTGGCAGGTATATTTAGGAGCAGACCAAGCTCCTGGATTAAATGAATCTATTAATATAAAGTGTTTTTTACATATGAAATGAATTAGTTATTAACTTTTTTGGTATTTTTATGTCTTATCATAACTTTGTTAAAGTACAGAGAATTTCTACTTTTTTATATATAAATTTAATGTATTGTAAATGACATTATTTCTGACATCATTGAACATTTTTATTATATAAATATTATATAAAGTGCTTGTAGGGTGGAGTGAGCTGTTTCTGAAGAAGTTCATGTCAAATAAAGTGAATGAAAGCGCCAATTTTGGTGTCCGTACTTTCTAAGCTATTTTGGACTAGTCCTGTGTGTATTCTTATCCTGTCCTGCAATGTTGTTTTAAATATTTCCTCTGATTATTAAATATATTTAAACCCATCATTGTGGCTGATATTTAGGAGACATATTTAACCTCTTAAAGTACTTGCATATCTATTTGGTGACACTGTGCAGGTCACTCCTAAAAGCCTTGCTCTTGGTCAAACTATCGTTTGGATTAATAGTAACATTACACAGTAGGACTGGACACCCTTTGTAAAGGGCCTTAAAGTAGCTGATAAGGAGTCACTGGTGGCAGGCGATACTATCTTATAGTCTGGGCAGAAGGGGGCATAGCTACTAAATCTGTGCAAACCTTTCCCAGGTGTGTGTGTGTGTGTGTGTGTGTGTGTGTGTGTGTGTGTGTGTGTGTAAAACTCAAACCTCTAAGTGTGTGCGTGTGAGCTACTGGGGCAGAAACACGAAGCACTGGCTGGACAGACAGGGTGCTGGAGGTCGTGGCTTGGCAACTCAGCTGAGATCTAAACTCTATAGCTGTGCCAGTGGGGAGTCTTATTGGGGATCTGGAGAAAGATGAGAAACCAGCTCCATACTGACTGTGGTCTCTGTGCTCTAAAGGGAAAATGCACTTTACTGTGTATGTACTTGTCATCCTCAAGTGTGTATGTCTCCCACTGTTGCCAGTGGTGAGGAATGAGGCTCCTCGATTACTGGGCCAGTGTTGGGGCTTCAAGGAGGCTATTTGACTGACTGTGTACAAATGAGAACCTATGAACTCCAAGCTCTGAACAAGCTGAAGATGTGATTTGCAAACTTGACTGAGATGCCTAGGGATAGCAAGTAGTCCCTGGATTTCTTGAGGAGATGCCTGGTGGGACCCAGTCATTTAGGTATGGAAACACTCAGAATTCTATCAGTCCCAAGTGAGCTGCTACCACTGCCATACATTTGGTAAACACCCTGGGAACTGTGGTGAGACCAAAAGCCAGGGCTATGAACTGATAGTGAGTGCCCCTAGCCAAAAGCAAAGGTATCTTCGAAAGTGTTTGTTCATCTTAATATGACAGTATGCATACTGAAGATCTATGGAGCACATCCCATCATCCTCCTTCTGAAATAGCAGAATGGACTAAACCATGACCATTCAGAACTTTGAGTTCTTTACAGACTGATTCAGTTTGCTGATGTCCAGAATTGGTCTCAGGTTCCCTGTTTTCTTTGGCGCTAAAAAAAATATTGAGTAGGTTCTGAAACCTTTCTGGTCTGGTTGGACCTCCTGGATGACTTTTTTGTCTAGTAGGTTTTGAATTTCTAGATCTACTGCCCCTCTCTGACTGGGCAGAACATTTGGGAATCTTTTCCTTTTGTTTGGCGGAATTTGTGAAAATGGTATGAAATAACCTCTGGATATAATTCTCCAAATCCAAGTATTTTTTGTGACTGATGCCCAGAAATCTGGGTGCAGAGACAAGTGCCCCTGAATGCCTCCAGACATGATCAATTGGGGCATCCTTTCAGGAGCACTGAAAGGGCTTAGCTGAGAAGGAGTCATGGAAACCCTAATTTTGCAGAACTCCTCTGGCTCGAGGATGGAGTCTTCCATTAGAACGCCCCCCTCTACCTCTGGGGAAGATATCCCCTCATGAGTCTTGAAAAGGACCTTGGGATATATGGAACCATATTTTCCTGCCTCCTTTCTGATTCTTGGAAAAAAGATCTCTGAGGGGTAGAAAAATGGATGCTCACAGCAGACGAGGTCTTTCCATCCTGCTCAGTCTAAGAAAGTATTTCCTTAACAGTGGAGCTAAACAAGAACGAGCCATCAAAAGAAGCATTGAAGACTAGAGACTTGAAGGGCTCAGCAAAGTCACACAAGTGCATCCATGCATGTCTTCCTATGGAAATGCCTGACCCCCCCCCCCCTTAGGTACCCTCAGCAGCACTGGAAATTAACCTCATGGAAACATTAAAGATGGATAGAAGAGTGGCCAGCTGTGAAGAAAGCTTCTCATGGTCCTCCACAGACATGGACTCAGAAAGGGATTTGGAAAGCACTTTAGTTAAATCCCTTTGCAGCCTGGTGAAATGCATCAAATAGTTCAGCAACCTTAAGGCAAAACTCCCCGAGGCATAAATGTGCTTCCTGAATCTGTCCAATGTCTTGGACTCTCTGTTAGGGGGATGGAGAGAGAAGCTCTGCCAGCTCTTTCCTTGTACCTGCCGCCGCAACCATGGCATCAACAGGGACCTCCTTGCTCTAATGAGGCATGTCCTTAGGAGGGGCAAGGAACTTAGGATGGCAGAAGATGGGTTCTACAGTATCTAGCTCTTTCCCTGCCTGCTGATGGACTAGATCGATAAGCTCATCAGCCGGAGTCACCCAAGATGTACACAGTCCAAAATCAAAATCTTCCATGAACAGTGACTCCACCTGAGAAGGGGATTTGGGGGACCAACCACCTTTCTGCCTGAGGATTTCTAAGATGTCTCGAAGAAAATATTATCTGGTAGAGAGCTGGGGTCTCCTCCTCTTCATCGAAGTCAGTGTCTTCAGTGAGCGACTCCTGAGAGGAGTCTATGGGCCTCCTCTTGCACATTTTCTTGTGGGGAACCTCCACAGTGGGATGGTCTGGACAGGTGTTGGAAGTGAGGGGAAAGTCCTTGAGGAGGACTGTCTGGATGCTTGATAAGGCTGGCTGTCCCTGTGTGATAGGTCTTTGAAGATAAGAGCTCAGACTTGATGGTGGCAGGGCTGTGGGAACCAAAGAAGAGTAGTTGTGTGTCTCAGATGAAAGATGACCCTTCTCCACCACCTCAAAAGCAGAAGGACCAGGAGAAGCCATAGCTGGCCACACAAGTGCTGAAGCCCCAGTTGCCACCATACCAAACTCCACCTGGATCCCTGCCTCGAAGGGGGAGTTGGACTAGACTTCTACAAAACTGATGCCCTGCAGGGCAGGAACATCAACATCCCTGGAGATGAACCAAGGTCCCCAGACCCGGCACTGATGAGGCTCTTCCTGCTCCAATGGAATCAGTGCCAGACAAGTCAGGGATGCAGCTGCAGTCGAAGACATAGCCTTCTTCAGAACGGACGCCAACACTCTGTGTTCTCAGATCTGAAGGCCAGACAGATCAGAGGACATGAAATTACAGTGTGGGAAACAGAAGGGAGGCTCGTGGATACACTGGGAGATGGAGAAGAGGTAACCTCCACCTGAATCTGAGCTCTGAGGAACAACTTCATCATCCTATCCACTTTGGCTTCAGAAAGGCTCCTGGAGGACCTGATGGAGGAAGTAGTAGACTGGAGATAAGACTCTCTTCTTGGGGATTTGAGGAAATATAGATTCCAGAAAGAACCAAGGGGACAGGGCCCTGGGAGACTTAGACTGGTATGTGTCAGATCTGTGGGTGTCAGATAAGATTTTTTTTGTACTTTGGCAAGAGACTCCAATGCTGAAGCTGACTTAGGAGAGCAAGTGGGAGAACACGTCATGAATTCTTTTGCCTCTGAAGAGGCCTTAAGTGTTTCTGTGGGGGTTTGCAGCCCTGAAGAAGAAGAGGAGAAAGGTAGTAAACCCTTTAGGACCAGTTTGTTACTGACAATTACTAAGGGCTCTAGAGTTAAAGCCAGCACAAATTGTACATTCCATGTTTAAATGGGCTGTACCAGAAAATAAACACACTACCTGTGGGCATCAGAGTTAAGGATCTTGTGACCACAGGAAGCGCATTTCTTAAATCCAGTGGGTCTGTCACAGCCATAGCAGCAACAAGGAAACTGGCTGACAGAGTTAGAAAAGAAAATTTTACACTAGATTTCTTTTTTTTTTGTTATTATAAAGCTACCAACCATGGCAGAAGAAAAGGAGTACTCTCTGAAGGGTAGGAAGAAACAGATAAGAAGAAATTATGTACCAACAAAGTTAAAGAGAACTAATGAAGGTAGAAACAGGAAAGAAAAATAAGAGGTAATCTTAACACAATAGAAAATGAAAAGCTATGGAAAGGGGGGAAAAGGTGAAACTGTAAGAAAATTAGAAAAGAATTTGCTTTCACTGCATAAAACTACACCCCAAAGGTCTACGAGAAGGATCCGTGTCGGTGGCAAACAAGACCTGGAATACTGCAATGTGTCTGGGGCATTATGGGTAAGGGAAGATCTTGAGAGTTACATCAGAGAGTCTAGCAAATGTGGTCAAGCCAGATCTGAGGTTGGATCCGAGACCCATCAGTTGAGGAACAAATGAAAATGACATCAGATCAATGGTTAGAAAACGTTTTTACATAATCTAGAAAGTTTCTTTAAGAGTTTAGAGTACAGTAAGAAGTATCTAATGCTAAATTTATGGGGCAATACTCATTAATAAGCAAACTAGCAACTCTTAGTGCAACTGAGTAAGGAGGAAAAATTAAGGGTGGTTTTATAAAGAAATTGTCAATTTTACGTGCCTGTGTCTATGCAGGGCATTGCTAACAGCAGCTGCACAACACTGCTTCTTACTCAAATGCATCAACTTTATAAAGGGAGCAAAAACTGACCAAACAGACTACATAGTCCACCGATCATTAAAAAAAAATCACACTTGAAGCCTGTATGATTCCCAGTTCAGACCGGACCAAGCTACCCTCAACTGTCTCTAGGCTGCGGTTCCATGCTTTCTTAACGCAAGCTGGTTTATGATTAAATAATTTGAAGAGATAATTTAGAGCTATGCAATTAAAGCTCATATACATAAATCAAACAAAGTTACAAATCAAAGAGGGAAGGGATGATGATGAAACCAGGTGGGGGTGGAGTTTGAAAATAAACAGCAGGACTTTGGAAAAAGTACAGATTATTTTTCTTCTTTCGGCTTTTGCCAGTTAAGGGTCACCACAGCAGATCACCTGTCCACTCATGATTGGCAGTGGAGTTTTACAGTTTCGATTTGCTAGCCTGGCACCCAACCTTCCACAGAAGACACACACTCACTCCTAGGGCCAATTTAGAGTGTCCAATCCACCTACAGCATGTCTTTGGTATATGGGAGGAAACCGGAGCACTCTGAGAAAACCCACGTGACCACAAGGAGGACATGCAGACTCCGCACAGAAGGCACCCCAGCCAAGGATCGAACCGGAGAACCTCTTGCTGTGAGGCGGCAACACTAACCGCTGCACCACTGTGGACACCCTGGAAAAAGTACAGAATATTATTTTCATAAAATAGCAGAAAAATGTTTGTTTGTTTTGTTTACTGGGATAATACACTGATAACAAAAGATAATTTGAAAAATTTCACACAAAAAAAATAAATAAAACAAACTCACAAATATAAGAATAATTACAGAAGGCAGATAATCCCACTGACAACTGAAACAATATGTAAATATTATTAGATGAGTAGAAAAAATGTGAATTAATTTTAGTAGAAAATATGAGAGGGAAACAGCACGTAAGAACAGATGGTCAAAGTAGAAGTAATGCACGTAAGAGGGATAATCGTAAAAAAAAAGCAAACTGGCACCCAACAAAAACCAAGAAACAAATCCAAGGTACCAAGGAGTCAAAACCAGCCAGTCCATAAAACAATTTTTTCTTTATTAATTTTTTATGTGGCTGCGTTCATGTGTTATTTTCTTTATTAAAATCGTTTTATGGACTCTCCTGGCTGGTTTTGACTCCTTGGCACATAAGAGGGTTTACATTATGTGTCCAGTGGAAAAGCACTTGCAGTCAGATTTTTGATGGACATGTCTTTTGATTTGTGCTCTGAAAGTGGGTAAACAGGAGACTTCCATTAGGTGACAGGGGAGAAACTGCCAGAGTATGCGTGCAAGAATGGAGAAGGAATGGTTGGCAATGTGCAGTTTGGCTTGGGGTATCTGGAATGAGGGAGTTAATTGGGTGTGGCTGTGGAGGTTGTAGGTGGTGTTTTTATTATGGACTTTGGCTGCAAGAGATGGGAAGCATCTGGGTAAAATAGTTTGAGAAGAAGAGACTCGGAGTAGCTCAACTCTGTTGGAGACTGGTAGCCATTTGGCTTTGGAGAAGGTGATGAAGTGGTGTTCCTGAGGAGGGAAATTGGAAATGAATCAGCAGATTCTGTTTTCAATGAAATGAAGAGCGGATGAACTTTTTAAGAGGCTGTGCCTATGATGGGGAGCCTATATTCAAGCTGAGCAAGGACGACTCCGTTGCCTATTGCATAGTTGCCCTGAATAAGAAAAAAGATATGTTCCAGGACCAAAATAAAAGAGAACTGATCTTTTTCCTGGTGTTTTCAATGTGGCTTTGGAAGTTATGAGACTGCCTAGCCATTCAACTAAGTATGTAAAGGACATGGTTCTTTCTACTGGGGTGTCATTGAGTTCTGTGATGCTGACATTGTTAGTTTTTTTCAGGCTTTGTAAGGTTCCAAATGTCATGCTTTTGTTTTGGAGGGGTTTAGGAGTGGCTTACGTTTGTTTAGCCAAGAATTAAGGAAATGGAGGTCAGACCGAAGCTGGGTTTGAATAGTTGAATGTAAGGGAGTGAATCCATGAATAACCATGACATCTGCATAATGAGTGATAGGAAAGTTAAGGAGATCAGAGTGTAGCTTACTAATAAAGACTAACAAAAAACAGTAGTGTCCTCAGGGCACTCCTCTGGTAAGGGATGTTGGAGGTGATAAGAACTATGCCAACAAGGAAATAGAGAAACTGGAGTTTACCAACAAGGATGACTGCAAAAAGTGCTACACAAAACAGGCAAGAGGGATCTGGAATTTACTAGAGAAAATTAGCTAAGGTACTTTGAGTAAATAATTCAGAAAACGAAGGTTAACGGTGCTATAAGACTAAACAGAAGTCTGGATTGTACATTAGTGTCTAACTTCCCTATCAGTACAGATAAAGGGATAGGGTATATTATATGAAACATTAACTTTGGTAGAGTTTTAAGTTGTGTCTAGAAAGCACAGTAGTGCAAGTAAATTTGCCATAACAGAAGATTTTGAACAAACACTGCTGAAGCAGCCTTAGCTATAGGGGTTATATCCCACATAGGATATAACAGATAACCAGTTTCCAAAGCTTTAGGGCACTTTTCACATGCAACACTCTGTATTGATCACTTCTACCTAAATCCACCTGTTCCTTGATCTGGGAGATGAATTCATATGGATAGCCTCTTTCTTGAAACATACAAAATAGTTTATAACATTCTGAGTTATAATCTTTTTGGTATAGTGGGTGGGAACTGTTAAAATGAATGTAACTGTTGGAAAATGTTGGCTTCCTATAAACATTAGAGGTAAATTTTCAATATACTTAGTAGTATGTAATAATCAACCTTCCTTCCTGAATATGATATGATGAATAAAAAAAAAAGAAAAAAAAGTGGAAGCCAAATAATATTCCATAAAAGTGGGAATGATTGTCAGGTTCTGTCCCAGAAGATGCATATGTCATCAGGAATCTGAAGACAATTAAATACATATTTTTCTCCCAAACAGATAGAATAATGCTCCTGTCTGTCTATAATATAATTAAAATAAAAAAAAAAAAAAATTGTTGTGTTAAAACCAGTTACATTTAATTTAATTCTAGAATAATAGTCATAGCACTAGCCTTTAGGACAGATTAAAAAAAGCACTCTAGCCAAAAAGTGTCATGTCATGGAATCACACTGAAAACATCCACTACTGTCTATAGTAGAAATTTTAAGTTTGGAACTAGTAGATCTGGGTTACTTTCACATGCCTAACCTATCAGTCAGCTTGAGCTGAGTTGACCGGACTAAAAAGGCAGGCATTAGCAGAGAGTTCTTTGGAGCTTTCATGCTGAGACAGGCAGGCTAAGCCCTGAAAAGACACTGGGTCAGATTTAGTAAAGCCTGCACTGTGCACACTTTTCTGAGTGAACAGACAACACAGACATAACTCACACCCGTCTTCCTCCTAATTTTAGTTTTCCTACTGACATTCTTGCAGCTTTAAATACTGACAGGGATTTATAAAGGTTGCCACAAAGTGTAGACTATATGCACACAATGTAATCTTTCTGAGTGACTAGAAAGCACAAAAAAAGTGATACGAATTTTACTGAATACATATTGTGTACAGGCTTTACTGAATCTGGCCCAGTGTTAGGAATAACTAACAATAAATGGCCACACCCTGGCAAAAGCAAAATACCAAAAAATAATGGGGAAGGAGTGGCTACTACAGCAATGATCACTAGAAAATCTACTGTTATGGTAAGTTTACTTATAAACCATCCTACATTCATCATATTAATCACTGCTATTGTAGCCTTAACTATATGGGCAGATTTCCCTAGCTTACTATATTTGGGAGGTAGAATAAAGAGAGTCCAGGAGCCCATGAAGAATGGGCCTAGCAAAGCCTGATCTAGATCTAGAGAAGAAACAAAGCTTATAGTGCTTTGTAAAAGTATGTACAGATGACCAAGTTGCAGCTTCTACAATACTTCTAGAATCCAACCCTTTCCAAAAAGCCATAGATGAAGTCAAAGCCCTTGCAAGCTAGGCCTTGACACTGCCTGATGAGTATACCATATGAGACAACCATTTGGAAATACTCTGTTTTGACACAAACTGTCCCTTCTTCTTGCCTTTACAAGACATGAACAATTGATCCAAAGATCTGAAAGACTTAGTTATGTCAAGACAGTGCCTGAGTTGTCTGTGGACATCCAAGGTATGGAATTCTCTCTTCTCACTCATTTTTAGGTTCATGAAAGAAAATGGGGAGATGGATAGCTTGACAAAGTAAACTCAAGATACCACTTGAGGCATAAAAGAATGATTAAAATGAGACACAACTGACTCGCAATAAAAGCATGCAACACAGATACCCATCTTGCAGCAGTCAGACCAATCAGTAAAACTGTTTTCCATGTTAAAAACCTCAAAGTCAGCTAGGTAAGTTGGTAAAAATGGAGCAAGTGTTAGCATCTGTAACACTATATTAAGATCCCAAGAAGGGCCACCGACTTTTCTTGGAGGCCTCTTATGCAAAACCCCTGTCAAAAAAATTTTAAAATGAGAATGTATTGAAAGAGAAGGATTCATGGGTAGACATGCCGAAGTAGCTGATAAAAGAACCTTCATGCAGGAGTAAGAAAGGCCACAGGATAGTAACGCTCACAAATACTGTAAAATCAAAGGGCAACTAGCCTTGATTAGAAGCTGGTTATGTTGTTGGCACCAACAAGAAAACCTTTTCAATTTACTAATATACGTTTCCTAGTAGCAGGCTTTCTTGCCTCCATTAGTACCTGCTGCATGTCCTCAGTAAAAAGGTGCTTAAAGGGAATTAAGATCATATTATCCAAGCAGTTAACTGAAGTTGACTGGGCCAAGGTGTATCAGACATTACTGTTCTTGTTTGAGTAGATCCGGTTTGTGAGGAAGCTTGCGGTAATTGCTGCTGGCCATTTCCAAACGAAGGGAGAACCATGACTGTACCAGGCCAGAAGAGAGTCACCACAATGATACTCAGGGATTCCTCCAGAATCTTCAAAAGTACCCTGGATATCAGTGGACAGGGTGGAAAAGAATACAGGAATATTCTTGTCAAAGGAAAAGAAAAGGTATCCGTGTTCTTTTTCCTTCTTGCATGGAGTCCTGGAACAGAATCTCCCATTTGTGAGGGTCTGCCCTTGTCCTGCTAAGCTTGTCTGACACACAAATATTGCTCTAACTGAATGTAAGATGCCTGTAGAGTGAGACTGTGCAGCAAAGCCATATCTCAAGCTAACACAGCAAGTCTGCAAAAGAGGTATGAACTACTGCTTCCTTTCTTGCTAATATACCACATGACTATGGAACTGTCTGTAACAACTTGGAGAGATCTAGGGGACCAAAGATGCTTCAGACAGTTGAGTGCCTTGATCGGGGTAAGCAACTCTTTTATACTTATGTGCATGCATCTGTCAGTGGTGTCCCTCACATCTCACACTTTTATCCCTCCTGAAACTGCTCTTAGGTAAAAGTCTGAGCCATCTGTGGTGACTGACTGCTTTGGAACAAGAAGGGAGAAGGGGACACCCGGATATTAGGAGACCCGGATATTAGGATATTTACTGTCTCCATCAAGTGATTTCTCTTCAGAGAAACCCAGCACTGGGATTTGAAAAGACAATGGATGTTGGCGCTGGGACCAGAGAGACTTCAAATACCACTGTATGTTTCTCATTGTATGGTGTTTTGCCAGGATTATTAAGAAAATCATAGCTGTCACAAGACCCAAAATCTTGAGGTATTCCCTCTCAGTGATCGAAGTCTGAGTGTAAAACCTCAGAAACAGAGCTCAATATACATGCAATTTTTCCTGTGGAAGAAAAGCTCTTCTGAGCTCTAGCTGACACCTCAGGAACACATTCTTGTGTGAAGGAGTCAGAAAAAGAGTTTTGAATGCTCTCTTGGAATCCCAGCTTGTGTAAGAGATCTTACACCCAAGTGAAAGATTCCTGACACTTTGAAAAAGACTGCAAAGATTAGCAAGTTGTCTAAATCTGGAAAAAATGTAGATGTTCTGTAGGCTACAATGAGCTATAACTGGTGATAAACTGTTTGTCAGCAGTCTTGGTGCAGTGGTTACTCCAAAGGGTAAAGCAGATAACTGTTAATATGATCTAGATGCACAAAACCTTAAGAAATGTCTGAAGTCTAGATGAACAAGGATGTGATAAGCATCTTTTAAATCTAGTGTTAAATGAAAAATTCAGTGAGGAAGTAGAGGTAACAAGTTGTGAAGTGACATCATTTTGAACATGGCACTATCACAAAAAGGCTTAAGACCGACCCAAAACTGGTCTTGAAGAATTTTCTTTTTGGGACAGCATATGATGTAGGACAGATGGAAATGAGAGAGTCTGATCAACTGGATAAGGGATTACCCCACTAGAAGAAGGAATTTTATCCCATTTCCATCTGTAACCTTGATGGATGACCATTAGAACCCATGTGTCTGAAACTATCTGCTCCACAGAGAAAAATGGAAAATCAGACTTTCTTGAAGGGAAATGGGTCTGTCTGGTTTTGGGGGGAGATCCCTTAAACTGCCACAACATTTGCTCTAATTGAATGTAGGATGCCTATAGAGTGAGACTGATTGGTTTTAGGGGGTTCCAGAATTCTTTTTGAAACCTCCTTGTCTTTCCTTCTTAAACCTGTGTTTACCTGCATTTTGTTGTGACTTTCCTTTTGCCAAAAACTGGATGAAGGGTTACAGAATCCCTTACAAAATATGGAAAATGAGGGCTAAAAAAGCTTAGAGATTCCATGCATCAACTTACTCCTTTCATCACACTTTTTGATCACCTCTGCATCAGAGGGGCCAAAAACTAAACCTCTTTCCAAAGAGGAAAATTTTAAAATCTCATTATTAGCATCATCTGGGAGGTTCTGAGAATGCTGCCAGGTAAACCTCCTTAAAACAGTATCTGTGGCCACAGCCCTGGAAGAAGGATTAACTGAGTCACACACACACACACACTGTAAAGTACAATACAATGAGTAGTGACTTGTACAATAGAAATAACTATATTATTTAAAGCAGATTTGTCCTCACAAGAAGAACATGAGGACAAAGAATTTCTCTTAACTTCTACAATTAGTCAGATCAAACTTTAACATATGCCTCACAATTCAAAATTCTGAAAATAAAAAGATGCAGAAGTATACACATTTTCCCATACTTCTCAATAATATTTCCATCCTTATCAGAAACAGAAGGACTGGAATTAACTTGATGTTTACCAATAGGTGGATTAACTAAAGCTATAGATGCTTGGTCAGGTTTGGGAAGACTATAAAAAAAATTAAAAGACTGAGATTGATTTATACATACTATCTGTATTTTCAGGGACAAATGGCTGTCTATCAGGAAGGACAATTACAGGCAGTAACACACACATCCCCTAAAGCTGACAGGACTGGTGGAATGGGTAAAGGTTCTGGAAATTCCTTCTGTAACAGCTCACAGTAATTTCTGAGGGACTAAGAAACCTCATCGTTCTCCCACGGAAAACGATGCTGCATTATGCATATAGTGTCAGTGAAGGAGAACCCCTTCCCACAGGGAGAATCAGAAAATGAGCTCTCTTCTGAGTCTGAATCAAAAATCTGTACCTGTCCCTTCATCGTCCTGTCCAGATTCAGAATCTTATTCTCTTCAGGAAAAGAGGTATCCCTCTTTCTTTTACCAGAAACTACTTTATAAGAAGGATCAACAGCATGAATTAAACTCTAAGCTAGGCAAAGTAAATTACTCCTGTCAAAGGAAATTTGAAGAAAAGCAGATACATGTTTAACTTTGTTTCTTTTGGAAAAGCAAAATGGGCCAGCGGAGTTATTGACGGTAAGCAGCAGCTTCCACGATGATGGGCACAGCATTCTGACAAAACACCCTTCTCAGTTCTCTCTCCCAGTAAATATAAGACTGGCTCTTCCTTGCCCACTGAAGGGACCCTCAACAGCTACAGAGGATGTTGCTAACCACCAATCCACAGCAGCTGTGTGTGTTACAGCACAGAGATCCAGGATAAAACATGAGTGGTCTGAGGTACAACTAATGGCCACAGCAGAGTCACCCACCTGTGACTGAAACAAATTGCTTACACTCAGCGGAAATATATAGCCCCTATCATACCTCTCAACTGTCAAAGTGAATAGATAAAAAGTGCTGGCAGGCAGAGTATCACAGGCACAAATCACTCAGATGATGATGAAACCTAAAAAAATGCTTTAATAGTAAAATCCACAAATAAACAAGCAAAAACGTGAGCGCTTTCGTTAAACAAGTGTAAACTTCATCAGACACCATTAAAATGCAAGACAATCATTTATATACATATAAGAACACTCTGACTGGGTAAGAAAAGAAAGGGAGCTAGCTAACCAACACTGAAAAAGAACATTAGTTAACCTCTTGGTGACTATATTACAGTTACAAACGATGAAACTTAAATACAAGTAAAACTTGTGGTTAAAAATTAAGTTACTCGTCACGCACATGTCATAAGAAGTTATAAATAGGCATAAATGGAAAAAAGGAAGAAAAAGAGTTAAAACCAAGTCGTTCTAAAATCTCATGTTAAATATTCACATGATGTCAAAACATTTCTGAAAGCCTAATGCATACAAAAGTACTTGTGTTTAAAAAATTATTTTAGAATAATTTCTTTCTTTCTAGGGCTTTTAATTTCAATACAGGAGAAACAGATGTCCTGTCATTTATTCCAGGCCATCTGTCTGCCCGTAATATAATTGCCACCTTAACTCCTTTAAATCTAACTGGAGTCCCCAGGGCTTTTTTTCACGTATGACTACCTGGTCATTTGCCATAAATGTGAAATTGTGGCCAGTATTGTCTTGGGTATGCCTCGCTAACGCATTAATATTATTCTTTCTTATGGCATAGTTGTGTTCATAAATTCTGGCATTAAATTTCCTTTCTGTTTTGCCTACATAATATGTGACCATGTAGACCACAGCCTTGGAGTGGCAGTTATATTTACCTTTTACATAGTGGTCTATACCATTCACTGTAAATGTGCTGCCCAATTTCACCTTGTGGCACCAATTACAAGACTCACCTTTGTACATCCCTACACATCCTGTTGTAGTGTTGTTGGAACCTTTCCTCAAAAGATCTTTCAAGTTTGAGCTCCTTCTGTATGTTACTATGGGTCTTTCTCCTATTTGTGTCCTGATGTCCATAGGGTCTATATTAGAAAATCGAAGTTTCACAACTTCGAATGTTCTAATATCGACCCCTATTCAGCGAATGCTGAAAACATTGAACATGCAGAACAGCGAATATTTTCCTAGAGAAAACATTTGCTGTTCCGAAATACATACACACAACACAAGCACAACAAACAAACAGCTATCCAAATACATACACCTAAAATCTTACATCTAACCCTACACTAAACTGTACATACACCACTATCTATCCACTTACCTTAACCCAAACTCTAACCCTAAGGTCCGTCACTATCGCACACTCACCTCACCCGTGCCCTAACCCTAACTCACCTAACCCGCCCTAACCCTCATGTCCACACAATCGCACACTTACCTGATCCGCGCCCTAACCCTAACTCACCTAACCCATGCCCAATCGCATACTTACCTGAACCCAACCCGTAACATTCCACCACAGTGCTGAAAACAGCGAAGCAACATAAACGGACAACCAAATTCTTTCCCTAGGAAAAAATTCATTTTTTTGTAGCTCCGCTATTTTCAGCTTTCACTGAACAGGGGTTGATATTAGAACATTCTAAGTTGTGAAACTTCGATGTTCTAATATAGACCCTGTCCAGATTATCCATTAAAATGTTCCAGTTCTTATGAAAAATAGACATCAAATGATATGAGTCAGAGTTGAATGTGAGCACCATGGATCTACAAAAGGAACTCTTTTCCAACATGGGTCTTCTCCTCTCAACTTCAGAGGGACTGCTGTCTAGTATGTTTTCTCCAACTATAGGCTTAAAGTACCCTACTCTTCTTTTGCCTATCACTTCCTGCATAAGCTCATTAAGCAAGTCTGCTGGATACTCCCTCCTCAAAAACATAGTTTTTAAATTGTCACATTCTGAAAGAAAGTCTTCTTCTCTAGAGATCATGTGGGCTGCTCGGACTAATTGCCCTTTGACCACTGACCTCTTTTGGTGCTTGGGGTGGGAGCTAGTACAATGCAGGAATGAGTTTGAGTTGGTTTCTTTCCTATGAATTCTAGTTGCATATTTTTCATTGTGTGTGTCTTTGTATAAATGGACATCAAGGTAATTCATATAGTCCAGATTGATCACCCAAGTGAAGTGCAGGAATGTAGTGGTGGTGGTGGTAAGGTAACTTAAAAACTCTTCCAGTTCAACCAGTGTCCCATTCCATATCAAACTGATATTGTCTTGGTATCTATATACAATTTGACCTTAGAGTAGTACTGAGAGTGAAGTACATAATTTCTTTCCCAATATGCGATTGCCAAATTCACAAATGCCCCACCACAGGCTGAACCCATCGCCACCCCTACAGTCTGCACAAAATACCTGCCATTGAAGGAGAAGTAATTGTTCCTTAAGACAATTTCTAATAATTCCAAAATTAAATTAATCTTCTCCTGATTGACTTTGTATAACAACAATAAGTCTCCCACCCACCCACTCAAGACCAGTTTTTTGTGGGATGATCGTATACACATCTTTTGTGTGTATTGTTACCATAATATCTCCTGCGTTGTAACCTGTTTCATTCACCTTTTCTAGGAAAGCCCAGGAGTCTTTACAAATCTGACTTTCATTATGCAATATTTTCTTCAGCTCACGGTCTATAAATTGGGCACAGGCAGTGGTAATGGAGTGTCTTCCTTCCACTAAGGGCCTCCTAGGTGGATTTGAGAGGCTCTTGTGGATCTTGGGAATACCAAAAAATACTGGAATCCTTGGGCTGATGATGCTGAGATAATTATATAAGGAAAGATCAATTCTTCTTCTAAAAATATATCAGTGAGTTGGCTATAGATTTTTCTATATGCTGCATTTAGTTCATTAAGGGACACCTCCGTGCAATTTTGTGTGTCTAAAATAGCCAT